>NC_140584.1:645356697-645965031 GCF_964204655.1 Triturus cristatus | reverse complement strand
GGCAATGGAACTCTTTTGGAGGCTCTTTTCACCAGAGAGTGAGAACAAGTAACAGACCGTCCGCATCTGGCGAGGTTCGCTCGGAAGTGGTTGTTGTAGTCATCCCCCTTGTCAGGCTGATACAGAGGTTCACTGTAAACTGTTCTACTTTACTCTGATTACAATCCGATAAATTCATATCCTGTGGCGGTGGAGACATGGATACAGTGTTGACTGGAGATTATGACATAGTTGTTGCACTTTGTCTCAGACATTCAGCAGGAAGCTGTCCTACAACGTCAGGAGTAGGTTCAAATCTGGCCCAGTAGTCTTTAACTATAATCCAGTGATGAGATTTGCAGCGACCCTCATCGTAGGCAGGTTGCTATATTGTGCCTCCTCACAGTACTGTTAATGTTAATGTTACTGGGTATTTATAGAGCGCACGGCTACTCCCAGGAGTGTCCCGGCGCTACAAGGAAAAGGAGACCAGTGACAGAACAAAACTGTACAGCCCCGCAGCCGCTGATCAGTTATACAAGCAGCCAAGTAAGGCTGCGATGGAAACTAAGGAGATCCTCCTCCTGACGCAAATCAAGAGGCAAGCTATTCCAGAGCCGAGAGGCGACTACCTGGAAAGAACATCCACCCAAACGAGAGCGAAGAAACCTTGGGGTCTGTGAAAGAAAAAAATTAGAGGACCTCAGGCTTCGAGATGGAACATAGAGCTGACATCTATTTCTCAAATACGAGGCCCCAATGTTATGGATGGCCTTGTAAGCCAGCACCAAGGCCTTTAAGTTTACCCTCTTGCGTACTGGGAGCCATCACATGAGCAGTCATTATCAAGGTGACCATATACCCACTGCAAATCATCATCACCACAATCATCCTTGTAATCAGGGGCGGCTGGTCCCCACAAAAGAATCGGGCAACAGGTGAACAGGAATGTAAGCAGACAAATTGAGCTTACAATTCGTCTGTTTACATTTCCGGCCTGCCTGTCCGCTTCACTGGTGAAAGTGCGCATGTCACTTCCACCACGTTGAAAGGAGACGAGATGAATCGAGGGCCCGGAGGAGATGCCTGGTAAATTCTTTTATTCATTAAATTAACCCCCCCCCCCCCCCCCCCCAGTCATGTCGGCCGCGCCTGCCCAATTGGCAAAGCTCATGGTCTGGGTTGAATGTTTGCTTGCAAATACAATATATGAACCTTTGTGTGAGCACTCTGAAGCCACGGCCAATGCTGGTTTGTTATGCCATTACGTCTGGGCATTCACGAGACCACACATCCCTCACACAGGTGCCCGCGCCACACCGCACAGTGCCCTTGTCTCTGCCCACTCATTAGACTAAGATACAAACGTTTATTGGGCTGTAACAGAGGGGTTAAAACGGGGGGCTGAAAAAGGGATATTTTACCGCACAGGGGCTCTGTCATGAAAGCGATCGTATTTGACTTTTTTGTGTGAATCTAACCTCCTGTGGCGCTTCATTACCACAGCAAGTCAACTGCGAAAAACGATCCAGGTACAGTTTTAATTAACTGTCATCTGGCTGATTATTAGAAAAAGGAGCAGTGTCTATCAAAATGTAGCGTTCAGATAATTTTGATTTATATATGTGAGTATTCAGTTTTACAGATGTTTTCCTACATCTTTAATGTAAAATATACAGTTATATTGGCATATAGCATATACACACGATTCCTGTGCGTGGTGTTTGAGGCCATTCCTCTTTTGGACCTGAAAGGCCCTTATTGAGCAAAAGAGATTCAAATGTTTTCTTTTCCGGGAAAATCACTTGAAGTCCATGTGCATTAAAGGTGAATGAATGTGACCTTGTGTAATAAAACTCGTGCTCATGTGAAGCGCTCCAATACTTTTGAGTCGTGTTCATGTTTTGTTAAACTGCAACAAAAAAAAATAACATTCTTCTACATGTGCTAGGCATGGCATTTTCAGTCAGTGTGACCTTTTCGGTTTGTGGAAAGGAGGTTGCAATAATTGTCAACACCGGGAACTAGATAGGTTTCTGGGACAAAAAATAGCACTACGTCAGGGAAAGTATTGAAATGTAGGGTATTTTTATTTAAATATTAGAAGGTGGAGGTACACGAGTGTCAACGCTCCTAATTAATTAAAGAATAACCATGGGCAGGAAAGGGAGATTCATGAATGTTAACGCGCAGTCAAAACAATGAGCACTCGGGAACCATCGTAAATGGGCCAAAATGTATTTTATGGGGATTGGCTGAGGGCCCCATAGATGTTGACAAAAAAGTAAATAACCAGTGAAGCAAAATAGGACTGAAAACGTACTCATGTGATGTATAAGCAAAATGTGGCTGCGAGGTGGGTTTCAAATGTATTTTGTGGTCCAAGAATCTCTTTAATTTTGTAGCAGGTTTCATAATCTACTGCTGAATTAGAAGACGAGCCCTTATCTCGTTTTCCACAAATTGTGTGATCCTGGACAAGCCACTTAACCTTCGAGTGCCTCAGTCTCCTTTCTGCCCCAAACTGTGGTTGCCTAGAGCGGTCCAGCTGAAGTGTGCACTGCTGCATTATAGCGGCCAGAAGCTTCCAACCTGTGGCTCCCACTGTGTGTTTTTTCAGAATTTGTGTCGCGAACCATTGTATCCTAATCTCTGTTATGACCAAGAGAAAATGTACTGTTTTTTTTCATGGCGAAGAGTGTAAAGTTTAGAGGTGAACATTGCGGAAGGTCCTTAGTACAGTCTGGTGACGCAACCGTACATTAACCAACAAGGATATTGTCAAGCTGCAGGCGGTTCGGATTTTTTTGCACACCATACCTCTGTTAAGCAAGTAGCTTGAGTAACAAACACGAATGAGAAGGGCATTGTGTGCCTTTGTTCATGCCTCCGCGTGTATGGCATGCGGTGACACTTTTCTTCACACACACACACACACACACACTATGTGCGGTTAGACCACAGCAGTGTTCCACCCTTGTTTTACTTTAATATGACCCAGTGTGCGTTTTATTGTGCATTCTCACGTAACACTGGCGGAGCCTGCCACCAAATCTCCCCTTCAGCTACTATTAGGTGTGTTGATACCAAAACCAATATTGATGTGTCAACAGCAGGTGGACAGTACACGTATTTCCATATTTATTTTGCGCACAGAAATCTATAGCCATGATTTAGTCCATTTTCTTTATTATGTTAAGCGATCTTTGTAAACTCTCACATGAAGATTGTAATTGTGTTTTCATACTAGAATCCGCATAATTCCTTTATCAAATGTACATTACGTTTGTATTACTCTTTGAATCTTCTACGTTGAAACTGTCATGCTGTTATCCAACTCCGCTTTTCATACTTTTGATAAAATAAATACCATTAATTCAAAAGCATGTGTTGTTTAAGGCACTGAGAGTGCTGGGTCTTCAGTTTATGGAGTAAGAGTGCTGTGTATTGTGTCCATGAAGATGAGGTGCCGACTGAGTACTGATTAAATGGTGAGAGGAGTATGCAGGAGGGGTGAGAGAGCGACAAGAGAAACATAAGGGAGAGAATAGAGCGTGCGGAGGGAGAGAGAGAAAAGTAGTGGAAGAGGGGAGGAGAAAAAGTGTGAACACTTGGAGGAGAGGAAATATATGGAATGAGTGACGGGTAGATACAGAGGGAAAATAAAAGACAAACCACAAAGAAAGGAGAAAGGGGCCGACTAGAGTGAGGAAGCAGAGAGAGTAAGCAAGAGCAAGATAGGTAAATATTGGGAGGTGGAGAAAGAGAGGGAAAGAACGAAAGAGGAAGGAGGAAGAGAGGGGAGAGACAGCAGTGATAGAGAAAAAATTGAAGATGAAGATAGAGCAGGAGAGGAGCATAAAGAAAGAAAGAGACAGAAAGAAAGAGGAGAGTTAGAAGGATAGGGGAAGAGAGAAGAGGAGTCAGGAAAGACGAGAGAGAGAGAGACCAAGTGCTGCGATTTCTGTAATAAACACAAGATGATGGACGGAGTGCTGAAACTTTTCAACTACTCACCCCAGTCAAGACAGCTGGGTTTAATCCATTGTTCTTTTGCTCACCATGCCACCCTAGTTTGGACCCAGTCATATGCAAATCAGTCTTGAACCTGCTCCTCATGGGAACAGTCCAGCACAAACTGCCAGTTTGCTATGTTTGCCCTAAGTGGGACGGGTATTCCCAGACGTAGGTCACGTGTTCACTACCCCCACCAGATACAAGCTAGCCTGGCTGATAAGGGATGATACCCCGAAACTGGTTCTAGGGTGCTTGTTTCAGGTCCAGGGAAGACCGGGACTGGCAGTTCGGGCTGGACTGTTCCCATGGGGAGCAGCGTCAAGACTGATTTGCATATGGCTGGGTCTAACCTGGAATGGCGTGGCATGCAAAAAAAATGGATTTAACCGAGATCTGTGACTGGGGATGAATGTTTGATTTGTTCACCATGAAGACTGAAGGTGGGGAGCTGGTTTCTGGCGTGTTAATCATGTAATACTCCCCTGTGTTTGGTTTCCAGTTCCCTGGGCGAGGCAGGTATGCCCGTTAAACATGTGGGTGCTGCTAAGCTCATGTCCTGGGCTGGGAAGCTTATTTTCAAGGCTATTTTTCAACACCTTGATCCTTTTTCATGTTTCCATATTGCCTCTTGGAGACTTGGTACAGCTCTGTGGCTAATAACAAAAAAGCTTCCTTTGATATTACTCAGCAATGCACTGTATCTCGAAGTCTCTTATGAAGCTCTGTGGTTATACGGAATAAGCAGCTACCTATGTTATATGACATCTCTTTATTAATGTAATAACTGCACTGTCACAATTGCTTACTTAACCTTAATTTCTCAAAGTTGCTTCAAAATGAACCATTTGTCCACTCTTTTTTCTAAATCTTCTTGGGTGGAAACCCCCCAATGCTCCCTTAGGTTGTCCGGGATCGCTCGCTACGCTCGTTCGCAGCGGTGCAGTACGACAATAATTGTACGCGCTCCCCCCCCCAACTTTCAAATTTCACCAGCCGCCACTGCTTGTAATATCTATTAAACTGATGTTCCTGAGGCACTTTGCTCATATTTTTCACATGATCTTCCTGGAATTTGACATGGAATTGAGTTGGTCAAGTAGCTGCCCCCAAATGATTCCCTATGCTTCGACTCCCCTTTGGAGCCAAAACGTTGCTTTGGTGGACAAGGTGAAACTTTAGGAGAGGATGTATCTCATGGCTTTAAGGTTGTCCGGAGTGCAGTGGATGATTTACCACAGGCTTGGTGTAATGACTAGATGGTGTGCTCAGTAAGGCTACCATCGACATGGTTGTTGTGGTCATAGCTGGCGACGTAGTCTAGGTTTTCGTTGAAGTTGGCGCTGTCACCTGTAAAGTGGTGAAGATGAGTGATGACTGTGGTCCTGTCATCAGTGGGGAGTCAACGTCAAGAGGCGTCGATGTGAAGTCATCAACAAAGTCTTCCAAGTTAAAAAAGCAATGTAGGATGAATCATCTATGGTTATGTATCAGAGGAAGCTATCAGAAATTTCATCAATGAACTAATTGCTGATGGAGCTTCAGAAATCTTTTTCTTTGGAAAAGAAACCTCGGAGGGCACTTTGCCTGACCTCTCTGGCTCCTTGGTAGACTTTCTAGAGGGGTTCTGGTGGGTGGTCATCACACGTAGATGGTTGTTGCTTTTCAGATCTCTGCCTTTTGTTTTTTCACCCTCTCAGTGTCGTTGAAGGCTTTCTTTCTATCTATCAGGGACAACATGACTCCCAAAGAAACAGTTCCAGAAGCCTTCTTACTTTGTAGCCACAGAAGCAGGTGACCCTCAGGGACATTGATGGTTTTGGTTGTGAAACACAGCACATCTTTCATTGTATGTGTGGGGTTCCCCCAGTAGAGGAATTCATCATGAGGGCTATTAGCAGAAAGTCCCTTTTTGCAAAAAAGCCACAGGGTCTAAACCATGATTTCTCAGATTATGCGATACTGACAGGACGAAACATAAAAACCTAATAAGTTACCATGCAAGAACAGGAAGAGGAAGAGGAAATGCTCTAAATTGAAGATGTAACCTGGAGTTTAGCATAAAATGACCAGAAATTGTATGAAATTATGTTTTTAAGAGGAACTCTGGACAGAGACTCCCTTTTACATGACGTACGGTTGAAAATCTGAGACATAGTGGTCTGTGGGGGCGTGAAACATCATTGTACTTTCACCTCACTGGTTGAACTATGTACCATTTTGAAGGATGTGAAGGTTTTTCTAGAGCAAACATTTTCAACGTATTTCTAAGCAGCGGGGCTGGTGATCTTTGAAAGTGGTGGAGTGTAACACCTGCCAGGAGATCCCCTCATTTTTTCATCATTTGCCTCACTCATACTCCCTGGCTCTCACATTTACTCTTTTCCACCTCTCTCACTGTTACTCACACACAGACGTACTCATACTCACTGGAAAGTGCTGACCTGGCTGATATCATATCTAAGCGGTCGCACCCAGAGAGTCGCCCTACAACCATTTGAATCTAAACCCAAACATCTTTGGTGCGGTGTTCCTCAAGGTTCAGCTCTGAGCCCTTTACTTTTTAACCTTTACCTAGCTCCATTTTTTTCTCTGATTGCCAACTGGGGAGTGAAAGCGATTTCCTACGCCGACGACACCCAGCTGGTTTTCCCTTTTCAGGAGCAGACGGCAGATGCCTTCAAGAACTTTAAAGGGTGTCTGCGAGATATAGCACTATGGATGAACACAAACAAATTAAAACTCAATGCGGGGAAGACAGAAGTTCTGCTCTTCGGTAAGGGCCCAGTGCCAGATCCAGATCTGTGGTGGTCGTCAGAAATGGGTCCTCCTGGACTTCTCACCCCCGAAACGCAAGTACTGTTACAGGGATTGGGTATGAAGCGCTCTGTAAAGTTGGGGTGGTGGGTAATTTCAAGTCCGTCTAGCAGGGAGGCGGGGGGGGGGTGGAGTGTGGGGGGTACGTTGTTATGGTTGGGTTTTTTTTTCGTTAGCGTTTTATGTGCAGGCACTCAGGTATGACACATTTTCAAATGAGGGGTGGCAAGGGCTCTGCCCACGTGCATCCGCTCCAATGATTACGCATTCCGGCAGTTATGACGACACCACACTCGCAGCCGGATGAGCAAGGGCAGATCCCTACCACACAGGTGAAGTCCCTATCATTAATTAGTGGAATGTACACGGCCTTGGGGATAAAATTAAAAGGGGTTTGGTATTGCAGTGTCTTAAACGAAGTTCCCCGGCTGTGGTCCTATTGCAGGAGACGCACCTCACTGGTACTGCATGTCGGGCGTTAGACAGGTGGGGGTTCAAGATGGTTTCCCACTCGGAGTTCTCATCGGGGTCCAGAGGGGTGGGTATCTTGGTACGAAAACAGTCACCACTCATAATCCATAGAACAAAGACTGACGCGGGTGGCCGCTTTGCGGCTCTAGTAGATCAGTGGGAATGACACCCTATTAATATAGTATCAGTATATGTTCCCCCGGCGCTACAGGCAGTTACGCTTCCGGCCCTGAGTGACTTCCTCCTCGATCTCCCGGAGGGAGAACTACTGATCGGTGGAGACTTTAATGACGTGGTGGATGGGGCCGTGGACCGACACCCTATGAGAGAGCGAACTTCGGGGGGTATCGCATCTCGGGAGCTTTATGGAGGCACTGGGGCTTGCGGACGTCTGGCGACACCGACATCCCATGGCGCACCAATTTACTTTTCAATCAGTGGTGCATAACAGCTTGTCTAGAATAGACTACTTTCTAGAATCCCCAGAAAGTCTCAAACATGTAGACACAATCGAAATTGTCTTAACGTACACGTATCACCTGGGGGGGGCGGCGGCGAATATTCCCCATACTCCCTGGATACTTGCGAATTCCCAAAATCATGAAATCCATACGCACCACGACACAACACTACTTCCAAGAAAACGTTGCGTCGGTCCACTCTCCGACCAACCTCTGGGAGGCCTATAAGACCATACTCAGAGGGCAGGCCATCTCCTCTATAACAGGATATAGGCGAGAACAGCAGCGGGAACTCACTGCTATAGAATCGGAACTACAGAAGGCTGACGCTCAACATTCTCAAAATCCAACTCCCACCACGGCCCAAAGCTTAAGCCTCCAACAGCAACTACATAGGGAACATCTGAGGGAGGTGACTACACTCAGACTTTCGGCAACGAGACATAAGATATACGAGACCGGCGATAAAGCTGGGAAGCTTCTGGCGTGGCTCGATAAAAGGGAGCGATGACAGAAAGTGGATAGCACAGCTGCAAACGAGAGATAATTCTATAGAAACTGACCCGCGGGCCATAGTACGCATGCTGGCACAGCACTTCCAGCAGGTGTACACATCGCTGTCGGAGATGTCAGTGGAAGAGGCATTGACTTATGTCAGAGATATTGCAATGCCCAAGCTTACACCGGAAATGGCCCTCACGCTAGAGGCGGATCTGACGACCGATGAGCTGCAGGCGGCGACTGGCTCCTTACAATCTGGGACAATCTGGGAAAGCACTATGACCTAATGGTATCCCCGTGGATCTTTACAAAAGGTTGGCGGGGACAGTGGCCCCACACCTGCTCAATATGTACTGTGACAGTCTGAAGACGGTCGAACTCCCGCAGGATCAGCGCCTGGCCACAGTGGTGATGATCCTGAAACCCGGGAAACCCCCAGAAGCCTGTGCTTCCTACCGCCACAATTCCTTAATCAATGCTGAAACTAAAATATTAGCAAAGGTCCTTACGCTTAGGCTCACCCCGCATCTCACAACCCTGGTTCATCCGGACCAGTCCGGATTTATGCCTAATAGAAGCTCAGCATTGAACCGGATGCGTGTGCACGGAGTGACGGCCAGTATACCTTATCTTCAAGAGCCAGCAGTCATCCTGTCATTGGACACCCGTATGGCGTTTGATATGGTGGAATGGCCCTTCTTGCATTTGGGCTTTGGCCCAAAGTTCTGTGCATGGATACGCCTCCTCTACACAAAGGCGCTGGCCCACGTAGCGGCTAATGGGCATATCTTCAATGACTTCCCACAGTCCCGGGGCACGCGTTAAGGCTGCCCGCTGTCGCCGTTATTGTTTGCGCTGGTGTTAGATCAGGTGGGAGCCCTTAATCCGAGGCCTGCGCTGGACGGCAGACTGGGAAGACCGCATATCGCTGTATGCGGATGACGTTCTACTTTATTTGACCTCTCCCAGGCGGTCCATACTGGTACTCCTAAATATATGTGACCAGTTTGGTCGGGCATCGGGCTACACTATAAATTGGTCCAAGTCGATACTTTTTGTGCTCCGGGGCCTGCCGCCGCAACTTCCAGAGGACTGCCCACTGCGGATCTCGGTGGATGCGTTCAAGTATCTAGGTATCTACATCACGGCGGACCCGGACGAATTTTAAAAAAAAAATCTCATGCCTCCCCTGGAACGTTTAAAAAGAGATGCCACCCATTGGGGGGCACTCCCCCTAACACTGTTGGGGAAGGAAGCGCTTTTTAAAATGATGGCACTGCCTCGATTCTTGTATGCACTCGAAAATACGCCGTACTCAGTGCCCACTTACTTTAAAAACATTGCGGCTCAGGTTTCCGGGCTGCTGTGGGGGAACAAACCTGCACGCATAGCACAGCGCAAACTCACTAAAGGGTGGTACAACGGAGGCATCGCGCTGCCCGACATACAGTTGTATTACTGGGCGGCCCAGTTGAAAGTAATTAATCAGTGGATCCACGCTCCACAGACGAATCCCGCTTTCAAGGCAGATAGACATGGGCTTGGGGTTGATGGCATGATGTCCGCACTTTACAACAAGAAGCGTACACCAGTGATACTCGGACCCACAAAGCAGACTGTTAGCATATGGCATGAAGCACATGCTAAATATGGATGGAAGGGAGCGATAACCCAACGTACCCCTTTGTGGGTTACGCAGCGGCTCGGTGGATTGCGGCATTGCAAGGGCTTTGACAAGTGGGACGCAATTGGAATATCAACGGTGGGCGATATGTGGCATAAGGGGGGAGTCACTACGTTTGAACACCTTCGGGCGCAATACGACCTGGCGCCCTCGGAAAGCTTTAGATATCTGCAGATAAGGCATGCGTTGTAGGCGGCCCTACCACCCGGCACCGAGGTTCCTGAGGCTACCCCTCTGGAGGATAGGTTATTGACAGACTGTATGTCTAAGCGGGCTACTTCCCTTACATACCGAAAGTTAGTGAACAATTTACCGGACCCCCACGTGGCCCTCAGGCAAAAATGGTTCCTGGATGTGGGTGATTTCGAAGACTCTGAATGGCGGGAGGCGTTGGCCTCCTCGCGGGAGGTGGGGATACCATCGAGACTTAAACTAGTGCAACTCAAAATTTTACATAGAACCTATTATACAAGATACACCCTGCACAAAATAGGGTCAGCACCACACCCGTATTGCTTGAGGCGATGTGGGGAGGAAGGTACTTTTTCATACGATGTGGGAATGCCCTAGGAAAATGTAGTACTGGGTGAAAGTGATGAGGACCATATCACAGACGGTGGAGGTATCGTTGGCTCCCAAGCCTAGGAGATGTGTACTAAATATATGGGAGCCGAACGATCTTTCACGCCCAGTACAGGAATGGGCCACAATGGGGATAATGGTGGCGAAGCGCAACATCGCGCACAAATGGGTGTGAGAGAGTCACCATCGCTCAACGCCTGGTGTGGGGATCTTGATGCTGCCATGGTGGCCGAAAAAGCAGTATTTATCAATCGAGGCTGCCCAAAGAAATTGAGCAGGGTCTGGGGCTTGGAATAAATACAGGGGATACATCTGTGAACCACCAGACATAAGGGCGGAGGGAGAATCTGACAATGAAAATGACGGGGAGTTAGAAATGTAATACATGGAAGGTTATCATTTGTTGTGATATGTGTAAGACTCTTGCGGCAGTTATCGTAACATCAAAAAGTATGAATGTAATGCTCGTAATTATTTGGATACAATACCCGATTTGTTTGTGCCTTGACAGCGAATATACTAAAAAGTTTAAAAAATAATAATAATAAAAAAAGAAAGAAATGGGTCCTCCGCCGTCCCCCGCCACACATATCCGAAATCTAGGTGTGATATGGGAGGCTGACCTCTCTTTCTCGGCCCAAATTCAGCAGGTCTCCGCTACATGTTTTAGTAAACTAAGAAATCTATGGAAATTTTTACACTTCCAACCGGAAGACTGACGCAAATCCGTAGTCCATGCCACAGTAACATCTAGGCTAGACTACGCAAATGGCTTATATCTTGGCCTCCCCAAATACTCTATCTGCCGTCTCCATATGGTACAGAATGCGGGTGCGAGACTGGTCAGACGCATACCATTTTGACACCATGTCTCTCCGCATCTGCATGAGCTCCACTGGCTCCCAGTAGATAAAAGAATTAAATTTAAGGCCATGACTGTAGCCTACCGGGCCCTCAATGAAAAATTTCCTGGCTATCTGAAGAAAAGACTCTGTCCCTACAAGCAAAATCGAGCGCTGAGGTCCAACTCTCTAAATTTGATTTGTACTCCCCGCTTGACGAAAGCACGTCTGGGTGGTAGAGCGCTCACAGTTAGAAAGGCCACAATGTGGAATGCCCTACCAGGGAATCTCCGACAGGCTAATTCAGAAACTTGTTTCAGAAAGGCCTTGAAGACATGGCTCTTCAGGGCGGATTAGGATGGTTTGTTAGTACCGTAGCCCTTCGGCGCGCAATGCCTGCTGCCTCAACGCCGGGACACCTCTGTTTGAGGTAGCGGTCACGCATTACAAGCTCCAGTATTATTATTATTATTGAGCACATTACTGCAGGTCATGTTCATATTATGGAGGCAGTTACTGTATTCTTAGTAGGTGGACTAGCCTTCACCTTATCAGAAATGCTTTAATAAAGATAGTTTTCCAAATGTAGTACTCAAAGGGCATCAAAGATCGGACATTCCAGTTCCTAACACTATCATCCTAGAAAATCCTAGACATATCACACAACCTTACAAGTTTACTTGATGCTTTGTTCTTGTGACATTTCTATAGAGGAACATGAAGTCTGCACCTGATGGATGTAAGTTGCAGGGATCTTTTCCTCTCCATACTGCCTGTTAACGAAGAGCAGAGCATAAAGGTACCCCATGCGTCCATACAGTAGCTCGTCTGGCACCCGGGAATCCAGTTTCACTGCAGACTGATGTAGCTGAAGGAGCCTGGAAACAAAAGAAATACACATTTGAGGGAGGCTACGAAATGCAAGAACAGAAAGTTCAATGAACGAGCATTGGGATTCAAATAGGCATGTATGTCCCAATTGCCTAGTGAAATTCACTGGCCACAAAAAGATTTTTAGACAAATAAAAGTGCAATTTATAATTCTCAAAAGTGCTTTTATCCCATGTCAGCTCGGACAGTAGTACTTTTGACAGTAAGAATACAAGTAACCACACAATATGTGTTACTCTTCAAATACATTTTCACAACTATAATCTTGGTTCGTTTCATGTCCATTCCATTGAATCTTTTTGTCTCCAGCCCTAAATTAGACAAGACATAATAGAAGTTTCTGCCATTTGCCAAACAATCGCACATCAAACACCCTTAGACTAGTGAGCAATGGATAACCAAGCACTTTTATGGGACTGTGCTAAGTAGCTGAAATATAGTGTTTTGTCTGCAGTTGTTGTCAGGAGCACTGTTGCACTTATTAATCCCCTACCAATGCTATCCATTACTACAAACTAGACAAGTAAGTTATTTCCCTGTAACCCACCAGGGGAATCCTCATCAAAGACAAATACTGATTTATTTCACACTTGTGTGGTATCCCAAAGCACTATAGCATATACATATATATGCTTATATTTTTACTAAAAGATAGCACACTTTAAATAATTGAAAAACAAATCTTTGCAGTATGATAAATCGCTATGCATTTCATTTATTTAATTTCTTTAATGGATCCCAATATAGCCAAATAGGCCATAATTCCATAAAAAGTAACTAAAAACATCTTTCACAAACCTTTTTTTTCAAAAAAGAAAAAGGAAAATCAGGGCAAGGTTAACAAATAGGATGCCATAGATCTAGGATGAAATACTGAGACTGCCTTTACAGAATCACCCTCTTCCATAGTTTATTTACAAATAAATGCTCAGATTGCCTAACATCTTTAGTTGAACCCAAAAAGAATCCTACAGCAGGAGCGGAGGAGTGGATTACGCTTCACTTTATTTTTAGGCCGAGCATCAGTGCGCATGCGCGGTCTGCATGACTTGCAGTAATCACTCTAAAAGAGGGTAATCGGGAATTCAGGGATGCTTCCTGCAGGTGGTTAATTTGTGCATCGTTTTTTTGTTTCCTTGTTCCTTATTTGTTAGTGCTCCGATACATCATTTCCGGTTTTTCGCGAGGAGCAATGGCCAATTACAGTCCCCTTACACTAGTAAGTGCTAATTGATATTTGGGGACTTTTTGTTTATTTAATTTAATGCTAGTGTGTGGCACGGCGCATTTTAACTTTACTAAAGCTAACTGCCGCCCGCTTTTATTTGTTTATGTACGCCTTTGGATGGCACGCTTTCAGTTTACCTGTGGTTGCCGAATGCTTTAGCAGTGTGTTTTGGCTGCAACATTTATAATATGTAGCGTTTTTTTTTTTTATCACTGCCCTCTGCACGTTGTGTTACTGGGGTGATTAGCATAGTGTAATGCTAAAACCTCTCTTCCACGGCCTCGAGAAAAACTTTGCACTTCACCAAGGATGAGAACCCAGCGCAGTGTATTTTCTATACTTACGCATTCTTTATTTATTTATTTGAAGGTTTTATATAGCGTGAACAAGACCCTTGCGTGTATCAGAGCGCTTTACAAGTAACATGTAGAAAACAAGGAGTAACCATAGCAAACAAAGAAATACGTGAGTCCAAATGTACAATACTTATAAAAGTAATAAAGCAGCTAACGATAGCAGAGAGAAGAGAGAATGGAGCATAAAAACCGAAGAGAACTCGGAGAACAAAAATACAGACATAAGTCAGTAAATTCACGTGAATTTCGCCATGAGGATCGCTTTCACTTCTTTTTTGAAGGAGGCAGAGGAGGGGTTAATTCTTGTTTCAATAGGCAACGCATTCCAGATCCTAGGAGCCATACCAGAGAAGGATCGGTTGTAGGTTTCTTTTCTTGCCAAATCGTTGTGGTTTCAGAAGAAGAGTCTTGGCACTCCTCGAGGTTCTGAAGTCGGCTGAGAGCACCAGTTTCTGAGCTAGGTAGTGCGGGGAGTTATGGTGAAGGGCCTTGTGCGTCATGCATGCAATTTTCAGATGAATTCTTGCTTCAAACGGTAGCCAGTTGAGGGCTAAATGAAGAGCATGGTCTTGTGGCTCGCTTCAAACTGGCTATGTTCACTTGTTGGAAAGCAGAACCTTGTTTACAGTGTTAGAAGGTGAACAGGCAGGAAACTGCTATAGATATGTTTAATAGTATTATTGTTCGAACATGCCCATTCCTTGTTTATTTGCTGCACACTTTTGTATTCAGTACTTGACAAGCTACATATGTCAGAAATATGTGAAACCATTCCTTAAACATATTTTAATGTAGTTATTTTAAGAGGCTGATTACATTCGGTGTTTACCAGACAAATGCATTTATGGCCATAACACAGAAAATAATTGGGAGACGTTAAACCAGGCTGTGCGGTGGGTCACTGAACTTCTTGAAAACCAGAACATTCAAATGTAAAACATAGCAATGCTTCCTGAAAAGCAAGAGCCGCTGCAAACTCATAGTTTAACTGGCCTGCAATGTGAGAGTTTACGAGTCTTACACAAAGAATAATTGCAGAGTGATTAATTAGTAAAAGTTCCTCTCTATACAAGCGAGGTGCCCTGCCCGAGAGCTACTTTTGTCATGATAGCGCACGTGCTGCACTAAACGTTACAGGATCTGCCTTGACAACGCTGAATGCATAAATGGTTTGGTAAATGTTGTGGCAGTAACTGTACAGTGATTCATGACACCGGGTTTGTGTTGCTGTCATTCGTTGCATGACTGCCAGTGTCTTCTCCTATAAACCTTCCGCCATGAAGACAATATGCTCTGTTGGAGGTCTCCATACTATAGGGGGCAGGTATCTCTTTAGGAGGGCATAGAGCAGTCAATCGCAACCCATCACGCCCGTGCCTCTGGCCTGTAAAACTATTAATTAGACATTCCCCTGGTATGTTAATTGGTGTTAAAAGTAAAAACACAGCACGTTGGTAGCCTAAAGTCTAACTAGCTTATAATGCAAAACAGCAAAAAGCAAATCAAAACTTAAAAGGCAATTGTCTTTTTCAAATGTCATGGCTCTTGCTTTTAAACCAAAATTCATGTAAAATCATCCTAGTAGATATACACAATTTCTCTCAATCCAATGTGGCAAAGTTGAAAAAAATGTTGACACTCAGCCAAAACTTAACTAATGTGCAGGTGTCTGAATCTTACCCTCAAGGAATCACGGAATGGTCATGAAGGCACAATATAATTCATGTGTACAGGAGCGTGGCCAACCGCCGAACGAAATGGCCACTTCCTAAGGCGGCTCCGACCACCAGCGCCCATCCGAGAACGGTGGGGCGGGCATCGGCCACGCCAAAAGTATGGCGGTCGAGCCGGCCCTCTCCAGACCGGGAGGCGAGCCTGTCGCGCAATTAGGTGATGCGGCAGGCGCGCCTCCTCTCCAATTGATCCCGGCACGGGGGCGTGACCCGGAAGTGACTGGAATCACTTCCTGGTCACACAACTGGAAAACACCAGGCCGGATAGAACCGACCTGGCAGACAAATGGATAAACGGCTGGGGAGCACAGGAGTCTTTCTCTTCACTCCTTGCTCCCCAGCCTGCCACCCCAGCCTCGCTAGGAAGCTGTAATTGATTTTTGTTCTTGATTTTTAGGTATCGCCGTCATCGGAGAACAGCGAGAGGTATCGCTATCATTGGAGAGCAGCCAGAGGTCAGCAGCGTTCGGACGACAGAGATCGGCAGGCAGGGGGATCTTGCAGCGACGTTGAGTGCCGGCTGGCGAACCCAACGTCGAGTCCTGGGTCGCGTCAGGAGCGTGGGCTGCAGCGACGTCTAGTGCCGGACTGACAAGGTCACCGCTAAGTACCGGGTCGCGTCAGGAGTGGAGAACAGGAGCGGGTACAGGCTAATCAAAGCCCGGGGCAGGTACCCGGTAGAGGTGGCGCTTGTGCCGATTTAGAGCGCACACCCCTCCGGTTTGGGCACCCGCGTTAGAGGCTGACCAATTGTGTGCGCAGAGTGCGCTCCCGCATTTTGCAGTCCTAGGTAGCGGGTGCATTACCGGTCTACTCCATATGCTGTGGGCAGCGCTTTGGCATTCAATACGGCAGCAGGTTCATTAGCATCTGGAATATTAGCACAAAATACTATCGTGTCACTGTGGTCTAATGGTTAAGGTCTGAGACGCTTACTCTCAAGGTTATGTGTTCAATTCCCATTGTTTCTGTTCTATTGGATCTCTTTTAAGGTGTCTTATTGTTGTTTAAAGATTTGTGTCAGGTTCATGATCACAATTAGCAAGGTGCGTCGGGAAATTGTGCTGTTGGGGGGAACCATAGGATAACTTGAACAAGCCTGTGTTTGTTGACTTGTTTTATTGGTGAATACCAGTAGCACATAAGGTTTAGCTAATGGTATAACAATGACCTGCTGAGTGCAACATAGCTTCAGGGGGGTGGGACACATTTATGCTGTTTCACTTATATGTTTTAGATACCAGGCGACATCGGTGAACACAGGAGGACCACAGAGTCTTCGTCGGGGTTTGGAAAACCAGTGAAGAACACAGGTTGCCTAAGAAGACACAGGCAGGCCCGCACTCCAGCGCTTCCGGGAGCCGCACGGTTGGGAGTGGATCACCTGACCCGCTAGACTAGCTAGTGGTGGGCTCTGGTTGCGCGGATGCTTACGGCCTGTTTGTATACCTCCAACGTGTTAAGGTAAACGCCTGGACTGTGGTCCAAGTCATTGCTGGACCTAGGAGTGTTTAAGTCAGGCTACTACACGTGTATCTCGCCTGTGGGCAGAATATTGCTGTAAGTTTGATACATAATGGCTGGGAAAGCTAAGAGGGGAGACCAGCGTTCTCGTATGGAGAGGCTAATGGAGGCAGTGATGAAGAAGGTAGACGAGCTGGGTCATGGTCTCGCTGATCTCAGGGAGAAGGTGGAGGGGCAAGAGGGGACAGAAGAGAGGGCTAGGCGCAGCACTGTGCCCCCCAGGGCGGCATTCCCTCCTATCCCGAAAAGAGTTGGGGCAAAGAAACGGTGGGGGAAGAGCCCGTTGTGCCCATGGGCCCTGTTCCCGTGAGGGAAGTCCCACCTGTGCCTGTGGGTGAGGTCCCACATGCCCCAGTACCGCCCCCGCCAGTGACACCGGCCGTCCCGATGCCAGTACCAGCACATCCAGTGACTCCGTCTACCCCGGCGCCAGTGCCAGCCCATCCTGTGATTCCGGCTGCCCCGCTAACAGCTCCCCAACCCCCTCCCACAGGGGTGGTACCAGTTGAACCAGGGGTCCCGGCACCAGTTCCGCAGCCCACGGGGGAGCCCAGGCCTGCAGGTGAGGCCCCACCGGGGGATAGCCCACAGGGTCCAATAGTCCCTCCGGCGATGGGAAGTGAGATCCCACAAGACATAGTTTCCCATTTGGCAGCAATTCTGCCATGGTTAGGGAAGGCAGGCATCCTCTCTTCAATTGTGGGGGCTAAGGACATAGGTACGGATGCGCTAGCAGAGGCAGCGCGAATAGTTTCTCAGTTTCATACAGTACCTGTGGTAAAAATTGTGGAGGGGCCTGGTGTACCTTTGCCTGTCATTTCAGCAGGGGGGACCAGCACACTGGAAAACAACAAGGGATTGTCAGGGTGCAGTGCAACAAATGAGAAGCAGCCAGAGGCACCTGGGGCCACCGCAGTAGGTAAGCAGCCGACATTGCCAATGCTGGACGTGGGGGAGTCCCGCTCAGAGCAAGAGCTGTTAGGCAGGCATGTTTCACAGGAGGTAAAAAACAGAATTTGGTCTGGGGAATATGTTAATATGTACTCCTTGCTGATTTGCGAGAGAGAGAGAGGGAGGATGCCAGGAAAAATAAGGACTTGATGCTCCCTAGAGAATGGGCCAATCATCTCATTCCTTTCGGTCACATGGTAGCACAGTTTTCACCAATAATACAAACGCCAGCGGGGGAAGGAAAGGGACATGTTGGGATTTTAATAGACGGACGTGCACCAGACCCCAAGGAATGTGCAGGGTCAAACATGCATGTTCCATTTGTGCCAACTCGAGTCTAAATGTCTCAAGAAATCCAAGGATAAGGGTAGGAAAAAACAGGAGTGAGTTGGAGGCACCGCTCAAAGCACGGTCTCCCATCGATGTAACGGCTTTGACACCCTGGCTCATCAAGTATCCCTGCCATCTTACCGCTAAAACTCTTTTGGATGGTTTCAGGTATGGTTTTAGGATTCCAGCATTAGGTTATGTGGGAGCACCAGAGTGCAAGAATCAACTCTCGGCGCGGACAAACCCCGGTGTAGTTGCAACAACAATTGACAAGGAACTACGCCTGGGCAGAATAGCTGGCCCATTTGAGTCCATCCCTGTTGAGAATTTTGTCTGCTCCCCTTTGGGGGTGGTTCCCAAGAAGATAGAGGGCGAATTCAGACTCATCCACAACCTGTCAGCACCCAGGGGAAATTCACTGAATGAAGCAATTGATGATGAGTTTTGCAGTGTGAAGTATGCTTCCTTTGACCAAGCAGTGGAGATGCTCAGGGGTTTGGGCCCAGGAGCATTGATGGCTAAATCAGACATAGAATCCGCTTTTCGGTTATTGCCAGTCCACCCTTCTGATTTTCATCTGCTTGGTTTTCAGTTACAGGGAAAATTCTATACGGATATGTGTATGCCAATGGGCTGCTCTGTGTCTTGCGCATATTTTGAAAGATTCCGTTCATTTTTGGAATGGGCGTTCAGACAGAAGACAAGGCATCAGTGGGTCAAGCACTACCTGGATGACTTTCTTATCTTGGGGTCACGGGGCTCCCGGGAGTGTGGGTGGGCGTTGCAGGGATTTTGCACGCTCATGCAGGCTTTTGGGGTTCCTTTGGCCCCGGGAAAGACAGTTGGGCCAGCAACGACAATAGAGTTTCGAGGGATCGAGTTAGATTCCATTCAGAGGTGTTTCAGGTTGCCCGCAGACAAGATCACCAAGTTCAGGGCAGCATTACAGCAATGCTTGAGCAGGGAGAAGGTCACACTGCACCAGTTGCAACAGACGGTAGGGAACTGAATTTTGCCTTGAGGGTCATTCCGACGGCAAGGCCATTTTCCCGATCCATCTCGCAGGCCATGGCTGGGCTCAGGGAGAAACACCACCACACCAGGCTGTCAGCTGAGGTTAGGCAGGACATGCAGATTTGGAAGGCATTCCTGCAGGACTTCAATGGCAAGGTAGTGAGGCCCGGTCCGCCCACTACGTTCGCGGAGTTGGGCTTAATGACTGACGCCGCGGGTAGTGAGGGATTTGGTGCCATACTCGGTACCGAGTGGGTGGCACAGCGGTGTAGACCCCGTGACAAAGGGGGGCCGTTACTAGTACATACAGATGGGGTCCCACTCAAACGTTTTCAATTTAAGAGAGTACTGGACATGGCAATCCAGAAAGCAGATCTGAACCTAGGCTGTTTTGGAACTCACTCTTTAAGGGTAGGGGCAGCCACTGAGGCAACGGCTAGGGGCCTACCTAGCAACAACGTCCAAAGGATTGGGAGGTGGGCCTCCAATTGTTATAAGCGCTATGTGCGACTACATATGCTGTGAGTGGGTTATTTTGCCAGACGCTGACGCATATGTCCTTCTCTGCTTTCATTACAGTTTCTCAAACCTGTCATGCAGAGGGGAAACTGAAAACACCGCAACAACAGCGCTGGGCAAATCATGGACCATCAGCAACGGGTAAAGGACCACAGGTTGTGTGGATTGTTGGCCAATCATATGTAAGGCGTCTGTCTAATTTTTTCATTGCAGGAAATTATAAAGCCAGGGCACGGCAGGCAGGATTTGAGATAGCTTTTCATGGAAAAGTGGGCCTCTGCTTCAGTTAGTTTAGGGGTATCATTTTAGATTTATTGAGAAAGGGGGGGGGGGGGCTCCTCCCAATATTATTATTCTGAACCTAGGGGGGAACGATCTGGCAAGCCTAGGAAGAAGGGGGTTGGTGGAAACCATAACATCAGAAGTAGGTTGGTTAGCCAAGACATGCCAGGGAAGCACTATCGGGTGGTCTCAGAGGATACCCCGATTTCAATGGAGGGGAGGGGAATCTGTAAGAGCATTGAATCACTCTGCGAGGAGAATAAATAACAAAATAGAGAGGTTTTTTAGGGCTCCCATCCACAGACCATCGCCCATGGGTGCATTAGGGGTGAGCCGTGCTTCTTAAAAGACGGTGTTCACTTGTCCAAAGTAGGCAATGAGGTGTTCTTAGAGAATATTTTAGCTTGGTTGGGTGGCCTCAGAAATAGGGCATGACATCTAGTGAGCGCAGGGGGGGGCCAGATAGTCGGTCAACTATGCTGGCCTGTGGCGGTAAGGTCATGATTGGTGAGCAGTAAATTTAAGGTCCTTAGAGGGCAGCGCCATTCTTAAATGGGGTCGCTCAAGTGGGAGGGACAAGTGGTCTCTCCTAGAACTCCAGGGGCCGTTGGGTGCGGGGGAGGAGGGAATCACGCAATCTCTAGGCTGGTTGGCCACCCCGCACGTGCACAACCGCGCCGGTAAATGGCGCAGAACTGCAAGGGCCCCTTTTATGGAGATAATGTACAGAGCGTACGGGGGTAACCGGGGGGCGGGGGGGAGGAAGTACCCTCACGGTGAACGGGCCCTCTGCGCATGCGCACTCCGGCTGGAGGGCGTGGTGAAGTTGATAAGGATCTGACACCAGTTAGTGACCTCGCCGTAGGCCCAATTAGGATACGCAGAAAATAAATACTGTAATGATTATTAAAGATATGACAGGAGACCTTTGTATTAGAGTTATGTTAAGGTTAGCCATCTGACATCTGTACTTATCAATTGTAATCAATGTAATGTATATATTCTGCGAAAAAATAATGTAAATTTTTTAAGTTTATTAATCTTTGTTTAATAAATACGGCCGGGGGGTTTACGCTCCCCACATCCAAACCCCTCTCCTGTCACTTTCTGGGTCTGCGTAAGGGAGGAGGGGGTGTAGGTAGTACCTGGCCATACTGAGTAAATCTGGCTAACTATCTGACCTGTAACTGGTTTTGCTTCCATCACGAAGCACTGGAATTTGCCGCGGACCGATTGAGCTGTGAGACCGCCGATTTTGCTGCGCGGCTCCGGCTCTCGGTCTGACGACTATGCTGCGGCCTGGTGGAGCTGTTGCTGCCACCACGCCCGCGGGTGCCTCGTGCCGTCGCTAGAGGCTCCATCCGAGACCGGAGGACTGCAACTGAGGGCTGAGGTCCAGTGGCTCTGCGAGAGGGCTGGGAACTGTCTGCACACTAATGGGTGGCCCCGCGGCGGGCGCTGTGCTGTGTGGTGTCCGGCTGGATCCAGAGAAGGGCCGCTGCTTTCCTTGGCGCCGGGCGGGCCTCGGGGCTCGCCCTGTGGGGAACTATGGTCGCGAATCGGCGCCGCGCTCACCAGCACGCCGAGGGTTGAGGCGCTGAGCAGTGAGAGCGCTCACACATCCGGAGGAGGTACCGGGGCCGCCAGCATAGCTGCTCCAGGTGGTGTGGCCCCCGACGTCTACAGTCTGGGGCCTGCAGTGTGGTGTGGTGGTCCACCGCCGACATTGAAATGGCTTGCACTGGCCCTACTTCCTGCGCACAGCTTGGGGCAGAGTAAGTGAGGAAGCACGCGCACTGGTGTCCCTCGTTGCCCGTGTCTTGTGGGTGGCTTGCCTGGTCACTCGGGGCCCCTGCTCATGGCAGCGGGGGGGGGGGGGGGGGCGTTGAGGTGGTCGTTACTGGAGGCGGCGAGTGCGGGGGGACCCCCTGAGCAGACGCGACGCATTGCAGAGAGGTCTCGCGGCCATATCGTGCTCCGTGCAATTGCAGGGAACTTACATTAGAGATATTGCGAACTTTGGCCCCGCCGCTACCATCCTTTCTTCGAGCTTGCAGCGCCCGGTCCACTGGGGTGCTCTTTTGCGACCTGGCAGAGGAATTGCCGCCTTGTCACTGGGGGCCTCATTTCACGACCTGACAACATTGCCTGTTCCCGGTCGGCCACAGGCCTGCATCGTTACCCATAGCCTCTAAGAAGGAGCTCCGCAGACGTTTGGCGGTGCTCGTTGGGGGCACTGGCCAGGTCCCCTCTCTGTTCCCCTGGTCATGTTTGGTTCACGAGGGCTGGGCCAAGGCTGGAGGCTGTGGCGTGAAGTCGGCAGTCCAGGCCAAGCTGAGTAAATTTGCATGGAACAGGGCCCATGCGGCGGAGGCGAGTGCGGCCTCGGGGGAGCGGCCGCTACCCGGTGGAGAGGTGAAAGAATCTACGTTGCAAGACATTCTTACTGCCATCACATCTGTCCGTACCTCGTTGGAGTCACGGATCGATTCAGTATCCTCTGAAATCTCCTTCATAAGGGTGGATATGCGCTCCATGAACACCCGACTGAAGGATGTGGAAATTAAAGCGAGCTCCCTAGTCGAGGACACCTCTGACCTACAGCGCAAGATGGATGACCTTTGGGCCCACACTAACAAGCTAGAGGCGCAGCTGGATGACTATGAGGGACGCTTTCGATGCAACAACATCCGCATCCTGGGAGTCCCGGAGAGGGCGGAGGGGCCGGCACCGGACCTATTTGTGGAGGACCTGATCTACCTACCTCAAACCAGGCGACCTCTTCAACTTCTTTTCGGTGGAAAGGGTGCACAGGGTGCCAGGCGGCAGGCCTAAACCAGGTGCCCCTCCCCGCCCTTTGCTGGCTAGGATCTTTAACTTCAGGGACAGGGACATTATCCTTCAGGCGGCCAGATCGGCGCCCCCAT
Organism: Triturus cristatus; assembly: GCF_964204655.1. Taxonomy (NCBI): domain Eukaryota; kingdom Metazoa; phylum Chordata; class Amphibia; order Caudata; family Salamandridae; genus Triturus; species Triturus cristatus. Next base: position 645,941,925 of record NC_140584.1, on the reverse strand, counting down.
TAGACTTCCAAAATAGCAGGATCACCTTTTTTCTGGACTTCACCCTTAAAATGCAAAGACAGTGCCGCAGCTTCCTTGACGTCAAGAAGGCGCTTCGTGAAAAGGATCTGAAATATGCCATGCTCTTTCTGGCCAAGTTATGGGTGGAATCGAATGGGAAAGCCTGGTTCTTCACCACCTCTGAGGAGGCCTCGGACTGGTTGGATGGCTGGTGCACTGTGGGCCAGAAGGGCAATCTTGCCCGAGGGGCGAAGGCCGATAAGGGCGCTGATGGATCCAAAGGCAGCTTGCGTGGCGGCGGCGTCTGGAGGGTCTTAATGACTGGTCTGTATGTTATTCTCCTTGAGGGCTGGGGAACTTTTCACTCATGGCAGAAACTGAGTTGAGGTCAGGACCATCTCTGTGACTGAACTGTTCTCGATCCATGATTCCTGGATTTCACAGAAATGGGCATAATGTGTCTTGGTATTGTTTGGTACCTACGAAGGATCTGGGTTTAAATGTATGATTACCAGTTGTCTATGTCTCAGGGACGGGTGCCCGGTTGGTTACACGCACCCACAAGTTTGAGGGGTGGGCATTAGGCACTCTGCAAGTTTGGGTGGGCGGGAGGTTCTGACACTGCCATGCAGGGAGGCAGGGAGGGGGGTCTCGGTTAGCGAGTTCTGGGTGCTTGCGGCAGTTGGGAGGGATTGTTCTAATTTGTATTGTTGTTGTTTTTTTCCTGTTTAGATATGACATATACGACAGGCTTTGGGTATTGACAGATATGGGTTCCATGCTCTTGGTATATATATTAGTGAAGGTCCAGGGGTCTACGGGAATGTCTCCTCATGGGGGCCTCCCTGGTGGGTTTCCTCCACGACCGAGCGTACTCTTACGAGGAAGTAATGGGAACGACGATTAGACAGGAGCTTAAGTTGCTGTTATGGAATGTCAACGGCCTGGGGGATAAGATCAAGCAAGTGGAAGTTCTCCAATTTTTAAAACATCAATCCCCGGATATCGTTCTCCTACAGGAACCCATCTGCTTGGGAATGCCTGCAGGGCCCTGTCGCGATGGGGTTTCCAGCTGGTGGCCCACTCGGCTTTCGGCTCTGGTTCCCGGGAAGTGGGTATATTGCTCCGTGAGTCGTTCCCCATGACTGTTGACTTGGTCCGCACAGACGTCTTGGGTAGATTTGTGGCTGTCTTCTGGACTTGGGAGGGGCGCATACTCAATTTCCTCTCCGTCTACACACCACCGGGATTGCACACTCAGGGTCTATAGATCTGGGGGACCTCCTTCTTAACTTACCCAATGGCAGATTGTTGATTGGGGGCGATTTCAACTCTATTGTCTCCGATACCCTCGACCGCTGGCCCCAGAGGGCCCTGCCGCCCTCCCGCAGACTGATTCACAGCTTTCTGGGAACGATGGGCCTGGTGGATGTGTGGAGGAGCTTGCACCCGACCAAACTAAAGTACACCTATCTCTCTAGCCCTCATGGCATTATGTCCCGTATAGACTATATATTGACGCTAGCGCATCAACTCCACGTCATCAGAGACGTACAACACCTCGCTAGGGGGATTTCCAATCATTCACCCATTCAGTGTCGCCTAGAGGTGGGCGAGTTCACATTCGGCTGTATCACCCCAATCAACTCCTGGTACCGCACGATCCCCCAGATTAGGGACAAGGTCCTGAGCGAGTTGGATCCTTACTTTCAGGAAAACTAAGGGTCGGTTGACTTGATGGCTACGCTTTGGGAGGCCTACAAGGTTGTTATACGGGGGGTGGTGTTGGCCCAGATCGCCGGGCAGCTCAGGGACAAGGCAACAGACGTGACGCGCTTAGAGGGAGAAATCTTAGACCTAGAGGATGCCGCCCGGACGCAAGATTCGGCGAAAGTGCATCAGAAACTGTGTATAAAAGTCAAGCAGTTTACTGACCTAGCTGCAGAGGCTGCCAAGACATACTACAGGGCCACGCTCAGCAGAATCTACGACATGGGCGATAAGGCTGGCAAATTACTGGCTTGGCTGGATCGCAGAGATAGGGCTCAGCGGGTTGTGGTTGAGATAGAATCAGACTCACATTCTCGCCTCACTGCACCACAAGATATCGCGGACGTCTTCGGCCATTACTATCAGTCTCTTTACAAACTCCACACGTTGCGTACGGAGGAAGAGGCTTCCTCGCTTTTTCGTGGTTTCTCGATGCCGTTACTTACAGAAGAGGCGTGCTCCAACCTCGATATTACAGTTGCGGAGTTTAAAAAGCAATCCAAGACTTGCGTGGGGGGAAAGCGTCGGGCCCTAACGGTCTGCCCATTGAGTTATTTAAGCTCACGGCGAGCAAGGCGGCACCCTATCTCACCGAAATGTATCGCGAAAGTAAAAAAGAGGGTATCCTTCCTGAGGATCAGTGACTCGCCAATATTGTCGTGATCCACAAAGTGGGTAAGCCAGCCAACAAGTGTTTATCTTATCGGCCTATCTCGTTGCTTAACTGCGAAGCCAAAATTTTAGCAAAGGTTCTGGCCACTCACCTGCTCAGGGTTCTCGCCCGCCTGGTCCATCCGGACCAATCGGGATTTATGGCCGCCAGGAATACCTCCCTCAACTTGCGCAGACTCCACGGTGTACTGTGCCGGGTGATACGATTAGGGAAGACATGGTCGTGGTATCCCTGGATGCTGCCTCGGCGTTTGACAGCATTGAATGGCCCTACATGTTTGCAGTTCTTCATAAACTTGGCTTTGGGCTCGAATTTATCCAATGGGTGTGGCTTTTATACCATCAACCTCTCGCCCAAGAAGTCGTTAATAATAGGAAATTTCCTGTGTTTGTTCTCGGCAGGGGCACCAGACAGGGTTGCCCCTTGTCTCCGCTTCTCTTCGCCTTGGCCCTGGAGCCTTTGGCAACATGGGTTCGGCAGGACCGCGTTATAAGGGGCCTTAAATGGACTTCAGGTTGGGAGGACCGCATATCGCTGTATGCGAATGATATCTTGCTTTATTTGGCCTCCCCGGCGGCATCCCTAAATGTGGTTCAAGACATATTCCATGTGTTTGGTAGGTTTGCAAATGGCCTGCCCTCCCTCGGGAGTTCCCAATTGGCGTAGGCAGATGATGGCTTTAAATATCTGGGGATCTGGGTCTCTAAAGATCGATCTAGATTTTACAATTGTAACCTCCTGCCGCCTCTAGTACGTCTTAAATCGGACGTCCAACACTGGAAATCGCTCCCGTTAACCCTTTTGGGACAAGCAGCACTATAGAACACCCAGCTTCCTGTCGCCACCTCGTATTTCAAGGAAATTGACAGTATCGTTCGGGACTTACTGTGGAAGGATAAACCACCTCATATTGCAACACACAAGCTCACGCTAGGATGGTTTGATGGGGGCATCGGGCTTCCGGACATTAGGAGGTACTACTGGGCATCGCAACTCGCTGCAATCAACCACTGCATGTACAGACCACAGGGGGACCCCGCTTTTCAGATCGACAGGTGGCTCCTCCCGGGTGGTGGCTTCGAGGGTGCGTTATATGTAAGATCTTTAAAACCTGCTCTGACTGGGCCTACTAGACATGTGGTGCATGTTTGGAGTGTGGCTACTAGGAGTCTGGGCTGGTAAGGAAAACTCACACAGGCCACGCCACACTGTCACAGTGAGCAATTAGGTAGACTGATCCGTTCGAAGAGCTTCAATAGCTGGGACCTCATTGGCATCTCCAAGGTGGGTGATTTTTGGAAGTCGGGTGATGTGGTCCCCTATACCCAGTTACAGCAAGAATACGATCTAGCCCAGTTTGAATATTTCTCCAAATTAGGCATGCCTTGCTAGCTGTACTTCCCAGAGGTAGTGAGCTCCCTAAATCCTCTCCACATGAAGATAAGATCTTAGACGGTGACCTACCGGAGAAGGCCATCTAACTCATTTACAAAAAACTCAACAACGTGGCGGAACCCTTGACCCACTTGAGAGACAAATGGGACCACGACATGGCTGGTCTAGAGGATAAGGAGTGGCAGGCGGCATTGGCCTTCCTTTGGGAGGTGGCCATCTCCTCTCGGCTGCGCCTGGTGCAGATAAAGCTTCAACACAGATCCTACTTGTCGGGGCCCCTGATGGTTAGCATGGGTTACACATCTGATGGTAGCTGTGTACGACAATGTGGTCCGGAGGGGACTTTTATCCATGCACTCTGGGATTGAGCAGTAATACAGAGCTACTGGGAGGGGGTGGTGCGTCAGATGGAGGAAGCGTTGGGGCAACAGATACACTGCAATATTAAATTGGCATTGTTGAATATATGGGACCCTACTGACTTGAACTCCAGGGAACGAACATGGGTCACTTTGGGGATGATGGTTGCGAAAAGGAATATTGCCCGATTGTGGTGGGCACAAAACCCGCCGAGTGTGGCTGATTGGGGCAAAGATATGGACTGGTGTATGGTTACGGAGAATACATATATGAAGCCAGGGGGTGCCTGAACAAATGGACACAAATATGGTTGCCTTGGAATGTCCACAGGGGAGAGATTTGTGAACCCCCAAGCCCCGGAGAGGATGTTACCGGTGGCCTTCTGCACTCTCAACCCCTAGCAATCGTTGTATCAAGTCAGATTGGCACATAAATGTCTTGAAGCTGAATGCAATTTCCTTACGGCTAAAAACTTATTCAAGTCATATAGAATGTGGAAATCTGCTTTTCAACACTCCTTGATCTGGCAATCTCCCATAGTGCACAGGACAGCCACACCAGAGCATACAGCCCGAGGAATCCTCACAACTTACCAAGCTAGTAGAAAATGATTTAGGAAGTCCTCTACTCTGTGCCACCCTGCCCTACATGCCTTTGCCACTCACCTGAACGGAGTTTTTATTAGTTATTCTCCTAAATAAGCAGGGGTCCAGAACCCATCAGGAATGGCTTGATTCTGGACTTGATGGGATCATTTGTGAAGAGATAGGCTGTGGTCCTCTGTAATCCTGCGTGCTCCTAACTAGTTACACCCAGTGATTCTCAGTCCGCTCCATCTCTTGAGAAGGCTCACATTTGCATTCCCTCAAGGAAACGTCACTTGCTGTTCATGGAGAAAACGAGGATGTCAGCCCCCTGCCTTTACACTCGTTTTGCTTTGGTACCTGGGTCTTGAGGAGCTAACATTTTCGTGTCAAGGAATGTCCTCAAAGCCTGACTGTCTCATAACTTGAATAATAAGAAACACCCGAGATTATGCCACTGAGAATTCCTGAAGACCACCAATCTACTAATCTGCTTAGATTCATAAAATTTCCTGGCGTCATCTGGCTGGAACAGGTTGCAGATGGAAACCTACAGGACTTACATCTTAAAGTACAGGAACAGACTTAGGTATTTATCCTATATAGCTAATGCGGACAGCAAGACCTCTATCAGGCCTTATGTATCTGATCCCTGTAGTTAAGAATCTGTCTGCCTCCGGAGACCAAACCCGTTCTGCTAGGCTTTATGCTTTATTCACATTCCTATTGACCCAATGGCTCCTTATGAAATAAGGAATCTAACATGGCACAGTTCCTCATTGACACTGACTAGGTGCATATGTGAGCAGAAAATCCTCTGTGCCTTGGTACCTTTCACAGCTTTCCATATGTGCAGGATATTTTTTAGGTCAAGCCTGGGCAGCGCATGCGCTGCTCTGCGAGGCTTGCTGCATTTGAGTATGGACTTGAAGCTCCTTCCATATTTTTCATTGGCCTGTGTCATTGTCCCTTGCAAATACTAGCTTCTGATTTGTTAATAGGCTTGTTACTCCCGCCTTAGTAACCCCTTGTCTTCATTTGTGACCTCCTAGGAGGACTGGCACTTCTGTTGTTACATGATATGTCTTATTTAGTCTGTAAGCAAGATTTCCTTTAATGCGTTTCTCCTACTGCAGGTATGACATGCATTCCAGCAACTTTCAGCGTGCCATATGCGCTTTCACTTTCCAAGCAGCCTGTCCCATTCCAAGCAGCCCGTGGCAGTCGAGGTCTCGCATTTACAAAAGTTAGAGCTAATGGCATTGTAAATGACAATGCCTTTTATTTATGTGTTAGTTATCAAAACAGATAAATAAAAGATCAAAGACACCAACCCACGCGAGTCCTTAGGCTCAAAGCTGAGTAAGTGGCCGAGTGGTGTCCTGCAGGGCCTGACCCTGTTATTAGACCCCTGGACTGCCATATCTGGTTGGGGAGAACAACCCACTCTATAAATCCCCTTAAATCAGCTGACCAGCATATTTGCTCCTGTCACTAGCCCTGCATATGCCGCTCCACTCCACCCCCATCTGGGTCTAATCTGATTGGGAATTCCTCATTTGGTGCCTGGCATTACCTGGGATAAAACGAGTGACATAGAGGAGACTCACCTAGAGGAGGATACCACTACCTACCTCCCCATTGACGACCACTTTTGTGAGGTGTTATGGACACCTCAATCACAAAAGCTGTGGCTCTGGCGATGACCCCCCTGGAGAAGACACTCCTGCAGTCGGTAGAATGCTGCTTCAAACCCCTCCCTGGGAGGGAAGTCGATCTAGGACTTGCGCTCCTTTTACCTCCAGGAGCCCCGTCCAGCCTCCACCGCTTTTTAAGCGCAAAAGGGACCTCGTATCTGGAGTCAACTTGGACGCCTTTAACAGGCTGAAGCACACCTTCATGACCCGCAAACAGCCTTCACTCCTGATTTCCCCAGGAGCCTGGCCCCTCAGGGTTACCCACCCGTCCCCCGCCCATCTTTGCCACTTCAGGCCACAGATTCTCCAAGTGACTCAGGAGTTGGACTCCTGCCCCTGGTGTCCCTACCCTGCCACATACAAGAAAGGTTAGCGGGCAGTGCCACCCTAGACACATCGGATACGCTAGATCTGGAGCGCCGCCTGCATCCCGCTCCTTGAAATGGGTCCCTACGGACAAAGTCGTGGCCTATGTCACGGAGTGGTTGCGTAAGCCGCTTGACAAGAAAGTCCGTAACCGCCTGCGGGCTGAATGCCCAAGCCCATCTCTGGGAGACAAAGTGGCCCTCATGCTGGACGCTGACGAACGTATGGCGACCTTCTTGGGAAAGCACATGCGAAACCCCAAGAAGGGGATCGACTGGTTCTGGCAGGCTTGCCAGGATGAGTTCTTAGACCTGACGGGCCCCCTAACCCATATTTTAGATATGGCAGAGGATTCCAAAGTATCAGAGAGCCTTATCTGTCCTGAAGTTCTATCGGGTTGGGTCCAGCAGACCATCATCCTTCTAGGGAGGGCGAATTGCGCTATCTGCATGAAAAAGCGCCTTTCGCTTCTCAGAAAAACTGACCCTAAATTGGGGGACCTACTCACCTTGGAGGCAGACCCCATAGCTCAAGGGTGGTTGTTCGGGGACCCATTCATAGGGGAACTGGGCAAGTTTGTACAGACCTTTAACTCCCTGGAAAAGGTGCAGGCAGTCATAAAGCGCATCTTTACGCCTCCGATTTTCTCCAGTGCTGACCGAGGTAGGGGTCTCAACATCCATCCTCCACCAGAGGACAAGTCAAGAGGAAGGGGCGGTACCAAGATGCCTCCAAATTTGAGAACTTATATTCCACCGGGGATACCCCCACCATCACAGTTCGAGAGGACGATGACACGGCAGCTATACCCGGGGATCTAATTCAGGTGAACATTCAGTCCTTCACTCAACAGCAACTGAGAGCAGACTTATAATTTCTTCTACAATTGGCAGGCCCTCGCCTGGGTCCTTCAAACTGTGTGGGGGTTCCACATTGAGTTTTATGGATCCCCTTACCAGAAAGGAACTCCGATCTCTTAGTCCTCTCACCCGCTCACACCGCTATAGTGTATGTGGAGGTTCTGGATAGATTTGCTCCACAAAGAGGCAATCGTGGGGACGTCCCATCACCACGAGGATGTCTCAGCAATCTCTTCATCGTAGACAAGAAGGACTGGGGTCAGAGACCGGTAATCAACTTGAAAGAGTTCAACGAATGGTTGGTTTACTGGCATTTCAAGATGGAGGGATTCCATCTACTCTGGGATCTTCTCTTTCCCAACAACTGGATGGTGCGTCTGGATCTTAAGGACGCCTATCTCACGGTCCAGTTTTTTTCCCCTCACCACTGCTTCCTCCAGTTTCAGTGGCAGGGGGGGGGTACTTTTAATTCACCACCCTTCCTTTTGGTCTGTCTTCCGCTCCTTGGTGCTTCACCAAGGTGATGCATCTGCTAGTAGTTCCTCAGGGCTCGAGGTATCCACCTCATCATCTACCTGGGCCACATTCTCCTATGGCCTCGAAGTCTCTCCTGTCATCTGCAAATTGTGGTCTCGCTCCTGGAGTCCCTGGTCTTCATTATAAACCAACCGAAATCAGACCTTACCCCGATCAGTCGCTGTTGTTCTTGGGGTTTGTCGTGGACTCGGTTTGGGCCACCCTCAGCCTTTTTTCATGGAAGATGACCAAGATCAGGCAAAAACTCTGTTACCTGGCAACCTGGCCTTCCACCCCTCTACGTCAGATGGCAAGAGTAGTGGGAATCCAGTCACCCTTGATCCAGACTATCTTCCTGGCCCCCCTTCATTATCGGGCCCTCCAATGGATAAAGTCCTCTCATCTCAGGAAGGTAATGACATACTCTAAAGTGGTCCCCTTATCGGAGGATGCCTGGGTGGAGATCTAGTGGTGGCTGACTCACATGGAGGCCCGGAATGGCTGAGCGATCATCAAATCCTTTCCTGACATAGTTTTAGAGTCCGAACCCAGTCACATGGGCTGGGGAGGAAGTTGTGGGGAGTTCTCCACTGGCGAAAGGTGGTCCGCACAAGAAAGACCCATGCATATCAACTGCGTAGAACCCTTAGTGGGTTCATTTGCGGTTCGTTGTTGGACCAAGGATAGAGCGCAGTGCTGTGTCCTCCTCAAGATGGACAACGTGGCGGCAGACTGATACACAAATCACCTCAGAAGGACTTGTTTCAAGAATCTTGCTGATCTGGCCCGTGATGTTTGGGACTATTGCACGCAGAATCTGGTCTCTGTAATGGCAGAGCATCTCCCGGGGGTGGCCAACCAAGTAGCCGATTGGCACTCCCGTCATCTCTGAGACGCATGCCTCTGGCGTCTACACTTTCCGGTTTTCCAAGCTCAATGCAAACATGTGAGGCACATTCTCGGTGGATCTCTTTGCATTATGTCTGGACCGCCAGCTCCAGATATACTTCAGTTGGTGCCCAGAAGCAGCGGCCACGGATGCTTTTCTCCAATATTGGCAACTGGAACAGGGTTATGCCTTCCCTTCGTTCGTGATGATCATATGCCGCTCAGCCCAGGTCAGGCTTCAAGCGGCGGATATCGTCCTAGTTACACCAACATGGAGATCACAAGCCTGGTATCCGGTTCTTCTGGAATTTTCTTGGGATTCTCCAATCCCTATACCCCTATTTCCAGGTCTACTTCGAAATCTGGAGGAGAATCCCCATCCTATAGTCTTGCAGGGCTCTCTGTCTCTCACGGCACGGAGGATTACAAGGAACGCTGGAAAATCCAAGGCATTTCGAGACAGGCTCCCTCTCTCGTCTCCAAGGCATGGGTAGAGAGCATAGTCAAACGTTATAGATCGGCTTGGACCAGAAGGATGGGCTGGTGTCATACACGGCATCTGGATCCCGTGGGGGCGGAAGATGACCACATCTTAAACTACCTTGCCTCTTTGGCTTTCGCAGACCTGGCCTATAGAATGGCCAATATTTTCAGATCTGCTATTTTGTACAGCCATTCACAGATGAGCGACCACCCAGTAGGTGAGCACTCGTGTGAGCAATCTCTGGCGAGGCATTCGCCTTCTCTCCCTCCGGAGCCCAGATACTCTATTCTATAGCAAGTTAAGAAGCTCCTCAATCTATTCCGGTCTTGGCCATCAAACAGATACTTATTGTGGAAAGAAATTTAGGCTAAATTAGCCACTCTCCTTTGCTTAATCTCTTGTTAACACGTCTCGAACATCAGAGCACTAGACATGAAGGGTAGAGTATTTACCCCGGAAGGGTTCTCTTGCCATATATCAAGATGTACGAAATGTAACTCCTGCTTGGTTAGCTACCCTTCTTTCCCAGATTCCCTAAAACTATGTGTGGTGAAATGCATAAAGGCCTATGAGGTCATGACGGCAGACATCCGCACCCATGGAGAAAGGCAACTGTTGATAGCACTACACAAAGCATTCAGAGCAGTTTCTTCTCGTACAATAACCCGATGAGTCCAATGGGCCATGCAGGAAGCTGGCATTGACACCAAAGTGTTTGAGGCTTACTCTGCCAGCAGAGTGTTGGCTTCCAAAGCGTTCTCCCTCTGGGCTCGCTTGGAGGATATCCTCAATGCTGCCGACTGGTTGTCTGATACCACCTTTCAAAGGCTTTACTTTAAACCAGCCCCCACTATTGCTTCCCTGGTTGTAGATAAGCTTTAAAGCAGCGTAATCCTCGGCTCTGGTCCTGCTACAGAATGAAAATTTCCTAGCTATCGTAACAGAAAGCTTCACTTCTATTAAGGACACAGAGGCAAGGATTAACCCACCGCATGGCTTCCCTCCCTTGAGTGGGATATACTTTTGTAAGGGTGAGTATGGAAGTTCCGTTCATTCACATCTTCGCAATGATTTATTAAGTGAAAGTATCTTGTGAACGCTCCTTGATTTGTGTTATACAGGTTTCCCGTCTTCAAGTTTCATATACATTTGTTCAATTTGTTCCTAGTATCCAATGGGTCTAAACAGGATTTAGGATGATACTCTCCGTCTGCAGCCGCAGAAAGAAAGAGGAGACAGCAACATCGTTGAGGGACTATGGAGGGGTCCTGGCATCATCTGATTGGATGTTTATACTTGTTGAACTGTGACTTTTTTTCCATGGGTCTATCGGAAATTAAGTCTGTTAAAGTTTAAGTGATGGCTGCTGTTAATAAAAAAACAAAGAAGATAAAGCATAATCCACACCTCCGTGTCCTTAATAGAATTGAAATTTTCCGTTACGATAGCTAGGAAATTTTTCATTCCACCAGTTTCCATATCAAGAACGTGAAGGATTTTGTTCAATGGGGATGATAGATTTATAAAAAAACGTTAGCAAAGACTATTCCTATTGATATGGAAATCTGAAAACGCCTTAGGTACAAAACTAGGATAAGTTCTTATTAACAGTCTGTTAATTACAGATCATTGTGAGGGTTCCTGAATCTCGCTGAGGTTACAGCTACCATAGAAGCAGCCCTCCAGGTCAGATGCTGAAGTGATACTTTTTGTGCAGGCTCAGAGGGTGGACACATAGTTTAGAAAGGGTTATGTTAAGCTCCTAAGGTGCAGACAGAGACCTAAAGTGGGAAGCACCTTTCTTATACCCTCTAAAATACATTGCACTACTGTTATCCTGAAAAATACGTTAGATACCTTTGGTAACACTCTTTATGGCGGATACTCTATCTCACCACCATCGATTTCACACCTTTAGAATTCCCGAGATGTCAGACTGGATCTGAAACGTTTCAAAGCAATGCTTTGAAGATGAAAGTGCAGAGGCATATATAGCCACCAACTTAATGCTATTAATCTACCTTTAAACTCTTCTGTGCCATCTGCTGCCGATCAGCTGTGACAAAACAGCAAAAGGGCTGTTTGCAAAAACTAACTTGGGACCTTTTGTAGAAGCCTAAAAGTCTACTCCACAGAATCAGGATCGGAAGGGGGGGGGGGGGGGGGGGGTGGTGAGGAATCCATGGTTAAATAGAATAGCCACCAGAAACACCATTACCGAAGGCAAGTAACTTGTTTTTCTGAAGAATACTTGTAGCTGCATATTCATCACCATTTTTTCAAACCTCTTTTTATTAAAGCAAAATAGTTGATATATTACATTGCACCACTTCCATGTCATACCAATAGACAGCAATACCATGCCCTCACCAGTTATGATTCAATTTTACCTTAATGCATTGTGTATTTATCACCACTCCTCAACAATCCCCCTTTATCCACGAACGTCATTCGACACAGCCTGTCGCGCTTGGGCCCTAGGGGCAGGGCATGGGTGGCCTCTGTATTCATTCCATTTATTCCACACCCTATCCCATTTTTGGGGGCAACCTCTGTTTTGGTAGACAGTCTTTTTGGCTACCATACACCAGTCCATCTCCTTCCTCCAGTCGTTCAGAGAAGGTGCTGCAGCAACGCCCCAATTACTTTCAATGTTTCTCTTTGCAATCACCAGCGCCAGGGTTACCCCAATTTGTTCTCCTCTCCCCAAATCTGTTGCTTCCCAAACATTAAGCAGGCACCACTTGGCCAATATTGGCAGCTCCATCCTGCAGAGCTTGTTCAAACATTGTGTTATTGAGACCCTGTAGGATTGAATTTTGGGGCAGGCCATACTATATGAAAGAACGTTTCCTCTTGCCCGCATCCTTTACCACAGAGTGAGTCTGATCGCCTACCCATCTTTACAAATGTGGTGCACAAGATATAAGCTCTGTGTAGTATTTTAAGTTGTATTAGTCAAAAGTGATACCTAATAGCTATCTCTCTAGACCCTAGGGGAAGCGAAGGCCTCAGCCAGTCGTTTACCTGCATGTCTGTAATTCTTTCTCCCAACTCTCCTGTAGTCAAATTGACATAGCTGGCGCATTATTCACAAGCTTCTTATATGTTAGAAGATTACCTTTTGGGTGATATGTTCCTCCTGCATCTACTTTCAAGGGGTGAAGATTCTGGCAGAGATTCTCCCATAGGTATTACTGCCCACAGGGCCTGTCGAGTTTGTAAGTATCGAAACGCCTCAGTCAGGGGCTAGGTTATGTGATTTTTGTAGCTCTGCAAAAGGTATTATACCCATTACGGAGTATATACCTCCCATTCTCGAGAGGTCCAATAGGTCCCATTTATCAAGTCCTTGCCTCTTACTCATGTGCCCCAGGAGATTAGAATCCCAGAAGGGTATTGCTAATGTGATCTTGTTTTTCCATCCCAACTTATTGAGTGTGGAGTGCCAAATTTGGATCGTCAATGCCGTCGGTCCTACCAGGGAGCTGTTTCTCGGTGGGGTATAAAGCGCACGTAGATATCCCCCTGGCTGTAGAACCAAGCGATTCATGGGATAAGCTGGTTCCATCATAGGTTGATGAGCCCACTAGTTGATCATTATCAAGTGTGCCACTCGATAATACGCCTGGATGTCTGAAAGTGCGATTCCACCATTGTGCCATCCCAGGATTAGTTTATTAAGGGCAATTCTAGGGGCACCCCCATCACACAGTAGTGCTTTGACCTCACCTTGTATGGCTCTGAAATAGGAATCTGGTACTGGGAATGCTGTGTTCTGTAAGACATAGAGGAAGCGCGGTAGAGCCATCATTTTGAAGAGGGCCACTCTGCACAGCAAGGACAGAGGGAGCGATCGCCAGTGCTGCACATCCCCTTTCAGACGGTTCAGTGGGGGGTGAAGATTTTTTGTGGTAAATAGGTCTTGGTTGGGTGTGACAAAGATTCCGAGGTATCAAAATCCCTCCGTTACTACTTGTGCCTCACACTACTTCGGCATTCAGCGTGCAGCACCATATAAGACTAAGACCACTGATTTAGTCCAGTTTATCGTGTATCCAGAGTATCTCTGGAAAGTGGTGATAATATTTAAAATTTCAGAGATGGAAGATTGGGGTGACGCCACATAGAGCAGTATGTCGTCTGCATATAATGATATTTTGTCTTCCCAGTCTGCTATCTAGCGGAGGCCACAGATCAATGAGTCACCCAGGATCCAGGCCGCCAATGGCTCAAGTACCAATGCAAATAGCAGAGGAGAGAGGGGGCAGCCTTGCCTGGTTCTTTGCTGGAGAGGAAAGACCCTTGAAACTCTGCCATTCACTACCACCTGCGCCAGTGGAGCCATGTATAAAAGCCGGATCCAGGCCTGGAACTGGGGTCCAACGCCCAGAAGTTCGAGAACTGCAAATAGATCTGGCCATTTGATCATGTCAAAGGCCATACATGCGTTGAGAGATACAACCACTGCATGTTCTCGGGTTCTATTTGTGCCCATGGAGGAGTCACAGATTGAGGGCCATGATTCGGTCTGCTTTAAACAGGACCGATCTGGGTGTATTAACTTGGTAATGATCGGATTAAGATGAAGGGCCAGGAGTTTGACCAGAACTTTTGGCTCTGCATTTAGCAAGGCCATAGGCCAATACGATTCACACTGTCAATCGGTTTTCCTTCCTTATGGATTACCACTTTCGAGGCAAGCCGCTGGTCTCGCGATAGTCTCCTTGCTCTTTTTGTACATCTTAAGCAAGTGTGGTACTGTATGTGTCGCCATGAATTTGAATAGTTCAATTGGTAACTAGTTGAGACCCAGTGCCTTACCCGATTTTACCGCTTTGACTGCTTGCGCCACCTCCTCACATGCCAGGTTAGCATCTAAAGTTTGTATGTCTACAGGTGTGAGTGGAGGGTGGGGTCTTTCTCTAAGGAGATTAAGAGCGTCTTGCATAATGGTTGTCGTCTCAGACGTATAAATACGCTTTTAATGGGCCGCAAACTCTTCTGCTATATCTTGGTGGTCTGTGAGACTTTTGCCTACCGCTGGTTGGATGGCAGCCACCCAGCAGCTGGCTCTTTCTTGTTTGTCAACCTATGCGAGGAGCTTGCCTGCTTTGTCTCCTTACCTATATACTAGGTGCTCGATCATCCCATTTGCGGCCCTGGCCACTTCTGTCATTATGTCTTTATAGTTTTGTTGTTTCACGAACGTCTTGTGTCCTCATCATTTAGTCTTATCAATTGTGCTTTTAAGTATAAAATGTCTCTCTTATGCCTTACCATCAGAGAGAGGGCTTGTCCCCTTACTACTGTTTTGCATGCCTCCCAAAGTGTCCCTGCTGAGGCTACCGAATGTTTATTTTCTTTAAAGTATTGGTCAGTTGCTCTTGTAAGGTCTTCCCTGATCTAAGGGATTTTGAGGTATAAGGTGTTGATGGCAATTGTGTTACTGATTTGCTGCATGCCGACACTATATCTAGCCCAGATAGGGGAGTCGTTTAATATTCCCCGAGGGAGAGGTCTCACATCTCTAAAACCGGGAAGCTGGGATGAGAGCACGATCAGAAGGTCAATCTGTGAGAGAGGCTTCTGTGCACACTAGAATGAAATGAGAGTTCCCGAGTGGTGGGGTTGAGGGTCCTCCAAGTGTCGACCAGGCCGAGGGCGCTGAGGAACTCGGCCAAGCGTGTTTGTGATGCATGTGTCTTCCTCACAGGCAGTCTTTCTACTGCATAATTAAACGTCATATTGAAATCCCCACCTAGAAGGAGGTGCCCTATTGGCAGTTTTAGTATTGGTGTCCCTAGCTCCGGAAGTGTTGCATTATGTAGTGTTGGTGGTATACACAGTGAGAGTATGTTAATCGTTTCACTCTCCCATTACCCTGCCTTTTCCGCCCATTTTTCTCAACTATCAGTGAAAACCGCTTCTTAAGGAGTATCCCCGTGCCTCTGGATCCAGAGGTGAACCCTACGTGGACTGCCATTTTGTAGCCCCAGTGGTCTAACAACTTGCATGTATTGTCCAAAAGATGGATTTCCTGCAGAAGGACCACATCTGGAGAGTGTCATTTTAGGAATTGAAGGACAATGGCACGTTTAATTTTGTCCTCCAGGCCATTCAAATTCTATGTCACTAGACGGATCTCAGATATATTCTAGTTAGTCATAGGGAATAGAGACTACAAAATGAGCTTCTTTTGGTCCCAGGGATGATTAATCCTCCTCAAACTGGTGTGGCTCTCTTGATGTGTGGTTCTGATGCACATGGTGTTGCGTGGTTATTTTCAAGTGGTGAAATAGTATCAAAGTGTATCTTGAACAGTGTAAAGTATGAACCCAACGGGGTATCAAGAACCCATTCTAACCCCTTGAGCCTTGAACAACCCCCCCCCCCCCCTCGGATTCCTGGCTGATGGACCCATTACTGGCAGCCTCCGCCAACTCAGCAGAGCGCCCGTTGTCGCTCCCCAAATCAGAAAGAATTAGGTGACCGTGGGCCCACGCGTTCCCAGCCCTCCACCCAGAATAAGCAAAATGTCTGCCCGCCCGGCCCTTATAATTATAGAGCAGAGCAATGGTTAGGTGGAATTTAGAGCCTCACGTGTGCCACCTCAACCCAATCTCTGGTCTAATCAGTTGGCAATTCCGTTTTTGTGAAAAGGCCGGTAGCTGCCACTCAGGCCGGAGAGGCCATCAAATCGTACAGTGCGCTGGTCAAAGTGTTCTGTAGCCTAGAGGCCCAAGTCAGTTCTATAACTCAATCTCATCAGTGATTTGAGGAGGGGTCCTCTCCCTGCGGCAGTTCCACTGCAGCCTTTCCGTGTCGGGCTGATGTCCCTCTTTGCCGTTTGCCTTGGTGTGACTTGAATGGGAGCCGCTAACCGTACGCTATCCGTCGAGCCATGCCCACGCTGCCTCTGGCGAATCAAAGAACCATGTTTTTGCCCTCGTCCTCAATACGGAGTTTCACCAGGAAGATCATTGAATATTTCACTCCCTTTTCTCTTAGCGCTTGTGTAACAGTTAGGAAGCTGCGTCTCCATCTTTGCACTTTCAGGGTGAAGTCTGAAAAGAAGGTTATTTGGGCATTTTCATAGCAGACTGGTGGGGCCGCACGGGCAGTCGGTAACACCACGTCTTCGTCCCTGAATTTGAAGAGGCGAGCAAGGATAGGCCTGGGTGATGAGCCGGGACGGCGTCTTCCTCCCGGCACTCTGTGTGCTCTCTCCACCAAGAACGATTCTGCGAGGCCGCGGGGCTGTACGTGTTTGAGGATGAGTTCCTCAACGAATAGGTCTGTGGTGGGCCCTTCTGCCTGTTCAGGGACCCCTAAAATTAGATCATTATTACACCTTGATCTGCTCTCGTAATCTTCAAATCTGGCTTCTAGGTTTGCCGTGGTTGCTTGGAGTTCACTAACTTGGTCCTGAAGGGACTTGGTGTCTTGAAGGAGAGCCACTGTTGTATCCTCAACTTCCTGGATTCTAGTGCCCATGTTCCGGACGTCAGCCACTCTAAGAAGTGGCCATCTTCTCCGGTGGTTGGCCACCACCCCACCCCCATATTCCTCACCATTTTAAAAATAGCTGTGAAAAGGTGGAGGGTCTCAGAAGTGGAAATACCCCTGGAAGTTCTGCAAGACCAAGCAGACGAAACATCACTCCCTGTGGACTTGATTGTCCAGACATTAGAGCCTGGTGAAGGGGTGCATTGATGCCCACATAGAAGTTTAGCACATGCCCAACACTGAAGCACTTCTAGCCAATGCCATCATGGCAGCCTTGGTTTGGGTTGAATGAGCCTAAAGGCACTCAGGAGAATTCGATTTCAAGTCACAGCATGTTTTAATTCAGAGGACTACACACCTGGGCAGGGCTTGCTTCTGAACTGCCTTTCCCTTCTTAGGATTGACAATCCAATAACATGCAGGTTACCCACACACTGTCGTTTAAAAAAACAAACACTAAGAGCTTTCTTTTAAACTTGTGAAACCCCTCCTTCTCCTTAGAGGGTTGAGGCAGAGCAAAACAAAAAGGCAGGGATAGTGATGGACAGCCGCACAAGGAAAGGCAAAACAACTTTAGAAAGAAAACAAGTGCAAATTTGCAGCACTAAGTTGTCCAAGAAGAAAGTGGTACACAGAGGATGCACTGACAATGCGCGTAGCTCCCTAACACAGTACACAGAAATAATTGCAATGACAAATACCATTTGTATGGTCACAAATCTCAGCGAACAACTATGCAGGGGTTCTAAGTTTGTAAACATTAGGAACATACACCAAATTAAGGGCCCACTGAGACATAAGAAAGAGTGCAGAGAGACACCTGTATTTGAGACCCATCCATAGAGGCATCACAACTGTTGGCTTCAAAACCGAAGGTTGATGAGGCCAACGTCAAAAGGCTGAAAGGGCTGATGATAAAACCTTTAACAGTGCTTACCCCAAAGCCTTACTTGGAATGAGTTAGAACAAACAACAAAACATGTAGCAATCTGGCATACTGAGGGTCAATTTGATGATTACATGGTACACAAACTTTGCCCAACTACTTCAGCAGGTAAATACATGCTCAATTGGTGTCATTCAAATGCCACACATGGAGATGTAGGTTTTGGAGATTAGTATGCAGGTCCCTGCCCAATTGCTGAATTAGGAGGTCCTCCCTAAGAGGCAGCCAGATCAGAGAGCAAATGTTCACACAACAGATTGGGGTACTACAGTCCCTTGGACCAATCTGGAGCTATCAAGATAATGTAAACTTGTCCATCCTGAATTTCTTCTGAACTAATGGCAGGAGAGCCTGAGGTGGAAAAGTACAGACGTTCTCTGCGCCACACTGCAGGTGAAACGCATCTCCCAAGGAGCCTTGCGGTAGAAAGTCCAGTTGGCAAAAACCTTGAAACAGCATGTTCTCAGCGGTAGTAAAAAGATCCAACCAAGCCACTCCCCACCAAGCAAAGATGCCTTGACCCACCTCTGGATTAAGATTCCATTCGTGGTCAGCCAACTGATGTCTGCGGAGCTTGTCTGCCCTGGTGTTAAGTGAGCCAGTCAAATAATTTGAGGTCAGAGAGATCGCTTAAAGGTCCAGCTATTTCCGGACATCACCACCCTGCTTGTTGCAGTACCACATGGTGGTCCCTTAAGACCTCAATCGACTTCCCCTTGATGGGTAGAAGAAATGCCTTCAGAGCAAACCTAATGGCACAAAAATCCAGCAGGTTGATGTGGTGCCTTTTTTTAAGTTGGCTTACTAAGATCCCTGACCTGCACCTCTCCCAGATAACCGTGCCAATCCAGAGACTATTCATTTACCACTAATGTGAGCTCTGGTGGAGTAGGAAGAATGGTCTGAAGCAGGTCAGATTTGTGTACGAAAGCCACCACAGAAGACCCTGTGCGGCCTTCTTCGAAATGCAGATGCTTTTTGAAAGTCTACCCCACTGCAAGGCCTGCTTGTGCCAACAGGAATGTAGGACCAGTAGAATACAGTAGACTAAGAAGCTTCGGAATAGTCTGTACTGAAACACAGGAGTAAGCGGAAAAATCGAGGTCATAGCCTGAATGTCCTGGCTGTGGGTGGAAGGAGGTTAGAGTGGGGGTGGCGGAAAGGCCTTGAATGCCACTGTGTTCTAGATAACTCCTATGAAGGAAATCCTCTGAATCGCTGGAGGTAAGGTTTCAGTTAGCTGGTATATCCCACACATGACAGAAGGGTGATGACTGACAGCAGCGAGCCAACAGTCAGCAGCATGCAGTTGATGTATGGTAATACATGTATCCTCGGCATGCAAAGACGGGCAGCGACTACCACTATCACCTTCATAGGCACCTGAGGCCGAGGTGAGGCTGAAGATAAGAGTGGTAAATTGACAAATTTCCAGCCCGCCATAAACTGCTGGAACCGCCTATAGAACTGTAGGATGTGTACATGAAAATAGGCGTCCAGCAGGTCCAGAGACACTATACAGTCCCCTGTATGCAGGGCATAAAGATCATGGGCCAAAGACAACATTTTGAAAGTGTCCTTCTAAAGGAAGGTGTTCAAGAGCTAAAGGCCCAGAATAGCCGGCCCTCCATCTTTTTGGGGCACCAGATAATAACAGGAGTAGCACCCTCTGGATTCTCCGCCTCCAGTACTCACTCAATGGCCCATTAGGCCAGTAGCAACTGCACTTGCTCCACAAAGTTAAATGTATGATCTGCTAAAGTCTACAAAAAATGTGTGGGATATGAGGGAATGGATGTGAAAGGGAAGGCCACTGGTTTAAGTTACTGCATGCCAGCCGGGCAGATATTTTTTTTTTATACCTGTACCAGTCACCCATAATGATAGAATGGGATATCGAAGCAGCTTAACCACATATGAGGTAGGGAGGACGACGAAAAAAAGACTCATCAAAATCGAAACATATTTTGCTGTGCCCTGTTCATATTCGACTGTATGAGCGGAGACATTCCTGAATTCGCCCGGGATGGTGGCAAGATCTCGCTTGCCATATGTCACTAGAAATTAGTGAAGCATCCCAGAAGGCAGATGGCATTCATGTATCTGAATGGAAAACAGGCAGGGAAAAAGTTTCTTGGGAAAAGCATACACTTGCAATGACTTTATCTGCAATACGAAATGTCTTTGGATTAACCTTGCCGGTGGAAGCCTGAAACTCCAAGCTCGTGAAAGTAGGGTGACGAGTGAAAGGCCAGATCTCCATGGTTGGGCCCTTAACACCTAGACAGTGGATGACTTAGTGGATCCGCAGAGCCGTGTTTTTTGTCTCGCAGTTTTATACAGCTCGAATTCAACCTGGAGGTATCAGGGCGCTTTACAGGAGCACCAGCTGTTCCAGACGGGCACATCCATGTTTTGTTAGGGGCGGGGAGATGAAGTGATTTGCCCAGAATCACAAGAGGTTGAGTCGCAGAGACTCGAACCTGGTTACCCAGCTTCGAGGTCATATGCTCTAACTGTTAGGCCACATCTTAATGAGTCCAGCCTGCAGGGACAGGGGCCCCTGTACTTACACTCCAGAGTGTGTCACTGGGTCGTGGGGAGAGCAAAAAACCCCGTACTGGTCACCGTGTTCTATTTGTATGCCGATGCTTGTTTAAACCCGAGATGCGCTTGGTGGGCGCTATACCCCGACATTGTCACGCGAGAGCTTGTGTCTCACTCTTCACCAACCAGCAGGAAGTGTGTGAATCTTCTCGGAGCGAGTGCTACATATGGAGGGGGAGAGTGCATCCCCCACAAGCACAAGAGCATCTCTGAGGCCCGTGACAGTGAGTGCACGTGTGAGGGCGTGTGAGATCCGCAGAGCCGTGTTTTTGTCTTGTAGCTTTATATAGCTCAAACTCAACCCGGAGGTATCAGGGCGCTTTACACGAGCACCAGTTGTTCCAGACGGGCACATCCATGTTTTGTTAGGCGTGGGGAGATGAAGTGATTTGCCCAGAATCACAAGAGGTTGAGCCGCAGAGACTCGAACCTGGTTACCAAGCTTCGAGGTCGTACGCTCTAGCCGTTATGCCACATCTTATTGAGTCTAGCCTGCAGGGACAGGGTCCCCTGTACTTACACTCCAGAGCGTGTCACTCTTAAGTTTGTCAGTTCTGTGTGTCTCTCCTAAGGTCATCACTCCTGGATGTATCACTACTGGATGTGTCATTACTGAGGGTGTCACTCCTGAGTGTGTCACTGGGGCGTGGGGGAGAGCAAACAACCCTGTACTGGTCACCGTGTTCTGTTTGTATGCCGATGCTTGTTTAAACCTGAGATGCGCTTGGTGGGCGCTATACCCCGACCTTGTCACGTGATAGCTTGTGTCTTACTCTTCGCCAACCAGCAGGAAGTGCGTGAATCTTCTGGGAGAGTGAGGCACTTATGGAGGGGAGAGAGTGCATTCCCCACGAGCACGAGAGTACCTCTGAGGCACGTGACAGTGAGTGCACATGTGAGGGCATGTAAGATCCGCAGAGCCGTGTTTTTTGTCTTGCAGTTTTATATATCTCGAACTCAATCCGGAGGTAACATGGCGCTTTACACGAGCACCAGCTGTTGCAGACGGGCACATCCATGTTTTGTTAGGCGTGGGGAGATGAAGTGATTTGCCCAGAATCACAAGAGGTTGAGCCACAGAGACTCGAACCTGGTTACCCAGCTTCAAGGTCATATGCTCTAACCGTTAGGCCACATTTTAATGAGTCCAGCCTGCAGGGACAGGGGCCCCTGTACTTACACTCCAGAGTGTGTCACTACTGGGCGTGTCACTCTTAAGTTTGTCAGTCCTGTGTATCTCTCCTGACATTATCACTCCTGGATGTATCACTACTGGGTGTCATTACTGAGGGTGTCACTCCTGAGTGTGTCACTGGGGCGTGGGGGAGAGCAAACAACCCCGTACTGGTCACCATGTTCTTTTTGTATGCCGATGCTGGTTTAAACCCGAGAGGCACACTTCACACGTACTGTAATGTACAAACTACGCACAATCCGTCATGCTCAGTCTACTGAATGAAAGGCATCTACCATTGAATAAATAAACACTGCTCGTGTCTCCCAGCTGTTTCACATGCAGACCCCACAGAGGGCAGTGCTTCGACGCGCACCCTCCGAGCTTTGTAACACTCACTTGCAGCCTCCGACTCTGTACACCTCCAGAGCCACACACCTATTCCTATGTGTACCTCTCCTTTGTCCCTGGCCACACGCTTTCTCAGCGTACTGAAACTCTCCTGGATGTCTAGCTTCTCTTTACTCCTCTTGGCGCTATTTCGTATGCTACAGGAGCAGACGCAGTGCTGTGAGGTGAACAAGGGAGGGCGCCTCATTTCCTCACAGGTGTGATCAAGCAATCTGAGTATGTCAGGCATGTGAGGAGGGGCACCGACCACCAAAAAATACAATAATTCTGTTTCAAATGCAAGCCTGCAGCTGTTCCACAACTACAATGTGTCAACATCGGTAGTCATAGGCGCACTGTTGACACATTCTGTAGTGTGCACACCACGCACACACTTGACACGTACTGTAATGTACAAACTATGCACAATCCGTCACGATCAGTCTTTTGAATGAAAGGCAGCTACCGTTGAATAAATAAACACTGATCGTGTCTCCGATGTCCGCGCTCGGCATTACTCACAGTGAGGACTCTAGAATCCTCCTTTCAGAAACTGTTGCTAAGCTCGAAACTGCATTAAAGGTTTGCAAGATTTGGCTCCCTCTAACCCACGGCTCTTACCTTCATTAGATACGCCTTCTGTGTTGTGTACCATTCCCATTGTACCCTTCACACTTTGTAGCACACAGTGTAGACAAGGGTATTCATAGACAAGTGTAGACACTTTCTAAACAAAAGGGGTCATATGTGGTTCGGCGAAGTGGCAAACCCTCTGCAAGGTTTAACTGGTCAGCTTTCAGTTGACGATTGCTGCATTCAGGTGTTAAACTGGTACTAATGAGCTGTGGCTTTGCTCATACACTATTAGTAGTTATTAAACTGTCACACTGAAATATTACTGCTACATATTATGTATACATATTATGTTACATATTCGACTTTCCTTGCTGCATATTTATGTCAACCCTATTCTTCACTGCCACTTAATTCTAGTGGCCGGGCTATAGTGCTTTATAGTGTTCAATTAGCTTATGTATGAAATACCTCATGGGCAGATATTTCTATCGTTCTGGTGTCAAAAATTTAGTTATGCAGCACAATATCCTTGGTTCTACAACATCAACCGTTGCATGACTAAACACTTATAAGGTCCCGAAGGTGAGACCTATTGGCTATGCCAATGCTTGTTTTCTAAAGGCATGCAGCAGTGCGTGATTTTCAAACTGGATAACATAGTTGTAAACGAGTATTCAATCGAAGGCAATCTCGAACAAAATGTGACTATGGAACTGAATCGTTTTCGGTATAAAATTCATGACATGAAAAACAGGTCTGATTAGACCAATAGCTTAGTAACATCTCTCATCTCTCTCAAATGCAGTGATCGATGCAAGCTCCGACATGTTTTTCCAATGTATTCCACTTGGGTTGCCGCCCAGGAATGCGAGTCTCCTGCGCCCTTAGTGTTTTCCAGAGCAGCCGAGAAATTCATCAGCGCCCTGAGTGTAGTTAGCCACAGCAAGTGAACGCCCTCCGTGAACAGAAGTGGACCAGAACACATTTTTGTCACAAATTCGTATGTGTTGTCGAAATAAGTTATAGGTTGGAATATTGTTAGCCACTGAGAACGTTGCGAGTAAAAACTGGAGCGCTAGTGAGAAGCACTCTGAGGAGATAAGAAAGGCCGAGTGGTGCTAATGACCCGTGAAAGACAGATGGCGGCCGGCTGCGCGCCTGCACGCTCGCGTCAACGCAAGCGCTAGATCAGCCAGTAGCACTTTGAAAACTCACCTACTAAATGTCTCGCAGAGCAGCGCATGCGCTGACTCAGCGAGACTTAAAAAGGGGCTGCACCAACAATTAACTTACAACATCAGATTATTTCACGTAGGTTCAATTAAACAATTTAGTATATACACGATTTTCTGTTTGAAAGCAAGAAAAAACTATTTTTCTGTTGATATATACACATTGTTAGACCTGGCATCCTCAGCGTGGTTTGCCCATACATTTGTCTTCTGGCCTCTTGTTTTGCTGGCCTAATTTTTGCTGGTGTTAGGATTCTGAGCACTTTACCACTGCTAACCAGTGCAAAGGTGCATGTGCTGTCTCTCTAAAACATGCAAAAACAACAGTTGATGGACAGAACAATGTCATACATTCACCTCAGTACAGAGATCTGGGCCTAAATCCATCGTTTTTTTGCTCACAATGCCGTTCCAGTTTGAACCCAGCCATATGCAAATCAGTCGACCCTGTGCCTCATGGGAACAGTACAGCCCGAACTGCCAAGCCAGGTCCTCCCCGGACTGGAAACAAGCATCCTAGGACCGGTTTCGGGGTTTCACCCCTCTTCAGCCAGGATAGCTTGATTCCAGTGGCTGTGCGGCAACACTCAGGTAGTAGAAGGGTTTGTTCATGTGTATAAACCAGCTAGTTAAAATACAAAATTTGGACGCCCCTCAGGGGGACTGTTGACCCTTGCATCAACCAAGTTCGTAAAAGAGTCAAAATTAATCAGTTCATTATGCAAATGGCTGTTGGTTTGTAATGTATGTTACAAAGGTATTGAAGGCAAGGACGTCCATCTCATCATTATAAATGTATATATTCAATGGGGGTCTCAAAATGAATATGAGAGAGAATTAAGCGTCTTTAAAAAGGAGATAATTGATCTGACAGAAAAGTATGGGAGGAATACTCTGGTGTTAATGGGTGATTTTAACCATAAATTAAATTTTGAAAAGTTAGATCATTGGTTTGAAGATATGATGAGTGCCTATAGCATTGGACCAGCAGTTTTTCCATTGTGTCTAGCCACCAGACAGGATGAAGCTCTTGGGAAGTTCTTGGGTTCAAAGGGCTTGATATGTTTAAATGGCAGGAAGGATACAGATCGACCAGCCTCCCAGACCTTTAGAGTGGTTAGGTAAATGTGAAAGGGTGCTTCCTCAAAATGTGGAATATCCCAAGCGTATGACCACAAAATTGACGGAAGAGTACATTGAGAAATTAGCTTGCTTCCAACAAAATTTATCGAAGGAAAGGATTGAAGGGCAGCAGGTAGCATGGTATGAGGATGTAATAGCACAGGCGGTGCAATGTATAAGGGTGTACCTGAAAGATAGGAAACAGGGCAAGGTAAATACCCAAACCATGAAATGTAAGTCAAAGTGGTTTAATCTGGAATGTCAAAGCAAAAAAAAGCGTGATACGGAAACTAGAGCGACGTCAGAGGATCAGTTATGATCCTGGGAATGTGGAACGGTTGTGTGGGTTGAAAAAAGAGTATAGATCCCTAATAAAGAGACAGAAAGGGATTTTCAAAGAAGAATGTTGGGCAAACCTCTTACAGACAATTGAAAATAAAAATATAAAAGGGTTTTGGAGGCTGATACAGGAGGCTGCAGGTAGAACTCCGGGTACTATGAGCAGTGTTGTGGAGGAGGCAGCATGGGGAAACTATTTAAGCAACCTTTACAATGCCAAAAGGCCCCTGGAAATCGAGAATAATCGATCAACCTGGATAAGGGGAGTAGAAGGTTTAATACCAGACTTCTCTGTAGAGAAAGTAAAAGATACCATCAAAAAATTGAACTTATCACGTGCAGCTGGCCCAGATAACCTTCCTGCTATCTTAATTAAAACTCAGATAGACTGGTGGGCAGGTTTCTTTTCCCAGATGTTCTGTGGCAATTCTGGTGTCAGGCAAATTCCCCAAGACCTGGAAAGGCGCCATAATTAGACCCTTGCACAAAAAAGGGGAAAAAAGGACCCCAAGAACTATAGGTTAATTAACCTATTAGATATTGGGGTTAAGGTCTTTTCGAAAATAATCCTGGGCAAGTTGAAGGAATGGGTAGAGCAGCGGTCAATAGTTCCAATTGAGCAGGTTGGCTTTAAGGAGGGGCACTCAACTATTGATCACTGTTTTGCACTGTGGGCGGTGGCGAGGAAGTCCATGGAGCAGCAGGGCAAACTGTTTTGCTGCTTCGTGGACTTTCGCGCAGCCTTTGACTTGGTGGATAGGGATTGTCTGTGGGAAGCATTAAGGAAGTATGAGGTGCCTGCTGATCTCTTGTTGGTAATTCAGGAACTGCATAGCCATAACTGGGCACGTGTAATCAAAGATACTTCTGGCGGGCTTACAAGGGAAATTCCTATAGACAATGGGTTGAGGCAGGGCTGTGTATTGGCCCCGTTACTCTTTGCCATATTTTTAGCAGACTTGCCCCCTCTCCTGGGTACAGCTAGAGGTGCAAGCCCGAAAATAAATGGTAAGCATCTGCCCTGCCTGCTGTATGCTGATGACCTTGTAATAATGGACCAAACAGAGGTAGGGCTGCAGAGAAAGTTGAATGTATTTAACGAATACATCACTGCAAAGCGTCTTACAGTAAATATGGATAAAACAAAAATCTTGTGTTTTGGGAAGAAGAGTACGAAGTTTAGCTGGTACTTGGGCCAAACCAAGTTAGATACTGTAAATGAATATAAATACCTCGGAATATGGTTTACAAGGTCTTTGAAGTGGGATATCCATCTGGAAGCACAGAAACTTTACTGAGTGTGTCACTCCTGAGTGTGTCACTGGGGCGTGGGGGAGAGCAAACTACCCTGCACTGGTCACCGTGTTCTGTTTGTATGCCGATGCTTGTTTAAACCCGAGATGCGCTTGGTGGGCGCTATACCCCGACCTTGTCACGTGATAGCTTGTGTCTTACTCTTCGCCAACCAGCAGGAAGTGCGTGAATCTTCTGGGAGAGTGAGGCACTTATGGAGGGGAGAGAGTGCATTCCCCACGAGCACGAGAGTACCTCTGAGGCACGTGACAGTGAGTGCACATGTGAGGGCATGTAAGATCCGCAGAGCCGTGTTTTTTGTCTTGCAGTTTTATATATCTCGAACTCAATCCGGAGGTAACATGGCGCTTTACACGAGCACCAGCTGTTGCAGACGGGCACATCCATGTTTTGTTAGGCGTGGGGAGATGAAGTGATTTGCCCAGAATCACAAGAGGTTGAGCCACAGAGACTCGAACCTGGTTACCCAGCTTCAAGGTCATATGCTCTAACCGTTAGGCCACATTTTAATGAGTCCAGCCTGCAGGGACAGGGGCCCCTGTACTTACACTCCAGAGTGCGTCACTCCTGGGCGTGTCACTCTTAAGTTTGTCAGTCCTGTGTATCTCTCCTGACATTATCACTCCTGGATGTATCACTACTGGGTGTCATTACTGAGGGTGTCACTCCTGAGTGTGTCACTGGGGCGTGGGGGAGAGCAAACAACCCCGTACTGGTCACCATGTTCTTTTTGTATGCCGATGCTGGTTTAAACCCGAGAGGCACACTTCACACGTACTGTAATGTACAAACTACGCACAATCCGTCATGCTCAGTCTACTGAATGAAAGGCATCTACCATTGAATAAATAAACACTGCTCGTGTCTCCCAGCTGTTTCACATGCAGACCCCACAGAGGGCAGTGCTTCGACGCGCACCCTCCGAGCTTTGTAACACTCACTTGCAGCCTCCGACTCTGTACACCTCCAGAGCCACACACCTATTCCTATGTGTACCTCTCCTTTGTCCCTGGCCACACGCTTTCTCAGCGTACTGAAACTCCCCTGGATGTCTAGCTTCTCTTTACTCCTCTTGGCGCTATTTCGTATGCTACAGGAGCAGACGCAGTGCTGTGAGGTGAACAAGGGAGGGCGCCTCATTTCCTCACAGGTGTGATCAAGCAATCTGAGTATGTCAGGCATGTGAGGAGGGGCACCGACCACCAAAAAATACAATAATTCTGTTTCAAATGCAAGCCTGCAGCTGTTCCACAACTACAATGTGTCAACATCGGTAGTCATAGGCGCACTGTTGACACATTCTGTAGTGTGCACACCACGCACACACTTGACACGTACTGTAATGTACAAACTATGCACAATCCGTCACGATCAGTCTTTTGAATGAAAGGCAGCCACCGTTGAATAAATAAACACTGATCGTGTCTCCGATGTCCGCGCTCGGCATTACTCACAGTGAGGACTCTAGAATCCTCCTTTCAGAAACTGTTGCTAAGCTCGAAACTGCATTAAAGGTTTGCAAGATTTGGCTCCCTCTAACCCACGGCTCTTACCTTCATTAGATACGCCTGCTGTGTTGTGTACCATTCCCATTGTACCCTTCACACTTTGTAGCACACAGTGTAGACAAGGGTATTCATAGACAAGTGTAGACACTTTCTAAACAAAAGGGGTCATATGTGGTTCGGCGAAGTGGCAAACCCTCTGCAAGGTTTAACTGGTCAGCTTTCAGTTGACGATTGCTGCATTCAGGTGTTAAACTGGTACTAATGAGGTGTGGCTTTGCTCATACACTATTAGTAGTTATTAAACTGTCACACTGAAATATTACTGCTACATATTATGTATACATATTATGTTACATATTCGACTTTCCTTGCTGCATAATTATGTCAACCCTATTCTTCACTGCCACTTAATTCTAGTGGCCGGGCTATAGTGCTTTATAGTGTTCAATTAGCTTATGTATGAAATACCTCATGGGCAGATATTTCTATCGTTCTGGTGTCAAAAATTTAGTTATGCAGCACAATATCCTTGGTTCTACAACATCAACCGTTGCATGACTAAACACTTATAAGGTCCCGAAGTTGAGACCTATTGGCTATGCCAATGCTTGTTTTCTAAAGGCATGCAGCAGTGCGTGATTTTCAAACTGGATAACATAGTTGTAAATGAGTATTCAATCGAAGGCAATCTCGAACAAAATGTGACTATGGAACTGAATCGTTTTCGGTATAAAATTCATGACATGAAAAACAGGTCTGATTAGACCAATAGCTTAGTAACATCTATCATCTCTCTCAAATGCAGTGATCGATGCAAGCTCCGACATGTTTTTCCAATGTATTCCACTTGGGTTGCCGCCCAGGAATGCGAGTCTCCTGCGCCCTTAGTGTTTTCCAGAGCAGCCGAGAAATTCATCAGCGCCCTGAGTGTAGTTAGCCACAGCAAGTGAACGCCCTCCGTGAACAGAAGTGGACCAGAACACATTTTTGTCACAAATTCGTATGTGTTGTCGAAATAAGTTATAGGTTGGAATATTGTTAGCCACTGAGAACGTTGCGAGTAAAAACTGGAGCGCTAGTGAGAAGCACTCTGAAGAGATAAGAAAGGCCGAGTGGTGCTAATGACCCGTGAAAGACAGATGGCGGCCGGCTGCGCGCCTGCACGCTCGCGTCAACGCAAGCGCTAGATCAGCCAGTAGCACTTTGAAAACTCACCTACTAAATGTCTCGCAGAGCAGCGCATGCGCTGACTCAGCGAGACCTAAAAAGGGGCTGCACCAACAATTAACTTACAACATCAGATTATTTCACGTAGGTTCAATTAAACAATTTAGTATATACACGATTTTCTGTTTGAAAGCAAGAAAAAACTATTTTTCTGTTGATATATACACATTGTTAGACCTGGCATCCTCAGCGTGGTTTGCCCATACATTTGTCTTCTGGCCTCTTGTTTTGCTGGCCTAATTTTTGCTGGTGTTAGGATTCTGAGCACTTTACCACTGCTAACCAGTGCAAAGGTGCATGTGCTGTCTCTCTAAAACATGCAAAAACAACAGTTGATGGACAGAACAATGTCATACATTCACCTCAGTACAGAGATCTGGGCCTAAATCCATCGTTTTTTTGCTCACAATGCCGTTCCAGTTTGAACCCAGCCATATGCAAATCAGTCGACCCTGTGCCTCATGGGAACAGTCCAGCCCGAACTGCCAAGCCAGGTCCTCCCCGGACTGGAAACAAGCATCCTAGGACCGGTTTCGGGGTTTCACCCCTCTTCAGCCAGGATAGCTTGATTCCAGTGGCTGTGCGGCAACACTCAGGTAGTAGAAGGGTTTGTTCATGTGTATAAACCAGCTAGTAAAAATACAAAATTTGGACGCCCCTCAGGGGGACTGTTGACCCTTGCATCAACCAAGTTCGTAAAAGAGTCAAAATTAATCAGTTCATTATGCAAATGGCTGTTGGTTTGTAATGTATGTTACAAAGGTATTGAAGGCAAGGACGTCCATCTCATCATTATAAATGTATATATTCAATGGGGGTCTCAAAATGAATATGAGAGAGAATTAAGCGTCTTTAAAAAGGAGATAATTGATCTGACAGAAAAGTATGGGAGGAATACTCTGGTGTTAATGGGTGATTTTAACCATAAATTAAATTTTGAAAAGTTAGATCATTGGTTTGAAGATATGATGAGTGCCTATAGCATTGGACCAGCAGTTTTTCCATTGTGTCTAGCCACCAGACAGGATGAAGCTCTTGGGAAGTTCTTGGGTTCAAAGGGCTTGATATGTTTAAATGGCAGGAAGGATACAGATCGGCCAGCCTCCCAGACCTTTAGAGTGGGAAATCAACAATGTCCTATAGACTATATTTTTACCCTGGCATGGAACTATGCATTGGTAAAAAAATTCCATGTAATCAAGCGCAGGGATAGCGATCACAATGCGTTATTCTGTGAAATTGTAGGTGAGTCATTAGGTAAATGTGAAAGGGTGCTTCCTCAAAATGTGGAATATCCCAAGCGTATGACCACAAAATTGACGGAAGAGTACATTGAGAAATTAGCTTGCTTCCAACCAAATTTATCGAAGGAAAGGATTGAAGGGCAGCAGGTAGCATGGTATGAGGATGTAATAGCACAGGCGGTGCAATGTATAAGGGTGTACCTGAAAGATAAGAAACAGGGCAAGGTAAATACCCAAACCATGAAATGTAAGTCAAAGTGGTTTAATCTGGAATGTCAAAGCAAAAAAAGCGTGATACGGAAACTAGAGCGACGTCAGAGGATCAGTTATGATCCTGGGAATGTGGAACGGTTGTGTGGGTTGAAAAAAGAGTATAGATCCCTAATAAAGAGACAGAAAGGGATTTTCAAAGAAGAATGTTGGGCAAACCTCTTACAGACAATTGAAAATAAAAATATAAAAGGGTTTTGGAGGCTGATACAGGAGGCTGCAGGTAGAACTCCGGGTACTATGAGCAGTGTTGTGGAGGAGGCAGCATGGGGAAACTATTTAAGCAACATTTACAATGCCAAAAGGCCCCTGGAAATCGAGAATAATCGATCAACCTGGATAAGGGGAGTAGAAGGTTTAATACCAGACTTCTCTGTAGAGAAAGTAAAAGATACCATCAAAAAATTGAACTTATCACGTGCAGCTGGCCCAGATAACCTTCCTGCTATCTTAATTAAAACTCAGATAGACTGGTGGGCAGGTTTCTTTTCCCAGATGTTTGTGGCAATTTTGGTGTCAGGCAAATTCCCCAAGACCTGGAAAGGCGCCATAATTAGACCCTTGCACAAAAAAGGGGAAAAAAGGACCCCAAGAACTATAGGTTAATTAACCTATTAGATATTGGGGTTAAGGTCTTTTCGAAAATAATCCTGGGCAAGTTGAAGGAATGGGTAGAGCAGCGGTCAATAGTTCCAATTGAGCAGGGTGGCTTTAAGGAGGGGCACTCAACTATTGATCACTGTTTTGCACTGTGGGCGGTGGCGAGGAAGTCCATGGAGCAGCAGGGCAAACTGTTTTGCTGCTTCGTGGACTTTCGCGCAGCCTTTGACTTGGTGGATAGGGATTGTCTGTGGGAAGCATTAAGGAAGTATGAGGTGCCTGCTGATCTCTTGTTGGTAATTCAGGAACTGCATAGCCATAACTGGGCACGTGTAATCAAAGATACTTCTGGCGGGCTTACAAGGGAAATTCCTATAGACAATGGGTTGAGGCAGGGCTGTGTATTGGCCCCGTTACTCTTTGCCATATTTTTAGCAGACTTGCCCCCTCTCCTGGGTACAGCTAGAGGTGCAAGCCCGAAAATAAATGGTAAGCATCTGCCCTGCCTGCTGTATGCTGATGACCTTGTAATAATGGACCAAACAGAGGTAGGGCTGCAGAGAAAGTTGAATGTATTTAACGAATACATCACTGCAAAGCGTCTTACAGTAAATATGGATAAAACAAAAATCTTGTGTTTTGGGAAGAAGAGTACGAAGTTTAGCTGGTACTTGGGCCAAACCAAGTTAGATGCTGTAAATGAATATAAATACCTCGGAATATGGTTTACAAGGTCTTTGAAGTGGGATATCCATCTGGAAGCACAGAAACTAAAAGCGCATCTTGCGGTATGTGGGTTGAAAAGATTTGACTATAGCTATGGCGATATGTCACATAAACCTCTATTGACCGCCTTTAAGGCTATGGTTCCGCCACAATTCCAATATGGGGCAGAGGTTCTATGCATTGATGGGAAAAGCTCATGGGACAAAGAGGAGGGTAAATGTCTAAAATCCCTGCTGTCCCTTCCAGGGTCGGCGATGATCCAGGCAATTAGATTGGAATTGGACCTACCTTCATGGAATGTCCAGGTCCAGTCAAGACTGCTTAGATTCTGGAACCGCCTGGGGATGGGGGAAGTCACCAAGGTATCACAATGGTGTATGAAGGAAATTCAATCCAGTGAGTTAAAGTGGGCGAAGGCAACAAGAAGGAAACTCCTGACCATTTGTGATTACCTAATGGTGGACATTGACCCCATGACACTCCAAACTAATGTGATAAAGAATGTGCTTAAAGTGCAGGGTAAGGTAAGCTCGAGGGCAATAGATCTAAAGTATTTGAGAGAAAAAGACTCTGTAAAGTTTATGAGCACAGGATGGGAGAAAGACTCCAGCTTTCCATATATGGATTTGCTACCTAACCGTTGGCTAAGGAAAGAAGTCTTTAAGTTAAGAATAGGAATCAATCCGTTATTTATAAATAGCGGAATAAAAGCTGCCCTTTCACATCCGGATGGTAAATGCGTGTGTAAAATAGGAATGAAGTGTGATATTTTGCACCTTTTATTGGATTGTCATCAGTTTTTAAATCTACGTAAAGTGTTCCTTCGCCCGATATTTTTAAAATATGATGTCAATGAGCGCTCGCAAGCACGTGATCTTTTAGTGGAAATGGAAAATCTTGACATTGCGA
This sequence comes from Triturus cristatus, assembly GCF_964204655.1. NCBI lineage: Eukaryota > Metazoa > Chordata > Amphibia > Caudata > Salamandridae > Triturus > Triturus cristatus. The sequence goes on along the minus strand of NC_140584.1, from coordinate 645,908,639 downwards.
TAGCCATTGGGAAATTTATGCAGGGGGTTTATAAATTTATAAACTGAGTAGAGACCCATGAAAAGGTCAAAGCTTTTTAATTCTAATGAATTTTGGTTTTAATTGTGTAAATGCAGTTTTATGACAGTAGAATTTTTATAGTAAATGGAAAGAATTTGTGTTATGATGATTTTAAATGATAAAATATGTATTGTGGTTTATAGATCAATTGGTCTAAATAAACTTTATTTTTGACTTGACAGTGGCATGGAGAGCAAGGGACCCACGTCTGGGCATACCCTTCCCACTCGGGGTGACGAATGCAAAAACAACAGTTGATGGACAGAATATAGAACAATGTCATACATTCACCCCAGTACAGAGATCTGGGCCTAAATCCATCTTTTATTTGCTCACCATGCCGTTCTAGAGTTTGAACCCAGCCATATGCAAATCGGCCTTGACCCTGTGTCTCATGGGAACTCTAAAACATGGCATCATTGATTTACACCTGTTTGGGATATTTAATTTACTTATAAGTCCCTAGTAAAGTGCACTATGTGTGCCCAGGGCTGCAAATTAAATGCTACTAGTGGGCCTGCAGCACTGATTGTTCCACCCACTTCAGTAGCCCTTTAAACAGGTCTCAGGCCTGCCACTGCACAGCTGGTGTGTGCAGTTTTAAACTGCTATTTCAACCTGGCAAGTTCCCCTAATTACCAGGCCCAAGTCTCCCTTTCTGCTGCATGTAAGTCACCCCTAAGTTAGGCCCTAGTCATCCCCACTGGCAGGGTGCAATGTATTTAAAAAGCTGGACATGTACTTTTAGGTTTTACATCTCCTGGTAGTGAAATACTCTTACATTTGTTTTTCACTATTTCAAGGCCTATCTCTCCCATAGATTAACATGGGGTCTGCCTTGTAACATTTTATAAGTGTAGTTTCCCATTGGGAAAAGATAGGAAAATCAAAAATTTGTGTCTCTGGGTTCACAATTTAAAAACACAACTTATGTTGAAGTTGAGTTTCAAATTGCAGTTCTGAAAATGCCACTTTTAGAAAGGTGGCACTTAAACCATTTGGTGCCTTCTGCCTGTCCCAGCAATACACATCTGGGATGGGTGACAGCTGGCTTCCTGCATTACCTCTAGACAGCCACACACAAGGGCAGAGTAGGTGTGACTGAGCAGCCATTTGCATGTTGATGGGTCATCCTTGAACAGGATGAGAGGGATGAGCTGACACTTGCACCTGAATAGGGCTGTGTCTGTCTCTCCCCACACAAAGGGTTGCATACCACCCTCCCCCCGTAGAGAGTCTGTGGCCAGGACAGGAAAGGCAGGGCTGTGTGCACTTCAAAGCATCTCTTTGAAGCCTCCCTACTTCAAAGGCTCAAATGAGTATCAATAAGTATTGGACCTCTGACACCATGATTTTAGAACTTTGCTGGAACTAACAACATTCTGCCAGGAAGAAGAGCTGTTGTGTCATAGGAGGGGCTGTCACTTTGCTACCTGCTTTTCTGTTTTGGCCTCCTGCTTCTTGCCTGGCAGTGAGAAGTACAGGACCTGTTCTCTACATCCTTGAACCCAAGGTTCTCCAACGGCTTGTTGGCTTGACTTCTGTTTTGAAGTCTCAGGGCCATCAAAGACTTACATCAACTCTGCTTCAGCTGCTAGACTCTACTAACTGTGTGTCCGGCCCTGCCAAGAGCTGCCACTCCAGTCCGAGGCCTTGAAAGTGGGTTCTACAGCTGTTTTTCTACAAAAATCAACGTAGTGCCGACTTTGTGATGATCGGTACTGATTCAGTGCCCTTCGACGCCAACGCACCGCTGACTTGAAGACACCCCTGTGCGGTTCGGCACCGACCCGGGAACTGACCGCGAGGCTCGACACCAATGCATTTACCCGACTGCGTGGATCGAAACCAATGCATCAAGTCTTCGACACCAACGCTTGCTCCATCCAAGGTACTGTTTCAGAGGGTCCTATGTGGGTTCTGTAGGTGGCCTGCCCTCCATCGCGGTCAGCCTGAATTTTGGATTCACCCCAGTCCAGCGCAACCTCAAGTAACCCCCGGTGGTCTGCCCTCGATCGCAGTCGGCCTAAACTTTGGATTAACCCCAGTAAAGCGCAACCTGAGGTAACCCTTAAACACTCTTTGCTTTTAAGCACAATATTGCAGTTTATTCTTTAAAAATGTATATCTCAAGTTCTACTTACTGGATATTTGTCTTTTTGGTCTTGTTTTTCTCAGATAAATATTCTCGATTTTTCAGAATTGGTGTGGAGTCTTTTTTTGGTGGTTTCACTGTGTTACTGTAATTTAAATGTTTAACACATACTTTTCACATTGCCTCTTAAATTAAGCCTGACTGCTCTGTGCCAAGCTACCAGAGGGTGAGCACAGGTTAATTTAGGTTGTGTATCTAACTTACCCTGACTAGGGCTGTGGTCCCTACTTGGATAGGGTGCAAGCCTCTGCCAACTAGAGACCCAATTTTTAACACTAGTGATCAGCAGTGAGGATAGGACTTGTGTTTGTGCAGTACCTAACAGTACTTTGGTGTATACTACTATCCACATCTAGGGCTTACTGGAATCAATTGTCTCTGATCTCCATTAGGCATTTTTTACCTACTGTATCCGATTGCCATTTGAACTTTTTCAATTCTCCCTGATTGGCATTTTTTCATCTCTATAAATTATGTCTCTGATTGGAGGACCCATAACTGCACCTGCAAACCTGGACTTTGAGTTGGCCAAGCTGGAGTAATACACTGTGACCCAGATCCAGGATTTTCTGCAGGGAATTTGGGGTTGCTATCAAAGGCTTCACTGAGAAGGTGGAGCTGCAAAAGGAGCTGAGGGCCTGGATGGAATCTAAGGACGCAGCGCATGACACCCATAATGAGGATGATGAGGAGATAGAGGATAGAGGAGCTGTACCAAGATTCAGTGGAGAATCTGGGACTGCCTGGGGTCCAGAAGGCTGAAACCATGCAAGGAGCAGTGGTTCCTCCCAGGCCAGGGAGCAGCATTTCATCTACAGGCCTGTCACCAGAGGAGCTGGCAGACAGGAGGGGAGAGAGGAAGGTAAAATTGGAGCTGGCTAAGCTCAAATTGGATAAGGAGAGAGCTTCAGACAAGAAAAAGTAGGCATTGGAGAAGACAAAATTGGCTATGGAGGAAAAGAAATGATGGTGGCTCAGGGGTTGAGCCTGAGAGAGCTGGACATCAAGGCGAGGAGGGCTATGTCCAGCCAATATGGTGGCAGCATTTCTTCGGTGCCCTCTAACAGGAGGGTTCACATACCCAAGGGTCTGGTGTCCGACTTTGTAGTAGGAAACGACAAACTGATGTTTGAGACCTACGAAGTTGCCCTACAGATGCACACGGTCCCGGAGGGTAATGGGGGAGCTAGTCTGTGGAGGCATAGCCCTAGTGAAGGGAGGGACTCTCTACTGGCTCTAGAAGGGAGTGACAGAATGGCCTAATCAAGTTTTGTCTGACCCCACAAACGCTATGTAGGGATGCCAACAAGAGCAGTTGTGATCAGAATTACTCAACACCGCAGTAATGTAAGGTGTGGTAGGACTACGACCAAGAGGCTTACCCATAAACACTGAGATGGGCCACACACCAGATGACATGTACTGGACGATACTTGAGGCCCATGCCAACATAACCCAAAATCCCCTTTTTGTTTAATAAAGAACAGCGCTGGGTTTACCGACTTGCAACTCACTGCACAGGTCTGAACGATGACATACCATGGATAGAGGTGTCAAGGTAACACTATATATTGCCCTTAGATCCGGCCCCTTTGGCGTACCAAAAACAATGCATGTGCCCCCACTACGCGCTTCAACGCTTGTCAGGGGTAGTCAGCGCTATATAAATGCAATTACAATACAATACAATATTATCCTGCCTAACTGTGCCTAAACATTCGACCACCCATACTCCACCATGGCTCAAATGGATCTGTTCCCATTTGGCTACCTCCAAATCACCCGACTTTCTCTAGTTTCCCAATTGAACCACATCTAGTAAATTGATACCCCGCCCTAGTTTTACAGCCCTGTAGCATGTATCAGTCCCCCGAGTTCTGCCATGTGAACTCCTCCACTGAGGATCAACACTCCGAGTCACCACTTAGTAATGTGGAGTACTGGCCACTAGTCTGACTGTAGAACCAATCTCCCTATCATCGCATACCCTTAAGATTTCTATCGTGGATTTAAATCAGAGAACTAGCGAGCAGTATCCTTTACACCATTATGCCAAAATGTACTTAAGTAGGGCGCATATCACTTGAAACCACTCCAAGATTGCACCCATATCTGGTAATACAATTTGGTGTCTGTGGATTGACTAATTCCAGACTATGTTTGCGCTCCAGCTCTCAAAACCACGCCTGTCTCGCCGGAGTTAAAAACCCGGTTCAATCTGGTTTGCAGTACCTTCCGTGACTGCCGGATGCGGGGTAGGTCCTGTACCTTCAGGAGCGTTAATTGTAATAAGTACTCTCATGATTTCCTCTCGGGGTCCGCCACATTTCCCCACCGCAACTCATGTGAGTATGTGGCATTACTGGACCTGGGCCTCCTTCCTACCTTTTGTTTTTTGGCACTCCAACTTTAGCCCTCAACTAGGCCATTCCCGTCCATAACCATCAGCGAGGGCCACCCGCCTAACGACCCCAACTTAAGGGACCAGGGATGCCAATTCTGTTTACCGTTGTTGGGGTCAATCAGCCACCTTCTTCTTGAGGAATTCACAGCACCTTCCTGTTCCTCCCAACTCAACCACCCTTGGTTTGGTTATTATTTTTCTTTTTCTCTTCCCTTTTTTTGGGCTCTGAATTGTACTTCTCCTTGCAGGCTCCTTTCTCGCCATTGTGCAAGCAACTCAGATGTCACACGGGAGCCAATAGCCCTCCCCCTTTTAGGTAAGTCATCGTCTAGCCTACCAGCCTTTGACTGGCAACCTATATAGCAGGGTGAGAGGGTTACATGCGCTGGGGCTCTCCCATGATGGCACTCCACCACCGCACTCACGGCACAGCCCCATGTTGACAGTCACACTAACCTACTGGTACTGCCATATGAATACTGATAAAACAAACTGCATGCATAACTAACAAATGTATTTCACTCTACCTATATGAATTAATTTCTGTAGTTGTTTTTTAATGGATTATCTTGTTTTTATGACCGCAAATACATGTTTCTTCACCCAAATATTTAAATTACTGATCTTAGAGTGTCTTGCAACATTCTCCTACCAAACACCGTACACCATGGCCTCGATATCCCAAGTTTCCTTGGTTACTTAACCGTGTTGATGTTTGTTCTCCCTCAAGGTGAATCCAGAAGGTATCTTGCATATCTGTTTATATTAGACTACATCACAAGTCCAAATTTTAGGGTATGGCACTTCACAGACACGCACTTATATCGTCCCTACTGGAGTAGACGAGGATCCCTTGCTCCTGACGAAATGACAAGATCCCTCGGACTATAATAGGCATGAAACATGTTGACCCGTTTCACTGAGCTCGAGATGTTGAAATTCCCCTCTCTAGCCTCGACTTTACAGTCTTTTGTTTTTACCATAGCATAGGAACCCAACCAATAAAGGAATCCTGTGGGATCCTTATAGCTAGTTTTATCTTGCACTTACCCTTTCCCACCTTTACTCCTATTACTCTCTACACATATGCCCCTCCACCCCTCAGACTGCACATTGGCAAAAAGAAAAGACCTCCGGCAAAGAGCTCCCTCGCGGGGCACGATGGGCACTGCAGCACCGGCCCAACAAGAAGCTGCCAATGATGAAGCATGACACCTTCCGGGATGTGTGAGGCGCCTTGCTCCTAAATGGAGCTATCCCACCTCTATCCTTTATCCTTTTGGAACCTGGTACATTATCCCATCTTGCCCCTTTTGGTATCCCCTTTCCCTGCTTCCTTTAGGAACTGCATACCCTTGTTCTCGCCATTTATACATAGGGGCACGTATGCTGGATCTGTCGAGCCCCAGTCCCTCACCCATGATTCATATCATCACCCAGAAAAGTACAGACAACAGTTCAGGGACAGCCAGAAGCTATCCCAGCAGACCTGGGGGGGAAAGAGGGGGGGGGGGGGGGGAGAGTGTGTACATTCGTTTTGTAAGGCACTGGATGGTTGGTTGAAGGGCAGTGAAGAAAAAGATTACCAGGGACTGTATAATTTGTTTGCAACAGAGCACATGTTCAGTCTTTGTTTTCCAGATCTGCACCAACACCTTGCTGACAGTTCACTGACCCCAGAGAGCTTGCAAAGGAGGTGGACAGCTGTCAGCATCAGGGTCCATAAGAAGGTATACGAGGGAATCACCACAAGTAGGCGCAGAGCCCTCACCAGAAGAAGTGGTGTGAGGGGGACCAAAAGAGCAAATAGCTCTCTAAAGCGATCCAAACGAGTGCTGTGGGTTAGGGTTCCCTTTCCACCTGCTGAGAAGAAAATGAAGTTGTTCCCTGACAGTAAGTCTGCATGGAAGGCTCCCGTGAAGTGTTATGGTTGTCAGCAAGAAGGACACTACAAACGGGATGCCAAGCGTTTACAGCTCCCCACTGATGGACAGTCACTGGGGTTCGCTACGGTAGCCCTAGGGGAGGAGATAGCTCCAGACAGTTTTGGGGCGAGTGTAGAGGTATACAGTGTCTCTGGGAGACAGAGAGATGGTGCAGAGAACCCACATGCCTTACAATACTAGGAAGTACAGTCAATGGGTCACCCTCAATTGGCAGAGTATGGAAGCTCTGAGAGACCCAGGAGCCAGCATGGCAACTGTCAGGTGTCATCTGGTGTCTTCAGAGCAAGTAGTCCTTAATGTATTCCACCAAGTTGTTGCTGCTGACAACCGTGAGAGCCACTACCCAGTGGCTCTGGTTCCCTTTGAATGGTGGGCCACTGGCAGGTCATTTGGGGCAAGACAAGGCCTTTGAAAGGTTGTCAACCACTTTTATTGGCCTCAAATGAGGCGAGTGGCATGTCACAAGAGAAGTGCAAGGCCCCCTTGCTTCTGTTCCGTCATTAGCACCCCTTTGGAGAGGGTTGGCATCAACATTGTGGGGCCTCTGGACCCCACGACAGCCATAGGCAACAGAATTGTTCTGGTCTTGGTAGACCATGCCACCGGAAGCTATCCCTCTGAGGATAGTAACTGAACCTGTGGTGGCCAGGACGCTGATGGGGATCTTTCCCCATCTGGGTTTTCCCAAGAAGCTGATACCTGACCGAGGTACCAACTTAATGTCCAATTACATAAAGGCCATGTGGTAAGAGTGTGAGGTAACCTACAAGTTCACCACTCCTTATAATCCCCAAACCAATGAGTTGGCTGAAAGGTTCAACCGCACCCTCAAAGGCATGATTATTGGTCTTCCTGAACCCAGGAGGTTTAAGTGGGACGTCCTCCAGCCATGTCTTTAGTTCGCCTACAGGGAGGCACCACAGAAGGGTGTTGGCTTCAGCCCTTTTGAACTTCTATATGGACACCCTGTGAGAGGACAACTAAGTTTGGTTAAGGAAGGCTGGGAGCAAAACCAAGAAGCCTCCCCAGGATGTAGGTAGCTACATGCTGGTGTTCCGCAACCAGACAGCCAGCTTCAGGAAACTTGCGCAGGAGAATCTGGAAGCTAGCCAGGACATGAAACGCTGGTATGATCAGAATGCCACTCTGGTTGAGTTTCAGCCTGGTCAAAAAGTGTGGGTAATGAAGCCAATGGAGCCCCGGGCCAGTAATACCGTTGGTCTGGGCCTTATGAGTTGAAGGATCGCAAAAGCGATGTCACCTACCTGGTGGACCTCAAGATTTCTAGGAACCCTTTAAGGGTCCTGAATGTGAATCGCCTCAAGCTCCACTTTGAGAGGTCTGAGATAACCATGCTTCTGGTTACTGATGATGGGTTGGAGGAGGAGAGTCAACCTCTATCTGACCTCTTATCTTCTAATGTGCAGGATGGGTCAGTAGAGGGTGTAAAGCCTCTCCCCTACACTGACCCTAGATCAACAGAGAGACTGCCGTCAGTTGCTTGAGCAGTTTGCCTCTTTGATCTCCCTTACCACAGGACTCACTACATGGTGAACCCATGATATTGATACTGTGGACAGCACACCTGTGAAACACAAAATGTACAGGTTGTATTAAGCCCTCAAACAACACTTGGTCCAGCCCAGTGTTGTTAGTTCCCAATTCTGACCCTCCAGGTGTCACACCTGAACTTAGGTTCTGTGTGGATTACTGTGGGCTCAATGCAGTCACTAGGACCGATGCACAGCCCATCCCCAGAGCTCATAGATCAGCTTGGAGCTCCCAAGTTCCTCAGCATGTTTGATTTAACGTCTGGGTACTGGCAGATTGCCTTGACCGAGGGGGCTAAAGAAAGGTCAGCGTTCTCAATAGCTGAAGGGCACTTTCCAATTACGGATCATGCATTTTGGTTTGAACAATGCCCCTGCCACCTTCCAGATGTCAGTCAATCAGGTCCTGGCTGGTTTGGGGAACTTCTGTGCCGCCTACCTGGACGACACTGTGGTCTTCAGTTGAGAGGACCACTTGAATGCCCTTCAAGAAGTGCTTTGGGCTCTGCAGAGTGCAGACCTGACTATTAAGGCCAGTAAGTGCCAGATAGGGCAGGGTTCTGTGGTCTACTTGGGACACCAAGCACGGGGCAGCAAGGTGCAGCCCTTGCACCCCAACAGTGACACCATTCTGGCTTGGGAACCCCCAAGACTCAGACAGAATTGATAGCCTTCTTAGGCCTCACTGGCTAGTACCGAAGATTCATCAAGGGATATGGCACTGTTTTTACCTCCATGACAGAGCTGACTTCCAAGAAGCAGCCACGTCAGGGGATCCGGCCAGAGGTGTGCCAGAAAGCTTTTGACACCCTGACTAAAGCCATGTGCAGAGAACCTGTGCTCAAGGCCCCCGATTTTTCCCAAGAGCTTGTTGTGCAGAAAGAGGCCTCAGAGCATGGCAAAGGGGCAGTGCTCTTACAGTCAAATGAAGAAGACCTGGATCAGCCTGTAGCCTTCATCAGTAGGAGGCTGCTTCCCAGGGAACAGAGGTGAAGCGCAATCGAAAGGGAAGTCTTTGCTATGGTCTGGGCGCTGAAGAAGCTAAGGCCATACCTGTTTGGCTCTCACTTCCGGGTTCAAACAGACCACAGGTCCCTCACATGATTAATGCAGACATGGGGTGAGAATCCCAAACTGTTGGGGTGGTCCATCTCCCTACAGGGAATGGACTTTACGGCGGAACACTGTCCAAACACAGCCCATTCCAATGGTCTCTCCAGGTTCTTCCGCCTTAATGAAGAGAACTCCCAAAAGGTTGGGTAGCTCACCCCACCTTCAGCTGGGGGACACGTGTTAGACCTGGCATCCACAAATATTAGGAAGGCGTTCCTTATTATGCAACAGGCAGTAAAGACAGGAGAGCGTTGTGCAGTGGGGAACCTGGATGTGCACAAGGATTAGTTACTTACCCCTTAATCCTAGTTCTCATCCAGGGGTATACTCATCAAAGTCATTATCTATGAATAATCCCCGCCCATGTGCGGGATCCCGGAGCATATAGAAAATACATATATATACATATATATATGCATATGTGAAAACATACATGCAGCCTAAATGTTTCAAACATGGCAAAAATGCTGAAATTACATAGGTTTGCATTGTAGTACCCCTAACCCATAAGGAAAAAAAAGGAAGCACTAAACAATTGTCTTACAATAATACTTTATTGCCATAAAGCAAACTTGTAATTGCAGGCATTTGTCTGTAGGCTGCAGCAGAGTACTGAGAAACAAAGAAAACTGACACCTTGCCTTTAAGGCATTAGAGTAGGGGTACCGTGCCTTTAAGACCTGCAGGAGACCCCTTGCTCCCATGATGCACCACAGGTGGCAGTTAGGTCAGTTTTTTTTGACGGTGCATATGCACCCGAGTAGATCTGCAATCAATAAACAATAACTTGAAGAGAATGCTCGTCCGGGGAGGTGGGTGGGTCGCTTATGACTTTGATGAGTATACCCCTGGATGATAACTAGGATTACAGGAAATTAACTAATCCTTCTCATCCAGGGGATACTCATCAATAGTCATAATCTATGAATAGAGTAGCAAGCCCATACCCAAAGTCTAGCGGACGAGCAACAGAGCATATAGAACATGAAGTAACATCACATTCAAACAGCAGTTATGCAAACAAATTCCTCAAAGAGGCCTGCCCCACCTGGGCATCAGCCTGTGCATCTGAATCTAGGCAGTAATGGAGTGTAAAGGTATGTATCTAGCGCCATGTAGCCGCCTTGCAAATCTCAATTATAGGAATGTTGCCAAGGAGAGCTGTAGTAGAAGCTTTCCCTCTGGTAGAGTGTGCTCGTGGTCTGCTCTGCAGAGACTTGTTGGCTAGTTGGTATGACAAGGCTATACAGGAGACGATCCATCTAGAAATAGATCTTTTGGAAGCAGCCAGCCCAGTATTTGTTGAACCATAATTGACAAAGAGCCGGTCAGACTTCCTAAGTGGAAGGGTTTTATTAAGGTAAAACTTTAATACCCTCAGGAGGTCTAGAGAATGTAAAGCTCTTTCAGGGGGAGTGGTTGGCTGAGGAAAGAAAGTGGGCAACGTGATAATCTGATTGATGTGAAAATCCGAGACCACCTTGGGCAGGAAACTCGGATGAGTCCGCAGCACCACTCTGTTGGCGTGGAAAACAGTGTAAGGCTCCTTGCAGCACAGGGCCTGAATCTCACTTACCCTGCGGGCTGAAGTGATGGCTCCTAAGAAAGCAGCCTTCCAGGTCAAATGCTGCAAAGATGCCTTATGAATAGGCTCGAAAGGAGCAACCATCAATTTGGTGAGGACAATGTTAAGCTCCCAGGGAGGCGAAGGGGACCTCACTGGTGGAAACACTTTCTTAAGCCCCTATAGGAAATCTTTGACCACAGGCAGTTGAAAGAATGAGGCCTGGGTCGGAGACTTTCTATAAGCTGTGATAGCAGCTAAGTGGACCCTGATGGAGGGGTATTTCAGGCCTGACCTTGCCAAGTGCAGTAAGTATGGAAGAATCACTTGCTCTTGACCTTGAGTCGGATCATGAGCGTTGTCACTACACCAAAGGTAAAATCTCTTCCACTTGAAAGCATAAGACTTTCTGGTGGAGGGCCTCTTTGCTTCTCTAAGAATGTCCATACAGTCAGCCGAAAGGTCTAGATGTCCGTATTGGATGACTTCAGGAGCCATGCAGTCAACCGGAGGGAGGGGAGGTTGGGATGAAACACTCTCCCCTCCTTCTTGGTCAGTAAGTCCGGGCGGCAGGGCAGCCTCTGGTGTGGAACCTCTGACAGTTGGAGGAGATCCGGGTACCACCACTGGTGTGGCCACTCCGGCTCTATCAGGATCATTCTGGTGCTGGTCCTGTAGAACTTCTGTATGACCGCCGGGATTAGAGGGAGCGGAGGAAAAGCATACAGCAATGTCTGCGACCAGCTGATCAAAAGTGCATTCCCCCCTGATCCCTGCTGGGGGAATCTGGACGCGAAAACGGGAATTTCGTGTTTGCCGCGTCTGCGAACAGATCGATGTCTGGCACTCCCCATTGCCGGAAGACCTCTTGAGCGACGTCTTCATTGAGCACCCAGTCGTGCCCTTCTACAAAGTCTCTGCTGAGGCCGTCTGCATGCACGTTCAGGGTTCCTGGAAGGTGGATTGCGACGATTAAGAGGCCTCTCGCCAGCAGCCACTGCCAAATGGATTGGGCTTCCAGAGACAGGACTCGTGACCTGGTGCCTCCTTGCTTGTTCAGATAGAACATAGTTGTTGTGTTGTATGTCTGATTCTGAATGTGGCTGGATTGAAGAGACGGATACAGGGATTTGAGCACCAGATGGGCCGCCCGTAGATCCAAGAAGTTGATGTGATAACTTCTTTCTGTCTCGGACCAGAGACCTTGTACCTGAAGCTGGCCCATATGAGCTCCCCAGCCTTGCACTGAGGCATCTGTGACCACGGTCTGTGTTGGAGGCGTCTGATGAAAAAGGACTCCTTGCAGCAGGTGAGAACGTTTCATCGACCATCTGATGGGAGTCCCTGGCAGCTTGGTGGAGAGAGATACGATCTTCCCAGCGACCTGACCACTGAGACCATTGATCTTCGAGTGCCTGTTGTAGAGGCCGCATGTGAAGGCGTGCATTGGGCACAATGTGGCTGCACGAGGCCATCGATCCCAGTAGTGAAGACACTTGGCTGGCTGTGGGAAGTGCAGTGTCGAGAAGAGTTTGGCACTTGAGAAGCATTGATGACAACCTCTCCTCCGAAGGACACACGCTTGCCTCTGCGGAGTCCAGGGAGGCACCCAGATAGTGTATCCTTTGAGTGGGGTTGAGGACCGACTGCTTGTCGTTGACTTGCAACCCCAAGGAATGCAGCAGGTTGAGGCAGTATGAGAGATGGCTCTGGAGTAGCACAAGTGTGGCGCTTTTCAGGAGCCAGTCGTCTAGGTATGGATAGACTAAGATCTTCCGCCTGCGGAGGAAGGCAGCCACCCCCGCCATGCACTTGGAGAATGTCCGTGGGGTGGATTTGAGGCCGAACGGAAGCACTTGATACTGGTAGTGGTGACGAGAGACCTGAAACCTGAGAAATGTGCAATGTTTCACTGAGACAGGTATGTGGAAGTAGGCGTCCTGCAGGTCGATGGCACACATCCAGTCTCCCTGGTGAAGGTGCGGAAAGATTTGATGCAGGGCTAGCATTCGTAATTTTTCCTTTCTGATAAACCTGTTCAGCAGGCGCAGGTCGAAGATAGGCCTGTACTCTTTGGCTACTCCTCGCTTTTCTACTAGGAAGTAGCGGGAGTATAACCCCTGGTTTCTTTGGAGAGGTGGGACCTCCTCTATGGCCCTCTTGGAGAGGAGGATAGATACTTTGTCCTGTAAAAGCTGACTTTGAAGTTGAGGAAGGCACTTCAATTGCGGGGGCACTTGCGGAGGGGGAGACTTGAACCTTAGCAAGTAACCATGCTGCACAATATTCAGCACCCATTTGTCTCTTGTTATGGTTTCCCACTCTTCCAGGTGAAAAACGATACTCCCTCCAACCGGAGTGGCGAACGGGTGCGGAGGAAGCAATGCCTCACTGTTTGGGAGGCTGCTTAGTGGTGGACTGTTGCTGCTTGGTGTTCCTGCCTCCTCTGCCACGACCCCTCTGCTGGAATTGGGGCCTCTGCTGGTTCTGGGAGGACCATTGAGGGGATTGAATCCTCTACTGGAAGGAACGTTTGTCACCCTGACGAAAGCGCTTCCGGTATTCTTTGCGCTTCTCCAGACCTACAGCCTTGACAGTATCCAGTTCTGTCTTCATTTTATTCATTTCCTCATCGGCGTGAGCCCCGAACAAGGAGGAGCCGTTAAATGGAAGATTTAGAATCTTTTTCTGTGCATCAGGCTTGAGGCCTGTGAGGCGCAGCCAGGCTGAGCGCTGTGAACAGACGCCATGGGAGTAACCATGAGCGGCGAGATCTGAAGCGTCCGCTGCCGCACTTATAACTTGATTGGCTACTAGCCCACCTTCTAGTAGAATTTTGCTGAAGTCCTGCCGGTCTTCTTTGGGGAGCTTTTCGGTGAACCTGGAGAGGGAGTCCCAAAGAGACCTGTCATAGCGCCCGAGAAGGGCTGAGGCACTTGCAATCTTCATGGAAGAAGCCGACGTATTGCACATTTTCCTGCCATAGGAGTCCATCTGCTTACTGTCCTTCTCTGGGGGGACAGAAGATGACACAGACGCTGAGTGAGACCTCATGGCTGCCGCCACAATGACGGAGTCCGCTGGTGGATCAGCTCTGAGAAATAAGGGATCCTCGGCTGGGGCCTTATACTTTTTGGCGATCCTGGATGGTACGGAACCCACCGTAGCATGAGTGAGGAATGTGGCCATAGCTGGTTCCAAGAGTCCTGGCACCAAAGGAAGCAGCGGTCTAGAAGCTGTGCGATGGTGTAAGGTGTTGAAGATGATAGATGTGGGAACTACAGGGGTATGCAAAGTGATGTTCAGTTTCTGCGCACCCCTACGCAGGACATCTGAGAAGGTTGCGATGTCATCGATGGAAGACACCCGCGATGAAGGAGTCGAGGAGAAGGTCGGCGAATAGTCCTGGCCCGAGGACCTCGTGGAGGAAGACCATGTGGGTGATCTTGTGCGTCTTCTCTTATGGGGACAGTTGTGATGAGAGCTGCGATGACCCCTGGACCTTGATCGGTGCCTGGAAGGTGATCTTGGTCTTCTGAGGGGAGACTTGCTTCTCTGAGGAGAGATCCTAGAAGGCGAGTAAGTGCAAGAGTAGTCCGAGCCCGGACTTCTGCAGTCACCTGTCCCAACACCTTCCAGCCAGCGAGGCAACTGACCGTACTTCTCTCCAGTTTTAGGAGATTTCTCTGGTGAAATTTGCACAATATGCAGTCCTGGGGATGATGACTGGTCCCCAGATGTCATCTCCTCTGTGGCCGCTGCACTTTTGTTCCTCGACGTCGACTGCCTCGACGTCGATAAAGTCTGCGTCACCATCGGCGTCGATCAAGGGGATCTGCTATGTGAACGGCGTCCCTCTCTCGACGGTGGTGTCGACGTCGATCGCCTACGGTGATGTGGAGACGTCGACTTCTGCCGACCTGGTGATCTCGATGTCGATCTCCCATGGCGCCGAGTTGGCGTCTATCTTCTTGACGTCGAGTGATGGGACTTCGACGAAGCTCTCGACGTCGACAAGCCCACTTGCAGCGAGACTCTCAATGCCGACCCCCTCGAGGGTGGTGGAGAGTGTCTCGACGTCGATGGAAGCCTCGACGTCGACGGAGACTTTTCAGGTCTGTCAGGACCCACAGCCTTCGAGCCCGAAGTGCTGTGCCTCAACGCCGACTTACTTGCATGCGGCGGAGAATCTTGACGTCGAGATGGTGATTCGTCCCTCGACGCTGAAGAGTGTCTGGGCCTCTTCGACGGCGAATCTCCTGTTACCTTCTTCTTTCTGGACTCAGGAGAAGTGGTATGTCGCCGTTTTCGGTGTTGTTTGCTTGAAGAAGGTGGTTTGAAGACTCCATGGTCACCTCCATGACGGCTTCTGTCCTTCTCCAGCTGGGCATGAAGTTTTATGTGCTCTCTGTCACGCAGAGTCCGCCTGGAAAATTTATGGCAGTGGGGACACTGGTCAGGATTGTGTGAGGAAGGAAGACACACAATACACACAGAGTGTGGATCTGCCAGTGCCATCTTATTGCCACAGGAAGGGCATTTCCTGAATAAGGCAGGCATTCTGACAAGAAGAAATTAGGGGTAAGACCAACAAGCATTGGCATAGCCAATAGATCTCGCCTTTGGGACCTCATAAGTGCATAACTAAATACTTATAAGGTCTCAAAAGCGAGACCTATTGGCTATGCCAAGCGGCCGTGCGGCCGCTAAAGTGAAAGTAATCGCGGTAAAGTGCGGCGCGCGTGCCCGCGCACATGCACTGTAGCTCTAGGCTGGCCTGGTAGCACTTTTTGGAGCCCTCTCAATAAGTCTCGCCAGACCAGCGCTGAGAAAATATCAAATAAATCACTTTCAGTCAAAAAACTGAAGAGCTCAAGCTCCAGGATCCTCATAGAAGGAGCCGGGAAAAAGAACTAACCTAACTGCCACCTGTGGTGCATCATTGGAGCAAGGGGTCTCCTGCAGGTCTTAAAGGCACGGTACCCCTACTCTAATGCCTTAAAGGCAAGGTGTCAGTTTTCTTTGTTTCTTAGTACTCTGCTGCAGCCTACAGGCAAATGCCTGCAATTACAAGTTTGCTTTATGGCAATAAAGCATTATTGTAAGACAATTGTTTAGTGCTTCCTTTTTTTCCTTATGGGTTAAGAGTACTACAATGCAAACCTATGTAACCTCAGCATTTTTGCCATGTTTGAAACATTTTAGGCTTCATGTATATGTTTTCACATATGCATATATATATATGTATATGTATATATATGTATTTTCTATTTGCTCCGGGATCCCGCACATGGGCGGGGATTATTCATAGATTATGACTATTGATGAGTATCCCCTGGAGGCCCTTGACACTGTCGGCTGGACATTCATGATACAAACATTGGTGAGCTACGACCTGGGTCTGGAGTTCCTGGCATGGGGAGTCATTCTTTATACAGGGAGCCTGGACAGGCGAAGGTGGGCAATAGAATATACGGAAGGTGGCCAGTACATAGTGGGACAAGACAGAGAGCCTCCGTTAATACGGTCACTGGTAATTAAACCGCTAGCACAATTGATAAGGGCTCGACATGGATACAATTGCATTTTGGTGGGAGATATGTGGGTGATCATATCCCTATATGCTGATGACATGCTGCTGACCTTTTGGATCCCTGTGGCAGCATGGAACAGGATAGAAGGCACGATCAGGGAAGATGGACGCCACTCTGGGTTTAGGCTCATTGTGAACAGATGTATCCTTTATCTCATATATGCTACTGGCTTGCATAATGGGGTACATCTTAATATACAACTACGCCATTACAGTTAATATACAGCTACACCATTTAAGTATTTGCAAATATATCTTAGCACCAACTCAGTTGAGGTTTACAAGCGTAATGCGGGTGCCTTATTGATTGTTTTGGAACGAAGAATACACAGGTGGTTGAAATTCCCAAATGACCCTGATGGGGCGCTTTGCCCCAAGAAAGATGATTAAGCTACCTAGAGTCCTTTGTATACTGCAGCATATGCCTATGCTTATACAGGAATAATGCTTCCGTACATTAGACAGTCTACTGAGACTACTATTTTGGCAAACAGAAAAGACATAGGTAAGTCTGGATGTACTGACACTTTCGTGGGATAGAGCGGGTATGAAGGTCCTGAAGTTTGATATGTTATCAACTGTCTCAAATACAATATGTAATTCCCTGGTTCAATGAAGCAGGGAGGGACACAGTCGGCCAGGTCCTCTGTACTGGTGCATCCGGCGGGACTTATTGAGCTTCCTTTGTTGCCCCGAAAGAGAAAAGCCAGGCTACAGACTCAACTCCAGATGTGTCTGGAGGTGTGGGATGTGGTTTCCAGGAAGGAGGGGAGCAAATACAGATAAATGCAACAGTTAATCCCCTGGCATATGAGGCTGTGACCATGTTTACCAGGGTTCATGAGAAACATGGGCAAGGAGAAATTGCCCAACTGCTTGGGAGACCTGTATGAATTATGGCAGACTACTAGGTTGCGCAGAAAAATGCACTAAAGGGGGAATAGATCATAAATATTTCCTGTTCTATGCAAATCTGGCAGCGGCCATGGGGAAGTGGTGGCCGGATTTTACTTGGGTACCTGATACACATCCTGTAACCTGGCCCTACCTGATATGCAGGATAGTGGCAAAATGATTACGCGACTATACACATTACTGAGGTCTCAAAGTAATAAAAAGATGGCTACATTAAATCCCGCAGGGAAAGAGATGCAGGTGAGGATTTGTGGGTACGAGACTGGTGAGATATCCTCAGCAATTGCAGGAAGGTTTGCTCGAAATGCTAGACTGAAACTCATTCAATATAAATGCACTCATAGGGCGTTTGTGATGCTACCACTGTTATACAGAATGAACCCAACTAACATGGAGAACTGCCTCAAATTTAATAGTGTGGTAGGCTCCTACATACATATGTGGTGGCGGGGCTTTTGGAGGGTAGTTACAGCAGCCCTAAGTAAGTTGACAGGCACTGAAATACATCGGACGATACAAATATGTCTACTGGGATGAGTATCTAGATCTAAGCAAACTAGGTTGAAGTCTAAAGTATAAGAGTTGGGATTAGCAGATGGCAGAAAATACATCACGCTGAAATGAATCACGACCCAACTCCTGACCAAAGCAAAGTGGACTAAAGGATTGACCCAATGGGTGCAGGTAGAATGGAGCAAGAGTCGGAAGCTGAAATATACGGGGACAGGCAGGGGGTGTAATGGAATGGAATATGGTTGCGATAGAATTACAACATGGTTACAGCGACGCAGCTAAGGATAAGGGCCTGCAGGAAGATCCAGATCAGACACAGTAAGGTGCGGCTGGAGATATGGATTAGATGTGTCCCAACAGGATGCCATTCCTTGCAATGAAGCAGAAAGGGTTACCTATGACTTGATAAAATGTGTAAAATCAGTGATGTGGGATCTTCTGAGAGGGTGGGGACGGGTATTGCTATTGGAGCATTATCATTTGCTGAAATCTAAAAAAGCACAGAAAGTGAAGGGCAGAGGAAAGTTTTCACACCAGGAGAACTGGGCCAGAGTCCTAGCTACAGTTCCACTAAAAGGGTACTGAACGGGAGGGCACTTACCCTTCCCGTGCTGAATTATTAGTGCAGTAGGATTTTTGGGACGAGAACAACAGGCCTTGCTATTTCTTTCAACATGAAATTCATTGTTGGTGTTGAGGGTATGAACAGTCTCTAAAACTAATAAGAGGTTTTATTTTCCGCTTTGCTTAGAATTGGACTAGCACTCAGAAGTGGAAGAACTAGGGTACGATTGAGATGTTTTAACAACAGCATTCAGGTTGTATTTGTAGCTATTATTCTTGCTTCTGGGAAATGTTGCCGCTGCCATATTATTTGTTTTCATTGTGGTTACAATTCATATTGCATGAACTAGACTAGGATTTTATTTTTAAAATAAATATTTAAGATGAATCAGTTGTATTTTAGTGTTTATTGAGTGTGTGATTCCTTAGTGAACGATGGTTTGGGGTTCCACTTATTGTCCCTTTAACATTTCATGTGCTTGATTCTCACTTAGGACACATCTGCTCAGATATTGCTCAGTGGGTTGTGTAATGGGTATAGTACAGCTGTTTTTCTGTTTCGAGTTGGCACACTGACTAATGCCTTACTGTCAAGCGGTCTAGAAAACGACTTTTGTGTTTTTTTTGTATACCTCACGCGCTCATGTGCTGTGCTGATCTTTTGCCACTGCTGAACTTGAGCTGATTAGGATATTTAGGTGCCTCTAGGTCTCTCTCCCAGACGTGTCTCTCTACTAAACTGGAAGTCAATAATAAAGAATGAACTACTGTATTACAAGATCGTATAGACTTTTTTCTTGGGAACACAACTGTTAACTGCAAATTTATTTTCACTATTTATGGATCAATAATTAGGTTTACATGCTTCAATATAGGGGAAGTGTGCTGGGCTGTTTTGATAACAATTCAGTAGAGGTTCCTGCATCACTGAAGAAACCCTATCAATATAAACAACAAATAGCTGAAAATACAAGTAGGGAATAAACTGACCGAATGCATAACATAAAAGATTAACATTAAAGCAATGGAGGAAAAATATTCCAGGGACAGGAAAATGTAATATTTTGTTTTAATGCACTGTGGGATTGTGTTGCAGGATTCTGCTTCAAAGTGGCAGTGCCAATTTCTTGAACTGTTTCCTTAAAAAAGCCTTGTAACCGTTATGGCCCATTTTATATTGCATTCCACTTTGCAGTTGTAAAATATGAATACAAATTGCAACAGAACATCATGGAAGTTAGACTTAAAACTTAACCTATTAAGTATACGCAAAACAAGGGTATCTTTCCTAGACGTTTTAGTGACTCTTTATAAATTCTTCTCAAAACCCACTGATGAAAACAACATCACCTTTCCAGAGCTTCCACCCGAACCACTGTCTCAATTTGTCTGAGTGAAGAGAATTACCTCAGAACCACTAATCAATCAAAAAGCTTAAGAGGAAAACTTTCTCCAAAGATGTTATCCACAATTGGTCAATCTAGAAGCCAAGATTAGAGTGAACCAAATTTAGAGTCACCAACTGCTAAAAAAATAAAAATAATAAAAGAACCTAGACAATAACAAAACGTTTTACTTTTGTTTCTAAATTTCCCACCAAGAATGCCATGATTAAAAAGATAATCAATAAACATTTAGAAATCTTACAAGTTGAGCAAAGGTATAAAGAAGTTTATTATGCTTGATTAACAAAAACCGTTGCATACAAGTATAATTTTGTGAATTCATTCACATAACACGAACCAGGATATTAAAATTAAAAAAAGGCTAAAACCATCATAAAACGCCTGATGCATGAGGTAAGCCTTTGAGCTTTAGAGCAGTTGTCTCAGAGCTGTGATATAAAGTGTATTGCAGACACATTTGTACCCAATTCTTGGGGAAGAGATAGACAGTCACTAATTACTGGTGGTGTTCTGAGCCGACGGGTTTTGAACTGAAATCGTAAGAGGCCGCAGCACACAGGCAGCTGAGAATCCACTGTAATCTTACGTGGTGCGAAAAATTTGCTGTGCAAAATAGTCCTTTGGCTAGATTTTTGTAGTTATTGGGTGCTTGTTTGGTTTACTGGTTTTGTCTGCATTGTGTGGTTTGTTGGGTGAAAGTGCGATGTGCATATTGCATAGAGTGATGACATTCACAAAAATTTGATAATAACTGTAGAAGCCTGACTTGTCCATATTGGGAGGGTAAGCAGTTGGTGTTAAGATTATACTTGGCCCAGTTATTGTTTTACTCGCATGTTAGTCCATTGTGAGGTGGCAATTGAGCCAGGCTCCCTTCTGCTGCATTGAGGATTCTTGTAAGGCGACAGTTTAGTTGAGTGGCGGTTGAATTGAAGCAGGACTTCACTGCCCACCTACAAGACCGAATGCCTTTTTGATTAAAGATCGGGTGGAGCATTGAGCAGCTGACATCCATTAGGCTTGCGCAGATGCAGATTATGCGTACAAGTTCCTCGCTTCCGTTGCCGCAAAGTCAGCAGGTGTACTCTCCAGGTTTCCTTTTTCATGGAGGTAGGTGAGGGAGAATCGGAAGTATGGCCAGGCCGTATCTTAAATATTTCTCCTTCGTCGTTATATTGAATCCTGCACTCAGGTATGGTTGTGGTTTGGTGACTGTGTAATCGTTAGGAAGAGACCAGCCATGTACCCTTTTTGCTAGAGTTGCTTTATACTCAATTAGGGATAATATTTGTGTGGCTTTCATTACTGCTTTTTTTTTAAGCTAAAGTGGGTTGCAGGGGTCTCCCATAAGTTAGACAGGCCTAGTTTCAGTAGAGAGTCTAAAAGGTACTCTCCAGCTGAGGAGTTTTCCCAGGATGACAGTTCACCCCAGAGGTGGGAATTCAGTGAGCCTTGATCTGCTCCCCTGATCTTATGCCAACTTTTTATAAACGCCCCCATTCTGGCCATGGTCTGTTTCTGAAGGCAGAATTCTAGCCGTATTAGTGCTGGGGATGTATAGTTGGAGAGGTGAAAGATCGTTCTGTAGGTGCTGATGATGATTTTATCCAGAACAATTGCGTCCCTCCCTCGAATTAGCTCGCTTCCGTAAGTCAACATTGGGAGTAACTTTGCCTGGAGGACCTGGAGTAGAGAGTCTAAGGTCAGGCCAGATAGTGCCTTATTTTAGTGCTTTGGCTAGTGATGTGGTACCTTTCTGCAGCAGAGCTTCCATCTGGGGTTTGTAGGAGCCTTTGCTGTCTAGTAAGACGCCAAGGTATTTATACTCAGTTACTGGTTCTAGGCGGTGCGAGTCCAGATGCTAGTGCTGTTTTTCTTTTTGGTATAATTTATTGCCGCTGCTTTTATTTTGCTTAAGTTGATTTGTAGAGCATTCACGTGCAATAAGTCTTGAGTAGTGTCCAGTAGGTGCTGTAGTCCGATTGGCGTTTGACAGGGTGGGTGCTAAGACACACCCTTCTTTTAGCCCTTTGGTGGTGTTAATGCGCCTAGAGAGGTGTGTCCCGGCTCCCAGCTTGATTTTGCCCCAGATGTCCTTGTGTAATAAGATCAGCTGGTTTAAGAGGGCTGGTGGAATGTTTTTAGCTTCTGCCATAGCTTTGCACGATCAACGTTGTAGGAGAGTAGGGTCTGCTTTCTATGTTCACCCCCACTTTTTGCTTTTGCTTTACTGGTTTTCGACTTAGATGTGGCTATGGGCCTGCTAATCAGACCCACAGCCCTGCTGTTCTCTCTCTAAATTAATACTATGTACTTTAGGTGCATAACCCATTTGGATAGGATCACCTTATTGGCCCCTGTACAGTGTACCCTAGGTACCCAGGGCATAGGTGTACCCTAGGCCTACCAGGGGCTGCAGCATGTATTATGCCACCCCTGGCCTGGCCTTCCATTTTGACACAACTGGCTGATCACTCAGCTGGGGCAAGGTCGTGTAATCACCCCTTGCTTAGGTGTAGTATTCCTATACCTGACTTACATATAGACACATGTGTACCTATCAGTCACTCCTATGGCAGGCCTTGACAATCCTGGAGGCAGAGTGCTTGGTAACATGTGAGATGGTGCTCTAGCATGAGCTGAGCCTGTCTGCAGCTTTCGGAACCTTGTCCTTATAGCTGTTCTATGATATAGCCTACCATATACTCTTAAAGTGCCTTATAATCTTAGACGGTTATGGTAACTATGGTCTGGCTTTATCAAAACATGTCGTGTAAGGTGTCTAACACTCGGGAATAATACCCCCATGCCATTTCTGGACATGAGAATATTATTCCCCCCTTCTAGAGGGAAAGACATGTTAAAATCATACTTCAACTGTTAGCCTCTGACCAAAGCCTCAGCATCACAAAATGGATGCTGCTGCCACGACACAAGTCTGACCTCCTGCAGCTGGGAGTGATCCCAGCCAGGGAGGCCTGGACAATAGGTTTCCTGCTTGGGGAGGTGCTAGCACCTCTCCAGACAGCCTTTAGTGTATTGGGGCAGGGTGGGCTGAAAGGAATGAGACATGCCTGGGGCACACAAGGTGTTCCTTGCATAGTCCAGTTCAAACCGGCGCTGGGGCACTCCAGCCCCAGCTCTGGCGCGAAACTGGACAAAGGGAAGTGGGTGTAACCACCCCCTCCCAGGTCCCACCCATAAGGCGTGACCTAGCAGGTATCCCAGCCCCCCAGATTAGTATAAGAGTGGGAGTTGGGCCTCAAGACTCTAGATTATCCTGAACCTGCAAAACTGAACAGAAACTCTGGACCTTCGACATTCGACGAAAGAAGAAGACTGAAGAATCTCCCTTGTAGCCAAGGAGTGGCTACCCTGTGCAAACAGGCACCATCAAGAGACTACCCTTTGCTTTGCGACCGTTCTACGAGGAACCGACTGCAGAGCCCGACCAGAGCCTCGATTTCCAGACTTCTCCGACCCTCATCCACATCTGCAGCAGAGCTGAGATCCGTGGAGGCGACGAGCGACGTGGGACCGGCTACCTGGGAAAAGTGGCTAGTAACTTACAGCGCAGCTTCTGAGGTACCCTCGAAGTTGTGCACCGGGGATTGAGAAGCCCCAACCCCAAGCACCATCTGCACCGAAGACCAGCCCCCCCACACTCCACGAGTTCTGCGTGGGGCCCTTCAGCATTTTCCTGCTTGCCGCGTCTGTCCGGTTGCTTGCCCGCTGGCTAGTGGCCTTTGTGACGACGCTCCCTGAAATCTTCTGCGCTGGTTTGGCTCCTCCAGACTGGCTCCCGCTTCTCTGCAAAGAAGAAGCACCCCAGACCTTCCTGGTCTGCACCAGAAGCAAGTCCTTTGTTCTTCGTGGGTTCCGCTTGCCAAGGCTTGGTGAGTCCTAGTCCAACTTCGACGCCGCCGACAGCAAGAGCCTTCGTGGGACAGCTCGCCTCCTGGTCCTGGTCGTCCTCGACGCTTCCTGGTCCTCCTGGCTGCAGCGACAAGCTTCACCTTCACCTGCAACTCTTCACGACATCGCCTGGTTCCTTCCTGGTTCCACGTGGTCACTGGCTAGTGACCTTGACTCTGTCCCTTCTGCTTGCAGGTTTCTTCTCTTCTTGATCCCAGCCTTGGGATCCACCGGACACTCTCCCCTGACTGCCTGTCAGCATCTTTCTTCAGGCATCCATAGGAGTCGACGACGAAAACGACGCATCTTCACCCCTATGCACCCGCAGCCTGTGGGCTAGGTAACTTGGGTACTCCGGTGCTCATCAGGATAGTGACTATCCTAGTGTCTAGTTTTCAAGTCTCAACTTCCTAGCTACTCCGGAAGTGTCCTAAATCTATCTATTTCTAAACTGTAACATTGCTATTGACTTTTACGCATTACGCGTGAGTGTTTCCACTCTGCACACGAATCCCGTGGGCCTCCCACTTCCTAACTAACGCTAGTGTAGTGTAGCCCCAGCGATTCCCTAGGCCTAGGCCTATTCTATTTCCGTGACAGTGGTTCTTATACCACTTATTTAGTATATGGTTTGCGTGGCCCCTAGGGCCTAACTGTATTACTTACCTGTGTGACTTACTGTATGCATTAATAAGACTGTGTTGTACTTACCTCTAAACTCATAAAGAGTGCTGAGGGTTTGCTTAGAATAAATACACTTTATTTTATATATATATCTGTTGTGGTGTCCTTTCATTTGGTATTCAAGGGATTATATATGGTATCACAGCTGGCTTCACATGCCATTCAGAGTTTAGCCTAAGACTGCTCTTGTCCATGCTACCACTAGGATAGCTGGTCTATAAGGTTGACTTTACAACCAATCACCATAAGGGTATTTGGACTGATATAAGGTGTACACTATAACTAGTGACATCATACATCAGGCCAACTTCTCACATTGGTGAGCAGCGGTTGGGATCTGAGCTTGCTGTTGTAATACCATTGTAATCTTGAGATACTAAATTGAAAGATCACACAGATATTGTCTAGGTACATATAACATAGTTTATAATACTTAAGTCCTACTGGACTTAGTAGTGGTAGGTTGAAGGGAGTAACACACCCTGACTACAACTACTAGAGAGGTTTAGTAGAAACAACTAGTGTAGGTAGGTGCACACACCACACCCTCACTAGATCATGCCTCTGGGAGGAGATCAAGTAGATGCTCTCCCAGGAGGGTCAGGTCTGCAGAAGACCCCCTCTAGGTATGATACCTTAACATTCCAGGAGATGAGACAATTGTGTACCTCCAGAGGAATAAAACAGGGTGCAAACCCTACCCTCCTTCAGTTAAGACAACTCCTAGAGGAGTATGATGCTCAGAGGGCATCTCAGGCAGGTGCCCTAGGCACAGAGGAGGGTCTACCCACCACAGAGGAGTCAGATGGGGCTTCAGATGGGGAGGTAGACAGCCAGAGCCAAGTAAGGAGACTTAGCCAGGCTAACTTAAGTTTACATGGGAGTTTGCATGGGGTCCCCCCATACAGACCCACAAGTAGGCATTCACAGAGAAGCAGGAGGGACAGATCCCCTTCAAGGGAATCCATCCACTCCCATGTCTCTAGCATCTCTAATGCTTCCTCTCACAGGGGAATGACTTCACCTGAGAGAAAGGAGCATGCAGCCAGAATGAGGGAGGCTAATCTGAGGATTCAGAGGGAAGAACTTGCCCTTGCCAAAGAGAAGCTTGCTCTGGCTAGAGAACAAAAAATAAGTGGGTTAGAACCCACTGGTGGCAGCAACATTCCTAGAGATAGAGACAGGCACTATGGTAATAGAAACCTGAGCAAGATTGTCCCTCCCTACAAGTGTGGGGATGACATCCACAAATGGATAACTGCTTTGGAGAGAGCTTGCAAAGTACAGCAGGTACCCCAAAGTCAGTGGGCAGCTATCTTGTGGCTCTCCTTCTCTGAGAAAGGAAGAGACAAGCTCCTCACAGTTAGTGATGAGGATGCAGATAATTACACTGTCCTGAAGAGTGCTCTGATTGATGGGTTTGGCCTAACCACTGAACAATACAGGTTGTTGTTCAGGGATACCCAGAAGACACAGACTCAGGACTGGACTGACTTTGTAGATTGTGCCACTAAGGCTCTGGAAGGCTGGCTAATGGGAAGTAAGGTTAAGGACTATACAGGATTGTATAATTTGATCATGAGAGAACAAATACTTAACAACTGTCAGAACCAGCTATTGCATCAACACCTGATTGATTCTGATCTGACTTCTCCCCAAGAATTGGGAAAGAAGGCAGATAGATGGGTCAGGACTAGAGTTAAGCAGAAAAACCAGAACCAGGGCGGTGATCAGAAAAAGGCAGACCAGAAGGGTAATGAGCAGAAACAAAAAGACCAGAAGTCTTCACCAGGCCCCCAAAAGGCTCAGGGGGAGGGTGGTTCCAAAAAGGATAAGAAGAAAGATGGCCAAAAGAAACCATGGTGCAACTATTGTAAGTCCAACTCACATTGGTTTAGTGAGTGCACCAAAAAGGATAAGCCCCCAGCCACCATTGCCCCTAAGGCAACTGTACCCCCTAGTTCAGCTGTAAGTGGTGGTTCCCAGCAAAAGGGTGTAGTAGGGTTAACCCTGGGAACTGAGGAGGATTCTGGCCTAGTCATAGTACCTACTCAGGCTGTCCTGATCTGTGATGGGGACTTAGCTTTGTCCTCTACTGTAGGCCCCAGTAACCTGGGCAAGTACAGACAGACACCTTTTATCAACCAAAGAATGGCTCAGGCCTACAGGGACACTGGAGCTAGTGTCACAATGGTGACACCTGCTTTTGTGGACCCTGGACAGATCATACTAGGTGAGAACTACCTAGTGACCAACGCTAGCAATGCCACTACCTCCCATAGTGTGGCTATTGTTAACTTCTCCTGGGGAGGGGTAACTGGCCTCAAGAAAGTTGTTGTTAGTTCAGACCTTCCTGTAGAGTGTTTACTGGGCAATGATCTTGAAACTTCAGTTTGGTCTGAAGTGGAGTATAGGACCCATGCAGAAATGCTGGGGATAGATGCACATGTCCTTGCTGTGACCAGGTCACAGGCCAAAAAGTGCAACACTGAACAAGTGCTGGATCCTGAAACTATGGACCAGTCACAACCCAAGAGAAAGAGCAGTAGGGTTAAGGCTGTGCCTTCCCCCCTGCCTCAGGTGGTGGATCAGCCCTCCCAGGAGGATGATTCTGAGAGCCCTGAAGGAACTGTCCTAGAAGAACTTGAACCTGATCAGGTTGAGTTTCTTGGGACAGTGGGACCTTCAAGGGCAGATCTGAGGCAGGCTCAATTAGACTGCCCCTCTCTTGAACCCCTCAGACAGCTGGCTGCTGCTGAGGCTGCAGGGAATGCTCAAGGTACCCATAGAGTGTATTGGGACGAAGGGCTACTGTACTCAGAGGCTAGAGACCCCAAGCCTGGTGCATCCAGGAGGTTGGTCATACCACTGAAGTTCAGAGGCTTCCTTCTAACCTTGGCCCATGATATTCCCCTTGCAGGACATCTAGGCCAGAACAAGACTTGGGACAGGCTTGTCCCTCACTTTCACTGGCCCCATATGTCAGAAGATACTAAGGAGTTTTGTCGCTCCTGTGTCACCTGCCAAGCCAGTGGCAAATCAGGTGGCACCACAAAGGCCCCCCTCATACCACTACCTGTGGTGGGGGTCCCCTTTGAAAGAGTGGGCATAGATATTGTAGGACCAATGGACCCACAAACAGCATCTGGGCACAGATTCATACTGGTGATAGTGGACCATGCCACCAGGTACCCAGAGGCAATTCCCCTGAGGACCACAACAGCTCCTGTTGTGGCAAGGGCCCTGCTTGGAGTATTCTCCAGAGTGGGCTTTCCAAAGGAGGTCATTTCTGACAGAGGTGCCAACTTTATGTCAGGATACTTGACTGCAATGTGGAAGGAGTGTGGTGTTAACTATAAGTTCACCACACCCTATCACCCACAGTGCAATGGGCTTGTTGAGAGATTCAACAAGACCCTAAAGGGAATGATAAAAGGATTACCAGACAAGCTTAGGCGAAGATGGGACATCCTTTTACCCTGCCTTCTGTTTGCTTACAGAGAGGTCCCACAAAAGGGGGTTGGATACAGCCCTTTTGAGCTTTTGTTTGGGCATCCTGTAAGAGGACCCCTGTGTTTGGTGAAGGAAGGATGGGAGAGACCTCTCAGACAACCCAAACTAGACATAGTGGATTATGTACTTGGTCTCCGCTCCAGGATGGCAGAGTATATGAAGAAGGCTTCTAAAAACCTTGAGGCAAGCCAAGAACTCCAAAAAGCTTGGCATGACCAAAAGGCTGTACTGACTGTTTACCAGCCAGGACAGAAAGTGTGGGTGTTGGAGCCAGTGGCCCCAGCAGCACTCCAAGACAAATGGTCTGGACCCCACACTATTGTTGAGAAAAAGGGAGAAGTCACCTACTTGGTGGACCTTGGGACTCCCAGAAGCCCCCACAGGGTGCTTCATGTCAACAGATTGAAGGCATATGTTGACAGGGCAGACATGGGGCTACTCATGGCTACAGATGAGGGGCAGGAGGAAGAGAGTGACCCTCTCCCAGACCTGTTGACTCAGAACCCTGATGATGGCTCAGTTGATGGTGTGGTCTTTTCTGACAGCCTCACTGTCCATCAGCAACAGGACTGCAGACAGGTTCTGCAAGCCTACAGACATATGTTCTCTCTGACCCCAAGTCAGACAAACTGGTGCACCCATGAGGTGGACACTGGTGACAGTCTGCCTGTGAAGAGTAAAATCTACAGGCAACCTGACCATGTCAGGGACTGCATAAAAGTTGAGGTACAAAAGATGTTGGAGCTGGGAGTCATTGAACCTTCAGAGAGCCCTTGGGCTAGTCCTGTAGTCCTTGTGCCAAAACCTCACACCCAAGATGGTAAGAGAGAGATGAGGTTTTGCGTGGATTACAGAGGTCTCAATGCTGTCACTAGGACAGATGCCCACCCAATACCTAGGGCAGATGAGCTCATTGACAGACTGGCAGCTGCTAAGTTTTTGAGCACATTTGACCTAACAGCAGGCTACTGGCAAATCAGACTAGCTGAGAGTGCAAAGGCCAAAACTGCTTTCTCGACCCCAGGAGGACATTATCAATTTGTGGTAATGCCCTTTGGTTTGAAGAATGCACCTGCCACTTTCCAAAGGCTGGTGAATCAAGTCCTTACTGGGTTGGATGATTATTGTGCAGCTTATCTTGATGATATTGCTGTCTTTAGCTCCACCTGGGAGGATCACCTGGTCCACCTGAGGAATGTTTTAGAGGCCCTGCAAAAGGCAGGCCTCACTATCAAGGCCACTAAGTGCCAGATAGGGCAGAGCAAGGTTGTATACCTGGGCCACCTAGTTGGTGGGGGTCAGGTTCAACCACTGGAGAGCAAGATCCAGACCATAAAGGACTGGGCTCCTCCAACTACCCAGACTCAGGTCAGAGCTTTCTTGGGCCTGACTGGGTACTACAGAAAGTTTGTTAAGAACTATGGGTCCATAGTGACACCACTTAATGACTTGACCTCCAAGAAGATGCCAAAGAAAGTTCAGTGGACAGTAAGCTGTCAAAAAGCATTTGATGACCTGAAGCAGGCCATGTGCAGTGCACCTATTCTGAAAAGTCCAGACTACTCCAAAGAGTTCATTGTCCAGACAGATGCTTCTGAGTTAGGTGTGGGAGCTGTTCTTTCACAACTGAATGTAGATGGTCAAGACCAGCCCATTGCTTTTATAAGTAGAAGGCTGACCCCTAGAGAGAAACGTTGGTCAGCTATTGAGAGGGAGGCCTTTGCTGTGGTTTGGGCCCTGAAGAAGCTGAGGCCATACTTGTTTGGCACTCACTTCAAGATTCAGACAGACCATAAGCCCCTCTTGTGGCTAAATCAGATGAAGGGTGAAAATCCCAAACTTCTTAGGTGGTCCATTTCCCTACAGGGGATGGACTTCACAGTGGAACATAGACCTGGGACTGACCATGCCAATGCAGATGGACTCTCCAGATATTTCCACTTAGAACATGAAGACTCAACTGGTCAAGGTTAGTTTAATGTCCCTAAGTTTGGGGGGGGTTGTGTAGGAGAGTAGGGTCTGCTTTCTATGTTCACCCCCACTTTTTGCTTTTGCTTTACTGGTTTTCGACTTAGATGTGGCTATGGGCCTGCTAATCAGACCCACAGCCCTGCTGTTCTCTCTCTAAATTAATACTATGTACTTTAGGTGCATAACCCATTTGGATAGGATCACCTTATTGGCCCCTGTACAGTGTACCCTAGGTACCCAGGGCATAGGTGTACCCTAGGCCTACCAGGGGCTGCAGCATGTATTATGCCACCCCTGGCCTGGCCTTCCATTTTGACACAACTGGCTGATCACTCAGCAGGGGCAAGGTCGTGTAATCACCCCTTGCTTAGGTGTAGTATTCCTATACCTGACTTACATATAGACACATGTGTACCTATCAGTCACTCCTATGGCAGGCCTTGACAATCCTGGAGGCAGAGTGCTTGGTAACATGTGAGATGGTGCTCTAGCATGAGCTGAGCCTGTCTGCAGCTTTCGGAACCTTGTCCTTATAGCTGTTCTATGATATAGCCTACCATATACTCTTAAAGTGCCTTATAATCTTAGACGGTTATGGTAACTATGGTCTGGCTTTATCAAAACATGTCGTGTAAGGTGTCTAACACTCGGGAATAATACCCCCATGCCATTTCTGGACATGAGAATATTATTCCCCCCTTCTAGAGGGAAAGACATGTTAAAATCATACTTCAACTGTTAGCCTCTGACCAAAGCCTCAGCATCACAAAATGGATGCTGCTGCCACGACACAAGTCTGACCTCCTGCAGCTGGGAGTGATCCCAGCCAGGGAGGCCTGGACAATAGGTTTCCTGCTTGGGGAGGTGCTAGCACCTCTCCAGACAGCCTTTAGTGTATTGGGGCAGGGTGGGCTGAAAGGAATGAGACATGCCTGGGGCACACAAGGTGTTCCTTGCATAGTCCAGTTCAAACCGGCGCTGGGGCACTCCAGCCCCAGCTCTGGCGCGAAACTGGACAAAGGGAAGTGGGTGTAACCACCCCCTCCCAGGTCCCACCCATAAGGCGTGACCTAGCAGGTATCCCAGCCCCCCAGATTAGTATAAGAGTGGGAGTTGGGCCTCAAGACTCTAGATTATCCTGAACCTGCAAAACTGAACAGAAACTCTGGACCTTCGACATTCGACGAAAGAAGAAGACTGAAGAATCTCCCTTGTAGCCAAGGAGTGGCTACCCTGTGCAAACAGGCACCATCAAGAGACTACCCTTTGCTTTGCGACCGTTCTACGAGGAACCGACTGCAGAGCCCGACCAGAGCCTCGATTTCCAGACTTCTCCGACCCTCATCCACATCTGCAGCAGAGCTGAGATCCGTGGAGGCGACGAGCGACGTGGGACCGGCTACCTGGGAAAAGTGGCTAGTAACTTACAGCGCAGCTTCTGAGGTACCCTCGAAGTTGTGCACCGGGGATTGAGAAGCCCCAACCCCAAGCACCATCTGCACCGAAGACCAGCCCCCCCACACTCCACGAGTTCTGCGTGGGGCCCTTCAGCATTTTCCTGCTTGCCGCGTCTGTCCGGTTGCTTGCCCGCTGGCTAGTGGCCTTTGTGACGACGCTCCCTGAAATCTTCTGCGCTGGTTTGGCTCCTCCAGACTGGCTCCCGCTTCTCTGCAAAGAAGAAGCACCCCAGACCTTCCTGGTCTGCACCAGAAGCAAGTCCTTTGTTCTTCGTGGGTTCCGCTTGCCAAGGCTTGGTGAGTCCTAGTCCAACTTCGACGCCGCCGACAGCAAGAGCCTTCATGGGACAGCTCGCCTCCTGGTCCTGGTCGTCCTCGACGCTTCCTGGTCCTCCTGGCTGCAGCGACAAGCTTCACCTTCACCTGCAACTCTTCACGACATCGCCTGGTTCCTTCCTGGTTCCACGTGGTCACTGGCTAGTGACCTTGACTCTGTCCCTTCTGCTTGCAGGTTTCTTCTCTTCTTGATCCCAGCCTTGGGATCCACCGGACACTCTCCCCTGACTGCCTGTCAGCATCTTTCTTCAGGCATCCATAGGAGTCGACGACGAAAACAACGCATCTTCACCCCTATGCACCCGCAGCCTGTGGGCTAGGTAACTTGGGTACTCCGGTGCTCATCAGGATAGTGACTATCCTAGTGTCTAGTTTTCAAGTCTCAACTTCCTAGCTACTCCGGAAGTGTCCTAAATCTATCTATTTCTAAACTGTAACATTGCTATTGACTTTTACGCATTACGCGTGAGTGTTTCCACTCTGCACACGAATCCCGTGGGCCTCCCACTTCCTAACTAACGCTAGTGTAGTGTAGCCCCAGCGATTCCCTAGGCCTAGGCCTATTCTATTTCCGTGACAGTGGTTCTTATACCACTTATTTAGTATATGGTTTGCGTGGCCCCTAGGGCCTAACTGTATTACTTACCTGTGTGACTTACTGTATGCATTAATAAGACTGTGTTGTACTTACCTCTAAACTCATAAAGAGTGCTGAGGGTTTGCTTAGAATAAATACACTTTATTTTATATATATATCTGTTGTGGTGTCCTTTCATTTGGTATTCAAGGGATTATATATGGTATCACAGCTGGATTCACATGCCATTCAGAGTTTAGCCTAAGACTGCTCTTGTCCATGCTACCACTAGGATAGCTGGTCTATAAGGTTGACTTTACAACCAATCACCATAAGGGTATTTGGACTGATATAAGGTGTACACTATAACTAGTGACATCATACATCAGGCCAACTTCTCACAAACGTGATCGAATGCTGAGCTATAGTCAATGAATCATAGAAATAGCAGTTGCTTTGCTTCTTTAACTGCGTCAATCAGTAATGATAGGGCCATGATGTTGGTGCTGGTTCCCATTGGTTTACAGAAGCCGGTCTGGTTTGTTGGTCTGTTGGATCCAGATGAAGCCCAGTATGAAGGTTCTTCCAAGATCGCTCCTGCGTTCTATTTAGCCTTGTTATCGATCAGGGCGATAAGACGGTAGTTTTTTGCATTACCCTTGTCACCCTGAGATTGTAGATCCCTTCCAGGATTCCGGGATGGTTTCTTTTTGCAGTATCTCATTAAGGACCGGCGCCAGAGTTTTACTCCAGTACACTGGATCTTGCCTGTACAGGATGTGTGGAATCCCATTGGGGCCTGGGGCGCCTTCTGGCCTCCCTCTGGCTATTTGCCTCCTGATTTGCTGTGGTGGTGAGATGCTGAGGGATTCCTCCTCTCTGGATTGAGGTGCTTCGCTGCCTGCTGCTTCTTCTCCTGTTTTGGGTTTAGTGTAGTTCTGTGTGATGCCTGGGTGTGTATCATTTCAAGCTGTGGCACTGTTTTCTTCCATGATCTCTTCTCCCTCTTGATCCAATCTGTTAAAATAATGATGCTGAAATTTTACCCAGTCTTTCTCTGAGATGTGGGAGTTTATTCTTTGATGGAATGGACCTTGGAGGTGTCAATTGTCCGCCAGAACCGAGCGAAGTTATTTCTCTTAGAATCATGGACCACCCTTGCCCACAATGATTAATTTTCTTCTCTCTTTTTGTCCCATTTTGTACATTTCAGGCTAGCCTTGCGTTTTCTCAGTTCACCCTGTAGGGTTGAGTTTTGAGGGTTCCTGGGGAGTTTCATTAAGGTTTGGTTTATAGACCGTTTGAGTCTTCTGACCTGGGGTGTGATTATGTTTGCTGAGGATTTCCTTGTTATTGGCCTCTTTTTAATTCCTACTTTGGTGGCAGAGGGTCTTGGTGAAATTCTCCCATATAGTTAAGGGGGTTGTCATCATGTTGTGTCTTGTCAAAGGAGGTTTTTAGCAGATTCTACCTTCTCTACAAAAGCGGAGTTGCACTTGATCCGCTTATAGCCGGTGATGTATTCTGTGCTGATAGTTTTTATGACTGGATTTAAAGGTATGGCTGCTGCTTTAAAAGTGACTTCTTGTGGCAGGTGGCCACTTTGTTCATTTTCTCTCAAGCGATAAGAAAGGATTTTGTGGAACATGGGGAGTGTGACGAATGTATAGTCGAACAAGATTGCAGCATATTATTCAGCAAGTGACCAATATTCATCTTTAAAAGATCTAAGATCATTAAAGAACTTACAGGTAAAATACTATTTGGAGAATGTGGGCATTGCAGCAATGTAATAAAGGGAATCACCACACACGGGGACTAAAATCAGATTGGAATGCAGAGGCAGCTGTAACACTAACAGTAGTATTTACACACTGAAATGCCATTGTGGTCTATTATATATAGGGAAAAAAGAATAGAAAATGAAACCATGGACCTCAGAACATAAAAGCAATACACATAAAAACAATCTTAAATCTTCAGCTGCAGCACATTTCTTGGATTACAAACACAATGTAACACAGTTACATGTCCGAATTATAGAAATATGAGGATCGTTGTCTAGAACAAATATGACTAACATTCTCCTATAGAGACATACTGGATTAGGCTACTAGACACATTATAGCCAAAAAGATTAATGGATCGGTTGGCAATCTCATACTTTCTGTAAATAGTTAATTATATTGGACATAAGTGTTATGGATATGACTCCGTGAACAAAGTTATTAAGTAGAAGATCATCTGTTCAAGTTATCATAGCATTTGTTGGTATACTATTGCGTTGCTTAAACCTCTATGAATATGTTTATCATATTGTTCTCTCCAAATTCATTCTCACACATAAGAGCATACATATATGTCCATTCCTTTCTTTTCAGCTACTTATTCTTTAAGAGAGTGCACCATTACAGATATTGTTCAGATACTCACTTTGCATAGCACCTTATCCGATTTAAATACAACATATGCTGTACGCACAATGGTGTACACACATATTAACAATGGTTGCTGTAGTATTCCCATGTTAGAATGTTATGAGTCAGGTGGGGTTCCATGTTCCACTGGTCAAGGGCGGTTACTTTTACTTGGCTCTTGCCAGTTGTGGTTGTCTAAGCTGTTCCTCTCTTGTTTGGAATAAACATACATGGAACCCAAATCTGGCTTCCATTTGGTTTCAATTTTTATGTTGATTTTTCTTATGAGTTTGAGCACTATGCCACATACTAGAGTAGACCATTTGATGAAAACTGATGTCCTCTACAAGATGGCCGTCCTACATTTCTCAATAGTGATCATGTGACTGCCAAGTGTGCAGTAGACATCTTATCGAAGCTAGTCTTTGGGCTAAGATACACCAGGCCAAAGTATGAGGAGATACACACTTTAAATTAATGGTGACCTACCAGAGTTAAGTTAAACAGATTTGGTAAGCAGGTATAGAAACAACAAAGGGCGCTGTGCAGTCAGTCCTGGGAAGTGTAAGAAGCAATAGTAATGCTGGTGCTACTAGGAAAGGAAGGGTCGGTTACCAATTCAACCCTAACTGCCCTTCAGAGAAGAGAACAAAGCACAGCAAACATCCTATCCGAGCACACAGAGTAGTTCAATGTCAATGATAATCTTGAGATCACAAGTATTTTCTTTGTCCACTTTTAATCCATAAACATCAGTTCAGGTCATACAAAATCCAGTTCGTTCCCAACCAATGTTCAATCCAAGTTATCAGTACAGCCAATAATCCAATTATTCAAATCCATGTAATCAGTGTAGGTTCATTCAACAATACAGCTTGATACAGCCAACAAGTGTTTCGTCGTATGGTAATTCGTACCTCAACTTCTTCAGGGCTGTGGTGATATCAGTAACTGTAACAGTGTATAATCATTAAATGCGTCCAGCATGGTCCTGTTTTGAGGCGTAGTAATATCTACGGTCTGTAATTAATCACAAGAGACCCACGGAGTAATCCACCCATATTAACGGTCCGATATGGTAGTCACAGCAACAGTTTGTAGTAGAAAAGTAGTGTGTTGAGCACAGAGAGTGTTCCATACCACGGAATACTCTGATTACGTGGATTGGATTAATTGGATCATTGGCAGTATTGAGAACTTGGATTGAACATTGATTGGGAACGAACTGGATTTTGTATGACCTGAACTGATGTTTACGGATTAAACGTGAACAAAGAAAATACTTGTGATCTCAAGATTATTATTGACATTGAACTACTCTTATGTGTGCTCGGATAAGATTTTTGCTCACCTACCAGAGTTACACCAGTACATTTGTAAGGAGATGGCATACCCATATTCTTCAAATTTGAGCGCTGTGGTACGCTTTATGTCAGCCTTTAGGATGACATGTGATGTCAGTACAAGATGGCAGCCCTATACCTCTCACAGGGACCACGTGATTTCCAGTGATTATCGTTAGATGAGTCATTTAAGTCTGTGTATTCCCCAACACACATTAGGTTAAAGCATTAGGAGATTTACACGTCTCAAAAATGGCAGACACACAGGGCTAAGCTTTTAAATTTCTTAGGAGAATGTACATCCATATTTTTAGCTATGAGAATTGTTGTAATGTCATTTCTTGTCTTCCTCCTTTTCACCCTGTCTTCCCCTGTCTTCCCTCTTTGTCCAGCCTGAGTATATTTAGAATGTTATATGATGTCACAGAATGTGGGGTGACTCATGTCAGTCAGTTGATTCCAGGCTGAGCAGA
Organism: Triturus cristatus; assembly: GCF_964204655.1. NCBI lineage: Eukaryota > Metazoa > Chordata > Amphibia > Caudata > Salamandridae > Triturus > Triturus cristatus. Next base: position 645,872,170 of record NC_140584.1, on the reverse strand, counting down.
AGGAAGCTGCTCCTGGTGGGGTCTTCATACCAACTTACTTACAGGCCTACCTACCACCTTGGCTATCTACTTTATCACCTCTGTAACTACATCTTGAATAAAGTTACTTTCTGGAACCACTACCTGGCCTCCTGTGAACATTCATACTTCAACATTTTGGCGACGAGGATGAGATGAATCATGCACTTGAATATGGTTGCAACTCTTAATACAGACATCACTTGACTTCACTCAAGTGTGATTTATAAGTTTTTAAAACACTTTAGCTTCCCATCAGCCATCAGAGTCAGGTTTTGGAGCGTTATGCCGTCCTGATGCTGCATTCTTGACGAGGAGAAGGCCCGAACATCAGCTCAGTGTACTTTCTTTTCCAGCACCACAGAGCTGTTCAAGTGGATTATAGTCTTATCCTCATTTAAATGATTATAGCATGAGCAATCGCACATTTGTTATACACTCACTGCTTCACAGAAGCACAATATCTCAGTATTCAGATTGTTAGTTTCAGCCTTTGTTTTATTATCTACTATTGAATATGCTACTTACCAGTATGCATCTGTTCTTGGCATGTAGGGCTGCTGACATTCATATCTGTGCATAGATCGCCGCCTAGTGTTGGGTCCGGATGTTTGCACGTTGTTGTCCTGGGAGAGTCTTCGAAGTATCCTGGGATAGGTGACTCCTCCCCTGGACTACAGTGCGCATGGGCATCCTCTCCATCCTCAGATTGTTTTTCGCCATTGTGGCAGTGATGGAGTAGATATAGAAAGTGATGACCATGCTTACAGTAATTCTGAGAGCGGCAGCTGCTACAGGCGCCGGGGAGGAGGGAGGGCGATATGAATGTCAGCAGCCCTACATGCCAAGAACAGATGCATACTGGTAAGTAGCATATTCAGTTCGAGGCATGTGGGCTGCTGAATTCATATCTGTGCATAGAATATATAGCAGTGCCCTCTTATTAGCGGCGGCTACCAGTGCCAGCTGCAGCGGTCTGAAAAAGAGTTTTGAGAACAGCCTGTCCTACAGCTGCCTGCTGTTTTGATTGCACATCTACACAATAGTGTTTGGTAAATGTATGTGTAGTGGACCAGGTGGCTGCTCTACATATGTCATGCAAAGGAATGTTTCCTAGGAAAGCCATTGAGGCCCCTAACTTACGTGTTGAGTGGGCTCGTGGGGGAATCGTTAAAGTGCGTTTAGCCTTTTGATATCAAATTTGAATACATTTAACGATCCATCTGGCTATTCCTGCTTTGGAGATAGCGTTACCTTTGTGGTGTGGGGCAAAGGCAACGAAAAGTTGTTGTGTTTTCCTAAAGGGTTTGGTCCTGTCGATATAATACATGAGGGCCCTTTTGACATCTAGTGTATGGAGTGCCCTTTCTGCGACAGTTTGTGGGTTTTGGAAGAAAACGGGCAGTTCAATGGTTTGATTCATGTGGAACTGCGATACCACCTTTGGCATGAATTTGGGGTTGGTACGTAGTACGACCCTGTTGGCGTGAACCTGTATAAATGGCTCTTGAACGGTTAGTGCCTGGAGTTCACTAACTCTTCTCAAAGAAGTGATCGCTACTAGGAAAGCTACTTTCCAGGTAAGGAATTGAATCTCGCATGAGTGTAGAGGTTCAAAGGGTGGACCCATCAGGCGTGTGAGGACCAAGTTGAGGTTCCACATTGGGGCTGGTGGGTGGCTAGGTGGAATGACTCGTTTGAGTCCTTCCAAGAATGCTTTGATGGCATGCACTCTGAATAGAGAGAGGTGCTGCCTGGTTTGTAGATAGGCTGATATCGCGGTCAAATGGACACGTATAGAGGTGTACGCCAGATTGCATCGGTATAGGTGTAATAGGTAACAAATAATGTTTTGGATGGATGCGTCTAGCGGGTTAATGTCATTATTATTGCAATAAATGACGAACCTCTTCCATTTTGCTGCATAGCAAGCTCTGGTAGTGGGTCTCCTGGCCTCCTTAATGATGTCCATACAGTCAGGTGGCAGGTTTAGGTAGCCAAACTCTAGGACTTCAGGATCCAGATTGCCAGGTTCAGCTGTTGCGGATCTGGATGCTGAATCTCTCCATGGTTCTGCGTCAAATGCTCGGGTTTGACCCGCAGCCTTTGATGCTGCACCTCGGAAAGTTCGAGAAAGGTGGTGTACCACGGCTGGCGTGCCCACGTTGGAGCAACCAGGACGAGCGTCAGTGAGTGTTGACGCAGTTTGCGTGCCACCAGCGGTATCAGTGGTGCTGGGGGAAAAGCGTACGCAAATCTGCCGGACCAGTTCATCCATATCGCATTGCCCTGCGACTGCGGATGTGGGAACCTGGCGGCAAAGCTTTGGCATTTTGCGTTTTCGCTTGTCGCGAATAGGTCTATCTCTGGATGACCCCACTGCTGGAAGTACGGTTGGAGTACTGATGGGTGTAACTCCCACTCGTGCATCTGGTGGCTGTGTCTGCTGAGCAGATCCGCCATCTGGTTGTCCTTGCCGGGGAGGTGTTCTGCCATGAGGAACATGTTCCTTTGAATGGCCCACTTCCACATGCTCTGAGCCAGATGAGACAACTGTGGAGAGTGTGTTCCTCCCTGCTTCTGTATGTAGTACATGGCAGTCATGTTGTCCGTCCGGATCAACACGACTTTGTTGCACAAGTGTACTTTGAATGCTTTCATACCGAGGAAGATTGCTATCAGCTCTAGAAGGTTGATGTGCATCTTCTTTTGTTGTTGTGTCCATAGTCCCTGCACTGTGTAATGGAGTACATGAGCTCCCCATCCCTGGAGAGACGCGTCCGCCGTCAGTATTATCTGTGGGACAGGCTCTTGGAACGGTCGGCCCTTGCAAAGGTTTTGTGGATTCCACCAATGCAGAGAGTTGTATGCCCGACCGCTCACCAACACTAGGTCTTTCAACTGTCCTTGAGCCTGATTCCACTGACGTGCTAAGCACTCCTGAAGCGGGCGCATATGTAGTCTCGCGTGGGGGACTATGAAGATGCAGGAGGCCATCATGCCTATCAACTGCATGAACACTCGCGCGGGAAGGGAGTGTTGTGGTTTGAACTTGGAAATCAGCATTTGTATGCTGTTGATTCTCACCAAATTTGGCTGAGCTGTGGCCGCCAGAGTGTCTATAGTCGCACCTAGGTACTGTTGTACGTGTGCGGGCTGTAGATGGGATTTTGGGTAATTTAGTGAGAACCCCAGACTGTGAAGGAGGTGAATGGTGCGGGACATGTGGCTGGCACATTGCTGGGCTGACTTCGCTTGAACGAGCCAGTCGTCCAGGTAAGGGTAGACGTGTATGTGCTGTCTCCGTAGATGTGCCGCCACAGTAGCTAGGCACTTTGTAAACACCCTTGGTGCCGTTGTCACGCCGAAGGGAAGGACTTTGAATTGGTAGTGCTGCCCTTGAACAGTGAACCTGAGGTATTTTTTGTGTGAGGGGTGAATGGGTATGTGGAAATACGCATCCTTGAGGTCCAGTGTGGCCAGAAAGTCTCCCTGCTTGAGCAGCGGGAGGACTTGCTGTAGAGTGAGCATGTGAAAATGCTCGGAAAGAATGTATCTGTTTAGGGGTCTCAGGTCCAATATAGGTCTGAGTGACCCGTCCTTTTTCGGTATTAAAAAGTACAGGGAGTACACCCCCGTACCTTGCTCGTGGACGGGTACGACCTCTATTGCGCCTTTTAGAAGCATACTTTGCACCTCTTGCTGTAAGAGCGTTAAGTGCTCTGAGGACATAGGACGGTTTTTTGGAGGTATTGTGGGTGGAGTGGAGGTTAGTTCTAGACAGTAACCGTATTTGACAATATCTTTGACCCACCTGTCCGTGGTGATGGAGTTCCACGTGGACAGGAACCTTTGTAGCCTTCCCCCGACAGGTGTTATGTGGTAGGGAGGAAGGGAGAGGGCGTCACTGCTTGTTCTTGGGGGAGGACCTGGTGTTGCCGTAGCCGCGTCCTCTGCCCTTTGTACTGGAGCCACGATATCCACCCCGGGTGTTTTTATCGTAGGTGGTTTGTGTATTGCCCTTGTATGTTTGCTGTGACCCCTGTCCTCTACCTGCTCCTCTATTTCCGGGGCGACGAAATGAGCCGCTCCGAAAGGACTGAGTCTGGAGAGCCCCCATGGACTTTGCAGTGTCCGTGTCCTTTTTTATTTTCTCTAGGGTGGTGTCAACCTCCGGGCCGAATAAATAGTCGGGGTTGACAGGCTGGTTGAGAATGTTGTTTTGCACCTCAGGTTTGAATCCGGAGATTCGTAACCAGGCATGTCGTCGCAGCATGACGCTAGTGTTTATGGCCCTGGCAGCTGTGTCTGCGGCATCCAGCGCACACTTGATGGATGCGTTTGTGAGGAGCTGTCCCTCCCTGATGAGGATCTCTGCACCTTCTCTGTATTGGTCAGGGAGATGTTGGAGTAGTTGCTCTAATGTGTCGTAGTGTGCTCTATCGTAGCGAGCGAGGAGCGCTTGAGTATTGGCAATGCGCCATATGTTGGCTGCCTGGGCGGCAACCCGTTTGCCAGAGGTCTCTAACACCTTGGACTCTTTGTCCGGGGGAGGAGCGTCACCTGTTGTTTGTGAGTGTGCCCTCTTGCGAGCATTCGCAACGACAATGGAATCCAGAGGTAATTGGCCTCTGATGTAAGTAGGGTCCCCAGGCGCTGATCTGTATTTCTTGTCGATCCTGGGGTTTATCACTCTTGCCCTGGTGGGTTCCTTGAAGATGTCCTTTGCTGGTTTGAGGACACCCTTCAACATGGGTAGAGTTTTTATATTCCTTTCTGAGGATGCGAAAGTATCCATAAGAAAGTCGTCCTCGACGGTGTCCGAGTGAAGTTGCACCCCATGATTGGCCGCAGCACGTTCAATTAGAGCGTTGAACGTTGCAGTGTCCTCTGTGGGAGATGTTTTTGCTCCATAGAGTTGCGGGTCTTGTGCATCCATAGGTGCACCTGGGTCCACAGGGTCATCCCACGTTTGATCAGGGTCCTGTTGGCCGTCAGGGTCCATGTCTCCGGGGTAGGGGACTTGGTCACCCATGTAGTCCTCCAACGCATCCGTGTCGGAGTGTGTGGGAGAGAAGGATTGTGGATCCTGGTAGGGTGAGTGGAAAGGTTCGTAAAGAACTGGTTCTGAAGCCATAGGCAGCTTTCTTTTAAGTGGAATCCTGAAGGAGTCCAAAGCCGGCTCCAAAGTTATTTTCCTTTTGTGGATAATCATCCTGCCGGTGTCGGCGTCGATGAGATGCGATGGAGACGTCTCCGCAGAGCGTTCGGCAGGCGTGATCGTGGTGTGGGTGACCCGTGTTCTGATTTGGAACAGTTTCGGGGCCGTGAATGGTGGCAGGCCAAAAGTAATGTTGGCTGGTGCCGAAGAGGCTGCTGGAGCTTTAATTGGCTCGGAGCCCGACGTGTCCTGGAGGACCATTTTCTTTTTGGTGCTTTGCGCAGCAATGGGTCGCGTTTCGAGCGCCCTCGATTCTTTTGCACCGACCGGTTCTGTCGAGGCGGTCGTGGATTTTTTCGGCGCCGGTGGGTCATCGAGTCGAGGGGCGGGAATGGCCGTCGACTTCTTCGATGAGTGTGGCTTTGGTGTTGCCGTGGAAGCGGTGTGAGACGCAGCAGGCTGTTTGACCTTTGGGGTCGGAGTCGATTGCGTCGGTGCCGGGAGCCGAGCAGGTTTGGTGGTACCGAAGGCCTTCTTCCTTATGTCGACTCCGACGTCGGCCGCTTCGAGTTCGGCACCGAAGTCTCGTTTGGTGCGCTCGGTGCCGATGTGTTTTGCTGGCGTCGAAGGTGTGGAGGGCCTCGATCCTACCAGCGCCACTTTCGGTTTCGGTTTCAATTGAACCAATACAGCTTTCGGTTTCGGTTTCGAAGAAGGGAAACCAGCCGTTTTGGGCATTAATGGCTGCCGCTGAATGTCCGAGGCCGGGCCCGAGGGCGGGGCCGAAGAACTGCGGGATAGGTCTTGGGTAAGGCCCGAAGGCGATCCCTCGACCGGAGCCATAGACTGTTGCACTGGGCTTTCTTCAGTCTGAACGGGTAGGCCTTGCTCGTCACCGGAGCTACTCTCTTCGGCCCCTAAGGCCTCATTGTAGTCTCCTACCTCGGTGTCGTCTTCATCTCTGCGAAAGAGTGTTTCGTCGACGTCTTCCGATCCGGAGTCATGTTCGGAAGCGGGACTGGAGGGTAGGTTCTCCACTTCTTCGACATCTTCGGTCTCGGCATTAAAGATGTCGGCCGGGGCCGGTGCCGCTTGCTGCGCCTCGAGTCTCGCCGCTCGTCGATTCCGTAGAGTCTTCTTGGATCGAAATCTGGCACAGGCCATGCATGTAGATTCGTCGTGATCCGGTGAAAGGCATTTGTTGCACACCGGATGGACGTCGACGTAGGGATATTTCGCATTGCATACCGGACACCTCTTGAATGGTGTCCTCGATTCCATCGTTGATGTCGAATCAACGGTCGGGTAGGATGCGAAAATTTGTTCTGGAAGTTAGTAAACTAACAAAGATACTATCGATACCGATCGAGAACAGTACCGACGCGAACTAAAGGCCTTTTGGCCTGAAAAAAGATTTTCCTAACTTGAGTCAAGATAGCACATCCGAACCCAATGGCGGAAAAAAACAATCTGAGGATGGAGAGGATGCCCATGCGCACTGTAGTCCAGGGGAGGAGTCACCTATCCCAGGATACTTCGAAGACTCTTCCAGGACAACAACGTGCAAACATCCGGACCCAACACTAGGCGGCGATCTATGCACAGATATGAATTCAGCAGCCCACATGCCTCGAACTGAGGTATTAGGCCGGATTTATTATAATATGTGTATCAAGTACCCTACCCGCACCTTTCTTCTTCTAGACTCCCCAAACAATAATTGTCAAGGTCCCGGTATTGTTTTTAATGTTTTTATAAACAAGTGTGGTCGTATACCACTGTAAAACAATCGGTGTGACACCTGTTCGCACCTTTCTTCTTCTAGACACCCCATCACAATAATTGTCAAGGTCCCGGTATTGTTTATAATGTTTTTAAAAACAAGAATGCTCGAAAATTATTTTAAAACAATCTGTGTGACTTAAATTTCCTTGCATGGAAGTTCATTTATCAACAATCAGATTGGTTTCTCGCACGAAGCACACTATACACTCATATAAGGCAGGTGTTATTAGCTAACTCAATCACAAGATAGATCCCATCAGTGAGTTTCTTTAAGGTCATTTACACAGTTATGTCGCAAAGAGAGACTATCTTAACAATTAATTTTATTAATGTTGGTTTTTCTATATTGAAGGTTATACATGCATATTTTTGTTTTTATTTCGCAGTGATAAATTAAAAACTAAAATAATAATAAACCCTGATGATGGAAAATGTTCTAAAATGCACTAGGCTCTCATCAACACTGATGTTGCGATAACCAGTTTATGGAAAACCTAAGTAATTGTTGGAAGACTTCAGTCATCAGTATCTGCCATTTGTTGATTAACAGATACAAATGAAAGAACAATATTAAAAAAGTGTTTTTCAATACATTTTGGATTCGTGGAATTACTGGGAATCAGCTTCAAGCTATATCACAGTTGTGCGTCAGTGGCATCCGCATGAACAGAGAGTGTACCCGGACGGCACGCCTCAATATTTTACTGTAGAACATTACGGATAATTAGGATTGCGAATTCAACATTTTCATATTTGGAGTACTGTAAACGTATGTTTCTTTTTTGTTGCACTGAGGAATTTGAAACAAACCCCTGACACTCAGTGACGGCTGCTGCCAATCAAAACCAGTAGTTGCGGCGGGGGGGATGATGGGGGAACAGGACGAAGAGAAGGGGTTGGGAAATAACAAAAAACAATAATTAAAATCACTTACCTGCCCTGCTTCGCTCCTGCCGCCTCGTTGCTCCTGCCCCTCCTCCGGAAGTGGATGGGCCAGGAGGCAAAGGCTCCTCACCCAATCCAGACTCTGCTCTCACAGCATGAGAGCAGCGTCTGGATTGGTCTGAGCAGCCTCTTTTGCCACCCAGACAGTGCCTGGGGGTCTGCTGAGTTTCTACAACCTGGCTGTAGAACAAAGCTGGGTTGGAGAAACCCAAGTGCGCAAGTCTGTTTGGCTGGCTAAACTGACATGCACACTTATAAATGCACAGTACTCCTCCCTGCGATGGCTTGGTCCGCACCTCCTGTCAAACGTAAGCAGCACAGACAGAGATAAATAAAACGATAATAACAATGTGTTATTCTCCTTTTATTTATAATCTGCTGGCAGTTGGGCGACGCTCCTCCACCATTACCGAGGAGCCACTAAAACTCTACTCCATTAAAATACGGGCTCTAAAAAGTATTAATAGAGGTATCTACATATACTGATAAAAAACCTTTTAGCAGGCCTTTTTAAATCCATCCCATGTCGCGGAGAGCCATGCAATCGAGACAGCCCGCTCCTCTAATTGGATCGCATGTCACTTCTTTGAACAACAAGGTTCATGGTACACACCTTACAAGTTAGCGATTGTATCCAAATGGCAAACGGTAAAGGATAAATGGTCCATATGAGAGAGACACAATATGAATGGCCTGGGGCAAATCCAGTGGGTTCACCTTCCATTGTACAGTCCTGAAGAGGCCAAAAAAACTGATTGCCGAAACGCATCGACTATATCCGATGAGGAGTCCACGCTGAGAGTCGAAAGGAAAAATTGACATATGGACTGCTGGCATAATCACATTGGATGATTTACATTTTACATTAGGCGAGAGCTACAATGAAAGTGACTATCTCTAGATGGACCCAGCTTGAAAATACGCATTGGGCTGTTCACTCATATGTATACGAGGACAGTTTTTTTATTCGCACACACAAGAAGTATTATCACAATAAACTGTTGACATATTGTAACACTGGAGGAAGGGTCTGGATGCCAAACTTAAATGTAATGAATGTATTGTACAAATGACGGTGATGAGCAACAATAATACATGAGTTATTGTTGACGAAAGAGTTCAGATTGATCCTGCTAGAGTTACTTTTTTTTTACATATCCCACCTCTTGCAGCATGCAAAACTGAGATTGGCAATAGCCCCAACTGCGTGTTGCAACACTGTGGAAGCGGAAGACTGAAAAATGACCTACCGGCGGATGCATTCCTCGGCTTCCTTCTCCTGCTGTAGCTTGTAATATACAGCAGCTCCGACTGCCAGAGGTCCAGCATCGCCACACAGGAAGGTGACCCCTTGCTTATTCAGGCATTTCAAGCTCTTACTGATATGTTCCTGAGCCTTGTTCAAGTAGGAGGTATCTCTGAACACATTGAAGAGGTGCAGGTACAGCAGGGAAATGCCTTGGGGTGAAACAAGCAAGAATTTACAAGTGCACCACTTCAAGTTTGTTCCAGATACCCTCAGCACTCCATCACACACAAAGTACTAAGAGAGTTCAACCTCAACCACAGACTAAACAAAATACTACCATTACTAAAACATTCATATATACAGTCACCCCAATGAGAACTCAGTTACAGATAATGATACAATAGATATATTGGAGTCTGGTTGACCACTTACCGGGCAGACCATGATTTTAAACTGGACTCATTAACAAGGGACGTCAATCAAAATATTTTCCCCAAATAAGATCACTAGTTGAGTAACACTGATGCCCCGTAATGCTTGTTGACACCAGAAGATACACCGCTGCCGAGCTCCAAGCCCTGGAGCCCAGACTCCGCAACAACTGCTGCTTCACCTCTCCGCAATCAACAGTAGGACCTTTCACCAGCCTGCACTGCGTCATCTCCTGCAACACCGGAGCACCCGCACGCACCACGACCACCACGTTGACCACAACTGTGTCAGAGAAACTCGACTGCCTCCTCCTCAACACACAATCACTCTGAAAGCACACCACCGAAATCTGGGACATCTTCATCCTGACCTACGACGTCATGTTCCTCACCGATACCGGACTCACCCCTGCACTTGCTCCCAACATTGCCTCAGCAACAACCGACAGTTACAAGTTAGCAGACCGGGACAGCATCAACAAACACGGAGGCGAGATCACCATCATCCACAAAGAAAAAAATCAACTGGCCCAGCACCACAGATGACACTACCCCTAATATGGAAAACCTCAAACTCCAAACAAGCGGCAAATCCACCATCAAGGCCTCCCTCACCTACAGAACGCCAGGGTTTCATCCCAGATTCTGCAATACCATTCCCGACTTCATCGCCCGGCTCACCATTAACTCCATCTTCCTCGGCGAACTAGTTTTCCACGTCAACAACACCAACACCGCCAACCTCCTCGAAAGCACGGTTACTATCTGCCCCTCCCAACTAGTCACCAACCCCACACACAATGCAGGAGAAACGCTTGACCCCATCTTCACGTCCAGCAACAAAGTCAAGTACAGTCATGTCACAGAGCTCACCTGGACAGACCACGCCATTGTCGACTTCGTCATCATCAGATACCACGGCACCGCCCCCTGAGTGGCCCATTTCCCACCCTTACACTGCACCCAACCTAGAACAAGCTGCCAAGAACTTCACTGCTTGGATCACCAACAGAATCAACCCCATCAAGCCCACCAAACACAAAAGAGCCACCAAACAGGCCGGATGGTACACCATGGAGCTGAGAACCCCAAAACGCACCTGCAAGCAACTAGAAAGAATATGGTGTACCAGTAAAGATCATGCAGACAGAGCCACCTTCAAGATAGCCCTCAACCACTACCACCAGCCCTGGAAGGAGACGAAAAAGAACGCCCTGGCGGACAACAACAAAGTCAGCGTCAACCGTAGCAAAGAACTCTTCAACAGTGTTAGAGAGTTCTCCAACACCTCAGCCATGGAAGACATCACCCCTTCCCAGGAACTTTGCGACACCCTAGCAGGCTTCCTCCATGACAAGATCTCCACCATCTACAAGAAGATGATCAGCGGCGAGCTCACCACTCTCATCAACTTCTCCATCACCACTGCCACCTTCTTTGAAAAATGGAAACATGCAGTAGTCAAACCCCTTCTCAAGAAACCGCCCACCAACCCCAGTGAACTCAAAAACTACCATCTCATCTCTCTGTTCCTCTTCCCCGCCAAAGTTCTCGAAAAAGCCATCAACCGCCAATTCATTGAACACCTATAGAACAACCATCTTCTTGACACCTTCCAATTCGGATTCCGCAGCAACCACAGCACCATTACTACCCTAATCACCACTGATAACATAAGAACCCTTCTCGACTGAGGAGAGACAGGGACCCTGATCCTCCTCAACCTCTCAGCAGCATTCAACACTGTGTCCCACCACACCCTCATCAAAAGACTTCAAATCAGAATCCAAAGAGACACCCTCAAGTAGATCGCCTCCTTCTTCACCGGAAGAACGCAGAGAATCCGTCTACCTCCATTCACCTCAGAGTTCAAGAACATCATCTACAGCATTACTCAAGGCTCGTCCCTCAGTCCCACTCTGTTTAACAATGTTATACCTGCTGCTCGGCCAATGTGACTGGGGTGTGGAATGTTGGTGATGCTGTAAAATGTCGGTTTATTGAGGGAGTCAGTTGGAGAATGGGCTATGCAGCAGGAAGGCTGCTTCTGGTGGGACTTAACCATCCTCTTACTTAAGTTGGAACTATGATCTAATAAATCTACCTATAATCTACTCCAGAACTTTCATTTACAACACTGGAGACCATTTAGGTAAAGAATACAATGCGTGCAGGAAGACTATGAAGATTTAACCCCTTCTATGCTCATGACGGAATGGTTCCGTCATGAGCATAAGTGCCAGTGTGCTCATGACGGAACCATTCCATCATGAGCACACATTAAAAAAATCCCTCTGCTGTAAACAGCAGAGGGATTTCCCTTTTTTTTTTTGCTTTGGGAGGTAGGGAAGAGCTTTCCCAACCTCCCAAAGCATAGTGCCTGTTTTCATTGTCATGACAATCGCGCGCATAGCGCTGTCATTACAATGAAAACGAAACTAAAACTTTCAGTTTCACAGCTTCGGTGCTTGTGGGGCTATCTCAGCTTCCCGTGCACCGAAAAACATGGGAGGGGTATCGTTGGAAAGGGGAGAATCTTATCTTTCCAATGGTAACCTTCCCTAGTGGAGCCCTGCTTGGGGATCGCCCCAGGATGGCGATCCACAAGCAGGGATCCACCCACTAGCCACCAAGGAGGGGGGAGCGGCCCCTTGGGCAAGGGCCTTTGCCTCCCTTATAATATTATGCCAGACAGCCTTTCTGCCCGCTCCCAATCTGCCCCCTCAGGGGGGCAAAAAGCACCCTAGGTGCCAGGGATTTGTTTTTATATGCTAGGGGTGGGGGCTGCCCAGAATGGGCATGCCAATAACCCCACCCAAAAAAATGGTACAGTCGTCCTGCCCGCCCCGGGAGGCAGATCCCCCTTATCTGCCCTCCCAGGAGGGCAGAGGGTCCACTAAACACCAGAGATTTGTTTTCCAAATTTCGGGGTGGGCGCAGCCCAGAATGGGCATGCCAATGTCCCCACCACCCCCAGAAAATGCCACAGTCTTTCTACCCCCACCCAGGAGGCAGATGGGGGCAGGGGCAGAAAGCCCACAAGGCACTAGGGATTTTTCTTTTTTTATACGTAGGGGTGGGGGCTGCCCAGAATGGGTATGCCAATGCCCCCACCACCCAAAAAATTGCCACAGTCTTTCTGTCCCTCACCCAGGCGGCAGTAAGAGGCAAAAGCCCCTTAACTGCCGCCCGGGAGGCTGCAGAAAGACCAATAGGCATCAGGGAATATTCATTTTTTAATTCAGGGTTGTGGGCTGCCCAGAATGGGCATGCCAATGCCCCCACCACGCCCCCAGGGGACATCAGAGAGCATACTAGGTGCCAGCGATTACGCTGGCTTTTTTATGCGTGGGGGCTGCCCAAAATGGGCATACCAATGCCCCCACCCTTCAAACTAATAGCCACAGTCGTTCTGCCCGTTTGGGGCATATTGGGGCAAACCCCCCACCCCCTCCTATTCCCCCCCACCCCTCAGGGCGGCAGAAAGCCCACTAGGAATGGCCTTGTTTTTAGCAATGTGCGTATCTGTGGATTTTGGGCCCTAGCGTAGAAATCTAGCAAACCTGTACATTTTTTTAAACTGGACACCAAGGGGTATCCAGGATGGGGTGACCTGTGTGCCTCTCACCAGGTTCTGTTACCCAGAATCCCTTGCAAACCTCAAACTTAGTTAAAAGAAAAACATATTTTCCTCACATTTCTGTGATGGAAAGTTCTGGGATCTGCGTGAATCCACAAAATTCCACCCACCGCACGTACCCCAAAGTCTTCCGATAAAAATGGTACCTCACTTGTGTGGGTCGGCCTAGTGCCCTCGACAGGAAATGGCCCAAAACGCATCATGGACACACCGCATTTTCAGACATAAAACTGACCCTGGTAGGACATTTGTGGATCTATGCAGATTCCAGAACTTTCCACTACAGAAATGTGAGAAAAATGTGGCTTTTTGGACAAGGTTTGAGGTTTGCAAGGGATTCTGGGTAACAGAAACTGGTGCAAGTCAGACAAGTCCCCCCCATCCTGGATTCCCCTGGGTGTCTGGTTTCCAAAAATGTATAGGTTTGCTAGGTTTCCCAAGGTGCGGGCAGAGCTAGGGTTCATAATCTAAAGCTAGGCACTTTGCAAAAAAAGGGTCCGTTTTCACTGTGAAAATGTGGTGTGTCCACGTTGCGTTTTGGGCCGTTTCCTGTTGCTGGCACTAGGCCTACCCAACCAAGTGAGGTACCATTTTTCTCAGAAGACTTTCGGAAATGCGGAGTGGGTGGAATTTTGTGGATCCACGCAGATTCCAGAACTTTCCACCACAGAAATGAGAGGAAAATTTGATTTTTTTAAGCTTAACTTTGTTTTTATTGACATTCTGCAGCAAAGAAGCAACATACACATCTTGTAATCCCTTTCCAGATCCCACTGTTACCTCCCACCTCTGGGCATACATTTCAACAACTGAAGTCCGTGTGCAGGTGCCTTCCAGCATAGCCCTGCCAGTGCCCATGAGGTGTTTCTTAAAGCATGTGCATGCGCTGGCGTAATAAAAGTGCCCAAATACACAGCAATGTCAAAAAGGAGATATAGAAAAAGTAGTCCCTCCCCCCCGTCCCTCCCCCCCCCCCACCCACTAACTGGTGTGCTTGGGGCCTATCTCAGTTTTGAACAATGTAAAGGGCAAGAGCGAGAGTGCAAGTTAGGGTTCCATATGTGGCTCTTCTGGAGTTGTGAGTCGCAGGAGGCGAAGATACTTTGGGCATATGATTTAATTAATCTCGGTGGCCAAAAGAGACACTATTGGCTGACAAACTTCTCTGAACCCCACAGTGGAATTAGTAAGGGAGGCCTGTATCCGCTCTATCCCTAAGATGTGCCATAACCTATGCAACCACCCCATATACCTCGTTCTTGTGTGAGTCCCCCATTGCGATAAAATGTTTTGGAGTGCCGCCCGCAAGACCAATCCCATCCGTTTCCCCCTCCTAAACCTTAGCGGGTAAGTCAGCGGGTTGGGCAATCCCAGCACAACATAGCTCAGGAACTTCAGAATTTGTGTCTCACATTGTCAGTCAATGTCGTCGAGTATCTTAGTCCAATAGCCTGTCAGTTCCCTGCAGTCCCAGAGCAAGTGCACCAGTGTGCCCTCTTCCCCGCAACCCCGCCAACAAGTCGTACTACGGTCCGAGTTCCCCTTGTTAAGTTGAGCCGGCGTCAAGTACCAGTACGTGGGTATTTTGACATCAGTTTCCCTGCTGGCGCTGTTGCGTGTCATGTGGTTAGCCCGGTAATATAGGTCTCTCCATTCTTTTCCCATAAGGTCTCGACCCAGTTCCCTCGCCCACTGTTTTTAGCTGGCCGTGGGCGCTGTAGGGGCCCATGGGCGCTGTAGGGGCCTGTGGGCGCAGCATACCGTACAATTCAGAGATCATTTTCTTATCTGTGTTCTTTGTCACTAGCTACTTCTCATACTGTATCAATTTCCTATTCACTTTTGGCTGCACCTCCTTCTGGAGAAGCCACTGACGGATTTGGAGGTAATGAAACCATTCTGTTTCAGTGATGCCATAGTCACGTCGTAGGTCAGGAAATTATAAAATCTCCTCCGTATCAAATAGGTGCCCTGCTGTTTTACAGTCTATCTCCCGCCATGCCACAAACGCTCTTTCATCCAGCCCTGGTGTAAATTCCCTATTGTCAAATAAAGGGGTCATGGGAGAGGGGAATCCTCATCTAGTGGCGTCCCCGTCCCAGACCCTTAGTAGTGTATTCGTTATGGGTGAGCCCCGGAGTTTCGGTGGCCTATCTGCGCTCTTCAGGAAAGGGACTTTCCACAGGAAGAGTTTCGCTAGCACTCTGTCTTGGAATAGCCATCTCTTTTCAGAGTCTGGTCTATTCCACTCCACCAGGTACCTGAGTTGCGCCACCCTAAAGTATTCCTGCAAAAACAACAGTTGATGGACAGAATGCAGAACAATGCCATACATTCACCCCAGTACAGAGATCTGGGCCTAAATCCATAGTTTTTTTTGCTCACCATGCCATTCCAGTTTGAACCCAGCCATATGCATATCAGCTTTGACCCTGTGCCTCATGGGAACAGTCCAGCCCGAACTGCCAAGCCAGGTCGTCCCTGGAATGGAAACAAGCATCCTAGGACCGGTTTCGGGGTTTCACCCCTCTTCTGCCAGGATAACTTGATTCCAGTGGCATGGAGAGCACGGTACCCACGTTTGGGCATACCCATCCCAATCGGGGTGACAAATGCAAAAACAACAGCTGATGGACAGAATGCAGAACAAGGTCATACATTCACCCCAGTACAGAGATCTGGGCCTAAATCCATCTTTTTTTGCTAACCACGCCATTCCAGTTTGAACCCAGCCATATGCAAATCAGTCTTGACCCTGTGCCTCATGGGAACAGTCCAGCCCGAACTGCCAAGCCAGGTCCTCCCTGGACTGGAAACAGGCATCCTAGGACCGGTTTCGGGGTTTCACCCCTCTTCAGCCAGAGATAGCTTGATTCCAGTAGCATGGAGAGCACGGGACCCACATCTGGGCATACCCGTCCCACTCGGTAGTTTGCTGCAACACTTTTTGCCCTAAGTGGGATGGCTATGCCCAGACATGGGTCCCTTGCTCACTGTGCCACTGGATTCAAGCTAGCCTGGCTGAAGAAGGGTGACATACCCTGAAACCGGTCCCAGGATGCTTGTTTCCGGTCCAGGGAGGACCTGGCCTGGCAGTTCGGTCTAGACTGTTCCCATGGGGCACAGGGTCAAGACTGATTTGCATATGGCTGGGTCCAAACTGGGGTGGCGTAGTGGGAAAAAGAACGATTGATTTAACCCAGATCTTTTGACTGGGGGAGAATTTTTGCATTGTCAGCATTCCGTCCATCATTCGTTTGCTGTAACACTTTTTGCCCTAAGTGGGGTGGGTATGCCCAAACGTGGGTCCCTTGCTCACTGTGCCACTGGATTCAAGCTAGCCTGGCTGAAGGGTGACATACCCTGAAGCCGGTCCCAGGATGCTTGTTTCCAGTCCAGGGAGGACCTGGCCTGGCAGTTCGGTCTGGACTGTTCCCATGGGGCACAGGGTCAAGACTGATTTGCATATGGCTGGGTCCAAACTGTGTTGGCGTAGTGGGCAAAAGAACGATGGATTTAACCCAGATCTTTTGACTGGGGGAGAATGTTTGCATTGTCATCATTCCGTCCATCATTTGTTTGCTGTAACACTTTTTGCCCTAAGTGGGATGGGTATGCCCCGATGTGGGTCCCTTGCTCACTGTGCCACTGGATTTAAACTAGCCTGGCTGAAGGGTGACATACCCTGAAACCGGCCTCAGGATGCTTGTTTCCGGTCCAGGGAGGACCTGGCCTGGCAGTTCGGTCTGGACTGTTCCCATGGGGCACAGGGTCAAGACTGATTTGCATATGGCTGGGTCCAAACTGGGGTGGCGTATTGGGCAAAAGAACGATGGATTTAACCTAGATCTTTTGACTTGGGGAGAATGTTTGCATTGTCAGCATTCCGTCCATCATTTGTTTGCTGCAACACCCTAAAGTATTCCAGCAATCCGGCCTCATATAGCCCAGATCCATTCGCATTCGGGGGCGCACCCCTGCCCATACGAACTACTGTGTTGCTTGGTGCAATTTATGGTGGGGGCCATATCGGTATCGTCTGGAATAGGTACAATGCCTTGGGAAGAATAGACATTTTAATCACTGCTACCCGTCCCAGAAGCGACAGCTGGTGATGCTTCCATTGCTGTAACTCCCTAGTGATCGGAGTGGTTAACTTGGAGTAATTCAGCCAGTTCAATCAACAGGTATGAAATAGACATCCTTATCTGTATCCCTGCTTAGGAATCCCTACCGTTTTCCGATGCTACCCTGTGTTGGTCCAAATGGAGAATTATTGACTTCCCGACATTTACTCGGAAACCAGAGACCTGGCCAAAAGATTCTAGTTCCTGTAGGAATGCCAGGACCGATCGCTCTGAGGACTCAAAGGCCGCAATGAGATCATCCGCATAGGGGCTTATCGGATGTCTCACCCCACCAAAGGGAATGCCCAAGATGTCAGGGTTGTCCCTTATCCTCTGTGCTAGAGGCTCGATATATAAAGCGAATAGGAGGGGCGACAACGGGCATACCTGCCGTGTCCCTCACTGGATCTCGAAGGGGCTAGATGATATCCTGTTTACCCTGATCGTCGCGGTGGGTGCGCTGTAACAACTTGTCGCCCAGGTCCTGAACCTATCCCCTAGGCTGAAGTTAACCAGGGTTTTATCTAAAAAGTCCCAGTCTACCTGGTCAAATGCCTTCCCGGCATCCACAAACAACAGGATAGCGTCCATATTTGTTCAGTGGGCTTTGTCGACCAGGTGAAGGATGCGTTTAATGTTATCGCTCCTCTGCCTTGTGTGAATAAATCCGTACTGGTCAGATTCAATGATGACTGGCATGAGGGGGCTTTACCTTGCCGCTAAAACCCCGGTGAATAACTTCAAGTCTAAGTTGAGCAGGGACACCGGGCGATAGGAGCAACAAAGGGTTTTATTTTTCCCGGGCTTAGTCAGCACCAGTATGGAGGCTGCTAGCATTACTAAGGGGGTCGTCCCGGGCTCAGTAAAGGAGTTAAAAAGTCGCGTCAGGAGCAGGGCTAAGATCTAGCAAAAAGATTTGTATAAACCCACCGAGAAGACATCAGGTCCCGGCGATTTCATAGGCTTGAGGCGTGAAATCACCCTTATCACTTCCTCCACCCTTATCGATGCCTCCAACGTCTCTGCCCATCCCGGATTTAGTGCTGTCGTGTTCGCGCCTTGTAAGTATGTGGTAATATGCGGGTCTGGAGGGCGTCCCTCCGGTAAAGATCAGTGTAGAATTTCAAAAAAAACCCTCGCAATCTCGTCGTCCTCTTCAACCATCTCCCCCGTAACCTTCCTAAGAGACTGAACCTTCATCTGCTGGGTACAGGCCCTAAGTTTGCTTGCCAAAATGCGCCCCGGCTTGTCACCCCCAATATAGTAGGAGTGTTTGAACCTAAGTGCTGCGTACTCTGCCCTGTCCAGATCAAGCCCCACCAATTGAGCTTGTGCTGCCTTCAGCTGGCGCCAAACTCAAGGCGCCCCGGTTCTGCTGTGTACCCTTTCTAGCTCTAGCACTTGCGCCGTGATCTGGTCCCGTTTGTCCTTACGTTCTCTGTTCTCAGCCGCGGAGATGGCTATCAATTCCACGCGCACCCCAGCTTTGAAGGCCCCCATAAAGTGGTCAGGGAAATGGCAGGGGAATCATTCAGTTCCAGACAATCTGTAATGCATTTGTGGATCTGTTTAATCACCGCCTCTCTATGCAGCATGCCTTCTCAAAGTCGCCAGCCCCCGTCCTGCTTATGTTTCTGAGGCACCCGAAGGGTCACCATCACTACATTATGGTCCGAAAGTGCAGCCGGAATGATGTCCACATCCCCCACCAGATCATTCAGTTCAGTTGTGCCTAACAGGTGATCGGGCTGGGCATAAGTGCTGTGTGCATGTGAATAGAAAGAAAATTGAGAGGTGTGTGGGTGAGGCACCCGCCAAATGTCTACCAGTACTCTAGCTTGTAGCCACGTTTCCCTTCGCTAGACAATTCCCCTGTTTGAGTGCAACAGTGGCTAGATCTGTCTAAAGCTGTGTCCATAACTAAGTGAGGTCCCCTCCCACCAACAGCCATCGCTCCTGTGCGCTCAGAACCTCGGAGAGAGCTGCCTTCAGAAATTTCTCCTGCCCTGAGTTGGGCGCATAGATGGACCCCACCACCAGAGGCGAACTCCCCAACCAAAGCTTATAGGCTAGGAGGCGAACTTTCACTTCAGCAACTTTGTCCCCTACCCTCCCTGCGAAGCGCTTAGCAATCAGTATGGTCAATACCGCTGTTTTATCCGTCATGGAAGAAAATAACTGTTGGGGGAATGCCCTGGATCTCATCTGGTGCCAATCTTTGGGGAGGAGATGGGTCTCCTGAAGGAGACACACATCTGCCCCACATTCTCCAGATAGGACAGTATGTATTTTCGTTTATTAGGATTATTGAGACCCTTCATATTGAGGGTGACTACTTGCATTGAGGAGTGTGACATGGGATAGGATCGGAGTTTGACTTCTTCACCCGTGGGTTTCCCCGCCCGTTGTTTAGGTGTATGGTCTCTGCCCCTTCTTCTCCAATCGCCCCTGTGTCAAGCCTGCTCAGCTTTTCACCTATTTGTAGCACACCAGTTCCCTCGATCCCCCTCCCTAGCCCCAACCTAAAATCCCCAACCCCCCCCCATATTGTCCAGCGCCTGCAAGGCATAGTCACGTGCCCCTGGAAGAAGAAAAAAAGCAGGGACATGTTGTGGCCTAAGATTCCCCGACTCTCCGCTCCCAGCATGCTCCACCACAGCACTGCTTATCTCAATTGCGTGCAGAAGTACCCCCATAGGTCATGAGCTATCTTGGGATGCTGTGTCCTTGAGGACCATCTCCAGAGCCAACTGTCGCTCCTGCGCTATGTTGGTGGGGTCCAGCTCCAATGAGTCAGCAGGGCAGCGCCTCCGTCTGACTTTCTGCCATCGCTCCCTTGGGGTGTAGTGCTCCTGGCTGGCCGTTTACCCTGGATTGTGGTGCGCCAGTCCCAGCGTTTTGCAGGCCTCCTGTATGGATTTGATTTGATGAAGTTTACCGTCCCATTTGAAATTCAAGCGAAATGGATGGCTCCATGAGTATGCCACTCCCTTTTCCCGTAGATGTGTGGTCACCTCCCTAAACTCTCTCCTCTTCTGTAGTGTGATGGCAGCCAAGTCCTGATAAAGGGCTATTGAATGACCCAGATACTTGACCGGTTGCTTTGCCCGGGCCTCTCGCAAGATGTGTTCTTTGAGGGGGAAATCTGGAAGGAAGGCAAGGATACCCGGCGGGGGCGCAGGGACTTTTCTTTTCAACCCCACTCTATGTGCACGGTCAATGCGGATCTCGAAGTCCTGCGGGACTCCTAATATGTCTCGGAACATCCCCTGGAGATACTGAACCATGCCTGAACCCTCTGCGTCTGAAGGAACTCCCTTCACGCGGATGTTATTCCGCCGCGAGCGGTTTTCGAGATCCTCCGTATGTGCCTGGAGATTGGTCTGCTGTTCTCGCAGACAGATCACTTCCTGTTGGAGCTGTACCACCTCTTCATCTCTGGCCTGCTATTGATCCTCTATGCTGGCCACCCTTTCTCCAATCTCATCCACATCGCGTTGAATCTCTTTCACTTCCCCTGCCACTTCACCTTAGAGTGTCTGGAAGTCCTCTCGCAAGGTATTGAACAGTGTTTCTAGAAAGGAGCGGGTGATCAGGGCCTCCGCTCCCTCCGACGCGAGGAGCAGCTGCGTTGTCGGGGACGATCGCCCCCCTCCGCCACTAGCCTGTGGAGGTTTGGACAACATTTCTTTCAATGACCTGTCTTTCTTCCCCCTCATCGAGGACATAGCTGCAGTGTGGGGCGTTTGCTCTAGAGTAGGCCTCTGCACTCTTTCGTCTACTGGTCAGGTAGCTACCCCTCTCCTCATCAGATTGCTGCAAGCTCTCTGCTCTCCCCAGGTGTCAAGGCCGCCACCACGTCCTTTCCTAACTAGCCGAAGAATCTGTCTGAGCCCCCTCTTCTCTAGCGGCACCACACCAAGCCCCTGCAATCCTCCCGGCTGGTTGGTCTTTGCTCTGTATGTGGCGCCACTTCCTTCTCTTCCCAGACCCTCGCGTGCCAGTCGAAGGCCCTGGCCGAATTGCCACGAGGTGGAGTCCAAGCAAAGTGGGTCTTTCTTCTCGCCGCAGGGGCCGCTCTGCCTGCTTGCGCTGCTAGGCCTCTCTAGGCCCTTCTCCTCCTAATGCCTGCCCCGGCTTCCTTTCTCACTTTGTCGCTATGCCAGCGGGAGTGTTGCAGCTCACCTGTGGCCCGATGGCTTCTTGACCACTGCTCCAGCCCCGCTCAGTCATGTCTAGAGAGACCGCTCTGGGGTCCAGGCCTCCACTCCGCTCAGCGCCCAACTCCCGATAAGGGCACAATTCCCGGCCACGCTTCCCTCTCACAGCTATGCCTCGGGTCATGCCCTAGTGCACCAGCTCCCCGCTGCAGGAAAGCCGCCGCCTGGGGTCGTCCACGCCAGTCGAGTGCTCTGGCCGATGCACTGGTGGTCGGGTTGGTAGCGTTGCGAGCTTCCTTCGGTTCCCACCGATGTGCCCCGCTGCTGGGCGCGGCCCAATAGGCCTCATGCCAATCTCCTCCTCAATAGGGTCGGTAAATACTCACAGGACACCGTCGCAAAGCGAATCTGTTGCCATGACGACGCCTCGCGAACGGAGCGAGACAACGCAGTGAAGCGTACAGATGAAGGATTGGTCGTAACCAGGAGTTTGTCTCGCAAGCAGTTTGAGGTGAGCAAGAGGGGACAAAATTTTATTTAAAACGAAGGCAAAGAGTAAAGAGTGATCCTCACGAACACAGGGGATGTGAATCTAGTTGTGTGACTTTGAAGCAGCTAATTTTTCGTTGTGTTCTTTTCGCTGAGTACACCAGGGAGTTTTCTTGAAGTGGTAATTTACTGAATTACAGCAGTGACAACTTGATGTGGTGTTTTTTTTTCGTCTGGAAATACCAGAGGAACATTCTGGAAGTTGTGTAGAGTCACAAGCTTACGGGATTTGGAACTTCATTAATTTACAGTTTGTGATTTCTCATTGCCTTACCTTTCAACAAAAATGCCGACCGACACATCATCTTCGGATACAAGGAATGCCGCTTCTGGCGATGGAATGTTCGCAAAACCACACATTAATTCGCCAAAAGAATTCTTACCGACTCCAGGCGAACCAGTAGTAACATGGTTAGTTTGGAAGGAGTACTTCATCAACTATATTGCGAATTTAGAGGACATTAGCGGAACATTCTCTCCAGAAAGGAAGAAAAGGATGTTGATGTATTCATTAGGTCCCGAAGGTTTACGGATTTTTTATGAAATGGTTAAGGTTGAAAGATCAGAGGGGGATGTAGATGTGTTTAAATCTGCCATATTAGATCTGGACGATTACTTTTCTCCGTCTGTATGCATTGCTGTAACTAGACATGCTTTCTTCCACAGGAAACAAGACAAACTGGAAACAGTAGAGGAATATGTTTCCGCGCTAAGGAAATTAGCGAGTAAGTGCAGGTTTGCGCAACTGCATGACGAGCTTATTCGTGACCAGGTTGTAATGTACACTAAGAATAAGTCATTACAAGATAAATTGTGGATAGAAGGAGAGAGTTGTCTTAAAGACATAATTGCTATTGTTAAGAAAGGTGAACTTTCAGAGAGGTGTGCGAAAGCCACGCTCTCGAATGATAAAGCTGCCACTAGTGAGGTGGTGGGTAAAGTGAGTGAAAAGAAAAATGTGTACAGAAATAACAGTAACTCACGATTCGATAAGGGCAAATCAGACTTAACTACAAAAAAAAAAACGGATAATGTTGATGACAGAAGGTCGGGAAGTCTGATCTGTTATAGATGTGGAAGTTATTCACACTCTGCAGGCTATGAGAAGTGTCCGGCAAAGTTGGCTAAGTGTTTAGAGTGCGGGCTAGTGGGTCATTTCTCTAGAGTGTGCAGACGCAAAAAAAAAAATGAACACTAAGAATAAGGTGAAATGTGTTCAAGAAGAGGATGATGATAGTTCATCAACTGCTAGTGATGCAGATGTTCAAGTGAATTGCATCCAAAGAAAGAAGGTGGTACTGAATATAACGGGTAGTTCATCTTCGAAACCACTATGCATGATTTCGTTAGGGGGCATTGTAGTACAACTTGCTGCCGATTCGGAATCTCCATTCACCATAATTTCACAAGAAATATGGAGCAACATGTTTATTGGTAAAATTGGGGAGTGGTTGGAACCCAATGATGTCTCTGCTGAGAGCTTTACAGGGGACAAAATAGACATGTTAGGCTTTAGAACGTTAGTCTTCAGGTTCAAAGAAAGAGAAGCAGTGGGTAAACTATATGTAGCTAAAGAAGGCCCACCAGTGTTGGGATGGAAAGATCAGAAGTTGTTACATATCATCCTGAATCCGAATAGCAAGGAACAAGTTTTAGTCTCGTGTGATGGGGAGGACACTAAGAAGTGGGTTTTACAGGAGTTTCCAGAAGTATTCACAAATACCATGGGCAAGTTAAAAGGATTTACCCATCGTATTCATTTAAAAGAAGGAGCTATTCCCAAAATTCACAAGGCTAGGAACATTCCTTTCATTGTAAGAGATGAGGTGAAAGGAGAGTTACAGAAAATGTTAGAAAACAATGTCATCGAAACGGTAGAAGCTGCAGAGTGGGTTTCTCCATTAATCGTAGCACGCAAATCGAACGGTAAAGCCCGTCTATGCGTGGATTTGAGATACCTCAACGATAACATACTAGTGGACCAGTTTCCTCTCCCAAGGATTGATGAAATGCTGTCTGTAACTAGGAATGCAAAGTGGCTCTCCAATTTGGACCTGTCAGCAGCTTATCATCAAGTTGTCTTGGAGAAGAGCAGCAGGCACATTACCACTTTCTGCACCCCTTTTGGGTGTTACAGATTTAAACGCATGCCGTTTGGACTGGCATCAGCCGCTGCAGTATTTCAGAGGCTCATGACCAACCTTTTTAACCACATACAAGAAGTGGCAGTCTTCCAGGATGACATCTTAATCATGGGGAAGGATAGAGCACACCACGACATGATTTTAAGGGAGGTATTGTCCATTCTCCGTGAAAATGGCTTGGTGGCTGAAGGCAGCAAGTGTAAGTTCGCTGAGAAGTCAGTTACATATTTAGGCCGTGAGATTAGTTGTTCAGGTATAAAGCCCAAATGCAGTTTGGTGGAAGCCATTCTTAATGCACCCCCACCCAAATCAAAGGACGAACTTCGTTCTTTTCTTGGTTTGGCGGAACGTATGAGATGCGAAATTTGTTAAAGAATAAGGTTATGTTTAATTGGACGCCGGCTTGTCAGAGCGCATTCATCACCATCAGAGAAGCAATTGCTCATGCTCCCACATTACAGGGCTTTGATCCACAGGCGTTCTCCGTGGTCACGACTGATGCTAGCGGTACTGGTCTTGGAGGAGTATTATCTCAGGTATCGGATGATGGTAAAGAAGTGATTATAGCATTTGCGTCTCGTTCGCTTTCTCCTACAGAGGAGAAGTATTCTGTAATAGAACGCGAAGCTTTAGCCTGTGTTTGGGCAATGGAGCACTTTAGGAAGTTCATATGGGGTAAGAAATGTTTGTTGCGCTCCGACCATAAACCGTTGATGAAGCTATTGACGACAGAGGGTTTGTCTAGAGCCTCAGCGAGAATCACAAGGATGTCCATGCGACTCCAAGATTTCGTATACGAGGTGAAGTATGTACCGGGCGCTAAGAATATTATAGCGGATTTCTTGAGTAGACTCCCGTTACCTATGAAAGAGATTGATCTAGATCCCTGGTGTGAATTCTCGGTGGCTGGGGTATTTGACGACACGACAGGGTTGCGTAAAGATGATTGGCACTTGGAGTGTAACAAGGACAAAACGTTGGAAACGGTTAGAAATAGAGTCATCCAAGGGTGGTCTAATGAGTGCAAACAGGATTTGGCATTGAGAGCTTTTTGGGAGGTGCGCGATGAATTAAGCCTTGATGGAGAATTTGTATGTAGAGGAGGAAAAGTTATACCTCCGCATGGTATGAGAAGTAAAATTATTGTGATTGGGCACGAAGGACACCCAGGCGTTTCTCGCACTAAGAGGAACATTAAAGCATTATATTGGTGGTTTAGAATTGACTTGGAAATTGAACAGTTTGTAAGGGAGTGCATCAATTGTGAGTCTTCGGACAAAGCACAGAGAACACTCAATCCCCCGATGTCTTCATTGTCTTGTCCAGAGTTGCCTTGGGAAGAAGTCGCATTAGACATTATGGGTCCCGTGGAATGGCAAGATGGTGTTACCAAGTACCTGGTGGTGCTGGTGGACATGTTTTCGAGGTGGATTGAGGTGGAAGTGGTGACGAAGGTGAACACAGAGACAGTCATTTGTTTTTTACAAAAGTGCTTTCTTAGAGAAGGTCTTCCTGCACGTATTCTTACAGACAATGGCGTTCAATTCAAGTCTGACTTAATGAGAAAATTCATGGAGAACACTGGTATTCAGCAAAAGTTTACAGCATTATATCACCCTAGAGGTAATTCAGTGGTAGAAAGGGTTAACAGGGTTTTGAAAGGCGTTTTGCAACTGGCGAAGAAAGGTAATAAGAATTGGGATGATGAATTAGACAAGTTGATTTGGTCATATAGAATCACAACACATGACACAATTGGGTAGAGTCCGTTTGGGATAATGCGGGGAAGATTCCCACATTGTAAAATTAACCCTGGGTGGATTGGCAGAAGTAGTAAGTATGACTGGGATGCTGAACGTGTAAAAGAAGCTATGAAGGCTTCACAAGAGAAGAATAAAATGTATTTTGACAAAAAACATGGTACAAAAGAACCATGTGTCCAGGTTGGACAATGGGTAAGGGTTAAATTTGCAAAAAAATCTAGCAAATTGCAACCCAGATTTTCGGAACCTAAAACCGTTATAAAGGTCATGAGGAACACAGTGCAGCTTGATGATGGCAGTGTCCATCACATGAGCCGCATTGCTTTGTCAAATGATCAAGGTGTTGCAAAAAATTGTGTTTCAGAGGGGAGAAGAGACTATTGGTGGATGGATGTCTTTCCGTCGGGGGGAGAATGTAATGAAAGACGGGGGGATATAGATCTTGGTGTGAGTGCACAGTCCACAGAATCTTTGGGTTTTCAGACGGAGCAAAGTGGAGCTGCTGAAGTTGTCTCTGATGAGGGTGTTGGCATTGGTGGGAAAACCCTTGAAGGTAGTGTGTTAAAGGATGGTCAAGTTCTGGGTAAAAGTGGTGAAGTGATCACACAGAGTAAAGAGCCTATCAATGAATGTACTACTGGGGGCAGGGTAAGCAGGTTTGGTAGGTGTATTACAGCTCCCCGGAAACTTGATAGTTTTGTTGTTTTCAAGTAAGGTATTATGCAAATTATGTGTTCTTTTATTTGTAACAATGTTGTGTGGGAGTTTCTGTGAAAGTATATTTGTGAACAAAGTATAATTAAGAAGGGAGATGTGTAGCGATGGTGTATCGCTTTAAGCAGGCTCGTGAGTAGGATAGAATGTACATCTGTAATAGGAATGTAATGGTATGAGTGTGTATTCTAACTGTGTGTCAGTTATACTGGATGAGCTGCTGATCTCTGAATGTACTCAGTAACTTGGAATAAACGTTGAAGCTATAACTATACCTCTGCATTATTCCTCTTTGCCTGGATGAAGTGTGGTACGACACTACAGTCGGTCACAGGTACACCACCACACTGAAGGTCCCATCCTGTCTACCAGTTGCACCTGCACCTGCGCCGTGGCCTTTGGTCGGCCGTTAGGCCTCTAAGTCAGTGGGCTCAGCGAGTCTAGGCCGCCCTTTTCTGTGTTGTGTGCACTGCGCTTGACCTCCCGGGCCTTGCTTGCTTTACACCAGTGTCCAAAATGTGCGCGCCAGCGGCTGAACTCCGATGCCCGCCAGCACCTTTTGCCTCTGGAATGCTTCCAAGCGGCTCCGCAGCTCCCGGACCCTATTGCCGAGCCGGCCGCCACTGTCCCCACTTGGGCCAGCCGAGGCAGTCAGCCGGTATGCCCCCAGGTAAGACCACCACCAGTCAAGGCCTCTTCTCTCCGACCCTGGGCTTGTCCCACTTTCCACGCTCTTCTCTTTGCTGGATGGGCAGCCCTGCCGAGAATCCCGCTGCTTTGCTCAGTTCCTTCTGCACACCTGGGCGCCCGATCCTGGGGCCCACCTGCCCCACCAGCCTCTCCATGCACGCCAGCCTGCCCCTCTGCTCCCTGTCCTAGGCTTCGCTCCGGCGCCGCTCCCTCCTGTTTGCGCCAGCCGACAGCGCTGGCCGATGCACGAACGAGGCAGGGTGGCTGCTATGCCGCGGCTCGCGGCACCATCTCGATCCCTCCATCTGCAGCGGTGTCCGCGGCCCACCATGCCGTACCAGGCCCCTTCTACTCCGGCCTCTGCTCTCGCCGCTGTGTCGCCTAGCTCTGCGCAGGTCTCCCAATCGAATCCCTCATCTTACTCTTCCTCCGCTGATGGGCTCTCGTCCAGCCCACTGGATCCGCAATGCGCTCTCCAGCATGGTCCGCTCTCTTATCGACCTCTGCTAGTCCAGCCAGTTCTGGCCGCCATTTTCGCTCCCTGGTCTCACCGGTCCCGTTTGCACCTGCAGTCCAACAGGTGATGATCGATGCTGGCGGGCTGGATGTGTGTCCCCCCTCGATATCGTACCCCGGGAGGGTTTAAGTCGCTATTGTGGGCCAAGTTGGGCACTCGGGAGCGGGGAGACGATGTGGAACACGTCTTACCCGCTCGCCATCTTGGTCACGCCCCCAATGTGATATTGTTTTAGACAACTTTTGAGGTTTGCAAGGGATTCTGAGTAACAGAACCTGGTGAGAGCTAGACAAGTCACCCCATCCTGGATTCCGCTGGGCGTCTAGTTTTCAAAAATGTATAGGTTTGCTTGGTTTCCCTAGGTGCTGGCAGAGCTAGGGTTCAAAATCTACAATTAGGCACTTTGCAAAAAATGGTCAGTTTTCACTGTGAAAATGCTGTGTCTCCACTTTGTGTTTTGTGCCGTTTCCTGTTGTGGGTAATATGGCCTACCCACGCAAGTGGGGTACCATTTTTCTCTGAAGACTTTGGGGAATGCAGGGTAGATGAAATGTTGTGGATCCATGTAGATTCCAGAACTTTACACCATAGAAATGTGATGAAAATTAGTTTTTTGGGGTATATTTTGAGGTTCGCAAGGGATTCTGGGTAACAGAACCTGGTGAGAGCCAGACAATTCACTCCATCCTGGATTCCCCTGGGTGTTTAGGTTTAAAAAATGTATAGGTTTGCTAGGTTTCCTTAGCTGCCGACAGAGCTAGGGTTCAAAATCTACAGCTAGGCACTTTGCATTAAAAAGGTCCATTGTCACTGTGAAAATGTGGTGTGTCCACTTTGCGTTTTGGGCCGTTTCCTGTCACGGGCACTAGGCCTACCCACACAAGTGAGGTACCATTTTTCTCGGAAGACTTTGGGAAATGCGGGGTGGGTGGAATTTTGTGGATCCACGCATATTCCAGAACTTTCCACCACAGAAATATGAGGAAAATGTGTTTTTTGTTTTTTACAAATGTTGAAGTTTGCAAGGGATTCTGGGTAACAGAACCTGGTGAGAGCCAGACAAGTCACCCCATCCTGGATTCCCCTGGGTGTCTAGTTTTCAAACATGTATAGGTGTGCTTGGTTTCCCTAGGTGCCGGCAGAGCTAGGGTTCAAAATCAACAGCTAGGCACTTTGTAAAAAAAAAGGGTCCGTTTTCATTGGGAAAATGTGGTGTGTCCACGTTTCTTTTTGGGTCGTTTCCTGCCAGGGCCACTACACCTACCCACACAAGTGAGGTATATTTTTTATTGGAAGACTTAGGGGAACACAAAATTGTGGAGCAACTGTTATTAACTATTGACTTTCAATGCATTTCTGCCTTCCAAATGTAAGACAATATGTAAAAAAGAAGTCACTTTCAAAAATGACCTATAATTCACATGCGGGTATGGGTACCCACAATTTCGGAGATGTGCAAATAGCTACTGTTTCTAAAGTCTATATTTTGTTCCCATTTCAGAAATACATAGGGGACTTTCATATAGATTTTTCACTGTTTATATTTTTCCAAATGAATTGCTATATACCTGGCAAAACAATAAAAACCATTGGAAGATGCTGCTCAGTTATTGGCTCTGGGTTCCTTGGGTTCTTGGTGAACCTACAAGTCCTATAAATCCCCACAACCAGAAGGGTCCAGCGGATGTAACGGTATATTGCTTTGAAACATCTGTCATACTTCGTAGAAGTTACAGGTGAAAACGTTGGCATAAATTGCTGTTTTAAAAAAAAAATTATTTTAACTTTTTTCTATTTTCAACTGTTAGTTTCTATACAAACGCCTTGAAGGATCTACACAAATGTCCCCTTGCTAAATTCAAAATGTTGTCTACTTTTCAGAAATGTATAGATTTCCAGGATCCATCATTGCTTTCATACCCTTTTTTACCATTAACTGGAAGGAGGTTGAAAGCACAAAAAGTAGCAAAAAGTGGCTATGTCCCAGAAAGATGCCAAAATTGTGTAAACTTTTTTAGTTTTCTGACAAGTCTGCTTGTCCCTGAAACCTGGGAAGATGGTGATTTCAGCACCACAACCCCTTTGTTGATACCACTTGCAGGGGAAAAAACAGACGCTTTCATCTGTAGCCCTTTTTCTCCCATTTAAAAATAAATAAAAATATTTACTGTATTTTGGTTAATTTATGGGTCCCCTCCAGGGGAATCCACAAACCCTGGGTACCTTTATAATCACTGTGATGTTGGAAGAAAAGAACACAAATTAGGCGTGGATTCCTTATGTGGTCACAAAGTTACAGGGGCCTACGCGCGAACTACCCCAAATAGCCAAAAAGAGGCTTAGTACAGGGGGGAAAAGGCCTAGCAGCGAAGGGGTTAAGAAGAAACTGAAAAGGAAACTAAGAACTAAAATAGTTTGAAAGCGGTTGGAACCACACAAAAATAAAGACCAAATAGAAATTGAAGCTTGTGAGATTTAATGTGCCCTGGACACAGTCGAACCAGTGTCTATTTACATCAGACAGCCTGCAAACCAGGGAAATTGAACAGGCTTCCATCTGAATGAAATTGTGGCTGCATCAAACTATGTGTACCAGCAGCATTTAACAGTAGCGCTTACTTTTGCAGGATATGGCAACGTTTCATGACACCCGAACTTTGAATTTTACCGTTGCGGCACTGACTGTGTGCACCACTTTGGATGGCAGCACTAACTGCATGGGAAGCAACTAGTGATGAAAGCGGACCGTCTGTGCGTGTATCAACAGTTCGGGGCTGAAGTGGAACTTTATTGGTGTGTATGTGTTTAACTACACAGCGAGCTGTGAGTATATACAGACTTCAAAATGCTAAATATAAGTAGCGCTGTTTGAGTTTAAAAGAGCACCATTACTTCAGCGCAAGCGTATAGGAAGAGTGGCTATGTAGAATCTTATATGCAAGTCATTGACACATTCTTTGAATTCCAGCCGTGAGGAAGAACAGGCACGCATAAGTTCACGTTAGGAAGGGAATAGAGAACGTCTACTGTCCAATGAAAGTGACACAGAACGGTACACTGTCTTCATCTTTGACCTATGCTTTACACCGCGCTCATGTGCTGTGAACAACGTCTTTAGAGGTACTTCGTAGGAACCGCAAGCTGGGTGGCAGCTGCGCTTATTGGAGCTGTGACGTTGAAGGCAAGAAAAACAAGCATTAGCAATGCAATAGGTCTCGCATTTGCGAAATGTTGAACTATTGGCATTGTAAATGACAATGCCTTGTATTTATGTGTTTTGCAAACCTGAAAGAGGTGTGTAAACACACACTTTGTACATATAGTCGTTGCTTAGGAGAAGCTAGGCTGGCAGTAACTACGCCTCTTTTACTGCCAGCCTTGCTTCTCATAAGCAAGGACTATAAGTTTAAACACTATTTAAAACCGGCTGCTTCTAGGAAACGTGGCACTACAAGCAACCTCAAAGTACTCAAAGTCTAACAGATGAAAGGCTAAGGTCAGCCCTGTGCTGTTTCAAACCACTCTCAGATATACTCCACATCTGAGAGATGAAATGCTAGCTTGGCTTGTGCTGTTTCAAACCTGTCAACAGCAGATACGGCAGAAATCTATACTATGCCGCAGGTGCATAGGCCCGCAGAACTTTAGTACCGGGCAAATCAGTAACCACGTGTACATCATTGAAAAACTATTTATAAATGCTGCTAGGGGAAGGCACAAGCGATCTTCCTCGCGACACGCCGGGTCATGTGAAGGAGGGGTTCAAAACAAATTTCCACACAGGGCCCGTCGCGATTCTCAGAAGCATGTGCACAGGACTGTAATAAGAGCATTAAACACAATAAAAGCGGGCACAAGGGTGACATCCTCTGGACTGTGTATGTATACCAGAGATCAGTCAAGCATGCGTGGGACATACAGATATGTTCGGTGGGGCCAGCACGGGGCAATGTCCTCTGAGCATGTATGTATATTGTTACACGGCTGCCCTTGCACCAGAGTGCAGCCTTCAGTGGGCAAAGCGTGAATAGAAGAAAAACTCCCTTCTGCATCTGGAGATAATGTGTGTTCTCTGCTACCTTGCAAATCCAATGGGGAGGGAGACTTCACTGGGAACCGTCAATATCATAACTTTAAAAATGCTGACACGAGGGGCTTCAGAGCAAGTCTGGTTTAAAAGAGAATGGGCCAGGAAAAAACAGGTATAGCATGAGAACGAAGACAGAAATCAAGAAAGACAAGCATTGGCATAGCCAATAGGTCTCGCCTTTGGGACCCTATAAGTATTTAGCCATGCAACAGTTGCATAACTAAATACTTATAAGGTCCCAAACGCGAGACCTATTGGCTATGCCAAGTGGCGTTGCAGCCGCGAAAGTGAAAGTATTCGCGGTAAAACGCGGCGCGCGCACATGCACTGTAGCTCTAGGCTGGCCTGGTAGCACTTTTTGGAGCCCTCTCAATAAGTCTCGCCAGACCAGCGCATGCGCTGGGTCAGGCGAGGCCTAAAAAACATATGAACAAAGTAACAGAAATACAATGAAAATAAAGGCTGTAGGGATGTCAAAAGTAAAGAAAACAGTGAGTGGGGAAGTGAGAAAAAGAAATATAGATCGCAGGAAATAATGAAAAAATTAAATCTTGGTACTGTCCAGTGTAAGCCACCATGACTGCCCTTGACAAGCGGAAACCAAAGTACGGAGACTACCCTCCACCATATTCCGGAGAAGCAAGTTCCCTCGACACTGCTGCCAAACACGGACAATGTCATCATTTTATCTCCCCCCCCCCCCAGCTTCCTCGAGTGCCTGAACACAGAAGCCTGTGTGTTCATGGACACGACTCGCACTGCGCCTCTGCCGCACTGGCGTCCCCAGCACTACTGGGGAAAACCCAAGCCCCGCTGCACAAACCACAGGGGCAGACTTAAAAAATGAACATTATTCATCAAGAAAATGCACCATTTACACGGCGCGCACACCACAACCCCAACTGTGCCTCAGCTGTTCAGCGACCGGTGGCTGCCCCACTCAACATTACTTTTTTGATCAACCCTGGTACTGAGAAAGTCGTGGTCAGCCCTGTCACGATGCGAGTCGGCGCTCAGCAGAGAGCATACAGCCCCGTGCGGCAGGTGCAGTAGCCCACCATGCCGCCTTCAATATGCTGGGGGGTCTCAACTGGAAGTTGACCACAATCGCGGACACGCGGACGACATGGGACTTGGCGAGAACCACCTGCTATTTGCGAGAACCCAAAAAACAACACAGCCACGTGACTCGAGGAGCTATCCTGCCAGACTAACCTGTCAGGACCCCGGTCTATGATCAGCTTACACGCACCTCTGCAATGCATCAGCCCTGCTCAGCTCTTGGAGCGGAGAAATCATTTAAAACCAACAAAGGGGCGTCCAATATTGATGCCCTGCTGCCATCACTCGGGGAGCAGCGGCGGGGGCGCGGGAGTACACGCTGCTCGGATTTGTTTTTATAAAAATGCAAAGGTCGTCATTCTTGTTTTTAATTTCAGCTGTCGCATCACAGCGCGGGGCAGAGGCCGCAGGAAGGTCCGGAAACTGCTTGAGAGGTTAGAAAGGCACATTCCAAGGAGCCGTGTGCGCGTGTAAGGGCACGCGGGCCGCACATACGTATAAGATGATCCCTTAGACTGGAGCACTAGGGAATCTGGTGGGCAAGCCAACTAATTAACAGGGGGAGCCGGGCCAAATGTCTAGCTGGGTTCTAAGACCCCGTGCACGAGCAGAGTCATAACAAGACAGAAGAGATGCGGCGAGACGACCTGCGCGTGTACAATCAGCTGTCCAGGCAGGCACGGCAAAGAGTTGACCGGATGGGCGGGGCCTAAAGGAGACAGAGAGGGAACACAAAAGTATTATTTTCAATGGAAAGAGGCTGGGTGGAGCTTCCACCCCACTTCCAAAGCAACCCGACAGAAAACCAACAACTACAGATCTCGCAAGCTAGCAACGCATGCGCTGCAACGCATGCGCTGCAAGGCAGGCGAGACCTAAACAAGCAGAACTAGAATGGCTTCAAGAATTAGCCGTGTTGCACACATGCAGCATCGTTTAGTAGCGCATGTCTGGAATCAAGCAGTGCAGTGATCCACGGGTGTCATCAATGTAACTGCGGTGGGCGTGCATAGTACATGGAAAGTGAGGTACAACTGGAGAATTTTATTTTAGCATGAGTTGTGGAAATTAAAGGAGGACACTTTGAGAATGCCGTGTCAGAGTCCAACATATTTGTCAGAGGCTCATTCTGTGAGGACGCTGGGAGTACATTGCAAGCTTTGTGGTGTTAAGAGCAGATCTTGGCAAGAACTTTTTGGTGCAGACCACGGTGACCACTTTATTTGTTTTGATTTATTGTTTTCTGGTGGACAGTGGTGACAACTTCATATGAGATGTGTATTCTTGTGTACCAAGTGGAGTTTCGGGTGAGAGGTCGCTCACCGGTGATCTTGAGTTTTACTGGGGGCTACTGTCCTATGCCATTGCCACTGTATGTCTGTGTGCTATTATTCATATGCTACATTGGTGTTTATGTTCATTAAGCGTGTGTAAGGTATCCCATACTGTAAGGGTGAAGGGCAGTGTTTAAGCCTAGGCGTTCCACCCTTCCTATGGGGTTAAGGGTGAAAGGCAGTGTTTAGCCAAGGTGTTTCACCCTTTCGAAGGGGTTAAGGATGAAGGGCAGTGTTTAAGCCAAGGTGTTCCACCCTTCCTGATGTTTTTTTCTTTCGCTATGGGCGGTTCTCGACTTCGCCTCCGGTGGTTGGTTCCCTGGGTGTTGTCTTTTATGTTAGCCTGGCCAGCTGGTATGTTTGCAGCATTAGGGGTTTGGTAGAGGAGCTGTGGTGTAGTACAGTATATGTTTTTTTGTTGATTGAAAGGAAGAAGATGAGTGAGGTGGTAGAGTGTGTGTTCATAGTGGCTTATTTATCTATAGCTAAAATGGCAATATGTTTGTACTCAACAAGTTACGTGCATGTAACCCTATTACATGTTTATCTTTATGTTTATTTATGATGATTAGCATGAATAGTCTTTTATAATTAATTAGCATGAATGGTCTTTACAATTAATAATTTGCATGAATGTCCTTATTACATTTTTTTATTGTGACATGTACTATCCCTATATTTAACTGTGCAATATCATTACTTACTGAGTTCAGCAACATGGTTGCGGCTTCTTTCCACCTGTTACCTCCATGCACTTTTCTTGCCTCTCGCTTTGCTTTTGTGTAGACATGCATGGAGTAGTCGCTAATGTTATTCTAGTGTTTGTAAAGAAGGGAGATATCTTATACCTGCTGCTTAGCCAGTGTGACTGGGGTGTAGAATGTTGGTGTGCGGCGATGCTGTGAAATGTTGGTTGATTGAGAGTCAGTTGGCTGAGCAGCAGGAAGGCTGCTCCTGGTGGGGCTTAAACATCATCTTACTTAGGTGGAACTATGATCCAATAAATCTACCTTTAATCTACTCTACGGCCTGCAGAACTTTAATTTACAACACAAGGTTGTAATCAAAAGAGGTCCAGTAGTCCATGTGTAGAATAGGTAAGATGATTTATTATGTTGTTATCATGAAGAGCCCCACCAGGAGCAGCCTTACAACAAACGCTTGCCTGACCCCCTTGGCCAACATAGTCAGAGCCCATGGATCCAACATAATATCCTATGCAGATGACTCCCAGCTCATCCTCTCATTCTCAGAAGACCCCACCACCATGAGAGCTAACTTCCGCAGGTGTATGACGAGCGTGGCTGACTGGAAGAGAGACAATTGCCTGAAAGTCAACACAGATAAGATGGAAGTGCTGATCTTTGGCAATAGCACCTTCTAGTGGAAAGACTCCTGATGGCCCACAGAACTAGGATCCTCTCCCACTTCAGCAGACCATGCTCGGAATCTTGACAGTAGACTCACCATGAAAACCCAAATCAGCACAGTCTCATCTGCCTGCTTTCTCACTCTTCCCATGCTTCAAAAAAATCTTCAAATGGCTCTTCATCAACGCTAGACCATCCTCAAGCCCTAGTTACTTTCCACCTGGGTTACGGCAACACGCTCTATGTAGGAATCACCACTAACTTCTGAAGAGACTGCAAACCATAGAGAATTCCATGACCAGACTCATTTTCGACCTTCAATGGACCCAATGGACCCACATCACCCCTCGCCTCAAGAAACTCCACTGGGCCCCCATACAGAAAATATGTAAATTGAAGATGCTGACCTACAAGGTCCTGCAAAACCAAGGACCAGCCGCCATTAACCACCGCCTGAACTTCCACCAACCCTCCAGATACCTATGCCTGCCTCCCTCACGCACACCCCCGCATCCCTCAAAAGCAACAGTGGAGGACGCTCCTTTTCCTACCTATCGGCAAAATCCTGGAACGAACTCCCCCTGCACCTCCGGACCTCCGCCTCGTACCTGGAATTCCCGAAGGCACTCAAGACATGGCTGTTCAACTGAACCCACCTAAAAAAACAAATTCCTCAGCGCCTAGATACCCTCATAAATGATTTTTTAAATTTTTTATTAAGTAGTTTTATATAGTGCAAACTTGAGCCAAAGGTATCAGCTATCAGAGCGCTTTACATGAGCACCAGTTGTGTTACATGAGGACACATTCATTTTGTTTTTTTTGTGTGATTTGGCCAGAATCACAGGATCATGTGCGTCCTTGCCAAGACTTGAACCCGGTTCCCCAGATTTTAGGTCGACCACCCTAGCAGTTAGGCCACATCCTTCTGCGCTCCATAAATCCTGTAGGATTGATTGAGAAGTACTCTCCAGCTATTGATTCTCTTCAATGGGGCAGCACAATTATATGAAGAGACCTTCTAAAAACGTAATTTTCTTAATTCAATGCACCTCTCACTCTTCAGATATACATTCCTACCTCACATCTGCTCCATCCTTCAAGACTAGGGATGGCAGTAACCCAGACATGGCTTACACTAGAAAATGTATGATTCTGTGTCAGGACCGGAGGCGAGGATTACACTGTCGTTCTTCACTTTTATTCTAAACAGCAGCCATAACCTTCATCAAAGGTACCCTTCCCATAAACATAAGGGATGAAAACCAACCACAGCCTATCCAACCACAGCCTATCCAATCACAATATAGGTAATGCCATATAGTCCTTTCTTCCGTTCCAATCCCCCTCTTTCTTTGCTGTTTCGCAGCCACTCAGTATGTTTTCAGGACCATGCTGGTTTGTGGGTCGGGTTTCAGCTAATTTAGTTTTTTTATTGAATTGCCAAATTACCGATTTTTTCCCTCTAACTGAGCTAACCGCAGAAGCACATGCCGCTCCTCACGCGGTATTTAGAAGTTTGCTCTGAGTACTGCAGGGCCTCGCAATCGGGTCAGGTCCTCTGGCCTTTAGAGGTCACTCTATAGGCGCGCTCCTCGCTGGCTCCACTGTCAGGGCGCACCATTCGAGTTCCAATTTGAAAGGAGAAACGTATACGTTCATGGAGCCCTGATCATTTCCCTGGGCCGTCTCGAGTCCGACGTCCCCCACGCAGAGTCTGTATTCATTACTCTACATACATAATCCTGGCTACTTCCAGAGAACAACTGTACACGGCCTGAGGCCATTTGACCCAGGCACATACCCTGCTATATCTCTAAGGCTAAGACAAGGTCCAATGCTGTGTGTTCCTGAAAATGGACAACATGTCAGCGGTAAGTTACGTCAACCATCTGGAAGAAACTCTGCCCTTTCAGACCTAGCCTGGCACTTCTGGGATTTCTGCCTTAACAGAGGAAGATCAGCGACAGTGAAACACCTTTATGGCTCTTCCAACAAAGTAGCAGACGGGCCCTCCAGACAACTGCGGGACACGAGCATGTGGAAACTGGACCTTCAACTATTGAAGGCACTAGTATGAAGATGGGTTTCCTTCCTGGCAGAACTGTTCGCCTCTACACTGGACCGTTAGGCAGACAGGTTCTTCAGTTGGAAGCCAGACTAATTGGCGGCAGCAATGGACGCCTTTCACTAGGACTGGAGCAAGGAGATAGGATATGTGTTTCCCCGTTTTCTATGATAACCTATGTCTCTGCACAGGTGGAGCCAGGAAAAAGGGCATGGTCACAGTGACTGTGATATGGAGATCTCAAGTCTCATATCCACTCCTGATGGAACTTTCTTGAAATTCTCCAATCCATCTACCCGTTCCAAGATCTCCTTCGAGGACTGTCTGGCAAACCCCTCCAAATGGTGGTGGACGGTTTTTTATGTCTCATGACTTGGCGGATTACAAGCAAAGATGGCAAGTCCCAGGACTTTCCAAACAAGCTCAGTCACTCCTCTCAAAAGCCTGGGCAGATTTCATGACCTAAAGGTACATATAAGCCTGGTCTAGATGGCTGGGTTGGTGTAGGCAGAAGGACGTGGATCCCGTGGGGTAAGATGTTGTACGGGGCCTAAGCTTTCTTGCAGAAAGGGCATCACAGGGAATGGCTTAAAGGTCAGTATACACATTCCAATCAGCCATCTCAGAAGGTCAAAGCACCATAGACCGTGATCCTGTGGGGGGAACACCCTTTGTTGGGAAGCTTATGTAGGGTACTCACCTCTCTCTCCCACTTGAGCCACGTTACCCAGCCCTTTGGGATGTTAAATGTGTTTTTAATTGGTTTATTTCTTGGCAAAATAAAAGAAACCTCTTGAGGAAGAAATTATCAGATAAGCAGGCTATGCTGCTTTCCCTAATCTCCTGTAGACGGGTCTGTTGTTCAGGCCCTAGATATAACAGGTAGATTATTTATCCCAGAAAGAGTTACTGCCTATATTTCTCGAAGGACAAAAGCTCTTTCTGAGATGGTATCCTTACATTGAGGATAATCCCAAACTGTCTGATGCACTAAGGCCTATGAAGACAAGACGGAGTAGTTGACTAGGGGGAAATGGCAGTTACTTATTTCCATCAAGAAAACATTCAAAGTAGTCTCGTCTCCCACTATTGCCAGTTAGTTCATATGGGCAATGCAAGAAATTACAGTTACTTATTTCCATTAAGAAACCATTCAAAGTAGTCTCGTCTCCCACTAATGCCAGTTAGTTCATATGGGTAATGCAAGAAATGACAGTTACTTATTTCCATTAAGAAACCATTCAAAGTAGTCTCGTCTCCCACTAATGCCAGTTAGTTCATATGGGTAATGCAAGAAATGAGCATCAATACTAATATCTTTGAGGTACCCTCCGTGAGCAGGGTGATGGCCTCGAAAGCCTTCAAATTGGGCGGGAGTGCAAGGTGAGCAACAGCCCTACATAAATCATTTATTAAAAGCAGCCCTATGTTACCTGGGGTGTATACAACGTCACCCTCGGAAAAGCTGATAGTGTTTTTAAGTCTTCCAGGAGCTGTAGCTTTTGCTCTTCAGGTGAGGATTACCGGATCCCCATTGTGGCTTGTGTTATGGGTGCACTGTGTGGCCTGAGGAGCATAATAAAAAGACTGATATGTGTCTTCAATATTGCTGACAAAACCAAAACGCTTGTCTTTATATAATGAGGTTGTGACCCCTTGACAAAGCCAATTGACTCGTCTTCATACACTCAACACTTGCTTCATACAATAACGTGGTCACCTATTGATAAAGTGAATAGGCTTGCCGTCACAAAATGAAGTAGTAACCCCTGAGAAAGCCAATAGGCTTGCCTTGTTTATTGATGTAGTCACCCCTTGACAAAG
Source organism: Triturus cristatus (assembly GCF_964204655.1). Taxonomy (NCBI): domain Eukaryota; kingdom Metazoa; phylum Chordata; class Amphibia; order Caudata; family Salamandridae; genus Triturus; species Triturus cristatus. The sequence goes on along the minus strand of NC_140584.1, from coordinate 645,832,529 downwards.
CCAAGAGGTCTTTATATAATCATGTGGGACCCCTGACAAAGCCAATAGGATTGCCTTAAAAACTGATGTGGTTACCCCTTGACAGAGCTAGTAGGCTTGTTTTGTAGAAGAACAAGTTACGTATCTTTGGTAACGCATTATCTGGTAGAGACTATCTAGCTGCAGATTCCTATCCTTTAAATTTCCCAGGCATCAGGTTGAATCCGGAAACTTTTGCTAAGCGATACCGCTTGCGCACGCCGTCAGGTGGCTCCATTCGGCTCAACATGACGTCCTCGGCATAGGTAGCATCGATTATGATGTTGCGGTACCTTTATAGGCACCACCCTGGCATGCGGACGTCAGTACTTTTCATTTTCCCCACGCCAGAAGCGCAGGGCCAAGAAGTAAGTGAAGTAGACAGGAGTAAAACTAGGGACCTGAAAAGTGGAGTAACCCTAGCCCTACAGCATTAGTCCACAAAGCGGGGAGAAATGGGTGGGGATGTAAGGAATCTGCAGCTAGATACAGTATCTACCAGATAATGCATTACCGAAGGTAAGAAACTTGTTAATATGACAGAAATTTCTAGCTGCAGATTCCTTACCTTTGAATTAGATACCCAAGCCATACCATGTCAGCGGTGGGTGCGGATCAATACCTCAAACCAGAAAGTCCTGTAGGGCCGAACAGGCAAAATGCCTGTCCATGCGGACCGGACTGTCCAGTTAGTAGTGCTTGACAAACGTGTGCATACATGCCTACGTTGCTGCCTGACAGATATCTAGTACTGTGACACCCCGATCAAAGCCTGTAGTCGCAACCCTTCCCTTGGTGGATGGGCCCTTAATCCCTCAGGGGGCTGCTTCTTAGCCAGGGCACAGTGGATCTTAATGTAGAGAACGACAGATGAGAGATGGTCCATTTCTGCATTGCCCTTCTCTTCTCAGCTCCCACGTACCCCAAAAAGAGTTGGTTGTCCACCAGGAGCTCTCTTGTGCCGTCATGGTAGAACGACAATGCTCTTTATGGGTCCAGATGGTGGAGATGCTCTTCTTCCTTAGAGGGATGCGGGGGAGCAATGAAGGTGGGCAGTGTGATGGATTGACCCAGATGGAACGAGGTCACAAAATTTGGCAAGAAAGAAGCACAGGTGCGAAGCACAACTTTGTCCGGAAAAGACATCATGAAGGGAGGAGTGCAAGATAATGCCCGTAACTCACTCACTCTCCGGGCAGATGTAATGGCCGCTAAAAAGGCTGTTTTGATGGTAAGCAGCCGGAGGGGACAGTTTTGCAACGGCTCGAAGGGAGCACACATAAGATAGGTGAGGCCCAAATTAAGGTCCCACTGCGGCACAACAAAGGGTGTGGGTGGAAACAAGTGAGCCAGCGCATTTAGAAACCTAAGTACAATTGGAGACCTAAAGAGAGACCAAGCAGAAAGATAACCCTTGAGAGTTCCCAAAGCAGAGCCCTGTTGGGCAAGGGTTCGAATGAATAGAAAAAAAGTGGAAAGAGAAGAAGAAAGAGGGTCAGTTGACCTTTCTGTACAGTATAATACAAATTTCTGCCAACAGCAGGCATATACCATTTTAGTGGAGGGCTGCCTGGCCGCCAAAATAACGTTACATACTTCGGGAGGAAGGTCAAAAGCTATCAACTGCCGTCATATGGAGGCGCAGAGTTGACAGGTTTGTGTGAATGACCCTTCCTTGCTGCTGCGACAGCCTGGTGGAGCTGCATGGGGAAGGCTGCCTGGACCACCAAAAAGAAATTGGGTGTGCCCCACCTGGGACCTGATTGAACCGGAGTGGGCCCCATGGATTCGTCATGTCACGTCAGCCGCCCCGCAGACAAAGCAGCACACCATGGACATTATACAACTGCGGGAGCTGGCCTTACCGGAGAGGCTAAGGCTCCCGGGATAGGGCTGAGGCTGCTGGGATGGCCCCAGATAATGCTACGCTGTTGGCGGCCATCACGCAATCGCGTGATACGCTAGATGTAAAGACTGGCCGGAGGGGTCAGAGGTCACCCTACTCAGGCAAGATCACCGGAAGGCGGTGGACCGTGAAACGGAAGCAGAGACCAGGGTGTCGAGAGTGGAGGATAAGGTGGCATCGCTTCAACAAAAAGGCAATAAACTAATTGTGGTTACAGAAGAGTTGGCCGTGTGAGTGGGAGATCTAGAAGGCTGCGCTCGTCGTAAAAACCTGCACTTAGTTGGGTTACCAGAGGGTTGCAAAGGTACATCAATGGAGGTGTTCTTGTCACATTGGCTGTGATCCATCATGCCTGGAGGCTCCCTGTCCCCTTGCTTCGTTGCTGAGAGGGCAAACAGGGCTCTCATGAGGAAGCCTCCGCCCACCCTAGCGCCAGGCCCCGGCCAATAATCGCCAAGTTATTGAATAATTTAGATAGAGACGCTATCCTCAAACAAGTCTGGGATCAGGATAAATTGACACACAATTCACATACCATTATGATATTCCCAGACTACACCTGGATCGTCCAGCAACAGCACCAATCCTTTGTGGCACCGAAGCGACAACTGCGAGAACTGAACGTTAAGTATATGCTGTTATACTCTGCACGTATGAGGGTTGTATATAAGTCACAGTCTATGTTATTCGACACCTCTGAAGCTGTCTTTGCGTGGACAGACGAAATGGTGCGCCTGCAGCCGCATACACCACCTCTGATGGAGTCCGACTGCTCCCAAAGTGACTGACAAAATCGTACAAAGAAGTCCACATCGAAACATCAGCATCACTCCCGCTCTAATTGGCGATCTCAGACTCAGGGAGAAGATCCATAATGTGGACACTGGCTATGGACTCTGTGCTAGCTCCGGTTGAGTTAGAGTTTTGGCCTCCGGTCTATTTGGTCGGGCTATGAATCTGAACTGGTTTGTTTTTGTAGGACTTCCATGCCTGACTGCCTTCCTGGAACTGCGTTCTTGATGACTCCAAAGATCTATGTTTAGGAGGGTTGAGAGTTTGGGGATCCATTGGTGTGGAGTCCCCCTTGGCTCCCGTTGGGGCCTTGGTGGAACACCCGCCACAACAGATTCTTCCTGTTTGCCGACGTATTGGGGTGGAGGGTGGTTTCATTGCTAACTGGGGTTTGCTGTTGTGTTTTAACTTGGCACAGACATAGGTACACTATAACCCTCAGACACTCTGGTTTTGTCTTGGCTTCCTCCCTGAATATAGATGGCCACATGTGCATCTAGGAATCAGATGGGAAGGGAGGGTGGGGGGGGAGGGGGTGGTCCGTGTCATGACATGGAATGTGAGGAGTATCCTCGGCAAAGTTTAATGTGGGGCAATCCTAAGGCAGGCCAAGAGGCTCGAGACAGGTGCTACAGGGGTATTATTGAATCTATGCAGTGTTTACGCCCCCCCCTTCTTGGGACAGGACTTTGTTGACAGGATTACACAACTTTGGGGGTAAATGCCAGTGGGATTATCCGTGGTGGGGGGACTGGAATTAAGTGATGGCATCCGGGGAGGACAAGTGGAGCACGACAGGACACACTCAGGGCTCTGGTGATTCCAAGCTATGCCTTCTGACGTCCTCTTTTGGGTGGACGGACGCATGGTGTGCCTACCACCCACCGGAGTTGGGCTGTACCTTTTTCTCTGCTCTCCATGGGTCCTTCTCCAGGCTGGATTAGTTCTTTCTTCCTGGCCCATATTTTCATAGGGTCTCGGCGTTCGCAAATTTTGCCACGAGGATTGTAGGATCATTCCCCTGTGGCCCTCATGCTACAAATTGGCCCCTATTTCAGTGGCGAATGTCTCCATGGCATCTGGATAACCCATCGTACAGGGCCGTGCTTCACCGGTCGGTCGCTGAATACCTTTCCTTTAACGTCCACATGGCTTCCTTCTAGGTTGTCTTCTGGGAGACTCTGGAGCCTACATTGTGGTGGGTTGACATTAGTTTCTGTGCAGGGGAAGGGAGTCGTATAATCGAACAAGTGGTGGAATTGGAGGCTCAGCTGCAGGTTTTTGAGAGTGAGTTCTGGGGGGGTGGCAGAGTGCAGGCCTGGACTCACTTACTCTTCTTTCAGCAACATCTGCAGCAACTGCTTTTAGATGAGGTACGGATAGCTTGGCAGACGGCGCAGAATAAGATATATCAGTGGGGCGACAATTCCATTAAGATGTTACACTGTTTAGGTCCGGTCGCCCAGGCATCTGCACGCGGTGCTCCACGATGCTGAGGGTAGGTTACGGTCCAGCTCTCGGGAGGTGGCCCAGGCCATTGCGGAGTATTACGAGACCCTCGAAGCTCAGCGTCAAGTCCTAGCTTGCAACCAAATTTTTGATTTTGTATGTACTATGACTCCCGACCTGTGTCAGCTATGGTGCATAAACAGCTTAACGAACCAATCACTGTTGCAGAGCTAACAGGAGCATTGGCGAGTCTCCGCCCAGGCCGGGCTCTGGGTCCTAATGGGTTCCCATGTGAGTTTTTGAAGGCACACATGCCCCAGTCGTCTTCTATACATGGATTTGAATCGACCGTTCGTGTGGCGCGTGTAGTGTCTGATCCGTTCCCCATACACATACACTGAGGCACCAGACAGGGGTATCCGCTGTCTGCCCCTGTTATTCGTGCTAAGCCTGGAACCGCTGGTTGCATGGGTGAGGCATGACCGCCTGGTGAAAGGTTTTTGTTGGTCCGCTGAGAAATTTGATAGGATAGTATTATACATGGATGATGTTCTGTTTTCTGGCCCGTGGATACTACAGATCTTGCAGGTCTTTGGTGAGACCTCGGGCTATGAATAAACTCGACACAAATAGTCGACACTATTTCCGGTCTACGGTGTAAAGGGTAGAACGGCATGGGCAGCAGATCAGACTCATGCAGTTGAGGGTTTTTAATTCTTTTTAATGATTTTGTAGTTAAAATAAATAATATTTTTGGGAATTCTCTTGGTACATTGAGTTGTTTTCTTTTACCAATGTCTACTTGAAGGTATGTTATCAGATTTGTTAGACCTGTATTTTGCCAAGCGATTCATTTTTGCCATTTGCATTTTCCCTGTCCTAGGAACTACCACTAGTTACAGGGGGTCCCTCTATTTTTTCCATGATAATTCTTGGGGTAAACGTTTACATCTCCCCGGATCCGACTGTTTCCTGGCAGCATAATATTGGTCCTCTGTTGTCGCGAGTTTGTGAGGAAGTGGGAGTGTGGGCCCCATTGCCCCGGTCACTGCTGGGTTGGTCGGCCATCTTTAAGATGGTGTCCTTGCCGCAACTGCTGTATCAGCTGCAAAATTATCCATACAACATTTCTTATTTGTGGTTCCAGCAAATAAATGCAGTCCTTAACCATTTCCTGTGGGAGGAGGCGCAATTCACGTGGCTATCTGCATCTGCTTTCAATCCACCTTTTGTAGGGGAATCGCTGCGGGAGATGTACATTCCTATTATGCGGTTTCTCACCTCCATAACATCAATGAGTGGTGGTATAGTTACCAGGCTGATCCAGCATATGCTGTGGAGAGATGGGCAACTGGTCGGGCTTGGACTTTCGATATAGTCATTCGAGGATAGAGCACTTGCCCCTCGCAGCTCACGTGGTTATTCAAATATGGTGGCAGACCGTTTCGCCGATCGGGCTGGTAGGGGAGATTGACAGGGGAGACCCCGTTGTGGCATGGGACTTTCCAGCAACAGGTGTCTGCCCTGCTGGAGTTCCAAACCTGGGATCTCATAGGCCTTTCCACCTTGGGGGACGTCATAAAGAGAACAGTTCTAAATCCTTCCAAAAATTGCAGGAGGACTATCAGCTCCACCTCAGCCAATTCTACAAGTATTACAGTTCTGGCATTCCTTATTTTCATACATTTGGAACACTGAGGACTTGCCAGAGTTTAGCCCACTAGAGGGCAGACTGTTGATGGGGTATTTGGGTTCCTACAAGTTTCGACAAATATACCAGACCTTGGTAATACATAGCCACACCCCCTTGACAGTGTTGCGAGAGGCTTGGAGGGGAGACATAGAAGACTTGAACGAGGATGACTGGATTGAGGCATTGGCGTCCCCCGTGGTGCTGCTATATATTCGCGCCACCGTCTGATCCAATTTAAGTACCTGCATAGGGCCTATGCTAGACACTGCCTATGGCGGATGGGTGTGATATCCTCTCCCGTATGCCTCCGATGTGGCGTGGTGGAGGGGACCTTCCTACACACGGTATTGAGTTATACCGCATTGCAGCCCTTCTGGAGACGTGTGATCTCTTGCCTGGCCCGAGTGTTGTTGTCAGAGGTTACTTTTGATCCCAAGCGGATTCTCTTGCACAGCACAGAGGAGCTTGGAGAGAATCAATATAAACAGCATATTTTGTTTTTGGGGGCTAACATTAGTTAAATGCGACACTGCCCACCTTTAGAAGGCAGAGTCCTCGTCTACGGTGGGAGGGTGGAAAACGACCATGGATGGTGCATGGGGATGGAGATCGCAGTCTTCCAGGCTAGGGGCTGCCCCCAGAAGCATGGTAGGATCTGGAATCGGTAGGCAGATTATCGTAGCATTGTGTTATTGCCTGTGCGGCCAGCTGATGCCCTTATTGAGATGGAGGTACAATCGTATGGTTCCGAGATGAAGTAGAGGATCTCTATTTTTTGTAAGACACAAGTGCATAGGTATCAATGATGTATATGGTTCTGGGGGTGGTGTTCTGGCTGTGCTTGTTCGATTGGACTATGTAACATTGGTGTCATCGAGACCAGTTGCAGTTACGTTTAGGCATACATGCGAGGGCTGTCCAGGCCTTGATGTACAAAACATTTCAATAAAACATCAACAGTGTGCTCTTGGTTTTTGAGGCTATGTCAGGGTGAGGTTTAATCAGGTGTTGGAATGCAAGTGGAGAGAACTTGATGCATGGTATGGAGGATATTAGAGGTGGGAGGTTCAGCTGGGAAATCAGTTGTGGCTGCCTTTATATTATGATGCAAACAAATGTATGTGAAGATGTCTAGAGGGATGCCGGGTCACCGCTCAAGAAGTCTGCCGAGGAGAGGAAGGTGCTGTCTCAATAAAGATCCCCCTCTGCCTGAATCCCCACTTCTGAAGTAGTAGTCTGCATAAAGATTCATGAGTGATTGGTAGCAATGGGTGAAAAAAAGAGTAGAATTATTTGAGAAAATAGGAGTAGCTTTCCCATTTTGCGACCAAGCCTGTACCAAGATTTCGAAGTGCAGGCTACAGTGGAGTTAGCGATTGAAGCTGCACCAGAAGAGGAGCCTAGAAAGGAGGATTGAGGGATAGGAGCCATATTACTTTGTTCCACCACCAGATGAGGGAGAAACGGAATGGGTCTTTACCAATGAATAGCATGGTGAGCAAAAGCACATAAAAAGTACAACTCCATGTCTGGGGCTTCAACCCCCCCCCCCCTTGGGAGAAAGCTACAGTCAGAGTGTCCAACAGCAAATAAGGTTACTTTCCTGCCCATGACAAACGTATCAACTGTGTTCTTAACGTTTGAAAGAAAGATCGGTTCAGTGGGAGATGTATAAGATTTTTGTCAGTGTCACAATTTTCATTGGAGCGACATGGCCCACCGAGAAAGCAAGAGAAATATGATCAGTAAGCACAGTATGCACAGACAGTGCAATGCCATAGTTAGATCGTATCCCTTCTTCCCGATCGAAGATATCACAAGTCCCAAATATTTGAAGTCTGACTGACACCACTGTAAGGAGAAGTCCAGGATGAAGGGCCTGGTGGCAGGTGTAAGTGGAAAAAGTTGTGATTTCTCCCAATTTATCTTCACACCTAATATTCCGCTGAACCAGACAAGATCTCGGAGGACAGCATTTAGACTAGGATGAGGATTGTGCAAGAAGAGGGTGATATTGTCTCCATATAGAGAGATCAAGAGATGCCCGGAAAGGTAACGTACTCATGGTGTTATTCTTGCAGCGTGGCAGCGAATGGCTCTATGCAAGAGCAAAAAGTAAGGCGATAGTGGACAGCCCTGGAGTATGTCTCTCGTAAGGACAAAGGGAGAGGAGACTGACCCATTAACACAAACTTTAGCGACCGGATTGGAGTAAAGAAGGGCAATTCAGGACAGGAAAGGACGAGGGAGCCCCATCCACGTAGCACAGGTTTAAGAAGTCCCACTCAATAGATTCAAAGGCCTTGATAGCCTATAAAAAGACTGCCATCGCAGCCAAGTCAGGGTCGATGTCCTGCAGTACTGCCAACAGGGTTCACAGACTGTAGGAAGTGGATCAACCAGGAATAAAGCCTGACTGTTCTTGGCGGACCAAGAACGTCATAAGCAGGTACAAGCAATTAGCAAAGGCTTTGCTTAAGATCTTAACATCACAATTAATAAGAGAGAGAGAGGCCTGTAGGACTCGCACCGATCAGGGGGTTTGACTCGCTTAAGCAGTGTGATGATCAGGGTGTTGCACATATAAGTATGGAGCTGACCCTCCTTTTTTGCTGCCTGAAAGACTGAAGCCAGCATGGGTGCCAAGAGGTCCACATAAGCCTTAGAAAAGTCAGCAGGCAGCCCATCAGGTCCCAGGAACTTACCAGCCTACAATTGCTGTATCATGTCTCTTTTCGCATCAATGGTGAAGTTCGGAGCCAGGAAATTCCTCTGGGCATCACTCAGACAGCCCATGGCCATGTCCTCTAGATATGAGCCAGCTTCAAAGGGTTGTTCCCTTTTGTATACAGGGAGCTAGAGAAAGAGGAAAAGGTTTGGAGGATGCCCGGAGTATCCATATGCAGTTGCCCCAGTGTAGGAGGCTGGCTTAGTATATGGTGCACACTTATTTAAGTAAAGCACCCTGCACTAATCCAGGCAACCCTTATGGTGATTTTAGCTGTCTTAGACAACCGTAGAAAGCTCTCTAAGTGGTAGCTGTAGAGAGCAGCCTTCAGGCTTAGTCCAGAAGGAGTGGTAAGCAGCTTGTTTTACCAGAACTAAACATATAGTGTAAGTTAAGAAAAAAAGAACTACACAGTGTAGTCATAAATATAGGTATATTTATTATACACACTCACTAACACATTGGTATATCTCCTACCCAAAGATATGAACACAATACACACAATGCTTCAATTGTAAACAGGTAAGTAAGCACAAATGCACAGTGGTCTCCAGGGGGACACCAAACCATATACTAAAGAAGTGGAATGCAAACTGGGACCGATGTCGGGACTTGGACCAGAAGACTCAGAAGAGATGGGGACACAAGGAACCACCCGAGGTAAGTACCCAGGAACCCCACAGAGGCTGTGTACAGAGTGGAAACACATCCGCGTCCTTAATGCAAGTCAATTGGAAAGTCGCGGTTGGAGTTTTCAAGAAGGACCCTTCCCAGTGCACCCTGAAGAAACCCCGTGGAAGCCTGAAGGTTAGAGAGTTACCCCATCCGCGGATACCCCAGAAAACAGGATACCTACACCAGGGAAGCCAGGTGCTTAGGTGCAAACTGATGTCAGAAACCGCCGTAGACCACAATAGAGGACTTCAGGTAAGATGTCGCTGGCGAGGAAGGTTGAAGAGTCCGGTGGAATCAAAGGATGGATTCTTGAAGAGAAGTACCTGCAGGCAGAGGGGACTGAGCCTATTCCACTCGGAAGTGACCAAGAGACAAGGAAGACCAATGACCACCGATGATGGAAGATGCAGGAGTGGTGACGGTGACCTTGTCGCTGCAGCTGTGAGGACCAGGTGATGCTTTGGAAGACCAGGAGCAGTTCACAAGCTGTCCCACATCACAAGTCGAGAACCAGGGGGTCGGTGTCCGGCCGGAGCACCAACAAGCCTTGGCAGCAGCAACAGACATGGTAAATGAAAAAGGTGCAACACGGCGACCAGCAAGGTCCAAGGGACTCACCAATTGCAGGAGAGTCAGAGCAGGCCCCGAGCAAGGAGGAGAGCCCACACAAGCCAAACAATACTCTCAAGAGGACCCTCAGGCCTGAGGTGCAGTGAATGCATGAGGTGAGAACGAAGATCTTGGCAGGAAGAGATTCTGGAGGATGGAGCTTCTTGTAGCCGAAAGATCTCTGGAGTACAGAGCCAACAAGCCTTGTCAACGGCAAGTCAACGAGGAGCACAGGGGTTCTGTCCCAGCAGTACCTATGAGGGATACTGGCCTCAAACTTGCTGAGTGGACAGTCCAGGCCTCAAGGGAGTTGCCACTACCGGTGTTGCTGAGCCTTCCGGCGTCCGTAGGATGTCAGGAGCAGCAGACCGGTCAGATTCGCTGTGGTGCCTGCAGAAGCAGGAGAGTGAATCCTTAACTCCAAGGGAGATTACTTTGTGTGTCCTTGATGCCCACAGGTCTGGAGAGGAACCTAGTTGAAGCACAGGCACAGATGACGAGGAAGACTGGCAGAACAGCGAGACCAGGAGCAGCAGGAGTCTTCCTTGGTGCAGTCTCTGTTCCTGGCGAACTCCAGCAAAGTCCAAGGTATCCAGACAGTTGAAGTGGTTTCGGGTCTGCAACTTGTCCCATGACGAATCTGAAGAGCCACCCTAAGTACCCTAGGGAAAGGGTTGGAATGATTCAAGGGTCTATCCCAGAGGAGGGGCTGGACAGAGGGGAGGATACTCCCATGTCCCTTGTCCAGTTTCGCACCTGAGCAGGAGCCTGGGGCTCCCTGAATTGGTTCCAACCGGAGTAAGCAAGGAGGGCACCAAATGTGCCCTTCAAAGCACTCGGGTGGCGCTGGAAATGGCCCCACCCCTGCCCAATACACCAAATCCTGTCTGGGAGATGGTCACACCTCCCTGTGAAGAGGTGACCTATTGTTCTATCTTCCCTTGCTCTAGCTCAGCTCAGCAGCAGGAGGAGGACAGAATCGTGTCTGGGGTATGACAGCAGAACTAGCTTGCTGGCAGACCCTGGAAGGCTGTCACCGGGAGTACTGGGGGCTTTCCAGAGGAGTCCCCAGTTCATGGAATCTGTTACCGGTGTTGGAGGTATGATTCCAATATGTCTGATACCAAACAAGCCCAGGCCCGGCACATCAATATATAGTTAGCCATCACGTCATGACATATGGCCACTATATACATGAAAATGGCTGACCGCACTTACAAAGCCTGTTGAATCAACTCCGGGGTTTGTATGGGTGTCCTGCTCATGCAGAGCATCCTCATGCTTATAACCTAGCACCCTGCCTTCAGGATTGAAAGGCCTGCCTTAGGGGTGACTTACTGGTTTCAAGTGCAGGGATCTCAGATATAAGGAAATGTATATCTGTCGTAAGTGGTGCTAGCACCAACTTACACAGGCTGCAATGACAGGCCTGTAGTCACAGTTTGAGTGGTCTCTCAAGGGTGGCATTTTACATGCTGCAGCCCATGGGAGACCCCTGGTATACCTATGCCCTGGGTACCTTAGTGCCATATAACAAGGACTTGCATGGGTTCACAAGTAGCCTATCAGGAAGATACCAACATACTTACCACTGTCTAAATTAGGGATTAAGCACAGTGACTGGGGTCCTGATTAGCAGGATCGTAGTCAGACTAGTCCCCAGCAAAAAGAGTGGGTAACCATGATAGCAGATCCTACTTTCCTACACCCAGTTTGTCCCGAAATCCTAGAATAATATTAGCGGCCAACTGTTGCTTGGTCATATTGGTCAGAGTGAGTCCTGGGCACTCACCCTCCACATATGCCCTTGCTGTTGCACACTTGCCGCGGACTAGACATTCTCTATTGGAAACTTCATGAAAGTCAGACCATACTGTCCTGATCGGCTGAGTTAAGCTGAGATAGTCCGTGTCACCCAATTGGGCTTCTAGCTGCTTAAGTTCACCTTCAAGACGTGCTAGTTGATTATACACAGAGGGCAGAACTCCCCCACTTCTTGCAAGGCACAGCCCCCTAACAGTGGTTTTGAACGCCTCCCAGATTGTACATTTCGGTGGCACCAAATTTGTATTTCTGGAAAAGAAATCTGAGATTTCTTGCCAAAGTTCCTCCTAAAATTGAAGATCTAGAATGAAGCACGGGGATAGGAGCCAGTTTGCACCAAGGGGAGCCTATGTAGGAATGGACAGGACAAGTTGGACTAGAGAGTGAGCAGAATATCTGTGTGCTGTACGTGTAAGACGAGCCACCTCCCGCACCCAAGATCCCCTAGCCCTGTAGATCAGCCTGTAATCTAGCCTAGACCAGCTACCATGCACACATGTGTGGAAAATGCCTTCCCTAGCAATCAGGTGGAGTGTTTTCCAAGCTACAAGCAAGTCCTTCTCCTCCATGCATGATATCTCGGAGATGATGGGCAGCGATGCTGCAGTAGATGTGCGAGATATGTGAGCGATCAGCATCCGCACATACAACTGTGTTAAAGTCGCCATCCCACAATAACAAACACGGGCCTATGGATGTAACTTGGACCCAGAGACAAAGAAAGCAGGGTCATCTGTATTGGGCCGTTAGCAATTCACAATTGTGATGGCATGATCATGTAGCGAGATTGCGCACTGCATAGGGATCCCTGCAATATGTGCGGCACCCCTTTCATATTAGAGTGACTTTCCCCTGTGCATTAGAGGAGTATGTGGAAAATAGTCTGTGAGAAGCCCCCCTATCGGCAAAGTTCGTACCAGTGGCAGCACTCAAATGAGTCTCTTGTAACAGAGCAATGTGAATTCCATGTCAATCAAGACAGGACAGTATGTGCCACCACCTTTGCAGGCTCCCCAACCCCTTAATGTTCTATGTGATGCATATATAGGTTGCTTGAGCGGGGATGACTCAGCACTGGTTATGTTGGGCATTCTAGAAAACAAATTAGCTACAGGGACGGAAACAACAATACAAACAATTTGAGTCAGGGGTAACCTGAAGGGTACATCCAGAGAGGCAGCAGGTGGCATTCTTGTAAAGACAAGGGTGTCCGGGGATACCCAGTACAGTTTCATCCAGATTAATGATACAATGAAGCAACGGTCTCGGTGGACCAACAAAGATGCCCGCGAGGGAGGGCACCTAGCATGCCGCGTTTAGGCAGACCACAGGACAAACAGTAAGACGAGTGCCTTTAAGGGGAGGAGTATGATCATCCCAAATCCGAAGCTGGAAAGGAGGTAGATTGGCAAGGTTGGCAGATTTTTCACAGGAGTCGTACAAGCAGAGTGGCAGCGTAGAAGGTCGGCAACTACTTGAGGATTGGTGAAAAAGTAATCTTTGCCCTGAAAAGAGATGCGTAAGCCGATGGGATAGAGCATAGCGTTTCAGGTGGCATATGGAATGGTGGCCTGCTGCAGCTTCTGTTTTAGCGGGATGAATTTAAGCCTTGCCTCCTGGACAGCTATTGTGAAGTCTAGATACAGTGTCACTTCATTACCAGGGGGTGTCGTTCTTTGACTGACCGTAGAGCTGTGTTGCGATCCTTTTAATTAAGAAGTCTGATGACAATCGGGCGAGCAGGGGCTCCTAGCGGTGGGCATGCTAACAAGGCAGATTGTACATGCTCTACTATGAGGAGTTTGGACAACGAGTCAGCGCCAAACAGAGTAATCAGTAGCTTCTCCACATAATCCTCCAACTTTCCTGTATTAACAGACTCGGACATCCCTAAAAAATGAAAATTGTTTTGGCAAGACCTCGTCTCTAGATCTTCGTTTTTTGCTGTAATTACCTTCGGAACGTATTCCATGCTGAGCAAGGTATCCCCACAGGGTGAGACAGTGTTCTTCACAGTGGAGAGGCGGTGTTCCACCTCCTGCAACCGACCATCGTGTTTCTCCAGCTTGTGTGTGATGGCATCCATTCTGCTACACACACTGTCCATTTTGAACTTAATAGATGTCAAACTTTGCTGCATTGCCACGAGGACTGTTATGATGTCCACGGAGTCAAGAGGCCCATCGAAGGATGGGCCCGCTGCATCAGGTTTCTCTGCCCTACTTGTACACAGTAATGTCGAAGGTAGGACACCTGTGTTAGTAGATCACAGGCGATGGTATCTGGGTGTCCCTAGATATCATCTGAAGGAAGAGGCAAAGAAACCAATGGGGCAAAACGTCAACCACAGCCTCTGGTAAAAAAAAAAAAAGCTGATCCCTGGCAGGAAGTCATGCAATGAAAGATCAGAATACGGTGTGCTCCCCAGTCAAGGCAGGATTTCCAGGCGTTCACCCTAGCGGTGCGCGAAAGCTACAACCTGTAATGGCGCAGATCATAGGCTGATGCTCTTGCCTGGTCATCGCAGAGCATCCCTAACAGGAGAGGGTTAGGAGCCCCCTTAAATAGTCGACGGGAGAGGCAGCAAGGGTCCATGACCCTATATTACTAACAGGGGATGGCTATCCAGAGTGTCCTCCAAAAAGCTGGGAAGAGACCGGGTCCCACCTCACCCCCTCTAAGCGGTTGTGGGGAGGTACAAGCAGACACAGTACTCCTAACCAGATGCCAAGTCAATGGAAAAGTCCATATAAATGTAGTCCCTTGAACTTCTGGTCCTCCCGGCTGTTGCCTCTATGCCTCAGCGTGGCACCCCAGCAACAGTGAATAGTGGGGGCCCGCATCGCCCCTGCATCAGTGTATGTGGGGAGGGCCGTATGATCAGGCCATGGACCTCCACATGGCAGCCCGATTTACCAGGAAGTCCCAGTAGCACAGAGTGCAGTGGGTGAGCTTACTGCAGAGAGCCACAATCCAGAGTCCCCCGGGGCCTGATGTCTTCAGGATAGAAGGGAGCAGTCACCCTCCCCGAGCTCAGTGCCTCCAGGCCAAAGGCGTGGGTGCAGGTAGCCGGCACCATGACCCAGGGTTTCCCGCCAGCCGCACCTTCAGAGCCTCACGCAATTCCTGACCGCCAGCTTCTCCACTCGCTTGAGGGGCCGTTTTCCATCCCCAATCCCACGTGGAGCCAATCAGCAAGGAAATATCTGCCGAAACCTGTTCCCAAGGCTCCCGGCGAGGACACTGTGGGGTCGCACTTGGTCTTAGGAGGCCACCATCATCAGCGTAACAGCAGGCCGCAACTGGAAAATACACACATTCAGATGTCCTGGGAGCCTGGAATCAGTGCAGCAATGTCAGAACGGCACTTGGGGCCAAAAATCTCCCCAGCACTGCCAAAGCAGTCTGGATGAGGCAGGATGATGGTGGATGTTATCCTAAGACTGCAGGAGCCTCACAGGAGTGCAGTTATCTTGCGCACAGGCTCTCTGGCGTCCCCGATGCTTGGCCCTTTATATCACCAGAGATGCTATTTGGGCAGCATAGATAATTTTATTTGATAGACTTTATAATCCACATGTTTAACTTTTCTATCAGTAGTTCCAGGTTTCTCATTCAGCTATGTATTCAGAAACGGAGTGTCTTGAAAACGTCTACAGTGTATATGATGGGTAAGAATAATGCTCTAGGATTATGATTAGATTTGATTTCTGAATAGTTTGGAGGCATACTTGGCAGTTGGAAGCCTCAGTGGGTACTACAGCTCTAAGTCTTTACACCTCAATGGACAGAGTTTGGGTTACATAATCCAGTTGGCAGGCTACCTTTTAGTCTGTGACAGTTTTCAATCTTGAGTGTCTGTATAAACTGCCACTTTAACATGGACTACTAAAGGTTCTAAAGCAGATGGTAGGGAATAATTGAAACATGTGAATCTGAAATACCCAATGCTGTAGAATGTGTTTTTCATATAATGCTAAACACAGCACTTCTGCTCTTTTAAAGTGCTGAAAACAAGAGCATTGGTACTTTTCATAAATTAGCATGCTTGAATTATTCCTCAACATCAGGCTGTGAACCCTTGCTAGTCAATATAAACATATCAGATTCGAGGACAGTAACTAACATGGGAATAAATGAATACCAAACATACTCTACCACTTACCCATCCACCTCATGTATGCCCCAAAGTTCTGTCAATCAGGATGAGGGGCTCAGAGCTCCAACCCTCCCCAGAGGCATCAGCTGTCAGACTTTTCAGAGCATGTACTCATGGAGCTATTGTTTACCTCATGACCAAGGAGGAGGATGGGCGCATGCGGATCAATGAAAGATACTAATGCTACAGAACTGTAGTTACTGGTAAGCACTGGATGTTTCATAGAATCACATGCTTGAGCTAAGATTACCAAAGCAGTATCTTATATTAAGCACAATGTATTGACAGAAATGAGGTCCACCTTAATGGAAACAGGTTGTGAAGCACTGCCTGCCCTACATTCTCAAGTTTTGAATGGACATCCAGACATTAATTCTTGGAGAGGTTGTGGGATGCTGCATTAGATATGTCCAGCAAGGATACTCCAGTGAAGAGTTCAGTTGTGGCCACCATTCCTTTCAATTAATGCACCCCTATTCTGTGGTTGACAGGGAGCCTAGCTTTAACATGATAGAAGAAGATTCACACTATTGCATGCTATGTCCTGTTTTGTTAAAAAAACAAAATTCATAATTTGAGTTTCCATATGAAATCCGGCCTCCAGAAATCTACACACCCACTCACTAAGGCCAGCCATATTTTATCAGGTTGATCTATATTTAGGACAAACTCTCCCATTTTGGCGAGTTGACAGGGAACAGGTGTTCTGTTCAGTCAGACAGTGAAGGAGCAATAAAGATGCCTTTAAATCTTGTTTTTATCTTGCCACATTTGCTCTGTGTTCAGAGGCAGAGGTCAGAAGTCAGTTTACAATTACTTTTCCTTCTCTGACTGCAGAGTTCCAGGATTTTGTAGAGTGCACTGTCGGACCTGCGGTACAGAGTGTGAAATTAAAGGCTGTTTTTCCTAACACACATTTAAATAGCTAATAAGTCAACTTTACAAACATTTCAAAATATATTTCAGTGGTTGTGAAAGCCCTTTTTTTGTACTTCATGTTATTAAAAAAATATTTTAATAGGATGAAAAACAAATCAGAACACTTTACTTGGTGATGTGCAAATGAATGTTTTCTGAAACCCAATTTTCACAGATTTTTGTTAATACACAATATAGTTTTATCAGTAAAGCTGCAAGGCAGTGGGAAGGTTTTGGACCATTTCTTGGAAATTTACTGTCTGTAAATGACAGTGCACTACAACATCATGCCTTTGTAATAGATTTACTAAAAGTGTGTGTTTAAACAACATGTGTTGAGAAACACTGCTACCCCGGTGACAATGTATTAGTAAACTGAGAGGCAAGTCATGGATCATGTGTACCCTATATGTGTGCTAGATTCTTATTAAACATTGAGCAAACATTTGGTCTATTTAATAAAACAATAGAGTTTTGTTCAGCAGAAATGATGAACTCACATATGGAAGAATGAAGAAAAAGGCAACTGTGTAAAATAAAATATTTACCAATGATCACACAACTTGAGACCAGTTTACAAGTCAAGTACATTACAGTTAGGCACAGGTCAAGTACATTACAGTTAGGTCGAGTAGATTCTTGGAATTACTCGACCGGCAGGTCTAGTAAAATTTTTATGATTTTTTGAGGCCTGGAAATGAATAGTTGATCAGTTTTGCAATAGTAATTTGTTCTATCAATAAAAAAAAGTCAAGCAAGCTTTCAAGTCCAAACAATGTAGACAACTACCTGCATAGTTGTAGAAACAAATATGCAAGTTAATTTTCTCGTTGAGGTGGGACGATGTTCGTCGCTTGGGTATTAACTTAGGATTTTTAGATAAAGTCGCCATGTCCCTGTTAAAGAGAATACATGCATTTTGCTTTTGTGCCTCGCAGATTTCTATGACATGAGATGCCTTATGTATGGGTTCAAAGGATTATTTGAGTCACTGTACTGAGTTCCCAATCTGGGATTTTTTGTCTAGCGGAGAGAAGGTTCAAAATAGTCCTCTCATAAATTCTTTAACCACTCTAACTGAGAATAAAGATGGAGTGGTACCTACATATAGTTGATAGATGGACCCTAATTGAAAGAAATAGTAAGCCAGAGTCTGCCAGGTGTAGGAGGTAAGATAACATAGCATGTGGGTGTATTGATAGTGGGTCAATTTTCTTAGATGATACCAAAAACAGAATAATTTCCATTTCAGAGCTGTTGTCTTTAACATGGATGGTACTCTGGCTTCCCAAAGAGTTTGCCTACTGCGCCTGAAAATGAAGACATTCATACTTTAGGTCTGCATCAACCAGGCAGTCGGGTGCAGAAATGCTAGTTCATGATATAAAACCTTTCCTTTATTGTTGAGAGAAGGTATGGGTCCGGTTTAAATTGATCAGGGGTTCCATTGCTAGATCCAACATCTCTGTGTACCAAAACTGCCTGGCCCAAGCTGGGTGAGGAATATCAGGAGCATACACAATTCTTTCTTCATCTTCCATTTTACCCTTGTTACGAAGGACATCAGGAGAGTAATCAAAAATGCTGCCTCCTCCATCCAGGGAAACCACCACCTGCTTGCGTAATTCTGGCTTTTGCAGTTTTCCCATGTCCCATGTAACAAAGACAGCAAGAGGAGGTGTGCCCAACCCACGAAACATAATTTCAATTATCTCCAATTCCACCTTCTTTGGTCAGTTCAGCCTTTGCTGCGAGCACAGCAAAAGCTACTTCTTGGCCTTATCAGCTGTTCTGTCTGTACCTGATCAGCTGTTTTTGAAAGGATTTCCTCAGTCTCCATTATTCAAGCCACACTGGGATTTAAACTTTGTTTTTACTTTTTTAATGAAGGCATCCTTTGAGCCTGTGCACAGCTGTTAAAGTAGAGCTGTTCCTTGAGAATTCTCACTTTGAAAATGGTCGTCCTCATCTTTTCACCTCCGAACAGGTGAGCTAAGTGCAAAACCTTTCTTTCCATTTTCCATCCATCATTCACCACTGTCTTTCTGGACACGATGGTGCTTTGGAACATGGTACCACAATTTCACGTGGAAGAATTCATTGCTCTGCCAGCTTTGTTCCTTCCTAAACATCTTAGCAGAGTGGCATGCTCTCAATTTCTATGTCCATAGGGCCCGGAAAGACTACATGAATAACCATTTGTTCCTTGGATTTGCAGGACAAGCCAGTCCAGAATATCACCAATTCTTAATGGATATGTTTCTGTATCAAATTGTTGTATGCCCAGCCAAAAGCTGAGCTACAAGGAAAATACCAGTATTTAACAGGTATGAAAAATACCACTCCCTATTCTGCAGAACTTGGAATCAGGGGAAACAAAGTTGTCAAAGGAATGCTTGAATTCATCTCAGCCAATGATGATCACTTGTGCAGCATTCTAGATGACTGCTTTTGCCCACTGAGCAACTTTTAATGGAGAGCATCCATATGGAGGTATCTTCTCCAATATGAACTGTTAAGCTCAAAATGACAAGTTAGGTTTCCTTCTGAGGGGAACCCAAACAACCCCTGACAGGTTTAGGCTTAAAGTCAAAGCTTTTATGTAAAGATGATTTAACAATGAGATTAAATTGGAGTGAAATTAACAGTTGTTACCTAGTCATATGAAGAACTCCTGTTGTTTTAAATGTGTGATTCCTTTAAACGCGACTTCATTCTATGTTGGGGTGTTATTTTATTCTCTTTACGACAGCTGCACTAACATATCCCAATTGCATACCATTGAGCAATTTGCTCACCTGCCCAACCAGTGTACACAGTGCCATCGCCTGGGTCAGCTGATTTCAGCCCCTTCTCCATCTGTTGCAGCAACTCCCATATCTTATCCTGAAGACGATGCTTGAACTCCGAAGTAAGCTATAGAAGGAAACAGAACAAACACAGTAACTAACAGTGTTGTACGGAATGTTTCAGAATTCGTCAATTAGGATACAGAATTCATTGGCCTTCATAAATGATCACAAGACATTAACCTGTGTGCTGAGGAAATTAATAACCTCAATTAATCCTGCCCATAAAATAGTGGCTTCCTCTCCTTACTTTATCCTAAATACTGGTGTTTTCTTCAGTGCTTTTCATGACAAAGCGGAGCAATTGGTTTTCTTAATTATAACTGCCAGGGAATTCTAGCCATTTGTGTCCTACTTTTGAGTTTTAAAGCTTTCATTTTAATATGGTTGCAAACATAAAGAAGTAAACTCTAGGTTAAAAGTTCAACATTTTTGTTG
This sequence comes from Triturus cristatus, assembly GCF_964204655.1. Taxonomy (NCBI): domain Eukaryota; kingdom Metazoa; phylum Chordata; class Amphibia; order Caudata; family Salamandridae; genus Triturus; species Triturus cristatus. Next base: position 645,812,471 of record NC_140584.1, on the reverse strand, counting down.
GAAATACAAGCAGTTTGAAATTAATCAAAATTACTTTCACGCTATTCTAACTAAATATATCCAAAGTTTAGCCTAATACCAAGTAAGGTTTTCCTAATGGTTACCACATAACGTATCTGGTCAATCTAGTTGTGTATATTGCTTTAATGTGAAATTATAAGTATGCCTCTTTAATTTAGAGGTGTAGAATTATTTAGAATGTCGCTTGTTACCAGGGGACATAAGAATCTTTTCTGTCGTTCATGCGTGGAGCTGTGTCTGGTGGAGCCGTTGGGTTTTCCCTGGCTCCACATCCATGGAGCCATGAAATAAACCTCTTCAAACGTATCCAGTTTCCTGCTTCATTACTACAAAAATTTGGCGACCATTTTGGCTACATGGTTGAACCCTCTGCGTGCTCTACTGCCACTACAGCTGCTGAAAACACTTCCGTTAAGCTGTTTCTCAAGAAACCCTGCTCAACAAGCAAAGAACTGCCATTAAGTCCATTCTTAAGGTATAATTTTACAATTTATGAGGATTGAGACGTTTTTCACTGGCATTATAGTTTCAGAAAAACAATTGTATAATTACATTCAAACTGCTGGTTGCTGTTACCCGCACGCCGCTTTTGCTCGCTGAACCGACATCAACCCTGTGACGAAACATCTAAATCCGAGCTTGCACTGTGTTCTCTCATGCACCACCACTTTTGCTCGTCAACCATGCCGGCTATTGTTTTCTGCTGAGATTAACCCTACGTCACGCACTCCTCATCACGTCGTAGGCCATTGGGATCATCCAATCCAGGAATTGGCTGACGTAAATTGTCCTGCAGCACGCAAACATAGCAGCCATTTTAATACTTTGAACTCACCTACATTCATTTTCACTGTTTACGTGCTGTTTCTATGGCTCAACACGGAACATAGGAGAAAAGAGCCTGTCATCACAACGCAAGGACATTCATTGCTAAATGCTTGTCAACCGTGTACAGTTATGCAGTGATGCGCACACCTGGATAACGATCCTCATATATTCCTTTATCAGCTCTGCAAGCATTGTTTCCTTCACATACTGTTGTGTTACTTCCAGTGATACACACACCACGAGTTGATCTTCTCTGTTTCACTCGCTGATTGTTCACCTTTGCCTAAGTGTGTCATTCGGTGATACACACACCACAGTTTGTAATCTGGTAAACTTTTCTCTCTAGTTTTGCCGTTTTTCACACAACCCAGCAGTGCATGTAGAGAGAGCACCATATTAACTGAGATTATGTAATTATTTGGTTGCACCCATATTGTACCCTTAATTCCTCAAAGCATGTGGACCATGCAAGCTGCCTTCCAAGATAACCAAGGAAAACCACCAGTTAGGTGGGAAATATGACACAATGCTTTTGAAACTTACTAAGGAGCAATAGGTGCCTCAAGATTTAGTGCAGACAGGAAGAAATGTTTGTTATGACATTCTTTGGGTTTCGAAGGTAGGTTTGTTTTCAGACATTTACCTATTCTATCACAAGAAGAAAGTGATGGAATGGATGAGTATCGAGAAACTGTACTTAAAATATAAGATGGGTGACCCTTCGTTAGATGAAACGATTAGGCTTGCCAAGAGCATAGAAATTTTGTTAGTCTCTTTGAAAGAATTAGATGACAGAGTAATCAATACTGTCAATGTTGTGTTACCAATTTTGCAAAGTCTCGAGCAAAATCAGGGCGGGATGGTGGTAATAGTGTTTCCAAGCCCGCCAAATCAGAAGCAATGAGCACCAGTTGTGCGAACATGTGTTTCAGGTGCGGTAATCCACTACATTTCAAAGGAACCAAGTGTCCTGCTGTCAATGGAACGTGTAATTACTGTAGGAAAGTGGGTCACTTTGCTAAAGTACGTATGAAATGGAAAGGGTACAAGAAGCCAGTTGTGCGTGTTGTTGAGTCAGATAAAGAGTCCGATGTTGAGATTGTTCCTGTAATCAGAAATGGTGCTGATTGTGTTAAAGATGAAGAAAGCCTTGTCGTCCCTCCTCAAGGTCTTGTTGAAGGTGATCCCTCATCTTGTGTTGATCCCATTATGAACACTGATGTGGGAGACAAGACCATCAAACTACTTGTTGACTCGGGTCCCAGGATAACTATGATCACACAGAAGTTGTTCAAAGAGACCTGGAATGGTTCTCGACCATTGTCTCTACCTGATCGTTCTCCAGTGTCCTATGAAGGTCGCAAGATAGAGTTGATGGGTTACTTTGAAGAAGAGATGAGTTTCAAGGGAAGAAGAGATGAGTTTCAAGGGAAGGAAAATCAGAGGCAAGATTTATGTGACAGTGAAAGGTTTGAACTTCCTGGGGTGGTTTCATCAGGAACTATTCAGGATGATTATAAAGCCAGGTGCCAAGGAACAAGTATTGGTTGTAAGCAATGTTGACAAAGGACAAGTTTGGAAAAATAAGTTGCCGTCTGTCTTTGGGGGTGATCTGGGCAAAATCCAGGGTTTTAAGCACACAATTATAGTTAAGGAAGGGGTGATTCCTATCAGACACATGGGACATGTGATTACACAAGATGGGGTTAGTCTCACACCAGGTTTACTGGAGGCTATTGTGAATGCTTCTGCACCCACGTATAAGACTGGGTGAAATCATTGCTGGGTTTGGCGATTATTATTCCAGGTTTGTTCCCAATTTTGCGACAATAGTACGACCCATCAGCAATCTTCTTAAAAAGGGTTTGAGATTTGAATGGTGCAATGATTGTGTCGTGGCTTTTGATCTGGTTAAGTCGTTGTTGGGGAAGAGTACTGTACTCAAGCCTTTTGATCCCAGCCTCTCTTGTTGCGTCACTGTGGATGCCAGTCAAGTGGGACTGGGTGCCACATTAACACAGGTAGAGGGTGGTGTTAAAAATACTATTGGGCTTGCCTCCAGAGTGTTGAGAGCCGCTGAACTACAATACTGGGTGATTGAAAAAGTCCTCTGGCCTGTTCTTGGGTGATTCAAAGGTTTCGTCCGTATATTTGGGGAAAACGTTTTCTTCTTCAGACTGATCACAAACCCCTCTTGAGTATACTGGGTGATGGTATGAGCAAGTGCTGCACACCCAGGATATTGAGGATGGTCACTCAACTTTTACAATATCAATTTGATGGGAAACACATTTCAGGCGGTAAAAATGGGAGAGCAGATTTTCTTTCCCGGTTTTCTGCTGAGGCTACTAAGCACAATAAGATTAAATGTGGTGATCTCATCAACAAAGGTTACAAAGACTGTTCGGTTGCAGCTATGGAAATACCAGAATTGAATTTGTGGTCCGAAGATGAGTGGATGTTTGTACCTTAGAAAGGAGGGGTTGGCCCAGAGAAAGGGTATTGTCTCCCCTTTTACGTTTTGGAAGGTGGAGAGTGAGATCTCTCTGGAAGATGGTTTGCTTTTGGGAGCTAACACGCTCATTCCTTTGCATGTTTTTCGAAGTCATATTATCGAGAGGGCTCACCAGGGACATCTAGGTTCCGCACTCAATAATTGACAATATTGTTGCGAATTGTTGTATGTGTGGTGTGTCAGACAAAAGTCTCAAGGTAACCACGCCCCTCTTGTTGCCTATTGAATGTACGCATGGTCCATGAGTGAAGCTTGGAGTTGATATCATGGGACCTTATGATATTCTTGCAAGTATGTTTTGGTTCTCATGGATTATGCTTCTAAATGACTTGAAATTAAATAGGTGAGAGAGCCCAATGCTAAGAGCATTATTGTTTCTAAGGGAGGTTTGATAGAGAGAAGGGTTTCCTGAGGTTTTGGTCTAGAATAACGGGAAACAATTTGTTAGCGCTGAGTTCAAATACTTTCTTGGTGCTTCTGGAGTAAGGCATAACAGGAGTTCCTTGTACCATCCTCAATCTAATGGTTTAATTGAGGATGAACCGGGTGGTGGGTGAAAGTGGTGGGTTAATGTGTTAAAGTGGGCCAAAGCAAGGAACCATGATGTATGTGGGGCTTTAAGTAGCATGATCTGGTTTTATAGGATGAAGCCTCATTCTTCTACGAAGGTCTCACCTTTTGAGCTCATGAGACGCAGGAAGGCCAATACTGGCTTCAGGCATGGATGGATGTCAAAGTGGATTAAATCAGAGTCATATGTTTCAAAATTGATGTCTATTGTGAGAGAGAATAAGGGCCAGCTTTACGCCCATTTAATTTAGCGCCTCGCAATTTGCGACACATTGCGAGTCACAAATTGTGAGGCGCTAAATGAAATGTACAACAGTGTGTTTAACACCTTTTGCGATTCCCAATGGGGTCACAAATTGCGAGGCTCATTAAAATTAAGGAGCCTCTCGCAATTTGCGAGCCCATTGGGAATGCCAACCCTCACAGGGATGGTTGCCTGCTGGGCTCTGCAGACCACCATGTCTGGGACTGCTTTTAAATAGAGCAGTATTTTTTTTTCAAATGCAACCCATTTTCCTTCAATGTAAACGGGATGCATTTACCACTGCCTGCCCTTAAAAAATAATTTCGCATGCATTTGCAAAGGGGTAGGGGTCCCCTTGGGACCCCTTCCCATTTGCGAATGCATTACCACCTACTTGGAGTAGGTGGTAATTGTGAGTGTTTTGCAACCACAATTGCGGTCGCAAAACATTTGTACATGATTTTGAGACTCGCTATTTGGAAGGGAACGCCCCTTTCAAATAGTGAGTCGCAAACCCTATTTAGCGAGTCGCAAAAAAATTGCAACTTGCTAAATAAACTATGTAGATGGCCCAATAGGTTTTTGCATGCGCAAAGGGGTTCGCCAACCCGTTTGCGCATACAAAAACGGGTCGTACATCTGGCCCGAAGTCTCTTACTCAAGTTAAACAGAAGGAGTGGTATGATTCCAAGGAGGGAGTTAAAATAGCTCCACTAGATGTTGAAGACATGGTCAGGATTAGGAACTCGGTCCATGTCAAGAAAGGGGAGAGTAAATTTGGGGAGCCTGTCAAAGTTTTCAAAATTGTAGGCAATGCTGGGCAAATTGAAGGGGGTCATTGGTGGAACTTAAGTAAAGTTGTCAAGGTTCAGGAAAAGAGCTCTGTTTTGGAATCTGGAGACAGGGGTCTTGTTCAGAAAGACAATCTTACCCAACAAGTTAATCTAAGAAGGAGTGCCCAAGTCCTTGTCTAGCCAACTAAATACAGGGTGTAAGTCTTTTACGTTAATTCTGCTTTTGTTTATGAATTTTTTTATAGTTAATTTTACCTTTATTTTGGGGGGGTGGGTGAATGAGGGAAGATGTGTAGTATCTGGTTAATCTAGTTGTGTATAATGCTTTAAATTTACTTTAGAGTTGTAGGATTATTTAGAATGTCCCTTGTTACCAGGGGACATCAGAATTTCATGCGGGGAGCTGTATTTGGTGGAGCCGTTGTGTCTTCCCTGGCTCCACATCCAGTTTCCTGCTTCATTACTATAAACTCCTTTACCAAGCTCGTCATGGCTTGATTTTACTGTGATCACTTCAGGAGAAACTTCAATAAAGTCATAAGCATCAAATAGTCTCACCCACATGCAGAATTCTGGAGCACTTTTACAAAAACTCATATACGGGAAAAGCTTGTCTGCAGGCTATATTTTCATCTGCTCTCTAAAAAAACTAAGCATGCAAAATATATTTAGAAAATGTCACTAAGATGAAAAGAAAAATATTATTCACAAACCTTTTTAAGGAACTAAAGAGAAAAGCAGGGTTTTGAAGCCATAGAGGCTGTAAAACAAAAGAAAATGAAATTAAATAATAATCTACCAGTCCTATCATGCTCTCTCAGTGGTAATTAGCTCAGTTGTCTTTTTACGTGATTCAAGCACCCCCAAGTGTTACATAAACAATTCCTCCTCTTTTCCTTGAGCCTTAAGCCTCAAGCCTTAACATATGACTTTAAAGAAGATTACCTCAGAGATCTAAACTCACAGCTAAATAAGTTTTCCTTCTCCTCCAGGGGATTTTCACTAATAGTTACGCTATTGGCTAGAATAGCAAGCCTACCTTTATAAAAACAAAGAAACAAAGAGAAGAGGAAGAGTTCACTTATAAAAATAGATTCCTAACATAGGGTTGGCAAACCTGAGCATCAGTTCTGGAATCCACATTAAGGCAGTAGCGTCTCAAGAATGAGTGACTGGATCTTTAAGAAGCCACTTTACCGACCTCTGCAATGGATGTTTATTAGGTGGTGGTAGCTCGCTTGCCTATTAGAGATTAGGCATTAGGTCTGACATATTAAAGTTGGCACTTCAGTAACAGAACATCCATTTACAGATGGACTGGTTTGAATTGACTAAATGGGACATAGATGACAAACAGATGTTCTGACTGCTTCAAGCCCTACGACCTATCCTGGTAGAAATGTAATATTCTTTTAAACTCCAAAGTATGCAGAGCTCTTTCTGCAAGATAAGAGAGACTTTGAAGAGTTTGGAAGCGAAATGGTCTGCTTGACATGGAAATCTGCCCAAAAGGTAAAAACACAGAGAGAATACGTATTACTACCTTATTCTTGTGGAACACCGTCAGCAACTCATATGAACACTGAAATGCTATGCACTAGGAATGCTGCTTTCTACATTAAGTGCTGTAAGAAAACCTTATGGATAGGTTTAAAAGAATGACAAATTAGTTTATGAAGAACTAAGTAAAAGTTCCCCCTCAACAAAATGCGTCATCACTGTGACTCACAGTCCAATTTTAAGCAGTTCCATGTTGAGGGTGATAGGGCGACCCACACAGGTGGAGTCCCATTTTTATCGGGAGAAGTGTAGAAACAATGGGTGACAGGACTGTTGTTTATCCCTCCAGATCCCGGAACTTTGCCTCACATAAACGTGAGGAAAATCTGGAACTTTAGCAAACGTTTGATGTTTAGAGGGCATTTTGAGTAAGAAAGTGTGGGATCCATGTAAACCATATTTTGGAATCCGCCAGGTGTCTAGTTTTCATAAATGTCTGTAGACACCCACATCGCTAGAAAGAATAAAATTCAAAGGAAAATATTGACATTTCCAGCCTTGCGGTTAGGGCTTAGGGGCCTTTCCTTTCTCGCTTGACTGACCAAGCCACGCAAGTGGGCTGTGTTTTTAAATCAGGAGATGTTTGGTAGAGTTTGATGTCTGCAGTGCATTCTCATTATAAAAAGTAGCAGAATCTACTTAAATCACACCACCCTGGACTGCTTAAATTTCAGAAATATCTGGTGTTGGTAGATTATGCTGGTTACTGTCTGCCTCTGGTCCCAAATACCACATCGCCAGAACGGCTGAAATTCCAAGGAACAATGTTGCTTTAGGGGCCTTTACTGTTGGTGTCGATTGCACCGGCCACATAAATGTGGTACCTTTTTCATTAAGTGAAGTGTTGGAACACACAATAGAAGAACATATGTTATTAACTATTGAATTTCAATAATTTTCTTTGCTTTCAAACGCAAATCAGTATGGAAGAAAGAACAGATTTTGCAACCCACCATCTGATTCACATAATACTAAGAGTAACAACAAATTCACAACTGTACATACAACCACTATACCCAACCTTAGATTCTGTGGCACTTTTAAACCATTTACTGCAGAGGATGAGACAACCACGTCCTTCACAGTACTTTCGCAACGCGAGGACGTGAACGCCAAGTCCTCCACCTACGGACAGAAAAACTTTGGGATGTGAGGGAAGCACGGGTTCAGTTTGACCAGTGTCAACGGGGAATAACTCGACTGAACAAACACTGATCAAGACGGGAAAGGTATGCTTGGAAAGGGGGCAATGCCCCCTTTCCAACAGTACTGCTCCCTAGTGGATCAGTGAATGGAGGTCGCAGGATACACCCAGTAGACACCAGGAATTTTGTTTGGGCGGGGGTAGCACACTGAGTAAGGGCAAGAACTCCCCAAACGAAAACCAGCCTATGTGCCAACCTAGGGGTGGGGTGCGATTGGGGGGTTTACCTCTGTGGGAGCCGGCCTCGTGGCGTGGTCCTGTTTCCCCGCGCTAAGCCGCACGAGGTCCCATGCACATCGGGACTCCTCCATCTTGGATTGCACGTCACTCCACGTGACCATCTGTATAACCCTGCTCTACCCGGCCTCGGTCCCAGCGAGGCCCGACATCGAGACGCCAACCCCTGGCCCGGGGGATACCACGTGAGCCCTTCCCACTCCCGGCGGAGGGCAGTATCGATGGGACCCCCAACCGTCTCTCCACACCTGGGTGTGACCGCCCCACAGCTCTCTGGGGCCTGGCGCCTCTCCTGCTGGGCGTCTGGCCGCTCCCTACCCGGCCTCTCCGCCCCCTCCGGGCGCAAGGGTCCGGACATCAAAGGGCTCCCGTCCTATATCTGGGGCGACCCGACAACAGGGCAGTAGTTGTATCCTGGAGTCAAGAGCCCTGCTGATCGGATCGCGGCTGACCCTACGGAAGAAGACTCACCCTGAACCACCACTTGAGCCCTGCTGACGACGTCGCGGCTCCACCGTGCTTAAAGACCTTCACGAACCTTTGGGGCCCTGCTGACGCTGTTGCGGCCCGACCTTGTTGAACCTTACCACCTGAGCCCAGCTGACCTCGTCGCGGCTCGACCGAAGCGGACCTACCACCAGAGCCCTGCTGACCGTGTCGCGGCTCGACCTAAGCGGAACTACCATCCGAGCCCTGCAGACGCCGTCGCGGCTCTCCACGTCTGAGCCGCTCTGAGACCAGCATCCAAGGTCTGGCACAGAGCCCTCCCGTACCTGGTTGGTACTAAGACTGTCCCGCTACCCTATCCTCTTAACGAACATTGAGACTCTGATAGGATCCCTCGATCCCTCTGTAAATATTGCCCGTATTACTGCCGATAAAGAATCTAATCTTGCAACTGCTATTGAGTCCTGTGTGGTGGTGTTACTGGGCCTAGTACGATCATAGGAGAAGGACCTCCCCGAGGGGGCTTCTCAGCGGCGCTCGGCTATACCTTTGCGGTAGGAAGGTGCCCGGAATAGTCTCCCCGACTACCCGGTGGCCCTCCCTCCAACATTTGGTGGCCAGCGACGGGATCCGAGCCAGACGCAATCGTACAAGCAAGTAACGCAACCACTGCCGGACCAGACGGGAAAAGAAAACCATGGATGGCCAAGAAGCAACCGTGGCCGCAACCTTCCAGGTGGAGAAACTGGAGGAATACACCCACAAAGAACTCAAACAGTTCTGCAAGGACAAAGGGATCCCAACCACAGGATTGGGCACCAAGGAAGATATGCAGAGAGCCCTGAAAGCCTGGGCAGAACTCGAGACCCCTCCACCCCGAGTCGAAGGGACCTCGGCCCGGGACGGAAACCTGCCGACCACGACCCCGACAAACGGGGAGCGAACCGTCCCGGACACCAGCCTTTCCCACGAAGAGATACGAGAACGGGAAAGGGCACGGACACACGAAATGGACCTTGCCCGACTCCGGCTGGAAGGTGAGCTCCTACTGGCGGAGAAAAAGATAGCCCTGGAGCAACTACGGCTGCAAGAAGAAATCGAGGAGAAGAAAAGGCATCGGGAGCTAGAGGAGAGACGGCTAACCCTCGAGCACGAGAGGAGCCTTAAAGAACTTGAACTAAAAGCTAAAACTGGGGAGACCAGCAACCCCGGAGCCCGGGACGCTCTGCCCCTGACCGAGCCAAAGGTTCACATCCCCAAGGATGTCGTCAAGGAGTACTATAAAAATGACGACATCCAGCAATGGTTCCGAGCGTACGAGGTAGCCATGACCTCCCATCGGGTACCCCGGAAGGATTGGGGCGCCGGCCTATGGAGGAGGTTCCTCAGCGAGGGGCGGGATACCCTGCTGCAACTCCCCGACGCCGTGATGACCTCGTACGACCACATGAAGGAAGCCCTACTCACACGCTACGGACTATCGGCCGAGATGTACCGGCAACGCTTCCGGGACTGCAAGAAGATCCCCGGTACCACATGGGTCGAATACGTGGACTTCTTCAGCCGAGCGTTGGAAGGATGGATAAAAGGGAGCAAGGTCACCTCATATAATGAACTGTTCGACCTCATTGTCTGGGAGCACCTCGCCAACAACTGCTTTGTGGAACTAAGGCAACACCTCCTGGACAGTAAACTGACCGAGCCCCGGAAGCTCGCCGCCGAAGCGGACCGATGGGTCAACACCCGGGTCCCCCGGAACCCTGTGGGGGACTACACCCGGAGTACCACGGGACCTCCCCACCAGCGAGGCGGAGGAGGGGGGTCCCACCGCAGTCGAGAATTCCCAGCCGGGCCGCCCAGAAGTCCGCCACGAGGGCAAGCAACCAACCCCGCTTCCCCGACCCAGGGCCGAAGAGGGACCCCTATCGCCCGGTCTGGACCACGACCGACAGTGACCTGCTTCGGATGTCAGCAGACCGGCCATTATGCAAGCGACCCGGCTTGCCCCGTGAACCGACGGAACGGGACCACCTCCCCGACACATAGCCGCCGCAGCCCTGGGGGAGAGAGAGGACGAGGAGGAAAACCACGACGACGGATCCCCCGAGTGGGAACCAGCCACCATGTCGCTTGTATGCCTAGGCTCCCGAGAAATGGTGCCCCGAGCCACCATCCCAAGCAACACCCAGAAGTACCAACAGTGGGTCACCATCAACGGGCGACGGGCCGAGGCACTCCGGGACACTGGGGCCAGTGTGACCGCTGTCCGCTGCCATCTGGTGACCCCCGAACAGATCCTGCCACATGTCCTCTGCCCTGTCCGGACCGCAGACAACATCGAGAGCATGTGCCGGATGGCCCGAATCCCCTTCGAGTGGGGAGGAGTGTCCGGCACCCTAAAAGTAACTGTCCGCGACGACGCCCCGGTGGACTGCCTCCTGGGGAACGACCTAGAGAGCTCCCCCTGGGCCCAGGTGGAGCGCCGAGAGCATCTGGGGATGCTAGGACTACCTGAGTGGGCCTGCGCCACCACTCGGTCCATGACCACCCAGCCAGCCGCGGCCCCGGCCCCCGACAAGCCGGCGGGCCCCGAACAATCCACCTCCTCCGGCCCGGAGGAACCTGACGAGGAGGCCTGGCCGTCCAAACTTTCTTCCAACGAGGCCGCTCCCCTCAGCGAGATCCCCGAGCTGGCCCAGTGGCGCCACGACGGGGGCCCCACCCGCGAACAATTCCAGCAAGAGCAGAAGGGCTGCCCGTCCCTCGAGGGGGCCCGACAGCAGGCGGCCGCGCAGGCTGCGGGGGACCCCACGGGAACCCACTGGGTCTATTGGGACGATGACTTATTGTATAGCGAGCAGAAAGTCGCCGAACTAGGGGCCGGCCGGGTGCTGGTGGTCCCCCTCCGATTTTGAGAGTTCCTCTTGAACCTGGCACATGACGTGCCCCTCGCCGGACATCTAGGGCGGGACAAGACTTACAGCCGCCTCGTGACCCATTTCTATTGGCCCCGAATGAGACGAGACGTGGACCAGCACTGCCGGTCCTGCCCGACCTGCCAAGCTAGCGGGAAGACTGGGGGACGAGTGAAAGCCCCCCTACAACCATTTCCAGCCGTCCACACCCCGTTCGAACGAGTGGGGATCGACATCGTGGGGCCCCTCGACCCCCGAACCGCCCTGGGCCACCGCTTCATCCTGGTACTGGTCGACCACGCCACCCGATACCCAGAAGCTGTCCCCCTCCGAACTGTGACAGCTCCAGTGGTGGGCCGGGCCCTGATGGGCATCTTCTCCAGGGTGGGGTTCCCCCGAGAAGTAGTGAGCGACAGGGGGACGAGCTTTATCTCGAAGTACATGAGATCCCTCTGGCAACAATGTGGGGTCACCTATAAATTCACTACCCCTTACCACCCCCAGGGGAACGGACTGGTCGAGCGGTTCAACCGAACCCTGAAGGGGATGATCAAGGGCCTGGAAGAGCCCCTCAGGAGGAGATGGGATGTCCTGTTGCCCTGCCTCCTGTTGGCCTACCGGGAGGTACCACAGAAGTCCCTGGGCTTCAGCCCCTTCGAACTGTTGTATGGGCACCCCGTCCGAGGGCCCCTCAGCCTGGTCAAGGAGGGTTGGGAGGCGAACGTCCAAAGTGCCCCGCCCGACGTCTACCGGTACCTCCTGACCCTGCGGAACCAGACTCGGAAGTTCCGGGCCCTGGCAGAAGCCAACCTTGAAGCCAGCCAAGAAGACATGAAACGCTGGTATGACGAGAATGTCTCCGCCGTCGAGTTTGAGCCGGGCCAGCAGGTCTGGGTCATGTCACCCGTGGACCCCTGCGCCCTGCCGGACAAGTGGACCGGGCCCTTCAAGGTAGTTGAGAGGAAGAGCCCCGTCACGTACCTGGTCGACATGGAGTCTCCGAGGAACCCCCTCCGGGTCCTGCACGCCAACCGGCTCAAGCCCCACTTTGCCCGAACTGAACTAAGCTTACTGCTGGCTACTGACGATGGGGGTGAAAGTGACTCCGAGCCCCTACCAGACCTCCTGGGGTCCTCGAGCCAAGACGGCTCCTTGGAGGGCGTCCGCCTCTCCGCCACCCTGACACCAGAACAGCGCCATGACTGCCAGAAGCTGCTGCAACCCTTCGCTGCCCTCTTCTCTCTCACGCCCGGGGTGACCCCCTGGTGCGTCCACGACGTGGACACGGGGGATAGCCCCCCTGTACGACACCGCGCTTATAGAGTGCCTGACCGAGTCCGAGCCTGCATAAAGACCGAGGTCGCCAAGATGCTCGCCCTCGGAGTCATCGAGCCTTCCGACAGCCCGTGGGCCAACCCGGTAGTCTTGGTACCAAAGGCCGCCGCCCCCGGCACGGCCCCCGAACTCAGATTTTGTGTCGACTACCGGGGCCTGAACGCAGTTACCAAGACCGATGCCCACCCTTTGCCACGAGCCGATGAGCTGATTGATCGCTTAGGGGCCGCCCGCTACCTAAGCACCTTTGATCTCACCGCTGGGTACTGGCAGATCAAGCTCACTCCCGGCGCACAAGAACGATCAGCTTTCTCTACCCCCGATGGCCACTACCACTTCCGGGTGATGCCCTTCGGCATGAAGAACGCCCCAGCGACCTTTCAGAGGCTGGTAAACAAGGTCCTGGCCAGTCTCGAAGCCTTCAGCGCGGCCTACCTCGATGACATTGCTATCTTCAGCGACCACTGGGCCGCGCACCTAGGACACCTTGGGGAAGTCCTGGCCGCTCTCCAAAGAGCCGGGCTCACCATTAAAGCCAGTAAATGCCAGATCGGTCAAGGCTCTGTGACCTATCTGGGCCACCAGGTGGGGAGTGGCCAGGTGGCCCCCCTCCAGTTAAAAGTCGACGCCATCCAGGCGTGGGAGCCTCCCGCCACCCAAACCGCTGTCCGGGCCTTCTTAGGCCTCACAGGTTACTACCGACGCTTCATAAAGTATTATGGCAGCATTGTGGGCCCCCTTACGGAACTCACTTCGAAGAAGCGGCCCAAGACGGTGCACTGGACGCCCCGCTGCCAGACCACGTTTGATGCTCTCAAGGCGGCCATGTGTGCTGCCCCTGTGCTACAGGCCCCCGACTACAGCAAAGAATTTGTAGTTCAGACCGATGCATCGGAGTACGGGGTCGGGGCAGTCCTCTCCCAGCTGGACGCCAAGGGCCTCGACCGACCGGTGGCCTTTATCAGCCGCCGACTGCTGCCGCGAGAACAGAGGTGGAGCACCATCGAGCGGGAGGCCTTCGCTGTGGTATGGGCTCTCAAGAAGCTCCGGCCCTACCTTTTCGGTACCCACTTCAGGGTCCAGACTGACCACCGGCCCTTGCGGTGGCTCATGCAAATGCGGGGCGAGAACCCCAAGCTGTTGCGCTGGTCCATCTCACTGCAAGGGATGGACTTCACTGTAGAACACCGGCCCGGCAACGACCACGCCAATGCGGACGGCCTGTCCCGATTCTTCCGCCTCGGCGAGGAGAACCCCCAAGAAGATGGGTGACTCTCCCTGCCTTCAGCTGGGGGGGACGCGTGTGGGAGCCGGCCTCGTGGCGTGGTCCTGTTTCCCCACGCTAAGCCGCACGAGGTCCCATGCACATCGGGACTCCTCCATCTTGGATTGCACGTCACTCCACGTGACCATCTGTATAACCCTGCTCTACCCGGCCTCGGTCCCAGCGAGGCCCGACATCGAGACGCCAACCCCTGGCCCGGGGATACCACGTGAGCCCTTCCCACTCCCGGCGGAGGGCAGTATCGATGGGACCCCCAACCGTCTCTCCACACCTGGGTGTGACCGCCCCACAGCTCTCTGGGGCCTAGCACCTCTCCTGCTGGGCCAGGGGTGTGGAAATTTTTCCAAAATCTACTTGGCCAAGGGACAAAATGTTTCACCGATCTACTTGTCCTGGGAAGGTAACTGCTTGCCCCGCCTATTCCATAAATTACTATGGGAGGTCTTCACGAAGAGAACCTGCACTGCAATCAGTGCAACATACTTTGCAATATATATTTCAAGTGCAAGTCCAATTATGCAATGCATTGTCATGCACTCTTAAATGCAACTGTTGTAGGGTGGCTGTACAGCATGCGTGCAGATGTGTCAGTGTGCATTGCACCCAATTATCAACTAATTTGCATGTAAAACATTTTCATATTAAGAGAAATAGTACCTAAAGGCAGAGTGCAGACTTATAATTTACTACATTTCTGGAAGTGTTTTTGGCACAGACAAGACTGTCGAAATATGAACCTGTAGGATAGAAGGGTGTTCATCATAGGACAAACTCATAGCTGTCCAGCTTCAAAAATACTCAGATGTGATGCTCTGATAAACTTGTGAATGGGAATAGCTGCACTTCTTGGCAGAGCTTACGAACGGTTCATGGGGCAGCAAAATCAAGTAGCAGATGTGCTGCGGCTCACTGAGGCAGGATACTTAAGTACAAATACACAAGAGGCAGTAATAGGCAGTTAAATAAATCTCTCCTTTTACACTTCTGATCAGGTATGGTGTGTTTATATTATTGGGCACTCACCGCTACAACATCTCTACATTCTTCTCCCACACAAAGAGCATATGCAGCACTGGCAGTAGCAGTACAGGGTTCTCTCTTGCATATAGTAATGGCAGCAGCTGAGTAAGCTACCCTAACATGAAAAAGTGCAGCTCACCAATTGATGTTCAAGTTTGTCTCTCTCAGATCTGTAGGACATGTAGCAGCAGTGATATCTTTATACTCACAAAGCTGGAAAGCAAGCGTTAGTCTCAGAGAAGGGAAGGAGTGTTAGTTTGAAAAGACAGTAAATCTAGAAGTGCAGAGCTGAGCATCATTGAGACGGGGGCTAGTGAGTAACTGCAACCACTCAGCATTCCATGTCACACCTAGCAAGGATGCCCAGGCTCAGTCACAGTAGAGTTGGAAACTTTGTCCTGACCTCTTGGATAGTCAAATGGTATCTGGTGAATGAAGTTTGTTTATTCTTCAGCGGATTTAGATCCAATAATAGCTGAACAAACACCCAAAGCGCCACTACTTTATTTTACTTTCCTCTCATGACATATCAGGGCTGGTGGCTTAGTGGACTAATGCGTCCACTGTAGGGCTCTGTGTTTAACCTCATGGTCACAGGTTCAAATCCTGCTGGGTCCACTCAGCCTTTCATCCTTCTGAGGTCGATAAAATTAGTAACATTGAGTTGGGTAACAATAAACAAATGTTATTCAGTGTGAAGATACCCTTCTGGGTGAACATGTGCTTTAAAAATGCACGTTAGGTTATCAAGCCAGGACACAGGCGTAAACACTGAGGCACTTTCCCTGCACCTCTTGCACTGCATGTGGTATAAAGTCCGAGTTCAGGATTCTTTCCTTTCACCTTTAAAACTGGGAAAGCTTCAGAATCTGCTTCATCTGTGAAAGGAAAGCACCATGCTTGTCGTATGGGCATTTATTTTTTGCAAAGGTATTGGTGTGCTTTTCATGAGCACCAGTTACATTACACAAGGTCATGAGCATTTGTTTTTAGGACAGAGCAGATTAAGTGATCTGCCCAGAATCTCAGGATGTTTAGCAATGGTGAGACTTGAACCTGGTCCCCAAGGTTCAAAGTCGGCAGCTCTGGCTGTAACTGGGGGGTTGGGAGCTGGGTGGGTATGTGTGTGTGAAGGGCATAGGGATGGTGGTTGGTAAAATGGTGGGGCAGTCCCACTCTCTCTTTAAAAAAAGGGGACTCTTTGCTCCCTTCTTTCAGTCTGGAGTCTATGACAGGAGGCCCTCCGCCTACCTCTTCTCCTGCCCTGCTCTCCAAACCCCATGGCAGCAAGTCCTGAATACTGTATTCAGAGGGCAGTGTGAGTGCAGCAGTGGTATCAGGCACAGCCTGCAAGCTGTCTGCTCAGTGGTTGAAGGGCATTAAAAAACAGTATGGGAACTGTGATGCTGCATGAAAAGGGGGAGGCAGTGTTAGAGAGCCTGTAAGGGGGGGGGGGGGGCTAAAAAATACAAATATTCTCTAAATTTTTGTGGTCTTTCACCTTCAGGTAACTACATGTATAATAATGGACAGCTTTAGTTGAAATGAAAGTTACGTTAATCAGTGGGATATTATGAAACTTCTATTAGTTCATGCACTGACCAACCCATTAACATTTAGCACAACAGGCAGGAATCTCTCTGACAGACCGTCCTAGGCACTGGCACCCACATGTGCAGACTGCACATGCATCTCTATGGAACGGTGACTGTGCAGGTTTTGCTGCAGAGTTCTGATGCTAGCCACAAGCATCCATCTTGCAGGACACTCATCTCCACCAACTGTCAAAAGAGCCGGGCCAGCCCTGGATTACTTGGGGTAGAGGTGGAGGCTGTGAGATGCCTGTACACAGGGTCTCTGCTGAAGGAGGTTCTGGTCACCGCAGGTGAAGGGGGCAATGATTCAGCTCTTTATCTGCAGGGGCCTGTCCTGGAGGCTTTGATTCCACCTAGTAGTGACACTGAACCAGTGACAATGTGGGCTTATGACCCTGAGATCCCTGAAAATCATTTCTGTAGTCAGAATGAAAAATAATGTGGATGGGCGAGTGCAGGCATCGAGAGGGATTTTGGGCTGGGAATGAGGTTGAGGGGCAGCAATAGGGGGGAGAACAACAGTCTAAACAGTCTTAATGTACCTCTAACGTATCCAAGCATTGAGCCCACTTTGTCTAAATAGAGCTTGAGAAAATCTGATCACGTCACAGGCAAACTGACACTTTCAGATTACAGCCTCCATTCCCTATAAGAAGACAGCTAAGGAGGTCGAGAGTATGCTGCAGTGATTGGTTTGTAACCTAAGTGCCATAGATATGAGTATGGTAGTTTGGTAGGCTTTTGCACCTGCTACCACATACAAGGTAAAAAGACACCTGCAGTTCCCCTGCTCCGACCCCAGTGGCTTAGATCATAGGAGGGGGATTTGGGGAGGAAGAGACAGGGCCGATGCGCTTGCAGCACATGGCTGCAGGCAGCACTCACGATCCTCACGAGCCAAGCAGTTTTTCAAAAGGTAGTTAAACAGACACATGTTACAAAAAATAGCAGGAAAGAGAGCATGAAACATGGGCCTGTGAGAGAAAAATAAGGCGAGGGAGAGTGAATGAGACGGATAGTGTTAACTCATGTCACAGTGTGTGCAATGTGAGGCACACACACTCTATTAGGCCACCAATGAATGAGTGTCTGAGACATGAGACTGATTCGGGACCCTGGAATTTCAACATCTTTTCGTCTTTACATATATTATGTAACAGCACACAGCGGCTCACTGTTCACCACCTTAAATCTCATACGGGCAAAAAGTAGACAAATTTGATCAGGCACTTTGCAGGTAACAGATAGCAGCTTCTGTCCCGAAAGGAAATTAATATAAATCACCCATCCGCCCCATCAATTATTTTTTTTTTTAAGTTCTTGGTAGTTTAATACTTACTTGCTGACAGCTCCTTATTCCTCAAATTCTTTATCTTTATGGTGCACACAGCCAGGTCTTCTGTGAGTTGTGCCTGGCTTTTTCTCCTCAAGTTTAGGGTTATTCCTCTCCTCAGTTGGAAGTCCAGCAGCTCTTCCTTTAGGGCAGGAAACAACGATAGTATTTTGAGTGTCCGAGGCTATGTCTGAGCCTTGAATCACCCGTTCGGAGGTGGGATCCAGTGCTCCTTCCAAATCCACAGTGAGTACGACAAACTGGCTCCGGGAGACCAATCTATCCAGTTCTAGGGGGCATTGGAGGGAAGCTGTCTTCATCTGTTTGCTGCTCTTGCCCCAGTCGCCATCCAGTTCTGGTGTGTAATGGAGCCGGCCTGTTTTTCTTCGCCCTGCAATCATTGTTTTCATTACACAACTGCAGAATGAGGCATCCGAGGCCGAACTGTTTGTGGATTACCGTGGGGCAAGGAGGGCGAGGAGGCGACCCGCGAGGAGGTGCAGCACTCCGGCTGGGGCGGTACGGGAAGGAAGTGAATGGGAGGGAGGGAGAGGGAAGATGGAGAGAGAAGAGGAAGAGAGAGCAGACAGGGACAGAAGATAAAGAGAGAGCTAGTGAAAAGGAGGAGAGAGGGGCAAAGCAGAGAGAGGGAGAGGGGCGAACGCGAAGAGGAAGAGAGACAGACAGGGGGAGCAGATTCAGAGAGTGAGTAAAAAGCAGAAGAGAGAGTAAGAAAGCCGTCCCATCACTCCACCAGCTGTAATGAGCAATACAGGGTAAAACAAACATATTGCTCATTTGCTATAATGCTACCGTGTGGTGTAGCTGAGACACTGATCACCGGAATTTGAAATATTTTCAACCCGATACAATTCTTTAACGCCACATTTAGTATAATATGAGCCGTTGCATAGCAGAGCTCCACTTACACAACAGACCACTCCAAACCCCAAGTTAGCGCGCTCGGTTTTCTTTCCTGGATTCTGAACTGAGCACTAGCATAATACCGTTATTGTCACTGCAATCCGTTGAGCTCTCGGCGGGATCTTTGCATTTTTTTTCCTTCGCGAGCAGAGAGAATAAAGTTAACTGTACTCCTACACCCCGCCCCCTGGTGCCGCAAGCTCACTCGGCATTAACCGGGTAACATTAATGCCAGCCACCCTTTCTCCTCACCTCTATCTCGGGTCACGCCACCAGCACCGAAATATTTCTGCTACCCTCATGTTAAAATTGAGACAGCTTCCTCGTGGTTCTGCATGTCCACCCCATTAAGCTTGAGAAAGCGAGACTACCGCTTATTGAGACTGACGTTTCAGTCCCCCAGCCAATCACTGGCGAGAGCCCAGTCCTGGGCTGCTAGCCAATCACAGGCCTCAAAAGTGTCTCCGGCTCTCTGGCTGCCTTTCTGATTGGCTGCGAGTCCCGAACTGCCCCCACCTGTATTATGCATGCGGTTTAATGTCTACTTGTCCATCGGACAATATAGGCATTAAATCTTCTTGCCCGTGGTAAAAATCAACATGGCTCGGGCGATATGATTTCCCCACCCCTGTGGGCGTCTGGCCGCTTCCCTACCCGGCCTCTCCGCCCCCTCCGGGCGCAAGGGTCCGGACATCAAAGGGCTCCCGTCCTATATCTGGGGCGACCTGACAACAGGGCAGTAGTTGTATCCTGGAGTCAAGAGCCCTGCTGATCGGATCGTGGCTGACCCTACGGAAGAAGACTCACCCTGAACCACCACTTGAGCCCTGCTGACGACGTCGCGGCTCCACCGTGCTTAAAGACCTTCATGAACCTTTGGGGCCCTGCTGACGCTGTCGCGGCCCGACCTTGTTGAACCTTACCACCTGAGCCCAGCTGACCTCGTCGCGGCTCGACCGAAGCGGACCTACCACCAGAGCCCTGCTGACCGTGTCGCGGCTCGACCTAAGCGGAACTACCATCCGAGCCCTGCTCTCCACGTCCGAGCCGCTCTGAGACCAGCATCCAAGGTCTGGCACAGAGCCCTCCCGTACCTGGTTGGTACTAAGACTGTCCCGCTACCCTATCCTCGTAACGAACATTGAGACTCTGATAGGATCCCTCGATCCCTCTGTAAATATTGCCCGTATTACTGCCGATAAAGAATCTAATCTTGCAACTGCTATTGAGTCCTGTGTGGTGGTGTTACTGGGCCTAGTACGATCATAGGAGAAGGACCTCCCCGAGGGGGCTTCTCAGCGGCGCTCGGCTATAACTTTGCGGTAGGAAGGTGCCCGGAATAGTCTCCCCGACTACCCGGTGGCCCTCCCTCCAACAACCTCCAATCACACGCTAAGGGGGCAGAAAGCCCACTAGTGGCAGGGATTTTCTTTTCAGAAAACAAAAAGGTGGGCAAGTCTGGCCTGCTTGCCCGGGAATCAGGCCTGACCCCACCACTAAAAGGCCACAACTGTCTCTCTGTCCCCATGGGCAGATTGTGGGGGTTAACCCCATCTGCCCATTCTGGGGTGGGGAGGGAGGCAGCAAGCCCACTAATTTGTCAATGGGGTGGGGCACTACGCTCTGGTGTTCTGCCTTGCACACATCCCATAAATGCCCAACAGGCATTATGCCCCTCCAAAGTTTATTTTCAATTTGCCCACTCCGGGGAGGGGACAGAAAGACCACTAGACACCAGCAACTATATATAAAAAAATATAAAACAATTGGGTGGACATGGACCATCCTGGCATCGGCCCTAACCTCCAGCCCTAAAAGGCCTCAGAAGACTTTTTTCCACACCCCACTGGGGGAGTGCAGCAGAAAGTCCCACTACGATTTTCTTTGGATTTTTAATGGCCTAGCAGCAGCACTCCCTGGCATTGGGTCATGCCTCCACCCAGTGATAACAATCTTAGTTAAGCTCTTGGGCACAGGTTGGGGGTCTTCTCCCAATCAACCCTTGTTGGAGGAGGGGACAAAAAGCACACTAGAAACTAGGGAAATATTGTTCTTAAAAAAGAAATGAGTTGGGGTGGCCTGCCCTGGCATCAGGCGTACACCCACCTCTCTAGCCCCCACAGTTTTTCTGCAACCTCCTTCAGGACCCTACAGCATCCTAATCCTCATGGCGAGCAAGACGAAATTTAGGTTCTTTTGGGCATAGTTTTGATACATGGGTTAGCAGAGAGGGGATTAACTCTCCATTCTGCCTTCCTCAGTTGGCAGTAAGACTCTCTGATGACCGGTGGCGGGGTACACAGTGCAGTATCTGGATGGTCTGCTGAGCTTTCTGACTTCCTTGGGATGGGACGATAAGTGGTAAAAATCCCAATCTGCCCAACCGGGGGAGGGGGTCTGAAAGTTCAGAAGACTATTTAGGGGTAAACGGAGAAAAGGATGGGGTGAGGTACTGGACAATCTTAGCCATGGTCCCAGTGCCTCAGTAGCAGACAGTATTTATGCCCCCAGGAGTATGCACAATGGGGATAACCCCCTCTGTGCAAGCTCATATGTCAAAGATACACTCAACGTCCTCTCACTTGCCATGGTGAATTGCTCCACTGTAACCAGCAGGCAACCAAGGAACCATGCCAACTGTGGACATTTCTGAAAACTAGAGACCCAGGAAATCCAGGGGGCTGAGGCATGATTTCTTACCCAGAATACACTAAACTGTCAACTTTTGCACCCAATCGTCTTGCTCCGTAGGAATGAAAGGGACATGTGTAAAAAAGTGGTGTGGGTGTTCAGGCAGTCTTCGCACTGGGTCCTATTTCCTGGACATTGGATACTATTTATGAAACCCCCCTAGAGAGGTAGAGTGGGCAGGGGTTACCACCCCCCCCCGCCTTCTCCTGCTGACCCATATGTCAAAACTACACTCAAAGGCATCCAAATGTTCGCTGGTTTGTCATAGGGCTTTCTATAGGATTTGGTCTCTAGGCCCCAGGGGTAGAAGGCTGAGGTTCATGGGTGTAATGTGAGGACAGACGACAGAGTAGATCGGCACCAGTCCCAAATAAAAAAAAGAATCCTAGGACTAAATTACACAACAAACACACTGTCCCTATTTGCATTATGGTGCTACCTTAATTAGATGTGAGTCCAATTAAAACTAATAAAAATAAAAGCTGTCCTCAATGTAACAGGAACTCAGACACTTTGTGCCAGTGCTCAGGAGAAGGCAATAGTGAAACACATGCCCACTGGTTGAAACACTGGCTTTATCCTTCACTGGAAGAGGACTGGCTGTGAGGATCCGTTTATTCCCAGTTACCTACTCCCATGGGGCACCTGACTGTGTGCCACCTTTAAGGGTGCTACCAAGATTTTCTTATGCCTCTGTGATCATGTCTGTAATAAAGCGCATAGGCAAAATGTTACCTCATTTGAATGGAGCCACACTAGTGGTGGTCGGCATGGCTCACAGGTGGCGGGGCGGGCGAGGGGTATCGCAGGGGGAATTTAAAAAACGTAACTTTGGCGGGTCCCCCGTCCCTGCTCCAGCTCTCCTGCCTCCGACTCCAGGAACAGGAAGCAGGCAGACATGATTGGTTTGAGCGCCGTGACACACGCTCAGCCCGGGGCGGGAGGGGTTGGCATGTTCTCCACGCATGCTGTAATGCAGCCTGCATGGAGAATGGGGAAAGTACGCATGACTTGTTTGGGTAAACCACTCTTCCCCGGCTCTTCTCTGAGAGCAGAGCAGCCCCGCTCACCTGCAAAGCAGCAGGACATGAAGCATGAAATGATAATAAACGCCAAGTTATTATCATTTTATGTTTCTTCTTGGCACTACTTAAAAGCAGTATGTTGCCCCTCCTTCGCCATAGTGGAGGAGCCGCCACTGAGCCACACCCCTATGCAAATGTGGGTACACTGCTTGCGAACAAACATTTAAGACTCCTTTTACAATACCAAGTGCCTTGCGGGGTGGGAACAGTCAGTGGCACCAGGAACAATCACTATGACCCTCTGAACCCCCCTAGAACCGTCTGTAATATGGTTCCTGGTGCCTTGTGTGATTTCTGGCAACCCCTTTGCCCTTCCCGGGAAGGACAGTATTGGGTGCTTTCCCTTGACTTTTTGCTTTTCTCCTTCCCGGTTTTCCGCTGATCTAGGTGCTAGCCTTAGGACTTTCAGCACGTTTGACACAGGCGTTCAGTGCCAAAGCGCTGTGCTTGTCATATACATACTGGTAATTGGTGTATACATGATTGGCTGATTCGAGTTAGCTGTAAGTCCCTTGTTTAGGGGTAAGATATATACCCACGGCATGTACCTCGAATAATCCTCCATGAGCCTGCAGCACTGGTTGTGCCATCTACGGAGGTAGCTCATCGAGTGTGCCATAGGTTTGCCCTGCTGGGCCCGTATGCTCAGGTTACTGTTACTCGGCTTGGCATTTAAAAGCTACATGCCAAGGTTCTGCATGTCTCTTGCTATATCGAGGTTCTCCTATTGGACAGGGTGCTGTATTGGGAAGAGGTAGGGTATGTACGTGTGCGCGTTACATGCAAGGGTCGTGAATGGCACTGGATGGTGTGTTTGGTACGATGGGGCCTGCTTCTCGCATTGGATTAGCATGGGGGGGTGTAGGGAAAGGCTATTGAGCAGTATTTACTATGTGTAGAATAGTAGCAGTATAATGTTTGATATCAATGAGTTCGTAATGGCGAATTATCTACAATAGTTCGAGTAGATCCGCTGTGTGCCTGTCGGCATGTCTCCAATTCACATCTGGGTGCTGAAGAGACAGCTACATCTGTGCATTCCTGATAGAAGGCCATAAACTAGGCGCCCAAGGGAAACTGGAGACCTCCGACTCTAAGGGGCCTTTCTAGGATGGTTACGTGGGTGGGAATTGGGACTTGCATTTCAAGAGGTAGAGTTTTGGCCCCAATAAAGATCATGATCAAACCTCCCGGGTGGGATGGCAGACTGGACAAAATTTAGAGATGGCCAGTGCATTTCAAAGGTGGCCTTTTAAACTGATTACATCTTCAAAGGTTACTGCAGGTATAACTACTGGGGCTCCAGTGTACATACAATGTGTATCTCATTTTGATTTCAATGTGTGTGTAATACAAAGACCAGTGTTTTAGACACACGGTATGGAGTCTTTTTGTGGTGTATGCAGTGTGTTGCAAGGGTGGTGGTGTGCTAATACGTTACACTTGGGCCCTGAGGATAAGCCGGACTGTTAGGTGCCAAGCTATCCAAGGGTGAGCACAGGTTATCGGACACGTGTATCATACTCATCCTATCTAGAATGGTGGATTCTGACTGGCTCCGATGCATCCCAGCCAGCCAGAAATCGATTGGACTAACAGGAAAAGTAAGGGAAAATCTCCCAATCTGCCCCCAGTATCATTAATGAAGTTGCCAACAGAAACCTTTTAAGACAATCAAGTACTGCTCCAATCCCCTGCCGAAACCTTCTATTCCACATTCAAGAGACAAGTGTAATGCCATTAACCTCTTCAGTTAAAAATAAAAAACATACCTGACAGTACATCAACAACACCAAGACTCCTTCTCCCCCTATATGAACCACACGTAGCATCAAGCAATGGTCATTCCTAAAAGCTCAATCTATTGCAGAGCTCATGGGCATACTCAACTCCCTCAAAACCACCTTCTGCAGAACTACCAATCTGGTTTAGAGCATGCTGCAACACAGAGACAGCTACCTAACCCACTGTCAACGACGCCCTCCTAACCACAGATGAAGGTGATCCCTGGTTCCTGATATTGCTGGACCTCTCACCCGCCTTCAAGCTCACAAGCTTATAAAGTGCAGATTAAGTTGGCTCTATGTATCCTTAAGATTGGCTCTATGGATCCTGAAGGGGTGAACAAAGAGTTCAAGAAAATCAAACTCTGAAAACTCAAAGAGAAAGTCAAGCTGCCCTACTTGCAAATTGTACAAGCCAAAAAAACTGATGAAAGTCAAGCAGATCAAGAAAATGAAATCGAAGATGGAAGCTTGATTCAATTTGATTTGCCTGGGAGTGTGAGAAAAGGAAGCAGAGTGTTGCAAATCAGACTGAACAAAGAGTTAATAAATTATCGTTTAAGAACGTATCTATACATGCCGCATCAAAAAGAACAACAAGAGAAAGAGTGCCAAACAGGATATATATGGCGCATACCTGACAATAATCGCGCCAAAGAGACATTGATTTGAAACTATTTACATTTATACTTGAAGAACCCCCCCCATTAAATGGCAAATGAACTATGGTAATGATCAATGCTAAATAAGTTTGGTGACGAAGAGGTCATCTGTTGCTATGAATTTTGAAAGACTGATATTGTTAGAATTTTTGATGGTGATAGGGATGTGCCGCTTTTTAACTACTTTTGATTACTTTAATGTTTTGGATTACTTTTTAATACTTTTGATAATTTGTTGTACTTTGCGCACTTTCCTTCAAAATCCTCTTTATTTTGGATAAAAAAAACATTTTAAAGAACTGGAGAAGATGCCTTCAAGAAAAAAAAAAAAGTTTTCTTGGCTTGCTAAATATGTTTTTATAATTCACATTTCAACTGCACTATTTAGTATATATATTTATATTCTTCTGGTGAATATTTCCCAATCCTAAATAAAAGCTCAATGTTCTGCAATGATACTAAAAATCATTGGTTACATCATAAATATAGCTATAATGAAGAGTTTGGAAAAAATGTTTATAATGATTTAGTAAAGAATTATACAGATAATGAATCTGCCTGCCTACTTCCGTTTCTGACAGTATTACTTGTATAGCTGCTGCTAAACTGCAGTCTTTCATGTACTGTCTACGATGGAATCCTCATTCACCAGGATTATTTAGAAGAAACTAACATATATTATAATCGCCCATTTAACAGATGACCTGTTCTTGCAAGTCTTGGCAACTGAACCTTTTAAGAGTGCTATAGTGTTTCACAGTACTAATAATGGAAGTAATAATATGGAAAACGTATGTAAACTGAGTGGAGTTGAGAATGGTTTCTATAAGAGAATATAACAGGAAGAGATCAAGAAAGAGTTTGCTGAGGGGTTCAACAAAAATGGAGTTTGATTTGAAAGAAGAGACTGTGATTAATAATTCTCAAATATATCCTAGTATTAGAATCTGGAAGGAGAAAACATGGAGTTTGTGTAGAATGTGAATGATATTGAACAAGAAGGATAACCAAACTACTACAGGCAATAGTGTGTGTGCCTATAAATATATTACAGATAGAATCAAAACTTCCTAACACATAAAACCTATGTATAAAAAGCATTTATCACATTTGTACCAAAACTGCTTATTTTACTCTTCCACAAGGTTGGGCAGTTTCTTAATATTTAGCTTTAGTTTAACCAGATATCTATCATTAAGTTTGAGTGATGTGTGTCATGGAAGAGTGAAGAGAGAAAGCGTGGATCAACAAGTGCTAAATGTGTTTGGTGTTTTGACTCCTTGTATAAGAATAACCTTAGATTCTGTTGAGATTAGAAAGGTGTCTACTTTAGTGGAGTGTGTGGACATTAACACATGTGGTACTTTGATTAAAATTGATGAAAAAATGTTTGCAATAAGATCCATTGTGATCCAAAAATCGCCTAGCTTTAGATTGCTTTTCGCTAAAGGAGGAAACTGTAATTTGCTGAACTTATATACATGATAACCGTGAGAAAATTAATAAATAAATTGATAATATAACTATCATTTTGAATGTGATTCACCATATGGGTAAAGCGGGGACTTACGAAAAGAGGGGTTCATGGTTTGGTGAGGTTGGTAAAAGTGTAATAATAAAAACAGCGATGTACAAATATTAAAAGTGTTGTTCTAATATTTAAGCTTTTAGAAACAATTTGAATGAAATGTTTTCGTTATAATTGCAGAGGCAAAAAGAAGAAGAAAATAATGAGTTGGATGAACAAAGGAGAGATAGCTCTTCATGAGATGAAGGTCAGATTGTATGATGATCTCAAAGCCTAGCAGGAGAAGAAATCGATTAAACCAAGAATAATAAAACACATGCTGTAGAGGTCAATGGTGATAATTAGTGATTACTTATCAGAGGGGGTAATCGTAGATGAGCTTCAATGTGATAAAAAATAATGAATATTTTAGGCGTGTTCAGTTATCAGAACTAGGCCACACCGAACCACATGGACAATCATTCATGAAATGCTGCTGAAAAGTTCATGTTTATTTTACATGCACGAGGGTTCCACGTGTATGGTGTTTTTCGATTTCAGAATATCAATGGAAATACAGCTTCAGCTGTGGTCTGTACTAATACAATTGTATAATATTTGTTTTTTCATCCAAGGGGAAGTATGTTCTTTCTATTAAACGTTTCAAGGTTGCTAACCTACGCTCTGCTGTACTTGAACAAGCAACTGTATTCTTGTGTTTCATAAAGTATGATGCCATAGGAAGTAGGAGTTACTTGGGCTGCGGTACAAATTAACAGATTGATTGCTTGTCATGAATGAAATATTTTTAGGGTGTGGCCCCACGGACTTCATTGATGCTTGCCGCTTAGTAAGGGCAAAGGTCTGGTCCTTCTCTCAATAGACCAGAACACACATTAGACTTAATAATTAAATTAAGATGTCAGGCCACAACAATGCAAATGCTCCCACCTTGTCTCTTGCAGGAATTAACTCACTAAGAATCAACTACCAACCAGACTTATCTAAAAATGGGGCAAACAAAATTCAAATACAATATCCTAGGTAGCAACCTTGAAACTCTCATATCTGGCTCCTATATTTGCGTTTCAAAGGGAATCATTAAGACTGATCTGATTTTCAACACGAGACGCACAGCTAAATGGTGGAATGAGTTTTTCTCTTTCAAGACAGTCAACGCCACACAGAACATCCCCCATGGGCTCAAACTCACAATATCACCCTGCCCCTCACTTAAAGCGAATGCTACCAGCTCAAATTATAAAATTAGCAACATCCTTATCAAAGCAGCGGACAATGACCAACAAGCATTAGACTCACATTTACTGACCTGAAAAAGCAAGTAGCAGCCCCAGCAAAACTCCCTAAGAACCAGTCTCATACTTCAACCCCTAACCATTATCCTAAACCCACTACCACCACCCAAAGAACTACAGCCATTGGCAATCACAGCCATGCAGTCTACATAGACTCCAACTAGACCCTCATACTAACAGTCCCCACAGCCAGAGGAGCAACTACTCAACTACAGTAAGTGGTTCAGTGCCCAATAAACATCCCATAGGCATAGAGATGGTTATTGAAACAAAAACTCATCCAGATCACGAAAATATGCAAGCATCCGCACAAAATTATAATGCATTCTGTCAATGCCCATCTCAGTAACTTCCTGTAAACCAAATCAACAATAACCTACAACTAAAGAGGGAGGTCGTAAATTGGGTCAAGAAAAAAGCCACTATGCACTCCGACTCACTGTAGAAAAGATACACATGCCGACTTCCAAATTCACTGAATCTCCTCAAAGCAGAAACCTTATCTACAAAAGCACAAGCAAACTCCCCGAGACAACAAACTTTATCATCCGAGAAGAACGAATAATAATTTCTCTGAAGAAGAAATAAACACTCTGATAATTTACTATCAGGGCTCTCAGAAAACCTCCCCGACACAACATCCAACATTTCAATCGTCAAGTTATTCAATAACAAAAATCGGAGAGCAAACCCTCTACAAGTCAAGCACAACAACCTGATCCCAACAGCAATGAACAGAATGGCATGACAGTAACACGCAAAACAATAACAAACCTAAAATGCATGCTGCACAACTGCAGATCAGCTTAAAAACACACAGCTGTTATAGCAGATGCAGTCTTAGCACATGATCTGGATATTCTCTTCCTAACTGAACACTGGCTCAACCAAACGTTGGCTCCAATGATGGACATTCCAATTGCCCCGGATATTACTATCTGACGTCTAGACCGCACACTGAAGAGGGGGGGGGGGGCTAGCTATATTCTACAGATACTCCCTAACCTTAAACTTACTATCGCTAGACGATCCATCGTTTGAACTCATGGGAGCTAAAAATCAAGTTTGAAAAGAAACAGATAGCGAATACACTTCACTAATACCATCCACTAGGTGACAATGCAATATTCCTGGAACAACTTATGGAAACAAACACAATCAATGCTACTACACTCTCTGATACAATAATGGTTGGAGATTTTAAACTGCATTGGAACAATGTCAAAGCCCTCACTGTGGCTGCACTCAGTAACCTGCTCCAGGGCCTCACCATGATTCAAGCATGCAAGGGATCAACCCAGAACAAAGGTGCTACACTTGATCTCATCATCGCTAAACCGGGATCAGTATACATTCCAGACATCTCCCAAACAGTTAGGTCAGACCACCCTCAAATTATTTTCCAAATATTCACACATGTAACTAAAATCAAGGGTCAAAAGAGAAGGGAAAAGACCTGGGTGATGTATTTCAGCAGCACAAACAGTTCAGAACTGGTGGATCTGTGCCAAACCTCCTTGGCACCCCAGACTGACCAAACAGTTTCAAGATCCAACGCATCTCTCCAGCAGCAATATACCAGACATAGTTCAGAAGGTTGCTCCATTACGATTGATAAGGCAAAAAATAAAACCTCTCAGTACCATGGTTCAACTAAAACAAACAACGAAAGAAGACAACTAAGCCAGTTGGAATGACTATGGAGGAAAGACCCATAATTCCCATCTCGGAAAGCTGAGAAGGTACAGATTCTCATAAAAAAAAGGCAATTCAGAAAGCCGAAACAACAGCGATCAGATCTTAACTGGACAAAGCGAAGAACCGGCCCAGAAAACACTTTGACATAGTAAAGCAACAGTCAGCAAAACTTGCAGAACCCATAATTGCCAACAACTCGACAGACATCTGCAATGCCTTCTCTACTTTCTTTAAAGACAAAATCGCAACCATAAACAACCCTATTTCCAGCAAAGCAAGTGCAGAACCCAGGGAAACAACCAACCCCATCTTCACAACACACAGCAGGTATACTGACCAACACACCCCAACTGTTCCAAGGACAAACGGAACCTCCTGGAACAGTTTCAAACCTTTGTGTGAGGGGGAAATGCAGATAAACATTCAGTCAATATAACCTACTACACATTTTGGCGATCCCATCACCTTCCACCTACTGAAAAAGATCCACCAATCCGTTACTCCTTTATGGACGAAAATTGTGAATGCATCTCTCCAACAATGATCCCTCCCAGAATGCCTGAAGATGGGCCAAGTATCCCCCCTACTAAAAAACAGCCACTGACTGACCGAAAAGACGTAAACAACTTTCAACCGGTATCCAGTCTGCCTTTCCTGGCTAAATTGATAGAAAAATGCGCTCACGATCAGCTATGAGAACACATCAAGAATTCTGATCTATCAGACAAACACAAATCTAGCTTCAGATCTGGAAACAATACTGAGGTTGTAATGCTTAAAATTCTAGATGATATATAAACGTCACTAGACCAAAACGAATCCTGTCTCCTAATGCTTCTGGATTTATCAGCGGAGTTTGACAGAGTCAGCCATAAACGCCTTAGAGATACTCTTGAAATCAGAATGAGCCCGTTCGGAACCATCCTTCAGTGGTTCACCTCTTTCTTGCAGAACCGTCAACAAAGAGTCAAAATTGCTCTTAAATCTTTACATGGAACCACTCACTGAAATCCTAAATCGATCGAAAATCTCGTATTACATGTATGTGGCTGAAACTCAACTCTACATCAAACTCTTCCCTCAAGAAGAAATCCGGACACTAGATGATACCATGAGGAAAACAGAAGACTGGCTGGCACACAATCAACTAAAATGAAATCTGCAAAAAACAAAATTTTCTCCTTATCCCTCAACAAGCTCAACTATGGTCTCAGAACCTCAGTTCGCAAAACTACACCTTAACCATCTGCGACTCCGTAAAATCACTAGGCATCATGCTATACTTAAATCTAAACATGTGAGCACACATACAAGCTGCTTACAGAAGCGCCAACCTACATCAGCACATGCTAAGAAAACTAACACCATTCATGCCGTTAGGAGATCAAGCTCTAGTGCTCTTAACACTAAACTATGGGAATGCTATGCTCATAGGTCTTCCAAAAGCCAACCTAGCCCTGATGAAAGTGACAATAAATGCAGCAGCAAGACTTTTAAAAGGCACACATTGGTATGATCGCATCGCCCAGAGCCCTCAACTGGATCCCAGTTGAAGCTAGAACTCAACTGAAGGTTGTAAGCATAACACACAAACCTCTGCACAATTCTGGTCCAAAATACTTGCGAATAGGAGCAAGCTATCAGGAGGCAGAAGAGACTCTAGAAGTACCATATCCGTCACATTAGAACCAGCCAGATTAAAAAAAGGAAAACTCATTGCCGCACTTTCACAGGATCTGCTCCAAAAATATATAACTCCCTACCAACCTCAAAGAGAGCAATTACCTCATTCAGGCTTTTTAAGAAGGAGTTAAAGCCTTACTACTAGAAAAATATATGTCATAAGACAACATCCTTTATAATTGCCACCGTACTTGATATGGTATACTATTGCTTTATGCCTTGCTCTTTGAACTATATTCATAAGAATTCATTTGAAACTGTCATTGACCCTATTCTATGTTAGAGACAACTGTTCTATACCTTGCTCTTCGAATTCTATGTACAGCGTAACTTAAGTGACAGTGTCTTTTCTGTACTGCAACTCTCATAAGCTCTCTTTGCACAGCGCTCCGATACCGTCACGGTCATGTTCACGCTTTATAAAACCCTATAAATTAAATAAAATTTTATGGTAAACCCTTCTACATAATGTCATGCTCTGAAATGTGGATGCCTTCTGTCCCTCCCTAAACTTTATAAAAGACGTGTTATTTTGGAGGAGAACCAGATCATTTGGGCTTTTCTTTGCAGATAAGCTCCATGTCAGTCTATTTACAGACCCAGTTATAGACTTATGATTATGCTAATTATTTAGATTAATTAACTAACAACTTTTTGCTTTCTGCAGTGGTACTATTTTTTAATAAATCCATAGGGTTGCTAACTTTAGAATTTTGCAGTGAGCAGGTTTTTTTTTTATAGCCCTGAACTAAGTCTATGAGAGACTGAGCAAAATTCCGTTATCATCCGACAACCTGCTTAATTTCTTAATTAGAGCTTCAACAATATGAAACAGGGGAAGGAACAAAGTATAAAAGACCATGTTTAGAACTTAAAAAGTTAGCTCTGATCTGCTGATTTAACACTTTACATGACAAATTCATCAGCGATCATCAGCCACACAGCTAATCCTTACCAAGCCAAGACAATATATTGGAAAAAAGACAATAACCTTTACAAGAGGTAATTAATATCATGGAAAGAGCAAAACTGACACAAAGGTGGGCTAAGGCTGTGTAAATTGAAGACAAAGGGATAGACATTGTGGCTTAGAAAGAATACGATGAACCACGTTGCGACCAGAGTTACAGCTTAAAGAAAAGTATGACCAAAAAAAAAGAGCGGTGATAAGAGAACAGGGGTGTATGATTTACACAGAAGGTGCTCTAGGGGTTGCACACTGATCAGCTATCACATGATAAACAAAATATCATGCGCATAATTAGAAGTATTTTGGTTGAGACAATATTGATCAGGATTACAAAGTATGTCATAGGAGGAATGATCACACCGTAAAATCAGCAACGTAAAAGCAGATCGATAATTTAGATAATACTGATGGTGATAATGAAGATGTAAGTGTAGAAACAGTAGTGCTTGGTGTGGATGACGCACCCAGAAAGAAAATGTGTGAGATAGGCATAGGTGGTGTAAAAATGAAAAATCGTAGATGACTGATAGCGTGGGAGAAGAATTGCAAGCTCTAGATGTCAAAACCAAGAGCCGCACAAGATATGCTACAGACAGCTTAGGTTTCATAAAGTTGTTTTTTGTATTCAGGAACAGAAAAGTAAAATGCAAACTGACTGTGTGACTGACTGACTGTTGGGCTGGATGGATCAAGGCGAACTGGGTATGGTTTTGATTCCAAACAGCTCAAAACCTGTGTTGTTGGTTTCATAGAGTGACAAAACATATTAAAGTCATACCTTTGTGTGCTTGAAAATAGACAAGCTTGCAGGGTTGCAGCAAACATATTTGAAAATGAAGACAAACCGTGCAAACACAATGTCAGAAACATACCAATAACCATTAGAGATGGTTATTGAATTATAACTACAAAAACTACAGGTGTGATAGAACCAGGTGAATTTTTGGATTGGGTTTCTTCCCTTGCAGTCGCACGATGGGCAAATGGAAATATAAGAATTGCGTCGACCTTAGAGACTTGAATAAGAATATTAGGATTACCGTTTCCCTTTAACAAAGATTAATGAGTTGCTTGAATCAAATTAGGATGTTGAATGGTTCATTTGATAGACCTTAACTTCTGCTTATCCTCAAGTACTATCATCCAGAGAGTAAAAGGCTGACCACTTTCATCATACCTTTCATTTTGTTTCCAGTTTGTGACAGTACCTTTTGCGCTAACCTCAGCAGCAGCTATGTTTCAGGGGGTAATGGCTGAACTACTTAAGGGACTAAAAAACTTTTATTTTCAAGATAAAATCCTTGTAATGGGGAACTCCAGATCAGAGCATGATACCTAAACTGAAACAGGTATTGACAAATTTAGGAAAAAGTAGGCTTACTGCTAAACACAGGAAATGTGAATTTGCAAGATGTGGTGTTTCATACGGAGGTCATGAAGTTAGTAATGAAGGCATCAAACCTAAGAAAGAATTGTTGGACGTGATCAGGAACGCACCCACGCCTAAAAATAAGGATGATGTAAGAGCATTTTTTTGAAGACTTGCTGATTTTTATTCTAGAGTGGCAAATATTTATGCAAGCAAGACCTTTCCTATAAGACAACTTTTGAAATGTAAATAGAAATTTGAATGGTCCTTAGAATGTCAACAAACATTATGTGAACTCAAGGTAGACATTTGTCATGGCCCACCCTTTCAATGAGTTGATCCAGCATGAAACAGCATGGTCACCACAGATGCGTGTTGGAATGGTTTAGTATCTGTGTTAATGCAAGTAAACAAAGAGGCTGAGAAGTACCTACTGCCTTTGCTTCCCGCTATTTCACTTTAGCAAGTTGTCTGGCGTCTGGAATATTTTCAACAGTATGTATGGGGCTCACCTGTTTTACGTTATGACCACAGGCCTCGAACAAAAGTTAATCAACCAAATGTATACATAATGCTTTACCACGTCTAACAAGTAGGTCAGTTTCATTTCTTGATTATTAGGTGCAGAATATGACTGGAGTAAAAAATAAGGTGGTGGATTTCCATAGTCCCATGACTTTACCTGTGAAGGAAGTGGAGAAGAATGAATGGGATGAATGTTGTGCTGTGAGGTTGTGGGAAAAGGAAGGAAGCAGCAAGTGAAGAGTGGTGAATGCTCAAGAAAATGATGTAGTTTTGAGTGAAGTTTGCAAGTTGGTTAATGGTTTTAAGAAAGATGTGGATAAGAAACTGCAAGCTTACTTGGGAAGTGACAGCTGAATTAACAACTGAGGATGGAAGACAGATGAGGGGCGGGGATGCGTAGTTCTGACAGAAAGTTAGCAGAAAAAAATTACTAGACATTGGTCATGAGGGACACTTTTGATAAACACAAGTTATGTTCAGGCCTCAATTTAGCCCAATTAGTAGTCCTAATACGGCTCGGGAATGGTTGGGTAAAGATATAATGGGACAGGTTCTAGATAAAACCAATGGGCACATATATATAATTCTTGTATTGGATACATTTTGTGAACGGCCTAAAACTAAATGTGTGTTTGAAGCAGAATCTGATGCCGTCGTTGGGCTACTGGACAAGGTATTTGTGAGGAAAAATTTACCTGCATAATTAGTGATAATTACTCACAATTCATGCCTGATTTTTCCCCAAAAGTTTACATATGGGATCAGATCAAACACAGATCTACCTCAAATTGTCCTGAGGGTAACAGTGGTATGGAATGCTTCGATAGAGTTATGGGAAGGGTTTATACATTTAGCACTAATCCCAGTATTATGACGGGCAATT
The DNA here is from genome assembly GCF_964204655.1 of Triturus cristatus. Classification (NCBI taxonomy): domain Eukaryota; kingdom Metazoa; phylum Chordata; class Amphibia; order Caudata; family Salamandridae; genus Triturus; species Triturus cristatus. The sequence continues at coordinate 645,777,471 of NC_140584.1, read as the reverse complement.
GTCCTTTTGAATTGATGAAAGAAAGAAAGCTTTTTTCTAAAGACAATCTAGGGTGGATGTCAACATTTAGGCAAGTAAAGTGGTCACCTGAGGTGGTAAGGAAAAATAGAGTGTGCATGGTTGGCATACAAAATGAAACATGATTAAAAATATGGCACAAAAGTAGTACAAATCGAAATTGGTGGTCTGGTCAGAGTAAAAAAAAAAAGTGTGTCACGAAGGTGAGTGCACAGTTTCGCAATTTTGTTAGTAAAGAAGGTTTTGTGTAATTCTGCTTTACTAAGTGTTGGGAAGGTCTGACACCTGGGACATGTCTCCAACTGTAACGAAAATTAGGGAAATGGAATCACTCGGTGCACTGAACGAAAGCTGGATTGGTTATTTGAAGATAGTGTTGTGAATTGAAACTTAAGAATTGAGGATGTGGTTGCAGAAGGTGTTGAGAGTGAAGTAGATCATCATTTTGAAGAGGTTTTCAAACCAAAGACGATGAGTGAGAGAGTGATAACGTTTGCAACTAGCATTGCATGGGTCTGTCTATTTTCTCATTCACAATGCAAGAATTTTCTTTGGCCAATTCCTATTAGAATAATAATAATTTTGTGAAGGGTAGGTGCGTTTTGTTGGGTTTGGTATTTAGTACTATTTAGTACTATGGAGTTCTGCCATACTATTCTCTTCTGATTCTTTATAAGCTAATATAGAATGGTATGTCGAGTTTCTAGGGTGGACATTGGACAGAGAGCTGCCTGGAACCAATGTCCTTTGATGTGCCAAGGCTGTAATAAAAAGAGTCCACAATCACTGAACTCCTGTGTATCTTAGACCTGTGTTAAGTTAGTTAAGGAGAAGTTTTGAAGCAAAAACAGAGAGCCACCGTCAGTTTCAGAGGATCTGAAAAACTGCTTAGTGACAGCCAGCTGGTCAGATTTTTAAGCAGAGTGTGGCTGGCAAAGGTGCTGCAAATTAAGGGGTGGGGCGGACACTGTGAGAGAACCAGAGCAGCCCTCTGCTGCTCTCATCAGACCGCTGACACTCATCATGCAAAAAAGGTATACAAAATCAGAAGCGTCACCTTGCAGGTGCACTACCAGTGTCCTGCCCTGATTAGACCATGGCCAGGCAAATAGCCTTCAAATGGGTAAATGGGCTTCAATCTGGAGAAACATGAAACTGTTAAATGAAACGCACACAGAAATGGTATTCGATAATGACGGTCATCCACAAGCCACCAAATTATTTCATTGAGCATACGCAGTGTAGCATGTAGCATCTTCCCCAGCCCAGGAGCACGCAGATGAATTACGCCACACGGGAGCTGCGGTTAAGCATTACTTTTTTTTTTTAGCATACACTCACGCACTGCACATTACATCATACTTCTCAATTAACCACACCCTGACAACTCCCCACATATTACGTATTTTCTCCTCAGAGTCCGCCCAGAATCATGAGGGTCCTAGTGCACATAACATCAATATGCTACATCTCCCCCTTTGTTAAATAAAAAGTGGCAGACATCACTAAAACCTCATCTCCTTGATTAATCAGCTAGGTGCCTGCACTTGTCTGCCAGCAAGGGTGATCCGAGGTGATCGAGGTCCACCCCAACTGGGCAATGCAAACATAGGCTCAGGTACCTGAGCCAGACCTGTTGGTGGGGTCACTTCATGAGTGGTTTCAGGACTCCACAAGTGTCACAGTAGGTGTTTAGAATGTGATGAGTATCAAGTAATGGATTGACTAGGATGATGTGCAGTTGCTGGAGTGAGGTTTTCCTTAAAATTCGTATATCTCCTCCATTTTATCGTGTTAAAATTAAAACGAATAACTAATTAATATTGTTAGTATTGGGGGGAGGAGCCAAGATGGCGACCGGAGCAGACGCTTGAGCGCCCGGCTCCGTCGGCCCTTGGCCTCGGACTATTATCCCGATGCCCATCCTCGCCGATTCTCGAGGTGCAACGTGTGCGAAGATGCGCTGACCGCGCCGCCACTTTCCCGGAGTCTCAGCCCGCCCGGATGCCGGAGTTCTGGGTGCTTTTGTTCTCTGCACTGGACCCCTGTGCCATTGTGGCCTTTGCCGGCCCCCTGGAAGCTCCGCAGTTACCGTACCCGCTAGCGCAAACCTGAGCCCCGCGGTCCCGATCTCACCTCGCACCACGGATCGTCGCCGGATGAGCCCGGGGAGGGACGGCCGGACACCTTCTGCACCCTGCGCCTGACGGGCTGGAGCTGTGGGGTGGGCCCCGGTGCGACGGGTCTCCTGCCCCGCTCTGAGGACCGCGCTGTGGGAGGCTGCTGACCCCCTTCTTCTATTGCCTAGCCGGCGGCAGAGAGAACCCGCGGGAAGAGCAGCGACTGTTGGCCTTCCCTGTTGCGGCGCAGACCTGAGGGGAATTGACTCCTTGCCACGACCCCCCCCCCTGGCCATTACACCGTACAGCGGTAAAACATGGCGTTGATTGCCTGCTCGCGGCTGGGGGGTGATGCTCCGGTCTCGCCCGCTGCCCATTTCGCCCTCCCTCTTCCGGACACCAGCTCCACAGTGCCGTCCCGGATTGCTGCCGATGTGGGGGCCCAGCTTCCGCTGACATGTGGCTCCGTTCTGGCTGTCCTGCGGGACTTTCGACTACAAATGTGTGCTGGCCTGCAGGCGCTGAGTGAGCGGTTTGACTCTATACTGTCGGCTGCGGGTCGTGAGCGCTCTGTTTGTCATCAACAAGGCGTGGGTCTACCAGTGCTTTTGTCCTCTTGCGGGGAAGCAACGGCGGTGTATGATTGTGCTACACTGGTGCCTGCATCCGGCGTCCCCGGCACCCAGGATCAACCGCTCTCCAGCTCAACTGCGGATACTTTGTTCCCCTGGTCATGGCTGCCTGCTTCATTGTTGCCTGCCTCACCGCTTCCGCAAGAGTATCCTGCTGAGCGATGCCGGACAGCCTCGAGGAATCGTCCGCGGTGGCCTACTGCTTCTTTTCTGTGGAAATCCTCTACTCTACTTGCCAGGTCTGGATTTTATGTGGTGCAAAGAGGGACCTCAATAGATGGTCGGCGGCCATTTCGTGATCCTACTTCACCATCTTCTCACAAGCGGCCATCTTGTCTTTGTCTGCTCGGGATGCGGGGTCTTCATGTAGGGGCTGGCTTAATCCCAAGCCCGCGATCGGGCCAGGGCTAGAATGACTTATATCGCCATGGTTCATGGACGGGCTGGACTGGGACTGGAACTGTATGTATGTGTTGTGTGCACTCGTTGCGATTTGTCTTCCTTCGCTTAAATTGTTGTGACACGTTATTTTCGCACGCAGTTTTTTGGCGTAGTGTGTGGAGGCCATAGCTGGCTGATGGTTTGGGGCGCTCTGGTGTTCCGTGGGCTCCTCCCCACCTTCTTTTCTGTTTTCTTATTTTCCTTACTCTATTCCTACTTTCTCTCTTGTCTATATTTCGGGTTCATTGGGCGACAGGCACTATGCTGGGGGGGGGGGCAGGCCGTAGCCTCCGCATTGGTGTAGGGTGGGGGGGTAATACTCTGTTCTTAATTAGTTCTATGGGCCTTTTTCTTTTGTGTCTCTGCGCTATACTTGCTTCGATTCGGGGTCCGGGTGTGGGGTGGATTGAGTGGGGGCGGCTCTGGAGGGGTGCGTAATTGCTCATGTGACTATCCTGTTATATCACTGCACCGCCTCACTGCTTGAGATTTTGCTTCCATTGTTGTTTTAATGATGCTGCTGCTCTCCCGTGTGGTGAAGCTATCTGGCGGACTCGAATCTCTTTTGTTCTTATCCTTCACTGACCTTTTTTTCCCTGATAAAATTACCTTAAAAACTTAAAATTAACCTTCACTTCTCCTTCCCCTGGTGTCAAGGATCTCTCCAGTATATAACTCATAACTCGTTTTTAATCTTGACCGTTGAAGCACAGGGGATGTAATGTTGGTATCAGTGCTTAACCGTATCGTGGCCGGCCTGATGGTTGTAGGCCCGTATTTGTTCTATTAAGATGCACGAATAAAGGTTTTTAAAAAAAAAAAAAAAAAAAAAAAATATTGTTAGTATTAATGGTTTGCTGTGTTTGAATAATCAACATTACTAATTAGAAAATACACGTGGGAATCGCATTGGCATGGCTTGATTGATACGTAAACTAATTTTGTATGCATACTAATGTTAGATATTTGCATGTTATATGTTGCTTTTGTGAAGTGATTTGTGAATTGTGCTTTTAATGTGAGTATAAACCGCAATGCGTGTTGCTTTTGCTAGATAAATACACACACATAAAGGGTTTAGTGAGGGAATAACATTTTAATATTCACTTCCATGTATTAAATACGTTTTGTGTTTCTTTGCTTAAGTTGACTTTTCTGGAGTGGCCACAAAATGGCTGCCATCCCTATTTGACGGACAGACGATATACAGAAGTCATTGGGTGAAGTGCGCCTGCGCTAAAAAGATGAGCAACAATAACCTCGTCCTGACCCCAGGCAGACTGTACCCGTGAAGGTCGCACCGGGATGGGTGCCAATCTTCAGACAATGGACTTCCTTAAACTAAGAACTGTTATAATTGATGACACCATGGACACAAACCCGTATGAGAACCAAAATGCCCTGAATGAACAAGTAACTGTTGCAAATTATTAATAAAATGAGAATTACATCTAAAGAAACATCGAGCGCATGGGAATCAGGAAGAATGATCCTGGTTCCACCAATCAAATTTGTTTTAAAACATGTATTGTAACATTTTGTCGTTGATTTTACTATAAAAGAAGTAGACTAGAGAGGGTCAATAAGCTTGTTTTTCCCTGACGTTATGCTGACGGAGAGGACGGTGACACTTCTGGACAGCTGCTTGCCAGAGACTCTGACGGACTGATCAGATGCCCAATTAATTTACGAACGGATTAATCGATTTATGGGCATAGAGACGAAAGATCTGAATTTGACGTAGAGGACGTCATTTAGCCATATTAGGTAAATATGCGAATCAAAATATTGAATGCTTTATGATTTTCTTATGCTTTATTTTAGATAAATATTTCAATTCACTATAAGAACTGTGTCGGGTTATTATTTAGAAGTGTATTGATGTATATTGTTTAGAAGAATTAAGTGTCGCTCTTCCCAGCAACTCAGCTGATCCATGGCCTAACCCATGGGAGGAACTGCTAGGTTAAAAGTTTGGACCCTAGTGAGGTAGGGAGGAATAGGTGAACTTATTACTCATCAGGGATTTGTGCATTTCCTCCCATTTCCAGCACATGGAATAAAAGGATCCCCCTCTCGAGTACCATAGATCTAAAGAAGAATGAATGAATGAATGGTGTTATGGGCCCCACCAGTGAATGAGTGAATGAATGGGGTTGAAGAGATCTGTGGTCTGTGACGTAGAAAGGGGATTTGGTATTCAGCGCTGGAGCAGTTTTCTGGTAGCAGAATGATGGTTAGCTATTGTTTTGGGTTTAGTGACGATTGCTTGTAAATAGCTTATTAATTATTGATTGGTATTGGTTTATGTACTAACACTCTATGTTGAGTCGCGTCGAGTTATATGTTGTTTGCACGGCTTCTGGGATGTAGGAAGTCGGAAGTTTGTAACAGTTCCGTGGTAGAGCAGAGGTAAACGCTGCTCTCGGGAAATACGGAATTGTTGTTGCCTGTAGGTACACAGGGGAAACGTGTGAAGTTGCACGGTGCATTGTCTGGGTTCGATTCGGCAGCATCGTCGTGTGTTGCTATTAGAAATATTCTCGGTGTGAGAGAAGTGTGTATGATAGCGAAGGTTACCTGTGAAATTTTGGTCTTTAAGTACCAGGAAACCAATTGGCATACCGATCACGCTCATCACTGAAAAGGTAGCAGGTGTTCTCTGAGCTTGTTAGAAGGACAAAGTAGAGGGAAGCGCTGCTTTGTTAACGTGTGTCATAATTCTGTAGTAGGACAGACTGTTCGCTGTTCTTGGGAAAGACAGGATTCTGTGCGTATGTACTACATTTTCTTGTATGAGCGAGTGTGAATGTAAAGGCATTCGGATTGATTGCGAAACTCTAGGTCTATTTCTAAAATACCAGAGAAACAATTAGCTAATGCTTGCTAGAAGGGTGAAGTAGAGGGATGTGCTACTTTATCAACGGAAGTAACGATTCCGTAGTAGGGCAGAGGTAAGCGCTGCTCTCGGGAAAGACGGAATTCTCGTGAGAAAGGTCTATTGCTATTCTTTGGTTAGCGGAGCAGACAATGGAGATGTTTTAGTGTTGTTTCTAACAGAATCGTAAAAGGTGCAGTAAGAGTTCACGGAGTGGTCTTGTAAAGGAGGGGTAGATAGGAGCAGAACGGCCGCAGCGGCTGCTAACGTCAGACGACCGCGCTGTGATTGGACAGTAGGTTGGAGGTGGAAAACGATCCGGATTGGTGCGTTAGTGTAAAGCCACGCTAAGAGTGGAGGAATACAGAGTGACGTAAATGCTCCCTGATTGGTGCGTTAGTGTGAGTCGTGCTGAGATTGGAGGATTGTGATAGTGACGTAGACGCTACTGATTGGTGCGTTAGTAAGAGTCGCGCTGTGAGTGGACAGAATAGCGGTACCATTGTAAGAAAACTAAACGGTACACGGAAATCGAGAAAATGTATTACCAACCACCAGAAAAGAAGAAATCGTGGTTTGGGAGAATTAAGAAGTGGTTCAAGAAAGATAAACCAGTTGAGACTAGGGAAGGACAGTTACTTCCTCCACCGAAAACACCTGCATCTATAATGATTGCGAAATATGGGTATCATACTTGTATTTGGTTAGATAATTGGGTAAAATACACCAAGGACGATGGAGTCCTGGCGTTTCCAGAACATGGTTCCTTTAATTTTGCTGTTTTGAGAAATCTCCGAGACAAAATGATGGACTTAGAACAAAGACCTAGACCCACGCAGTTTGAGGCATTGACGGAATGGGAAGACGAAATGCATGAACGAGAAAGGCAGAGAAGTGGAAAGGTTACCGATACATGTTCGGTAGACCATACGGACATGAGACACATGACGACCGGATGAAAAAGGTGGCAGAATGCAAGTATGACTAAGGGTATGTTTCCTGTGAGAATGGTAGGAGAGAATGAAGGGAGAAAATGCACCGAGAAAAGGCGTAATGTGAATTTGAGTGGGTATGAAGCGAATGAATCGGAAGATGATGTGTTTTACAAAAACCCACCACCGTATCGTCCAGAGCCAGAAGTGTTGTCACCAAGTGCCCCAATGAGAGAAACATTACGAATAATTAAAACAGAGACTATGTCACCAGAATTAGGGAAAAGTAACTCTGCAAGAGAGATAGAAAAACAGACAGAAAGTATGGTAAATGGTGAAAATTCAGTAGAACTGGCCAAAACTACCCTAGAATTAACCGAGAAAATAAGAGAATTGACCAAAAATCTAGAAGCTGTAACAGTTCCAGTAACGATAGGTCCAGTAATGCCCATATTTGAGAAACAAAAAGATACTGAACATTGTTTGACAGTGCCGTACAGAAGCCAGAATCTAATTGAAAATACTGAACGGAGTCAAATTGAGAATCCGTGGGGATCGACAATAAATATGTTTGAACCGAGTGTTTCAAATAATCCATTTGTAAATCAAATTTATGCTGAAAAGAGTAGAATGACAGGGGAAACATTATTAGAACCACAAAAGGCTCCACAACAAAATAATGTAGATAACCCAGTAGGGCCCTCTGTAGAAGAATTAAGCGAATGGCTCAAAGGGCGACAGAGAAAGGATCAAGAATCCCAGTCAATAGATGTGGCCAAATTACGAATGGTATTAGAAGAATTAATAGTAGGAACTATCCCTACTGAAAAATTGAAAGACTATCAGGATGAGGAATTATTGTTTCTCTGCAAGAGTGCAACGTGGAGAGCGAAAAACTTACATGAAAGATTAGAGGAAATTGCAAACGAAATGGGAATAGATTTTGACAAAGTAAAAGCACTGCAAAAATCTTATCGAGTTGATTTCACTGAAAAGGATATAGAAAACATGAATACTACAGGAAGGATAAGTCAGATTAAGGACATAATCGGTTTATTGAGAAAATGGGGAGATGTGAACAGATGGAGAAGTTAGTGGTGTAAAAGACGCGATAATACTACAGAAAAGACAGCTTCAGCATTTCCCGTTAGAGAGAAAGAAAAGGTAACGACAGAATACCCCATGAGAGAGATTCCAGGAGGAGGGTATGTACATGTTCCATGGACAAGACAGGACATTTTGTCTTTCACAAATGATTTCCCTCGATTACGCGAAAAGCCCGTCGAGTGGTACCGGCAGGTAGACAGATTTGTAAAATTGTCAAAGGTATTATGGAATATATATGAATAGTCTATTTGATATAATAGTACCAGCAGATTTGTGGACAGAATGCAAGCTGATGATAAATTGGCCCACTCAGGAGTATCCTAGGGACCCTAAGACAGGAGCTCCCGACCCAGAAGTAATGAAGAAATATGAGCACTGAACATGTTTCTTGGTTTGACTTTTATTTCATAGCTGATAAAAACACAACAGCCAACGCGTTTCGTTCCTTTAAAGACAAATTTTAACGGAACTTCTTCAGGGCTGTAACAGAATAGAAAAGACATTTTTATAACACTCATTAAAACTGACGGACGTACACATATTTACAAACGTTAAAAAAAATAAATTGTTTTAGATTATACAATTATATAAAGATACAAAAATTGAATCATTATGTACATAAGATGCCCTAAAAACAAATTTATTTGTTGGCGTTCTTTTACATATTTTATAGTACCCTATTTATATATGTTTCTTTCAATAGACAAATTAATCACTGTACTATGTTCAAAGATCATATTGACAAATTCATTAAAAAATTCAAAAGAATATTTCATTGCTAAATTTATATATTCCAAAACTAAGACTCAAAAAGTAAAAACTATTATCTCACCTCAAAATGACAGCAAGTCAAGTATAGGCTTTTTATTTGATGATTGGTAAAAAAAGAAATAGACAGCAAATCCCACGTCAGGACATCCAAAATATCAGAATTAATCTAAAAAATTGTCCTAGTTTGAACGTATAAACAGATATACAATTTTGTTGGTAAATATCAATCTGTTCACCAAAAATGTATTTATATAAATATATGTTTTTTATTAGGTGTTTGATCGATATTTTGCTGTTCAAAAATTGAGCATCTACTTTTGTAAATTAAGACTTTCCGCCTTGCACAACTATTTGAAGCTATCGTACAGGTGAGAACCGAGTCATTACTAGTAAGAAGTTCGATCTATCAACTACTAAATTGTTTATGGTTACGGTTTGTCTTCTGTTCTGATTTTTAAAATCGAAATCTCTGGTCTTGGTCTATTCCTCTTCCAATAACGGTGAACATTGTGGAGTCTAGTGACTTTTATAAACGCCAGATTTTTATGTCATTAAGTAATGATTCTCACAACCTTTTGAAGTTATTGTACTGGCGAGAACATAGCCATTACTAGAAAGAGGTTTGATCTATAAACTACTAAATTGTTTATGGCCACGGTTTTGTCTTCTGTTCTGATTTTTTAAAAATCGAAATCTCTGGTCTTGGTCCACTCCTCCTCTAGTGATGGTGAACACTGTGGAGTCTCGTGACTTTTATAAATGACAGATTCCTATTTCATGAAGCAATGATTTTCTATTTTGTCTTTCCATTATATTTGATTCAATACTGGTTTTTGTTTTTGGTTTAGATTTTTATTAAGAAATCTGATAGCCATCATTATATTGGACCTCATCATCTTTAATATTGAATCACTGGTTCTTTAGACACATTTATACCTTCTGTGACCGACGAAGGTGAGATAAATGGTGCGATTCAACCCCCTCTCTTTGAAATCTCTCGGTATTAAGTTCAGGTTGTTCTAATTTGGTTTCCTTTGTCTTAATTTTTTTTTAGATTCATTCTGATATTTTGGATGTCCTGATGTGGGATTTTCTGTCTATTTCTTATTTACCAATCATCAAATAAAAAGCCTATACTTGACTTGCTGTCATTTTGAGGTGAGATAGTAGTTTTTACCTTTTGAGTCTTAGTTTTGGATTATATAAATTTAGAAATGAAATATTCTTTTGAATTTTTTAATGAATTTGTCAATATGATCTTTGAACATAGTACAGTGATTAATTTGTCTATTGAAAGAAACATATATAAATAGGGTACTATAAAATATGTAAAAGAACTCCAACAAATAAATTTGTTTTTAGGGCATGTTATGTACATAATGATTCCATTTTTGTATCTTTATATAATTGTATAATCTAAAACAAAAATTCTTTTTTTTTTTTTTAACGTTTGTAAATATGTGTACGTCCGTCAGTTTTAATGAGTGTTATAAAAATGTCTTTTCTATTCTGTTACAGCCCTGAAGAAGTTCTGTTAAAATTTGTCTTTAAAGGAACGAAACGCGTTGGCTGTTGTTGTGTTTTTATCAGCTATGAAATAAAAGTCAAACAAAGAAACAGAAAAACACTTTGGACTCTCTATTTTATGTTCAGTGCACCTCCATTTGTTGTGAATAAATTGTCAGAGATTCTCTTCTGAGGCACCACTAGGTGAATGGTGCTGGAGTTATTGTGCACTAACAGCCAGATAAGGCAGCAGCATTATTAAAAGTGAGGTGCTACTATTTAAGTCCATCACCTTTGGTTGTTTTTGATATCATTATTTTCGGCACTGGTTTGCACTCACTACTGCTATATATATTCTAATCAACTAGTATGTCACGTTTCAATGACGGACGCGAGGAGTTAGCGCAGGACCTTTTTGGTAAAAGTGCCACCCCTATGCCCACCACACCCACTACTACGGGTAAACAAGGATTACGAGCCCTATTCTTAAAATTAGAACGCCTAAAAAAACAAGAATTGGCACGATGGTGGGATGGAGTTACACTCCAACAATATATAGACAATAAAAAGGTCCCAAGAGGACTGCGCATCTTAATTTTTCCTACTTTTGAGGATCTAAGTGCAGACTTACTCAAAGAATGGGAAACGAATTTGGAAAATGCCTCATTAGTCATAATGCAAATTCTAATACGACATGCGATTGATAAACGGGGCAAAACTGCTATCAGAGATTCAAATAGTAGAGTTAGAAATTGAGACATTGGAAGCCAAAAACTTAACTGAGAAGAATTACGAAATTCTAAAAAAGGTAATTTTGAGTCATCAACAATATCTTAAAGATAAAAAAATGAGAAAGATTCGGCGCGACAACTGCGACTACAAAGAAGGGAGAATCTACACTTTTGCTAAAAAGTATGATTCCGCACAGGTATCTGAAGACAGGAAAAGAGGAAGGGAAGAAGTTAAGGATACGCGATCACCGAGTAGTATCTCAGTATCTTCACATAGTAGTGCTGCATCAGGTAGCAATCAGGGAGAGGCCCCTTTAGGGAAGGGTACGACATCATTTCAGAAAGAGTTGGCTACACTTGGGATCAGCAGCAATCAACGCAAAAAACAAATTCCAAAACGAGGAGAGGAGGGAGGAGAGGGAAAGGAAAAGGTAACAAAAGGCAGACAGACAGAGCAGGAGAAAATGACATTGAGACCCAAAAAAACATGAGTGCAATCCAAGAAAGAAATGATATCACAACTCCATCTGATGCTAATGTGGATAATACAAAGTTGGAAATCATCAATTTATCTAACAGATCTATTGATGTTGATGAGCACAGTTTGCTATGTAAAGGTCTTGGATTCTGTCCCACACAATCTGGAGATTTATCAGATGTACATGTTGATTTGTTCAAATTTATAAGAACTTTGAAATTAAAGGAGTACTTTAAAGATCGAAATTGTGGTGTATCTCTTGAGGGACGGAGTAGAGAACAGGTCACACATAGCATTGAGGATGTTCGCAATATACAATGTCTCCTTTGTATCGAGGCAGGGGAAGAAAAGGAAAGGGAATCCCTTTTGCAAGATCTAGATATCATAGAAAATGTTGATGTAGACAGTGGACTAAGACCTAAGTCCAAGTTTGTGCCTAATTTGGGCTACCATCCAAATATTGATAAATTCCATGAAAAGGTGACTGAAGAGTTGTACAAGTTAGAAAAATCTGAGAAATATCTGAACCAAGACAAACAGAATCTGACCAGAGGTGAAAGAGAGGCACTGACCAGGCTAGAAAACGATAGTAATATAGTCATCAGGAAAGCCGATAAAGGCAATAATGTCGTTATAATGAACAAAGCCGACTATATGACTATATGGGTGAAATAGATCGACAGTTAAATGATAAGACCTGTTATGAAGTATTGAAGAATAATCCCATAGCCGAACTCACCTCGCAGATAAACCTCATGTTGGGAGAATGGAAAGAAATATGCCTCCTAAATGACTTAGAATATAGATTCTTAAAAGTGAGCAATCCACGTTTCCCTTGTATCTATATTCTTCCTAAAACACATAAGAAAGTCAAATTTCCACCAGGAAGACCGATAATTTCGGGAGTTGGATCGCCTACTGAGAAAATGTCAGAGTTTGAGGACCAAAAACTGCAAAGGTATATGTTTAATCTGCCATCTTTTTTAAAAGACAGCAAAGACATCCTGTCCAAACTGAAAGATTTTGCTTGGTCGGATGAGCTTTTATTTGTCACTTGGGATGTTGTTAGCCTTTACACGTGCATTGAGCATAAGTTTTGTCTCTTGGCAACACAGTCCTTCTTAGATAAAGACGGAGCTGACACCTTTGAATATAATAGGATGATCTTAAAAATGATGGAATTGATTCTCACAACAAATGTATTTCTCCACGATGGCAATTGGTATCGTCAGCTGCGCGGCACGGCAATGGGCACCAAATTTGCCCCTTCATACGCATGCCTATTTATGGGATGGTACGAGGGGCTCCATGCATGGGGCAGAGATGCCTCCCCTTGGACACAGAATATAGTGTTCTGGTTTATCGATGACATCATATGCCTCTGGTCTGGTTCTGAAGCTTGTCTACATGACTATTTTCACTACCTCAATGATAATCCATACAATGTAACGTTAACAATGACCTACAACAGAGATAAAATTGATTTTCTAGATCTACATCTATACGTGAAAGATGGAACGATACAGAGTGCTTTGTATCGGAAAGAGACGTCCTGTAATGGAGTACTCCATGCTACCAGCGCTCATTCTAGATCTGTTATCAAAAATATCCCCTACGGAGAGCTAGTAAGGGTAAGAAGAAACTGCTCAGAAACAACAGTCTTTGAAAAGAATGTCTTCGAGACTGGAAGTAAATTTTTGGAAAGAGGATATGAAAAGAGTGATGTAAAATCAGCCATTTCCCGAGTGCATCAACTAAGTAGAGACTCCACTCTGGAGATCAACACTAAGAAGAGGAAGATTCATAATGATAAGCCTCGTTTTATAACTAGATACACTTCACACAGTCAAAGGATTTTTAGAATCTTGAAAAATAGCTGGCATATGCTATTGGAAATACCCGCCTTTAAAACGACTCTCACTAAAAATCCGAGTGTAACCTATAAGAAGGGGATTACACTAAAAGAAAGACTGTGCCCCAGCTATGTGACCTCATCACAGAGACCTTCGACATGGTTACCTACAAAACCGGCTGGTTTTTTCACATGTAGCTCCTGCAACATGTGTGCTTTTGGTAAAAACAAAACGAAGGAATTTGTGCAGAAACTCAGAAACAGTATAAGATCAGAGAGTTCATTAATTGCAAAACTTGTTATGTGGTATACATATTGGGTTGTAAATGTAATCAAATATATGTAGGAAGTACAACGAGGAGTCTAAAACTAAGAATCCAGGAGCACAGAAGAGCCATAGTTACAGGGGACCCGAGGTATCCTATGGCTGAGCATTATAAACAAGCTCATGCTAATGACCATACATTCTGGTTCTTTGGAATTGAACATGTGGCAGCATGCAATAGAGGAGGTGATAGAGCTCTCACCTTAAGACAACGTGAGTCTAAATGGATTTGTAGACTACAAGCAATCAAGTTTGGTCATAATACTGATAATGAATTTCATTATTTTCTGAACTAAGGCAGATATTAATGGATATGATCTTGTGTTCAGTTGAGCCAAATGAAGCGGTTGAAAATTGTGGCATCTAAATGTATTATAAAATCTGTCCAGAAACTACTCAATCTATCAATGTTTATACTGGTGCTGTTGTACTTTTAGATATACATTAACAACCTGTACTAAGCGGAAGATAAAAAATGAACATGACGATGAAAGTATCTTTTGACTGTTGTCTTATCTGATCTGATAACAAGACAAGTTATGCAAGTTTTGGACTAACAAGGGACCTCTCCAAAAATCTAAATTTTATATTTCCCCCTCTTTATTGTTTTTTAAGATACAGCTAATACACCAGGGCTGTATATTTGTAAGATTCCGCTGTGGATTTCTTTCTCATTTATTATATGGCAACAAGGGATTTCTTTCGACAAATCTAAATCTTATACTCCCCCTTCTTTATCGTTTTTTAAGATACAGCCAATATACCAGGGCTGTATATTTGTAAGACTCCGCTGTGGATTACTTTCGCATTTATCATAAGGCATCTTTTTGAAGTGTCACGCTGCTATTTTTACATAATTTCTGAATAGATTACACAGTTAATGATTACACTTTGTTTTACTTAATTTCTTCTTTTTTTCCTTATTAAAGGATCTTATGACCAACCATAATATATTGTATGTTTTTGTATTAATAATAGTAGTATACTGAAATTGCCGCTTTAGCACGATTCGTAATAGTATTAGATTTATAACTCATATCATTATATTAGCCATCATTATAGGCTCGAACCATTATCTTTTCATTTATATACATGGCTAGTATAAGAACCAACTTGTTGGATTTAGATACAACTGACATTTAAAGATGGCCGAAATTTTAGAGCATGAAAACGGTATCCTTTGCTTAGTTTCCTTTTTCATATTTCTACAGCTGTCATCTTTCAGTATTTTCTTTGCCTTTTTATTAGAGGACAGCAAGGGTAATTATTTGAATTCTTGTGTGTCTCATGATAGCGAAAGAAACGTATTTATCAGTCGTTTCCGCCCGAGTCGTAATCATTGTTAGAATTACGATTTACATCGTCACTTTCTGATTTACTAAAGCACAGATTATTATATTTTTTTGTTTGAAATCGGATATTTATCCAACGAGCGTTATATTCAGTATAATACAGTTGGAAACATTTTTTTTAGACATTTCAAAATGGCCGAACCGTTTGCGAGAGGCTTCTTACAAACAAGGCTGCTCCAATGCGAGCGTCGCGCAACTATGATGTCACTAATTACGCGTCTAATATTCG
The DNA here is from genome assembly GCF_964204655.1 of Triturus cristatus. NCBI lineage: Eukaryota > Metazoa > Chordata > Amphibia > Caudata > Salamandridae > Triturus > Triturus cristatus. The sequence goes on along the minus strand of NC_140584.1, from coordinate 645,762,099 downwards.
AGATCAGGTGTTTCTGATTTAGAGGACCCAAACATGGTATATAAGCAGCGGGAAACTACTATGGAGTTTGTCGGTGAATCGGAGAGAGAGCAGGAATCACGTATCAAGGTATTTCCATGGCAAATAGAACTCTGTAAACTTGTTTAGATAGTCAATATGAGGTTAATTTGGTGTATTTTTAGATGTGACAAATAATGTATTAGTTTTGGTCAAAAATCAGAAACTTTAGTCTGTTTGTCTGTTGGAGCAATATTCAACTTGGTTGTCCAGCCTTATACATTTTAATTCCATTTGTTGTGAATAAATTGTCAGAGATTCTCTTCTGAGGCACCACTAGGTGAATGGTGCTGGAGTTATTGTGCACTAACAGCCAGATAAGGCAGCAGCATTATTAAAAGTGAGGTGCTACTATTTAAGTCCATCACCTTTGGTTGTTTTTGATATCATTATTTTCGGGACTGGTTTGCACTCACTACTGCTATATATATTCTAATCAACTAGTATGTCACGTTTCAATGACGGACGCGAGGAGTTAGTGCAGGACCTTTTTGGTAAAAGTGCCACCCCTATGCCCACCACACCCACTACTACGGGTAAACAAGGATTATGAGCCCTATTCTTAAAATTAGAACGCCTAAAAAAACAAGAATTGGCACGATGGTGGGATGGAGTTACACTCCAACAATATATAGACAATAAAAAAAGGTCCCAAGAGGACTGCGCATCTTAATTTTTCCTACTTTTGAGGATCTAAGTGCAGACTTATTCAGTATAATACAGTTGGAAACATTTATACTTTAGACATTTCAAAATGGCCGAACCGTTTGCGAGAGGCTTCTTACATACAAGGCTGCTCCAATGCGAGCGTTGCGCAACTATGATGTCACTAATTACGCGTCTAATATTCGAGATCAGGTGTTTCTGATTTAGAGGACCCAAACATGGTATATAAGCGGCGGGAAACTACTATGGAGTTTGTCGGTGAATCGGAGAGAGAGCAGGAATCACGTATCAAGGTATTTCCATGGCAAATAGAACTCTGTAAACTTGTTTAGATAGTCAATATGAGGTTAATTTGGTGTCTTTTTAGATGTGACAAATAATGTTTTAGTTTTGGTCAAAAATCAGAAACTTTAGTCTGTTTGTCTGTTGGAGCAAAATTCAACTTGGTTGTCCAGCCTTATACATTTTAATTAGATAGAAGTATCACCCAACCTCCCATGGCGTTCAGAATTTGCCTTCTTCTCCCCTTTTCCTCCCCCCTCCTCCCCTTTTTTTTCCGCCTTTTAAGTTCTTCATTAGGAATCAGAGACTATAGTTCTTGGTGTATACTCATATATGTCATGCATTGAAGCTACAGATAAAATTTTGTATGGCTGTTAATGCCTAATATATGTATACAGAATAAATTCTGTTTTGTGATTCCTATGATTATCTGGTGGAACTATTGTTCATTTGGATTCTAAGTATTGATTACTTTTTTGAAGTATCCAGCAATTAAATAAAGTTTCGATTCCATTTTTTTAGAAACACAGGTTGATTACGTCTGTGAAAAGCTTTAAACCTTCTTCATCAAAAAAACTTTTTTTAAGACATGAGTTATTCTTCTAGTTTCATATGTCCTAGTTTGAACGTATAAACAGATATACAATTTTGTTGGTAAATATCAATCTGTTCACCAAAAATTTATTTATATAAATATATGTTTTTTATTAGGTGTTTGATCGATATTTTGCTGTTCAAAAATTGAGCATCTACTTTTGTAAATTAAGACTTTCCGCCTTGCACAACTATTTGAAGCTATTGTACAGGTGAGAACCGAGTCATTACTAGTAAGAAATTCGATCTATCAACTACTAAATTGTTTATGGTTACGGTTTGTCTTCTGTTCTGATTTTTTAAATCGAAATCTCTGGTCTTGGTCTATTCCTCTTCCAATAACGGTGAACATTGTGGAGTCTAGTGACTTTTATAAACGCCAGATTTTTATGTCATTAAGTAATGATTCTCACAACCTTTTGAAGTTATTGTACTGGCGAGAACATAGCCATTACTAGAAAGAGGTTAGATCTATAAACTACTAAATTGTTTATTGCCACGGTTTTGTCTTCTGTTCTGATTTTTTAAAAATCGAAATCTCTGGTCTTGGTCCACTCCTCCTCGAGTGATGGTGAACACTGTGGAGTCTCGTGACTTTTATAAATGACAGATTCCTATTTCATGAAGCAATGATTTTCTCTTTTGTCTTTCCATTATATTTGATTCAATACTGGTTTTTGTTTTTGCTTTAGATTTTTATTAAGAAATCTGATAACCATCATTATATTGGACCTCATCATCTTTAATATTGAATCACTGGTTCTTTAGACACATTTATACCTTCTGTGACCGACGAAGGTGAGATAAATGGTGCGATTCAACCCCCTCTCTTTGAAATCTCTCGTTATTAAGTTCAGGTTGTTCTAATTTGGTTTCCTTTGTCTTAAAATTTTTTTAGATTAATTCTGATATTTTGGATGTCCTGATGTGGGATTTGCTGTCTATTTCTTATTTACCAATCATCAAATAAAAAGCCTATACTTGACTTGCTGTCATTTTGAGGTGAGATAATAGTTTTTACCTTTTGAGTCTTAGTTTTGGAATATATAAATTTAGAAACTAAATATTCTTTTGAATTTTTTAATGAATTTGTCAATATGATCTTTGAACATAGTACAGTGATTAATTTGTCTATTGAAAGAAACATATATAAATAGGGTACTATAAAATATGTAAAAGAACGCCAACAAATACATTTGTTTTTAGGGCATCTTATGTACATAATGATTCCATTTTTGTATCATTATATAATTGTATAATCTAAAACAAAAAACATTTTTTTTAACGTTTGTAAATATGTGTACGTCCGTCAGTTTTAATGAGTGTTATAAAAATGTCTTTTCTATTCTGTTACAGCCCTGAAGAAGTTCCGTTAAAATTTGTCTTTAAAGGAACGAAACGCGTTGGCTGTTGTTGTGTTTATCAGCTATGAAATAAAAGTCAAACAAAGAAACAGAAAAACACTTTGGACTCTCTATTTTATGTTCAGTGCACCTCCATTTGTTGTGAATAAATTGTCAGAGATTCTCTTCTGAGGCACCACTAGGTGAATGGTGCTGGAGTTATTGTGCACTAACAGCCAGATAAGGCAGCAGCATTATTAAAAGTGAGGTGCTACTATTTAAGTCCATCACCTTTGGTTGTTTTTGATATCAAGAAATATGAGCAGGTTATGGCATTTCTGAAAAATAAGGTACCTCCTAAAGAGACGGATTGGGTAAAAATTGACAGAACCCATCAGGAAAGCAAGGAGTCAGTACATGCATATTATGAGAGGCTAATTCAGGCTTTTAAACAGTTCAGTGGAGATGAGAACCTGAGTGATAAAGATTTGAGTCATTTCGTATACAGATTTGTATATCGTTTACGCCCAGAAATTGGTGATATGATAAAGCAGCATACAGTTGATTGGCAAAATAAGAAAATAGATGAAGTTTTGAGACATGCAAAATATTTCAGCGATGAGATTGAGGCAAACGAGCGAAAACTGAAAGAAAAGGCAATGTGGGCACAAGTAAAGGTAGCAGAAAGTCAGGAAGCACAATTGGTCGAACAAGCAAATAACCCAGGAACTAAACCGAGATTTGGCTCAGGAAAAGGGAAAGGTAATATAGAAGAAGCTAAAAAGAAATTCCCATGTCACAATTGCGGTGAGTTAGGGCATTGGAAATCCGAGTGTAAAAACCCTCCAAATACTAATATTGAAAATCGATCGTTGAATCCACAGGTGCGGAAAGAGGTGGGTGGTCAACTGCAGCAACAGCAGCAGGTGGTTACCTCCCAGAATCAGGTGCCAAAACCACCTTTTCTACAGAACAGAAACTCACAGAAGTATAGTAATGAATCGGGATTCAACAATGAAGAACAGGTAAATAAACCATCACGCGCTCGCACTGTTTCGCAGTATTGGCTGCAACACGATGAGTGATTCAGAAATGGGTTATGGACGGTGCCAAAGGGAGGAAGAAGAGTGCGTACTTGGCGCAACTCTAGAAGTAGACCAGACAGGACCATTTGTAGATGGGAAGATTAATGATGATAACATTACTTTCCTAGTGGACACTGGCGCTACTCGATCTAATGTTAGATCAGCTGGTGTTAAGAATCTTCCTCTTTCGGATGAAACGATCCAAGTAGTTGGTGTATCTAACCAACAGTTAAAAACATACCTTACAGAACCTGTAAAGGTTAATATAGGGAAATTTTCTGAAATGCACCGATTTGTGGTGTGTGACACTAGTCCTGTGAACTTGCTAGGTAGGGACCTGTTGTGCAAGATGAATTGCACTATATTTTGTACTCCAGATGGAATAGCTTTTGAAACACCAGATGAGGATGTATTGTATAAAATGACCATAGCTAACAGAGAATGTGAGAATATTGGAACATATGCAGTATTTAATCCAGATGAACTGCCTAAAGAATTGAAACTGTCTGTAAAAGCAGAGGTTTGGGATTTCACCGGAGAAGATGTAGGGCTAATGAGAAACGTAGACCCAGTAAAAATTACTGTAAAAGAAGGAGTAAGTTATCCGAACATTCCTCAGTATAGATTGACACCTGAAATAATTGAAGGAGTAACTCCAATAATTGAGAAAATGATCAAGCAAGGAATTCTGAGGCAAATAATGAGCAGTCCATGTAACTCACCCATAATGGGCCTGAAAAAGCCAAATGGGAAGTTCAGAATAGTGCAAGACCTAAGAAAGGTAAACAAAATTGTTGTACCATGCTGTCCCATTGTACCAAATCCATCAGTGATTTTGTATCAGATTCCCCATGATGCAGAATGGTATACAGTGATTGATTTGTGCCATGCGTTCTTTTCCATCCCATTGCATCACGACAGTCAGCACATTTTTGCATTTCGGTTTGGAGACCGTATTTTGGCTTGGTGCCGAATCCCACAGGGGTATACAGAAAGCCCCTCAATATTTAATCAATTATTGAAAAAGTCATTGGAAAGTCTGCAAATGCCAGAGAGTTCAGTATTAGTACAGTACATCGACGACCTCCTTGTGGCGTCGAAAACTTGTGAAGCTTGTGAAGTAGACACTATAGCCTTACTAAATCACCTGGCAGATGGAGGACTAAAAGTGTCCCCAGCCAAACTGCAGTATTGTAAGAAAGAAGTACAGTATTTGGGACATAACATTGAAAAAGGATTGAGGAAAATAACAATAGACAGAATCAGAATCATAAAAGGAATGAGAGCCCCATAACTCAAAGAGAAGTGAGAATGTTTCTGGGAATGGTAGGGTACTGCCGCCAGTGGATCAGCAACTTTTCGCTGATTGCAAAACCTCTGGTACGGCTAACAAGGAGTGATGTAAAAGATCCCCTTGAATTGAACAAGGAAGAATTAGCAGCATTCAAACGATTGAAAGATGGATTATGTGAAGCCCCAGCATTGGGTATGCCTGATTATGAAAAATAATTTGAGTTATATTGCAGTGAAAGAAATGGATGTGCACTTTCTGTGTTAATCCAGAAGCATGGAAGATTGAGGAGACCAATTGCATATTATTCATCGATGCTTGATCCAGTAGCCGTAGGCCTACCTGGTTGTCTGAAAGCAGTAGCTGCAACATGTCGAAGCTTGGAGCAGAGTGAAGGAATCGTGATGGGATATCCTTTGAAAGTGTTCGTACCTCATAATGTGGTGATTCTTTTAACAAGGAGTCGTACTCAGTATATGACACATAGTCGGCTGACTAATTATGAGAAAGTCATATTAGGTGCAACGAATGTGAGCCTTGCGAGATGTGTGAATGTGAATCCAACAACGTTGTTACCAGATGCTGAGAATGTGGAAGTGAGAGATCAAGCAGATCATGATTGTTTGGATGTGCTTGAATATTGTACGAAACCGCGACCAGACATAAAAGATGTACCTTTGGCAGAAAATGATTATGTAATGTTTGTTGATGGGTCATGTTTGAGAACAAAAGAAGGGGTGTTGAGTGCAGCATATGCAGTGTGCACGGTTGCAGCAGTGATGGAAGCATCCTATCTAAAAGGAGTAAAATCTGCTCAAGTAGCAGAATTAGTGGCTCTGACTCGAGCATGCAAAATTGGTAAAGGTGTGAGAGTGACTGTGATAACTGACAGCGGTATGGCTTCGGAGTTGTCCACGATTTTGGCCAATTGTGGCTACAAAGAGGTTTCCTAACCTCAAGTGGAACTCCTATAAAGAATGCTGAAGTGGTTGGAAAGTTGATTGAGGCGATACAGCTGCCTAAACAATTGGCTGTGGTGAAATGTGCTGCCCATAACCAAGGTGAGGATTACGTTACTGTCGGCAACAGATATGCCAATGACATGGCGCAGTACTGTGCCAGAAATCAGTATTCAGTCAATCGGGCAAAGGAGAAAGAAATGACTTCCTATTCCTTGATGTTTACTAACGTTGCAGGGACATGGGAAGAAGTGAGACAATTGCAGGAGGAAGCAGGAGATGAGGAAACAAGACAGTGGGTAAAAGCAGGAGGTGCACCAAGGAAAAAGGATCATGTGTGGGTCTATCGAGATGGAAGACCAGTCATGCCTGATAGCATGTTGTCTACCATGGCACGGATGTATCATGGCCAGGGACACATAGGGAGAGATGCTATGATCAGGTCGTTTAAACAGACCTGGTACAACCCAAAATTCAGAATTATATCAGAGTCTATGTCAGAGATGTCTAATTTGTCAGCAATACAATCCTGGAAGAAAGACAGTGGTAAGCCTAGGAACTATAGGCCGAGAAGGAGGGCCTTTTACCAGAATGCAGATAGATTTCATTGACATGCCAACATGTAACAGATTGAGGTATGTTCTGGTCATAGTCTGCCTATTCTGCAGGTGGGTAGAAGCATACCCGACAAGGAGAAATGATGGATTGACAGTAGCAAAGCTGCTTTTGAGAGAATTCATCCCCAGGTTCGGGTTCCCAGTGACCCTTGAATCAGACAGAGGAGGGCATTTCTATAATGAGATTGTAAAATTGGTCAGTGAAGCATTGAATGTACAACAGAAACTGCACTGTGCCTACCGACCAGAAGCTTCTGGTGTGGTTGAGCAAATGAATGGTACAATCAAAAACAGAATTGGAAAAATGTGTTTAGCCACAGAAAGGAAATGGCCTGATGTCTTGCCTCTAGTTTTGATGACCATACGTGCAACCCCAGATAGAACTACAGGGTTAAGTCCTCATGAAATAATCATGGAACGTGCAATGAGGCATGCTTACATACCAGTCAACAAACTGACGATAATTTCTGATGACATGGTGTTGGAGTACTGTAAAGGCCTGGCTGATGCAGTTCATTCTGTGTTTCATCAGGTTGGAGCGGATGCCACCACCCTTGAAAAGAAGCCAGCCCATGATCTGAGCCCAGGAGATTGGGTGAGGATAAAGGTCCACAGAAGAAGAAACTGTTTGGTTCCCAGGTGGGGAAAACCAAGACAAGTCATTCTGACCACGACAACAGCTGTGAAGTGTGCTGGACTGAAAAACTGGATCCATGCCAGCCATACCCTGAGAATACCAAATCCAGTGGATTGCAAGGAGAAAGAGTACTATGACGAATCAGAGTCAAGTACTGAATCAGACAACGAAGAACCAAAAACACGAGATAATCCTGAAAGGGGGGAAAACAAACCAAAACAGATTCTAGTTCCCAGAAGTGTCTCTCTGAGAAGAAGATTGCAGATTTCTGACAACTCCGATTCTGAAGACGAGCAAAGAAAGAAAGGTCCTAGAAAAGAACCTAAAAAGAAGGAAGGAAAAGACAAAGAAGAAGCAGTAAAAGAAAGTCAAAGAAAACAAATCCCAGATGAAAAACTGAGAGAAATTCCACCTGAAATAATAGATTTGAATGAAGAAGGGACAGATACAGAGAGAGAGGGACAGATTGCGGAAGACCCCCGAGGAGGTGTGGGGAACTGCAACATCCAGCTAGGTGAAGGGACAAGTAGTCAGCAGGAAGATTGCGTGTCGGAGACCCGAGGAGGGAAAGAAGTAGGGAAACCAGAACAAGTGGTGGATAAAGTGACTGGTGAAAAGGAAAACGCAAGTTGGGACACAGTCAGAAGACAGTGAGAACGAAACACCTGAAGGTCGAGTTCTGAGAAAGAGAGCTTGGAGAGAAGAAAAGAATGAAAAGAATGTCAAAGAAAGTAAATTGAAAAGAACTGTAAAACCAGAAGTTTGGCCGAACAAAATAAAGAGACTAAGATATCGATTGTCTCGAGTGAAATCCCCAAGAGCTGAACAGGTGAATGAAGTCACGAGTCAGGAAAAATCAAAGGAGGAAGAAACAGTTGTAACCAAAGAGCCTGGAAGAACAAGAAAACCTAACCAGAAGTATAAGTCGCCGGAATGGACGTATGTGGCCCTGCCTGAAGAACCCCAAGAGGCAGACAGTCAAGGAAATCCAGAGGAGGCTTTACTGAAAGTGGTTAAAGAAGAAGAAGAAGAATCAGAAATCCTGAGAGTTCTCTTGTCCGACATTGGAGAAGAAGAAGCGGAGATTCAGGAAATTCTGTATCCTGATTGGGAGAAGGATGCAAAGGACGATAAGATGCCAAACTGAATAAACAAAGAAGCTGTTGATGTGGAAAACAATAATAAAAGAGAAGAAGTAGAAAACTAGTGGAACCAAGTAGAAGCTTAGAAGCTTTGAGTTAGAAACTGGTCATAAAGTAGAAGAGGCTAAGTCAAAAGACACGGTCTATTGAGTAAAGATGGCTAACATAGATGGTAGTAAAAGTAGATGTACATTCATGAAAAGATGGTGTAAAACATGTTGCTGTTGTACAGGATTATTAATGCTTTTATGGAGCATCCTAGCTCTTATAATATTTAAAGTCACAATAGAAGGACATGGTCAAAACAAAACTAACATAGGTAAAATTTCAAAGGTAGTACCGACTGTAGAAACAAACATTCACTTGCATAAAGATAGGTCTATTAACGATTTCTCCAATAATGTATTTTCAAAATTATTGTATGAATATGTAAAGACTATGGGCGTAAGGGACTGCTACGTCTGCATGCAGTTACCTGCTTCTGTGGCAGAGGGAGTGACTTATCACCTTCCAGCTACTTATAGAATAACATGTAGTGTAATAGCTAGTTTATTTTATCAGATAGGGAAATTAGAGTATTATTTTTCAGATGTAGATAACATTTTTGCATTAGTGCCTGCTAATAATAAGCTAAATAAGGTCAAACCTGCTAAAGTTTTAGGTGACTTTTTCCTAGAGACTAGTGAACTAACATTAGAAGTTGTGTTTAAATATAATTTGACATGCAGTTTACAGAAAGAAGAAAATACATTTTTGAATATGGTTGAGGAAAGAAGGCATAAGATGCACAAAAAGGCATCAGAAGGAAAGGTTGAGAAAACGGCTTGGGACATAGAAATGGAGAAACATCTGACAAAAGGAGAGTCAACACCAACAATAGCTTTAGATAGGCCTCAGAAAGGAAAATTTTGTATAAGAAGGAATCAAACTGCATATGATTATCTTTTTGTAGGTAATAGTGAGTGTCATGATACATACCGAATCATAGGTGGATGGGGATTTAAAGGTGGAAGAGATCCAGTATTTCCTGGAATATATTTCATCTGTGGGAACAGGGCATATTATCGTTTGCCAGACCATTGGTATGGCACATGTTATGTAGGCCTGGTATTTCCCAAAATCTTTCACATGGACAGAGAAGAAGGTGTAAATAGTTTAAACAGTCATTTAGTGCGTAGAAAGAGAGAATCTTGGGCAGAAATTGTAGGTGACATCTTTTGTGCATTGATAACCGCAGTGGGAATAACTCTGAATGCAAATAAAATTAGAAGATTATCTACAGTAGTGGATCGCTTGTCAACAAGCACTGCTAATGGATTCTTATTGGTTAATACAGAAATGGTTGCCATGCGTGCTATGGTAATGCAGAATCGACTTGCCCTTGACATTCTATTGGCAAAAGAGGGTGGAGTCTGTGGAATGCTGAAAGTTCAACATTGTTGTACTTACATTCCAGACGAGAGTAAAGATCTAAAGGTTTACATTAAAAATATTACTGAATTGCATGATGAACTTGTACCACTGGAGGTTGAAGATGTATGGACAAGAATGGGAAAGAAAATAGCTGCTATTAAAAATGTCTTACTTAAAATAGGTAGTACTGTTATAGGTAAAATTTTGTTTCCATTAACATGTGTGATAGTTGCATTATTAGTGATAAGATTAGGGTGTATATGTGTTGTAGCAATAGGAAAACAAATAATAAAATAAAAAGAGATAAACTTAAGAGAAACGGAAAAGATCCATAAAAGGATTTAGAAGAGATAGCCTTAGATGAGTGGAAAGAAAGTATGTATAAAAAAGCAAAAAGAGATGAATATGGAGAAACTGAATTATGAGCTATGAGTAAAAAGTCATTTCAAATTTCCGTAAAAGGGTACTAAATTTGGGTGTTGTGTGGTGATAATATCACCAAAGGGGGGATTGCTGGAGTGAGGTTTTCCTTAAAATTCGTATATATCCTCCATTTTATCGTGTTCAAATTTAAACGAATAACTAATTAATATTGATAGTGTTAATGGTTTGCTGTGTTTGAATAATCAACATTACTAATTAGAAAATACACGTGGGAATCGCATTGGCATGGCTTGATTGATACGTAAACTAATTTTGTATGCATACTAATGTTAGATACTTAGAATTTCCATGTTATATGTTGCTTTTGTGATGTGATTTGTGAATTGTGCTTTTAATGTGAGTATAAACCGCAATGCGTGTTGCTTTTGCTAGATAAATACACACACATAAAGGGTTTAGTGAGGGAATAATATTTTAATAGTCACTTCCATGTATTAATTACGTTTTGTGTTTCTTTGCTTAAGTTGACTTTTCTGGAGTGGCCACAAAATGGCTGCCATCCCTATTTGACGGACAGACGATATACAGAAGTCACTGGGTGAAGTGCGCCTGCGCTAAAAGATGAGCAACAATAACCTCATCCTGACCCCAGGCAGACTGTACCCGTGAAGGTCGCACCGGGATGGGTGCCAATCTTCAGACAATGGACTTCCTTAAACTAAGAACTGTTATAATTGATGACACCATGGGCACAAACCCGTATGAGAACCAAAATGCCCTGAATGAACAAGTAACTGTTGCAAATTATTAATAAAATGAGAATTCCATCTAAAGAAACATCGAGCGCATGGGAATCAGGAAGAATGATCCTGGTTCCACCAATCAAATTTGTTTTAAAACATGTATTGTAACATTTTGTCGTTGATTTTACTATAAAAGAAGTAGACTAGAGAGGGTCAATAAGCTTGTTTTTCCCTGACGTTATGCTGACGGAGAGGACGGTGACACTGCTGGACAGCTGCTTACCAGAGACTCTGACAGACTTCAGATGCCCAATTAATTTACGAACTGATTAATCGATTTATGGGCATAGAGACAAAAGATCTGAATTTGACGTAGAGGACGTCATTTAGCCAGATTAGGTAGATATGCGAATCAAAATATTGAATGCTTTATGATTTTCTTATGCTTTATTTTAGATAAATATTTCAATTCATTATAAGAACTGTGTCGGGTTATTATTTAGAAGTGTATTGATGTATATTGTTTAGAGGAATTAAGTGTTGCTCTTCCCAGCAACTCAGCTGATCTATGGCCTAACCCATGGGAGGAACTGCTAGGTTAAAAGTTTAGACCCTGGTGAGGTAGGGAGGAATAGGTGAACTTATTACTCATCAGGGATTCGTGCATTTCCTCCCATTTCCAGCGCATGGAATAAAAGGATCCCCTCTCGAGTACCATAGATCTAAAGAAGAATGAATGAATGTTGTTATGGGCCCCACCAGTGAATGAGTGAATGAATGTGGTTGAAGAGATCTGTGGTCTGTGACGTAGAAAGGGGATTTGGTATTCAGCGCTGGAGCACAGTCACCATATGTCCCTTGCATGCCACGACCTGTAAAGTATCAGCAGCAAAAGGAGTGTCAGTTTTCGGTCTTTGTTTCTGTTTAACCAGTACCCAGTCTCCTTTGTCAAAGACTATCTCTTGGGGATGGCAACGCTGATCTGCATACGTTTTAATTTTCTTTTTCCAAGTTGCATCGGTGTCTCAAATCTTCTCAGTGTTCACTGATTGATCTGGGGTCCATTGAGGTAACTTTGTTCTGAAGGCTCTCTCAAATAGCAAATTCCAGTAGCGGAAGAAGGAGATGATCAATAGGCCCAGAGGGCCTGGCCTATGGCACATCAATTCCCTCCATGGATGCTCGTTGAATGACCAGGGCTCGAAAAATCATAACAATTTTACTAGACTGGTCTCAAATTGTGTGATCTTAGGCAAATATTTTGTCTTATGGAGCCGTTTTTTTCTTTATTATCACATAATACAGCATCTTCAAATATGCAAGTTCACTATTTCTGCTGTACTAAAAACGTTTTATTTACTAGACTAAATGTTTCCTCCAAGTATAACAAGAATCATAGTTCACTAATAGCATTGTCATCGGGGCAGGAGCAGTAATAATTTCCAGTTCATGTTTAAAAACTCACTTTTCATAAATATATTACCCAAGCATGATATGGTAGTGCATTGTAATTCACGGATAACTTATTTTCCATTGAAATGGCCATAGAACCTTCCCACTAACATGTAGTTTTACTGATAATACTGCATAAAACAATTTTTGGAAACTGGGTTTCCGCAAACCCCAATTCAAAAATGCACATCACCAAATGAAGTGTTCTAATTTGTTTTGATCCTATAAAAATATAATTTTCACCACAGAATTACAAAAATGGGTGTCCATAACTAGTGAAATATATTTGAAATGTTTGAACAGTTCACTTAGCCATTTTAGTGTTGTGTTAGAAAAAAGCCTGACATCTTACAGCCTTTCATTTAACATGCTGTGCACAGTTCAATTGTCACACAGTTCACTTTACAAAATCCTCTAACTTAAGTTATAGAAAGAAAAATAAATGTAATAAGATAAGCTGACTTTTGGCCCCTGTCTCTGAAAGCCAGCAAATGTGACAAGATGTAATGGCATTTTTATTGCTCTTTCACTTTGTGAGCAATAAAGATGCCTTTAAATCTTGTTATCTTGTCACACTTGCTCTGCTTTCAGAGAAGAGGTAAAAAGTCAGCTTGTCAACTACACCATTAGCTTAGGGCCAGAGGGGCATACTCTTTTAGTGTTTGACATTGAGTCAATCAAGGAATTCTTTAACTCTTTGCTGCTGAAGGGCAGGCCATTGCCAGATTTGAGACTTCTGAGGATACTCCATGGTGCAAAGTTCTCATCAAGTCATTCTATGACTAAGTCTTCCACCACAGGAAAACATGAATGCTCGTCTATGACTACCATGAGATGGCGTCCATTTCCTAAAGGCCCCAAAAAGTCAACTGCAATCCTATCCCACACATGGGCAGGAAAGTCAAACATTGTCACTGGGTGCTGATTCACCATGGGGGTCAAACAATTGTAAATGTGGCAACACATTCAGTTCTTTCTTGACTCATCTAGCCGAAGGAACCACACTCAATTTCTAAATGTTCTCTTGGTGGCTATGATACCACGGTGTCCTTCATAGGCCAGCTCGATAACCCGCTGTCTTAGGCTTCCAGGCATGATGATTCTCGAACCTTGCAGTAGGACACCTTCTTGGGTGACGGCTAACTCATCCTATACATTTTTGGAATACAACATAATCGGCAAGGGGCTTAGTACTTCTCCTCCATACAGCTTCCAAAAGTTGTGGGTATGCTAGTTGAACTGCAAATCTATTAGCACCAATGTTCAATATGTTTCACCAATATACTTCAAGCCACATTATATATGGGTGCTCTCATAGTGACACAATACCCATCCACCAGGGTATAAAGCCACGAGGACTGCGAACAGCCTAGAACAATGTCCGACAAAAACACTGAAGCACACCAATTGGTCGTAACTCCCATCCACAGTTTAATAATCTGTGGTTCAATCAGTCCAAATGATTTTTAGAAGAATTTCACAACAGTTGTTGAATCAGGTCACTTGGATTAATTTTATTCCATTTCATTGCAAATTAGAGAGCAGCAGCAGCCGACGCGTTTGCCAGTACTTGGAATACGGATTGCTTCAGGATTGAAGAGAGGACGTATCAGGGTCCCCACGTTTTGAGGAGGAGAAGAAAGCCTTACATAGTCGAGGATAGAAGTTGACAGGCGGAATATACTAATTACTGACATGGTCGCTACCCAGGTTATTATTCCACCCGGTTGATTGTGCTTCATTCAGGAATAATCATAAAATACTGCATTTCAATTTGGATTTTATTTGGACGACTTAAGAAGTCAATTCTTTCATATACTTGAGAAAGAGGTATTGCATATAATAACTTGGATTTGAGCCTTGAGAAAGCCCAGGATGGCGAAACGTGGATCGGCTGCTGCTGCTCTCTAATTTGCAATGAAATGGATTAAATTAATCCTTCAGTTATAATCAATCCTTCAGTTCAGTTTCAGTGTTTTTGTTGGACATACTTCTCCATGTCTGCGTGGCAATAACTTCTTTGATTATTTTTTTCTGCATTGGTGGCCTGATTTGTTCCACAGACAGAGCCTCTTGTGAGCTGGATCTCACAATCAATTTGAGATAGGCAAGATAGCAGCACTCGTGAAAAGTAATCTGCTGGGTTTGTGTACAATTTCATAGTTATACTCTTAAAGTCTTAACCCCACCTCTGGATGCAAAGGGGATCTTGGCCTTCAAGTATAAAACAAAATTAAGCAATGCCTAGTGATGAGAGTGAATCGTTTTCTATAGAGGAATAAATGAAAATGTTAGCATGCCCTCCCCACAGCCAGACTATCCTGCTCTGGTTGACAGTAGGTAGGTTTTATTCAGGCACGTTCTGTTTCAGTCAGGCTTCGATTGACAAAAGCCACAAAGTGTCTCTGAGAATTTGGATGGCCATTGCATTGAGCAAGAATTGCCCCTAGCCCTACTGGGCTTGCGTCACACATTATTTTGGTATGCAACTTGGGGTTGAAGCAGGCCATTTTAGTGTCAGTCTTAATCACATGTTTAATGTGATTAAAAATCTGGTCACATTCCGAAAACCACTGAAATGGTACAATTCACTTTGTCAAGTCTCTCAATGGGGCACTCACTGTAGCAAAGTTGCACGTCTATCTTGAATAACTGTCCGTGCCTAGAAAGGATCATAGCATGATACCATCCGGGAGGTGGTGGGGGGGAACAGGGTGGCGTGGTGGTGGTGGGGGGTGGGGAGGTGCAAGTGGCGGACAGTGCTTTCACCTTGTCTAGGTCTCGAGTCATTCCCCTATCAGAGAATATATGCCCAGAAAACATGAAGTTTCACATAATGCTTGAATAGAATAACTTGTGCATTATAGACAATAATTCTTGTTCGTATTAAATCAAATGCATTACCTAACAGTAATTTTGCCTTTTAGATAGTAGTTTCTTATTCCCGCAGTGAAACAAATTGAAATGTAGACGGTCGACATATGCTCAAATACCTATGGGAACTTAGGGCCTGATTTGGATCTTGGCGGATAGGTTACTCTGTCACAACGGTGACAGTTATCCTGTCTGACTAAATAGGAATCCCATTATATCCTATGGGATTTATATTTCGGCAGATGTTATATCCTATCCGTCACAGTTGTGATGGAGTAACCTGTCCACCAAGATAAATCAGACGCCAAGTCTTATTTTTCCAGAGACTAACTACAAAGAATGTAGGGAGCTAATTTTGTGATAAACTTAGCACACTGCATGTATTTTCGTGGGCACATCGGAGCTGAACCTACTTACCCAATAATGCTGCCATCCTATTGGTCCATGAATGAAGAAGCCCAATACAATGTTTTCAACGTGTATTCCTGACTTTTATATGAGTGCGTGCTACCAGTTCGCTTTACAGCATTTTCCCTACACACTCCCTCTTGGACCCAGACCTTTGAAGGTTGTGGCTCCTGCTGCTGTTGTTACCCTTTTTGTCTCTATTTGATTTTCAACAGTGTGTTACTGCAACTGTTTGCTGATTTACTTGGGTTTATTGAGACTCAGGTGAGTTTCATGAAGTACTCTTTATGGGAAGTTCAGTTGCTCTTATTTGGCTTTGAAGCTTCATTCTCCTTGAATCTCACTCTTTTCCTTTTAACTTCTGAACTCTTCATGGGTTTTACAAATTTAAAACCTGATCTTTAAAATAGGGAATTATTCCTTTATGGAACGTGCCTGCTGCAAGATTTGCTGCTTTATTCTAACTATTCTTTTGATGAGATTTCTGTAAACTTATTTGATTTATGGACTAACAAAAGTGACAAACAAAAGAACTCTACTAATCTCTTAATGAGAATAAAGGTTTTGAAAACTTATCCCAACTCTCATCAATTACTGAACTTGAACTGTTGATGCAATTTAAATTTGCAATGTTAAATTTGCTCCTTTACTCATAATGTAATATCAAAGATCCATCACGGAAAGAAAGATGCACCCCGCACAGAAACGGGGCTTAACTCCGCAAGTGATGGTAAATTGGTAATTGAGCTTAAAGTGGGGGTGAGATGCACACCTTTATTTTGTACTCAATCCTGTTGTCCAAAAAGTACTCCATTCAAACTTTAGCGGCGTGCATTAAACTTGCTTCGCGCTTCGTCTCGTTGCGCTGCTACATTAACAAAGTACTAAGGAACCAATTGCGGTTCCACCAAGCTGCACAGCCATGACTGCTTGAATCCAATGAATCAAATTCATGTATTTTATAATATTATTTCATCTTTACTATTCAACTTCATAGTTGTCTGCTTATTCAATCCATTTTATCCAAGCAATGCTTAACATCCACATTCACAAAAGCACAGCAGCAAAAAGTGGGTTCCACATGCCATGATTTATTGTCACAACCCAATGCATTTCGGGAAAGAAGGTTCCCTTCGCCAGGGGCATCTGGAATTTCAAGCACAATTACATATATTTTATATTTTGCAAAGCATGTTTGTTAAAAAAAGGCCTCTGTCGACGTAATGAAACACTTCACTCGAAGTTTTAAAAAAAGCATCTGTTCTTCCCAGAGGTCATATTCAGTACAATAACCTTCTAATCGTTTGCTAGGTCTGTGTCCATAAAGTAACCTCAACATTCTGCATCATTTCCATGCTCTAAGCACCCTTAATATTCCTACGACTACAACATGGTGCATTCGCCCGGAGGTGACCCCCTTACTTAAAGAAAGTAATCTAGCTAGTTAAAAACCCAGAAACTTGTAGCCTCTTCTGGACGCTTACCATGGCATGCTGATCTCTCTAATATCTTAATATCGTTTTTCGAAAAGTACTGGTCTGAGTTGACACAACTCGTCGCATTTCATTCCAGCCATATTCTTTTTCAAAGTGCCAAAGCATGCATGTCCCAGTTGCAAGCAAACTCAAACTATCGTAACCAGTGTTTTTATCTTTCTGCCCTCGTTAACTACTTCCAGGTGATTTGTGTTTAAACACTAATCTTATCCTGCGCTCAATAACGGACTAAATGACTACACTATTACACTTCCCCCCTGATATGCGCCATGCTACTACATCTCCCAGGCATGCTTTGCAAAATATAAAATATAGGTTATTGTGCTTGTAATTCCAGATGCCCCTGACGAAGGGAACCTTCTTTACCGAAATGCATTGGGTTGTGACAGTAAATTATGGCATGTGGGACCCACTTTTTGCTGCTGTGCTTTTGTGAATGTGGATGTTAAGCATTGCTCTGATAAAATGGATTGAATAAGCAGACAAGTATGAAGTTGAAAAGTAAAGATAAAATATGATAAACTCAAAAGATAAAATACATGAATTTGATTCATTGGATTCAAACAGTCATGGCTGTGCAGCTTGGTGGAACCGCAATTGGTTTCTTCGTATTTTGTTAAAATAGGTAATTGAACCATACCATACTCTGAGAATAAAAGATCATTTTTAGGGCCCAGTAAGCACTATGAATTTTCTCGTAGCAGAGCACAGTTTAAAATTCTGATTAAGGAGCTATAAATAATCACCCAAGATAGAATAAAATAGCCAAATACAGGAATCCAATGACCGGAACTTGAGGAGCTGACAAGGTGCAATTTTCAAAGGTAGTTGCTGTTTTGGAGGTGTAAGTATCAATAGGGTGATGTAACATCTATTGCGATTGTGTATACTGTTGTAATATTGCGCTGGGAGTGAATGGTTTGATGAATGATTATGTTTATTGTTTATATGTTAAGAGATTGAAGAGTTCAGACCCAACGTCGTCTAAAATCCTAGGTTAATAAAAGATACTGAGACAAGTGTAGAAGACCCCTGAATAAGCCCTTGTTGAATGGTATTTATTGTTTGCAGACGTTTTCTGGTGTAGAGTGACAGTACCATCACCTACACAATTGAGATTGAAATAGTAATGATCTGTTGTGGTTGCCTAATTTTGATTGATGTTAGCAGAACCTAATTGCACAAAAAGGGGAAGCAGCATTGATTACATGCTGGTGATTTCAAGCTGGTCGAGCTTTCACTTGCGAAAGAGAACTTCTTTAATAGAATAAAAGTTGGAAGGTGTATAACCCTTAATATTCCAATTGTTGAATTGCTATTGTTTTCCTTTAGAAAAAAGCAAACAATAATTAATATGTTTTATTTCATGTTTGAAAAGTTCCTTTGTTGGTTTGCGTACGTACAAGAGAGATTGTAAACGAGGGTGAACTGCTGCACTGAGTAAGATCACACGTCATAGTGTATTGCGCTGAGATTGATCGGCTGGTGTGCTTTCGCGCGTTTAATTGGTTGGTGACGTCAAGGTGCCACGCTGTGATAGGTCAGTGATTGTGTGAATCTCGCATTGGGATTTGTTAACATGATTTTGATAAATAACAACTGATACAGGGTTGGAAGGGAAAATGTAACATTAACGGAACAGAATCATAACATTGAACTGTAAATCATTTATTTTATGAATTCAGTGAAAACATGAAATTTTTTTAAGGATTTAAGAGTTTTGCGAGAGGCAATGTTACAGTCCAAATACGAGAAGGTGAAGAGGCACCTCCTGAGGGTACACCTGCACAAGTGAATTGGGATTACATACCCGTTCATGGCTTTGTCAATGGTGCAAGATTACTGAGAAAGAGGGTCCATTGACATTTCCAAAATATGAGAGTTTTGAATTGAGAATTATTGACAGATTAGGAAAGAAGTTATGCGAGGTGAAGCCACCACCCGGACCCACACAATTAGAAGCTTTAAGCATGTGGGAAATGAGAGAGAGAAATTCCAGAAATGGACAAAGAGAGCAATGCATAATTATTCAGATGCTCGATGGGATGAGGAACAGCATTGATGGAGGAAAACCATAGTAGAAAACACTAGATTATAGGCAGCAATTTCTAATGAGATTTCAGCGAAAGGGAAGAAGAAAAATACCCAGGGGAAGGACAAGAATGAAAAAGACAATGAATATGAGACAGATAGCGATTCAGGGGATGATATGTTAGAAGAGATGTTGGCTGCCTGACCCAAGCCTGGTGCAACCCAGCTGAGAGTACAGGAAGTTGTGCCCCAATGGGCAGAACAATAGTGACTGTCCCTGTAGAAACTACAGTGGTACAAGTTGAGAGGCCACTTCAAATAATACAAATTGCCCCACCACAAGTTGCTCAGACAAGATTGGTCCTCCACCTGCGGTAAATCCACATGTTATGCACGGCCCGGTACAAGCACCGCAGGTAGTGAATGTACAGACTGTGCCCAGACCAGTTGCAAAAGCCCTAGTAAATGTTAATCTGACTCCAGCAACACACAACAGCAGGAGGTCTATCTTTGACAGGATTTGTCCCGACTTCTCAAAATTCACAGATTGTTGTGTGGAGACTACCTCAAACAGTTCAAGCACTGAAAGATGGGGGAAGAATTGTCTTTACGACACCAATGACCAAGGAGGAAACTATCTTGTTTATAGATGGAATTTTTCCATCATGGTTTGAGGAAGCTGTAAGGATTAACAAGACAGAAACCACAATGCAACTGACAAGCCCAGAACCTGAGAAAAAGAGAACAGTAAACATTCCCAAGTTAAAAGATGAATTAGAATTAATTATTAGAGGATGTCTGGATATAGAATTCTAAATACATATTATGAGAAATAATTGATTTTACCTGTGTAAAGAAATTACCAGACAAGCATCAATTTACACAAGAGAGGCTGATTGAGTTGGCCCAGAGATAGGACTTTGATATTTCAAAAAGTTCTCCTTTCCAGAAAGGTTACAGGGTAGTATTGGGTAATGCAGCAATTGAAACAATGCGTTCTTCAGGGATGCTATTACATATTACCCAATTAATAAAATGTATTAAGAAATGGAGTGACAGAAGCAGGAAAGAAAAGCATGAAACAAGAGGAGGAAGGAACTTCAGCTTATCCATTGAGAGAAACAGTGGGTATATATGTCCATGTGCCTTGGAGCGGTATTGATCTTGCACCTTTTACACAAAATTTCCCAAAATTAAGAAACATATGTATACAGTAGTATACACAAGTTGATCGATTTGTGAAAATGTCAAAGGTGTTATGAATTGATGTGAACGTTTTTTTTATATTGCTATTTGTGGACTCGATGTAAAACTGTTGTACAAAGGCCACATGAAGAGCCAGCGAGAGATGTAAACACTAATGCACCATCTTCTGAAGTGACGGAGAAAGATGAAGCAGTAATTACTTTCCTAAAAGGCAGAGTGCCTCCAAAAGACTTAAGATTGGTTGAAAATTAATCAAACAACAAAAGAAGCAAAATAATCAGTTCATGAGTATTATGAGCGGTTGTTACAGGTGTTTCAGCAGCACAGGGGAAGAGAATACCATGAAGAAAAGGATATGGCAATTTTTGCAGCTCAATTTGTTTTAGGATTGAGACCAAAGATCAGTTCCTATATAACTCGAAGAGTTATCTGTTGGCAGAATAGGACCCTTGATGAAATCCTGATATATTCAAAATATTGCAGTGCCGAATTAGAAAGGAAGCAGAAAAAATTAAAGAGAAATTTATGTTGGCTCAAACAAAATTGGTTCAGAAAGGTTTCCACAATTCTTCTTGTGAGGAAATCAAGGAGGTATGCAAAGTGTTTTTGTTCCACAGATAGGTTCCAAGGAAATTCAAGAGGTTTTGAAGCTTTTTTTAAAAACAACCGCAATGGACCGCACTCCGCTAGCTCCTCCTCCGGGTCGCCCCAAGGGAAGCTGGTACATGAAGTTCTTGAGTGGTTCACCCCAGTGGGTGCAAGTAAGTACTTGTTGAACTGATGATCTCTGATGGAGTCCTTGAGTGGTTCACCCCAGTGGGTGCAAGTAAGTACTTGTTGAACTGATGATCTCTAGACCCGATACATGTCCCGGGTTTTAAAATATCACCCGAGACATGGCTCGGGTTTCGGGATAACTTCCCTCCTCAGTAGAGAAAATAGTTAGGGGTGGAAGAGAGTGCCGCCAAGCAACCGTCAAGGGCCTCAGTGCCCGCACAGGCACGCAGGTGCGTCGTCCAGGAGCTCGTCAGCTCAAAGCTCGAGGGAGCCATTTTTATAAACAACCGCAATGGACCGCACTCCGCTAGCTCCTCCTCCGGGTCGCCCCAAGGGAAGCTGGTACATGAAGTTCTTGAGTGGTTCACCCCAGTGGGTGCAAGTAAGTACTTGTTGAACTGATGATCTCTGATGGAGTCCTTGAGTGGTTCACCCCAGTGGGTGCAAGTAAGTACTTGTTGAACTGATGATCTCTAGACCCGATACATGTCCCGGGTTTTAAAATATCACCCGAGACATGGCTCGGGTTTCGGGATAACTTCCCTCCTCAGTAGAGAAAATAGTTAGGGGTGGAAGAGAGTGCCGCCAAGCAACCGTCAAGGGCCTCAGTGCCCGCACAGGCACGCAGGTGCGTCGTCCAGGAGCTCGTCAGCTCAAAGCTCGAGGGAGCCATTTTTATAAACAACCGCAATGGACCGCACTCCGCTAGCTCCTCCTCCGGGTCGCCCCAAGGGAAGCTGGTACATGAAGTTCTTGAGTGGTTCACCCCAGTGGGTGCAAGTAAGTACTTGTTGAACTGATGATCTCTGATGGAGTCCTTGAGTGGTTCACCCCAGTGGGTGCAAGTAAGTACTTGTTGAACTGATGATCTCTAGACCCGATACATGTCCCGGGTTTTAAAATATCACCCGAGACATGGCTCGGGTTTCGGGATAACTTCCCTCCTCAGTAGAGAAAATAGTTAGGGGTGGAAGAGAGTGCCGCCAAGCAACCGTCAAGGGCCTCAGTGCCCGCACAGGCACGCAGGTGCGTCGTCCAGGAGCTCGTCAGCTCAAAGCTCGAGGGAGCCATTTTTATAAACAACCGCAATGGACCGCACTCCGCTAGCTCCTCCTCCGGGTCGCCCCAAGGGAAGCTGGTACATGAAGTTCTTGAGTGGTTCACCCCAGTGGGTGCAAGTAAGTACTTGTTGAACTGATGATCTCTGATGGAGTCCTTGAGTGGTTCACCCCAGTGGGTGCAAGTAAGTACTTGTTGAACTGATGATCTCTAGACCCGATACATGTCCCGGGTTTTAAAATATCACCCGAGACATGGCTCGGGTTTCGGGATAACTTCCCTCCTCAGTAGAGAAAATAGTTAGGGGTGGAAGAGAGTGCCGCCAAGCAACCGTCAAGGGCCTCAGTGCCCGCACAGGCACGCAGGTGCGTCGTCCAGGAGCTCGTCAGCTCAAAGCTCGAGGGAGCCATTTTTATAAACAACCGCAATGGACCGCACTCCGCTAGCTCCTCCTCCGGGTCGCCCCAAGGGAAGCTGGTACATGAAGTTCTTGAGTGGTTCACCCCAGTAGGTGCAAGTAAGTACTTGTTGAACTGATGATCTCTGATGGAGTCCTTGAGTGGTTCACCCCAGTGGGTGCAAGTAAGTACTTGTTGAACTGATGATCTCTAGACCCGATACATGTCCCGGGTTTTAAAATATCACCCGAGACATGGCTCGGGTTTCGGGATAACTTCCCTCCTCAGTAGAGAAAATAGTTAGGGGTGGAAGAGAGTGCCGCCAAGCAACCGTCAAGGGCCTCAGTGCCCGCACAGGCACGCAGGTGCGTCGTCCAGGAGCTCGTCAGCTCAAAGCTCGAGGGAGCCATTTTTATAAACAACCGCAATGGACCGCACTCCGCTAGCTCCTCCTCCGGGTCGCCCCAAGGGAAGCTGGTACATGAAGTTCTTGAGTGGTTCACCCCAGTGGGTGCAAGTAAGTACTTGTTGAACTGATGATCTCTGATGGAGTCCTTGAGTGGTTCACCCCAGTGGGTGCAAGTAAGTACTTGTTGAACTGATGATCTCTAGACCCGATACATGTCCCGGGTTTTAAAATATCACCCGAGACATGGCTCGGGTTTCGGGATAACTTCCCTCCTCAGTAGAGAAAATAGTTAGGGGTGGAAGAGAGTGCCGCCAAGCAACCGTCAAGGGCCTCAGTGCCCGCACAGGCACGCAGGTGCGTCGTCCAGGAGCTCGTCAGCTCAAAGCTCGAGGGAGCCATTTTTATAAACAACCGCAATGGACCGCACTCCGCTAGCTCCTCCTCCGGGTCGCCCCAAGGGAAGCTGGTACATGAAGTTCTTGAGTGGTTCACCCCAGTGGGTGCAAGTAAGTACTTGTTGAACTGATGATCTCTGATGGAGTCCTTGAGTGGTTCACCCCAGTGGGTGCAAGTAAGTACTTGTTGAACTGATGATCTCTAGACCCGATACATGTCCCGGGTTTTAAAATATCACCCGAGACATGGCTCGGGTTTCGGGATAACTTCCCTCCTCAGTAGAGAAAATAGTTAGGGGTGGAAGAGAGTGCCGCCAAGCAACCGTCAAGGGCCTCAGTGCCCGCACAGGCACGCAGGTGCGTCGTCCAGGAGCTCGTCAGCTCAAAGCTCGAGGGAGCCATTTTTATAAACAACCGCAATGGACCGCACTCCGCTAGCTCCTCCTCCGGGTCGCCCCAAGGGAAGCTGGTACATGAAGTTCTTGAGTGGTTCACCCCAGTGGGTGCAAGTAAGTACTTGTTGAACTGATGATCTCTGATGGAGTCCTTGAGTGGTTCACCCCAGTGGGTGCAAGTAAGTACTTGTTGAACTGATGATCTCTAGACCCGATACATGTCCCGGGTTTTAAAATATCACCCGAGACATGGCTCGGGTTTCGGGATAACTTCCCTCCTCAGTAGAGAAAATAGTTAGGGGTGGAAGAGAGTGCCGCCAAGCAACCGTCAAGGGCCTCAGTGCCCGCACAGGCACGCAGGTGCGTCGTCCAGGAGCTCGTCAGCTCAAAGCTCGAGGGAGCCATTTTTATAAACAACCGCAATGGACCGCACTCCGCTAGCTCCTCCTCCGGGTCGCCCCAAGGGAAGCTGGTACATGAAGTTCTTGAGTGGTTCACCCCAGTGGGTGCAAGTAAGTACTTGTTGAACTGATGATCTCTGATGGAGTCCTTGAGTGGTTCACCCCAGTGGGTGCAAGTAAGTACTTGTTGAACTGATGATCTCTAGACCCGATACATGTCCCGGGTTTTAAAATATCACCCGAGACATGGCTCGGGTTTCGGGATAACTTCCCTCCTCAGTAGAGAAAATAGTTAGGGGTGGAAGAGAGTGCCGCCAAGCAACCGTCAAGGGCCTCAGTGCCCGCACAGGCACGCAGGTGCGTCGTCCAGGAGCTCGTCAGCTCAAAGCTCGAGGGAGCCATTTTTATAAACAACCGCAATGGACCGCACTCCGCTAGCTCCTCCTCCGGGTCGCCCCAAGGGAAGCTGGTACATGAAGTTCTTGAGTGGTTCACCCCAGTGGGTGCAAGTAAGTACTTGTTGAACTGATGATCTCTGATGGAGTCCTTGAGTGGTTCACCCCAGTGGGTGCAAGTAAGTACTTGTTGAACTGATGATCTCTAGACCCGATACATGTCCCGGGTTTTAAAATATCACCCGAGACATGGCTCGGGTTTCGGGATAACTTCCCTTCTCAGTAGAGAAAATAGTTAGGGGTGGAAGAGAGTGCCGCCAAGCAACCGACAAGGGCCTCAGTGCCCGCACAGGCACGCAGGTGCGTCGTCCAGGAGCTCGTCAGCTCAAAGCTCGAGGGAGCCATTTTTATAAACAACCGCAATGGACCGCACTCCGCTAGACACTCATTTTCATTTTAAACTTTTGGCATAGGCGTACCCGCCGACGCTACTTCATGAACCACAATGCTTTGGGGTAACACGCTGGTAGGACGAGCAGAGTGCGGCCAATCGGATTTTTGTTTATATTCAGGCTCCCTTGAGCCGGTGGGGCTGACGAGCCCATGGCTACGCACCTGCGCGCCTTGAGTGGTACTTTACCTGAGAATATTTTTCGGCAGCCTACGCAGCAACCCCACACACATACCTACTCCCTGCTGACGAGAGGCAACTACCTCGAAACACGTGTCCAGGGATGGCTAACGCGACACTCATTTTCATTTTAAACTTTTGGCATAGGCGTACCCGCCGACGCTACTTCATGAACCACAATGCTTTGGGGTAACACGCTGGTAGGACGAGCAGAGTGCGGCCAATCGGATTTTTGTTTATATTCAGGCTCCCTTGAGCCGGTGGGGCTGACGAGCCCATGGCTACGCACCTGCGCGCCTTGAGTGGTACTTTACCTGAGAATATTTTTCGGCAGCCTACGCAGCAACCCCACACACATACCTACTCCCTGCTGACGAGAGGCAACTACCTCGAAACACGTGTCCAGGGATGGCTAACGCGACACTCATTTTCATTTTAAACTTTTGGCATAGGCGTACCCGCCGACGCTACTTCATGAACCACAATGCTTTGGGGTAACACGCTGGTAGGACGAGCAGAGTGCGGCCAATCGGATTTTTGTTTATATTCAGGCTCCCTTGAGCCGGTGGGGCTGACGAGCCCATGGCTACGCACCTGCGCGCCTTGAGTGGTACTTTACCTGAGAATATTTTTCGGCAGCCTACGCAGCAACCCCACACACATACCTACTCCCTGCTGACGAGAGGCAACTACCTCGAAACACGTGTCCAGGGATGGCTAACGCGACACTCATTTTCATTTTAAACTTTTGGCATAGGCGTACCCGCCGACGCTACTTCATGAACCACAATGCTTTGGGGTAACACGCTGGTAGGACGAGCAGAGTGCGGCCAATCGGATTTTTGTTTATATTCAGGCTCCCTTGAGCCGGTGGGGCTGACGAGCCCATGGCTACGCACCTGCGCGCCTTGAGTGGTACTTTACCTGAGAATATTTTTCGGCAGCCTACGCAGCAACCCCACACACATACCTACTCCCTGCTGACGAGAGGCAACTACCTCGAAACACGTGTCCAGGGATGGCTAACGCGACACTCATTTTCATTTTAAACTTTTGGCATAGGCGTACCCGCCGACGCTACTTCATGAACCACAATGCTTTGGGGTAACACGCTGGTAGGACGAGCAGAGTGCGGCCAATCGGATTTTTGTTTATATTCAGGCTCCCTTGAGCCGGTGGGGCTGACGAGCCCATGGCTACGCACCTGCGCGCCTTGAGTGGTACTTTACCTGAGAATATTTTTCGGCAGCCTACGCAGCAACCCCACACACATACCTACTCCCTGCTGACGAGAGGCAACTACCTCGAAACACGTGTCCAGGGATGGCTAACGCGACACTCATTTTCATTTTAAACTTTTGGCATAGGCGTACCCGCCGACGCTACTTCATGAACCACAATGCTTTGGGGTAACACGCTGGTAGGACGAGCAGAGTGCGGCCAATCGGATTTTTGCTTATATTCAGGCTCCCTTGAGCCGGTGGGGCTGACGAGCCCATGGCTACGCACCTGCGCGCCTTGAGTGGTACTTTACCTGAGAATATTTTTCGGCAGCCTACGCAGCAACCCCACACACATACCTACTCCCTGCTGACGAGAGGCAACTACCTCGAAACACGTGTCCAGGGATGGCTAACGCGACACTCATTTTCATTTTAAACTTTTGGCATAGGCGTACCCGCCGACGCTACTTCATGAACCACAATGCTTTGGGGTAACACGCTGGTAGGACGAGCAGAGTGCGGCCAATCGGATTTTTGTTTATATTCAGGCTCCCTTGAGCCGGTGGGGCTGACGAGCCCATGGCTACGCACCTGCGCGCCTTGAGTGGTACTTTACCTGAGAATATTTTTCGGCAGCCTACGCAGCAACCCCACACACATACCTACTCCCTGCTGACGAGAGGCAACTACCTCGAAACACGTGTCCAGGGATGGCTAACGCGACACTCATTTTCATTTTAAACTTTTGGCATAGGCGTACCCGCCGACGCTACTTCATGAACCACAATGCTTTGGGGTAACACGCTGGTAGGACGAGCAGAGTGCGGCCAATCGGATTTTTGTTTATATTCAGGCTCCCTTGAGCCGGTGGGGCTGACGAGCCCATGGCTACGCACCTGCGCGCCTTGAGTGGTACTTTACCTGAGAATATTTTTCGGCAGCCTACGCAGCAACCCCACACACATACCTACTCCCTGCTGACGAGAGGCAACTACCTCGAAACACGTGTCCAGGGATGGCTAACGCGACACTCATTTTCATTTTAAACTTTTGGCATAGGCGTACCCGCCGACGCTACTTCATGAACCACAATGCTTTGGGGTAACACGCTGGTAGGACGAGCAGAGTGCGGCCAATCGGATTTTTGTTTATATTCAGGCTCCCTTGAGCCGGTGGGGCTGACGAGCCCATGGCTACGCACCTGCGCGCCTTGAGTGGTACTTTACCTGAGAATATTTTTCGGCAGCCTACGCAGCAACCCCACACACATACCTACTCCCTGCTGACGAGAGGCAACTACCTCGAAACACGTGTCCAGGGATGGCTAACGCGACACTCATTTTCATTTTAAACTTTTGGCATAGGCGTACCCGCCGACGCTACTTCATGAACCACAATGCTTTGGGGTAACACGCTGGTAGGACGAGCAGAGTGCGGCCAATCGGATTTTTGTTTATATTCAGGCTCCCTTGAGCCGGTGGGGCTGACGAGCCCATGGCTACGCACCTGCGCGCCTTGAGTGGTACTTTACCTGAGAATATTTTTCGGCAGCCTACGCAGCAACCCCACACACATACCTACTCCCTGCTGACGAGAGGCAACTACCTCGAAACACGTGTCCAGGGATGGCTAACGCGACACTCATTTTCATTTTAAACTTTTGGCATAGGCGTACCCGCCGACGCTACTTCATGAACCACAATGCTTTGGGGTAACACGCTGGTAGGACGAGCAGAGTGCGGCCAATCGGATTTTTGTTTATATTCAGGCTCCCTTGAGCCGGTGGGGCTGACGAGCCCATGGCTACGCACCTGCGCGCCTTGAGTGGTACTTTACCTGAGAATATTTTTCGGCAGCCTACGCAGCAACCCCACACACATACCTACTCCCTGCTGACGAGAGGCAACTACCTCGAAACACGTGTCCAGGGATGGCTAACGCGACACTCATTTTCATTTTAAACTTTTGGCATAGGCGTACCCGCCGACGCTACTTCATGAACCACAATGCTTTGGGGTAACACGCTGGTAGGACGAGCAGAGTGCGGCCAATCGGATTTTTGTTTATATTCAGGCTCCCTTGAGCCGGTGGGGCTGACGAGCCCATGGCTACGCACCTGCGCGCCTTGAGTGGTACTTTACCTGAGAATATTTTTCGGCAGCCTACGCAGCAAACCCACACACATACCTACTCCCTGCTGACGAGAGGCAACTACCTCGAAACACGTGTCCAGGGATGGCTAACGCGACACTCATTTTCATTTTAAACTTTTGGCATAGGCGTACCCGCCGACGCTACTTCATGAACCACAATGCTTTGGGGTAACACGCTGGTAGGACGAGCAGAGTGCGGCCAATCGGATTTTTGTTTATATTCAGGCTCCCTTGAGCCGGTGGGGCTGACGAGCCCATGGCTACGCACCTGCGCGCCTTGAGTGGTACTTTACCTGAGAATATTTTTCGGCAGCCTACGCAGCAACCCCACACACATACCTACTCCCTGCTGACGAGAGGCAACTACCTCGAAACACGTGTCCAGGGATGGCTAACGCGACACTCATTTTCATTTTAAACTTTTGGCATAGGCGTACCCGCCGACGCTACTTCATGAACCACAATGCTTTGGGGTAACACGCTGGTAGGACGAGCAGAGTGCGGCCAATCGGATTTTTGTTTATATTCAGGCTCCCTTGAGCCGGTGGGGCTGACGAGCCCATGGCTACGCACCTGCGCGCCTTGAGTGGTACTTTACCTGAGAATATTTTTCGGCAGCCTACGCAGCAACCCCACACACATACCTACTCCCTGCTGACGAGAGGCAACTACCTCGAAACACGTGTCCAGGGATGGCTAACGCGACACTCATTTTCATTTTAAACTTTTGGCATAGGCGTACCCGCCGACGCTACTTCATGAACCACAATGCTTTGGGGTAACACGCTGGTAGGACGAGCAGAGTGCGGCCAATCGGATTTTTGTTTATATTCAGGCTCCCTTGAGCCGGTGGGGCTGACGAGCCCATGGCTACGCACCTGCGCGCCTTGAGTGGTACTTTACCTGAGAATATTTTTCGGCAGCCTACGCAGCAACCCCACACACATACCTACTCCCTGCTGACGAGAGGCAACTACCTCGAAACACGTGTCCAGGGATGGCTAACGCGACACTCATTTTCATTTTAAACTTTTGGCATAGGCGTACCCGCCGACGCTACTTCATGAACCACAATGCTTTGGGGTAACACGCTGGTAGGACGAGCAGAGTGCGGCCAATCGGATTTTTTTTTTTTTTTTTTTTTTTTTTTTTTTTTTAGGTTTTGAAGCTTCACAGAGTAGAGGCAGAGGTGTACCGGTTGATCCAGGTTCAGGAATGGAGGTTGAAGCATTGAAGAGAATGACTCCTTGTCACATCTGTCACAAGGGCGGGCTTTGGAAGAGGGAGTGTAGATTTAATCTTGATAATGCAAACAGAAATTTGCCAATACAGAGGAGTGTACAACAGATGCAGGTGCCAATGCAAAAACAAGCCCCAAAAATAGAGGTCCCGTAGGCTCAAAGAGTCCCACAAATATGGTAAATAAATTCTTTTCGGAATATCAATCAAAACATATTCCAACAGCTCCCTAATGCAGTTCAGAATGCTTTTCAGCAGTTTTCTGTTTTCAAGAGTGATGGCTTACGCTCTGATGCCTCTCAATGATGGTGCCTGGGACGGGAGGAAGATTGTTGAGTGGTTGACGCAGTCTTAGAGGTAGACCAGAGTGGTCCATTTGAAGATGGCGAAGTAAATGGCCACCCCATATCATTTCTTATAGATAAAGGAGCTACCAGATCGACTGTTAGAACTGTGGAAGTCCCAGACCTACACCAATATCCAAAATGAAGGAGTTTCACATAAACAGATTACCAATCTAGTTTAATAGAAGGTCCCTTTAAATAGAAGCTTCTTTGAGGAAAATCTTCAATTTGTTGTTTGTGACAAGTCCTGTAAACTTGTTAGGGAGAGATATGTTGCAAGATAGATTGTGCAATTTACTGCACACTGGAAGGTGCTGAATTTTAAACTGATGATGAAGATGTGGAATTTAAAATGGTTCAACAAAAGACAGCTGTAGGCTTGTCTCCATTATTGCAGCTGAAGAATTGCCTGCTGATTTGAGAGAAACTGTGAACCCAGAAGTGTGGGATCTCACAGGAAAAGACACTGGACTGATTAAAGGAGTCAAACCAGAGACGCGCTTCCTTAGAGCCGAGCACAGAACCACAGCCCCCAGACTGCCCCGCTTCCTCCGCATCATCAGCCAGTGCCCGGAGGCGCATAAAAGCACCTGCAGAGCCCCGTCGCTCAACACGCGCTTCCTCAGAGCCAGGCACGAAACCACAGCCCCCACACTGCCCCGCTTTCTCCACATTACTTGCCAGAGCTCGGAGGCGCATAAAAGCGGCAGCAGGGCCACGCTGCACGGGGCGTTCGCAGGCCCCGCCCGGGCAAAGCCCATCATAGCCCAGAGGAGGCTGGGCTGGGCCACCCCCCTTGGTTCTTTTGAAGCAACAACACTACATGGAGACTACCTAATCGCAACCGTGAGTTATTGTATGCATTTCTCCCACTTGTGACTGGTCCATCCATTTTGCTCCGCTTCTGCCCTGTGCTTTTATGTTGTACTAAAAACCACAAGCTCTGTAACGCCCTAGTGACTCACCTACGTCTTTTTCTCTGTTGGAACACTGGCACATTGGAACCTTGCCGCTAACTTAAGGACCAAGGACCGGCTCCTTTTGCTAAAAAATGAGGGGAGAAGTGCATCTGGCGCTAAAAGTTCCGCCGGGCCTATAGTGTGGCTACAGGCGATTGTTATATATTTGGTATTACTCTCGCTCATCTGCATTTCTGCACTCCAGTGACCCCACAGGAAGCTATGGGAAAAGAAAATCCAGCGGGAATGGGTGCGGAGGTGGGGTCCAGCTAAAGCCCCTCAAAGCCAAGCAGGCCCGCAAGTCATCAGCGATTAATTGCGTTTTAGACTGCATCGATGACCTCTTAATCAAATGCAGGGAAATCCTTGCACCCACGTCCCATCCCACCCTGTCTGAATCCCCTACCCTTCCCAACATGATTGATCTCCCAACCATCCTAAAATTTTAATCGCAAAAACGTATTCCCCAGATGTTTAGCAAACCTGCTACACGCAGCACCACTAACTCTTCCCGCAGTCATTCTTTATTGTCCCCCATTACTGTTGAAACTGAGCCATGGACCGCCACACTACCCACCACTGAAACAGGTCAGGGCCCAGCTGATATTGTTGACTCTGACCTTGTTTTATCCAACAGATTCCTACCACTCCAGCACACGAGTTGTGCTCAAAAGGGAGGAGAGCGGACGGGGGACCAAATGGTGATATGGCAAAGGGAGGAGCAAGAGCTGTAAAGGGTGGAGCGGTCTCCCTAGATAGGTTATCCCTGAATGACAATGAGACTTTTAGGATCATGAAAGATCTGAGGATGGAAGTTACCCTACTAAAGTCTGCTGTCCTAGCCCTTACTGAACAGGTCAGACTCCTAACAGGCAGAGGAACTTCACCAGTCCAACCTCCCAAACAGAACACCCGCCCAGCCATTAAATTTGTTCCAAATTGCCAGTTGCCCAATTCTACCTGTGTCAGCGTCCTGCCATCAGCCCCTAAACATCCCCAACAGAAATACCCCCTACCACCGGATACCAATATAATTGCTAGGTGAACGCGAGAAGCGTGTCCGCAAGCCAATACCAGCCGTCAAATACAGCTAGGCCCCGATTGAGCTACGAAGTCTCCCCACCGACTCCCAAATTCTGCCACCCCTTCCCGGCCATCTCCAAACGACGGTATGGAAAGACCCAATTGCCCCCCCAGAGTATTTTCATGACTAATGTGCCCAAAGCTGCTCCTCATTTCAAACAACTTAGGGGTAGGAATGGTAATTCATTAGACATTTACAATGTCTATTCATGAGGATCTAGTGCAGGAAGGCAATCGTCTACACTACAAGAGTTGGTAGACCTACTTGACAACAGGTACACCTATCCTCCATTAATCGTAACAGGGGACTTCAATGTCACCTTTGAGCCACTAGCAAAGGAGGACATATGTGGGACCAGGGAGGATGAGTTGTGGCATGTTTCCCCTCTTGACTTACCTCCCACCAAACAAATGTTCACAAGTAGCACTACAGCTTAACACCATAACTCTTGAGTACGAGCCGAGGACTACCAATGGCGGTACCAATTCTAATGAAATGGGGGCCAACACTTTCAACAGAACCACCAATATAAGCCGTATTGACTACTTTTTGTTAGATCTGATATTGTAGCCCATGATGGACGACATAGTTGTGGGTCCACCATAGATAGTGAACACATTCCTTTAGAGCTCTCCCTGACATCACCCTGGGTCATGTACACAAATCAAACCCACCCCATTGTTATGACTAGGGTGGTATGCCCAACCAATGATAGTAGACGGCTTAATTGGGCCCGGGTATCCTTGAAGCAGAGAAACTTGAAGCAATCAAACTTAATGTGCTAGCCGGCATCACCAAGCTATCTAGATTAGTTGATGAACAGGGAAAGCTGGGTGAGGTTACGACATGTCACTGTCATCTTTGTAGTCTGTTGGACACTCTTTTTAGAGAACCACTACGCCCCAGGACACTAGTAGAAAGACCAGGTCACAGTTCCCCTGGTTCAACCAGGAGTGTAGGAGCCTCAGATGTCAATTAGCGGTCTCCATTAGGGCAAACAATGCAGCAGAGCTGAGAGAAGTAAGGAGGACTTATAAGGCAGCTCAGGTTAGAGCAAAGAGGGAATGGGAGGAGAACCATTGGTCGCTAATCAGGGAGGTCTGCAATAGGTAAGGCTCCAAGCAATTTTAGCTTCTAGTTACTAGGGGGGTGCCAACAGGCCCCCGCCACCGACCAACAACAATACCATTGCATCCTGGCATGATCATTTTTCCACAATATACTCCGAGACTCATAACCCAGATATCGTAGCCTCGATTACGCTCACTCATCCATTACTGATTTCTTCAGAATTTCTTGAGAATTGGAAAACCTATATCCTGGCACTATCTAATGGCATCGCAGCGGATGCCCCAATTCCACCTTCCTGGAAGGGAGCTGAGGTGACCCAGTCTATAAGAAGGGTGACCGATCGTCACCTTCCACCTACAGACCTATCAGTCTGATACATTGTGTTCAAAAGGGGTTCGCTTGCGCACTCCATATGAAACTACAGGCCTGGATCAGTGGCTTTTGCATCTTGTCCCCCTTCCAAACTGGGTTCAGGCAAAAAAACTAGCACTATCGACCTGGTCTTCCGCTTCCTCTTACTGACATGGAGGACATGGTTATTGTCCAGGGACGCCTCTACATTGCTTTCATCGATCTAAGGTCTGCCTTTGACCTGGTACCAAGACATAAGCTCTGGTGTATTCTAAAAGAGATGGGACTCCCTCCTGATGCTTTATCGTTAGTTATTCGCCTCCATGAGGCGAACTACGCAAGGGTTCACTGGGGTAGTCAAGGACAGCTACCAAACCCGATCAAAGTTCGGGTACGACAGGGCTGTGTACTTGCCCCTACACTCTTCCCAATTTTTGTTAATGGAGTCGTTCAGTACCTCTCTGATATCCCTGCTGATGCCACCACTCTGGGGGGTCCCACAGTGGTAATACTGCTGTTTGCCGACGACATGCTGCTGGTGTCCAAAACCCCTAGAGTGCTTCAGTTGCTCCATGATCGTTTTTAGGCCTTCTGTACCATGCAAGGTTTGGAGATCAATACCTCAAAAACAAAACTTTTAATGTTGAACCCCCACAAAGCATATCACAGCAAGCTCACACTGGGTGGAATACCCCTGGAAAGAATTAACACCTTTGAGTACCTGGGGATCACCCTCTCCGATGATCACTCATGGAAACCTCATTTAGTGAAGCGGACTCTCCAACACAGGCAGATTACCGGGCCCTGATAAAAGAGCACAGGACCTCCTCCAGCAGACCCGCTTCACATCTATGGCTGCAAGGTAGTGGGCTCAGTACTATATGGTGCTGAACTGTGGGGGTTTGAAAACCTGGATGGCCTCCTGACTAAGGAGAACAATTTCCTGAGAGCTTTGGTTTCACTTCCACAGAGCACTCCCCTCCACCCACTCAGGCTAGACATGGGCAGAACCTCCATAAAGGAGAAGGCAAAGCTACGTCCCCTCTTGCTCTGGTTGCACCTTCGGACTACTCCCGAGTTGCTCCCATATGCTGCGGCCTTATGCAAAGTAATTGCCCTCGATCGCTTCAAGAAAATTGGATGGTTTTACAACATTAAATCCCTGCTTACTGCAACAGGGCTAGGGGGATTGTGGGACACCAGGGATCCTGCACTGCTCCCCAGCAGGGATCTAATTAAGAAACAACACTGTATTTTGGGTGGCCCAGTCTTCAACTCATCCGTGCGGGGGCCGACTCACATCGGACTTCTTGGAGTTCAAATTGGCAAGTGAATTTGAGCAATATCTGGAGGCAGAACCAGAGTGGGTGGAAGAGCCTTCTCCTACTTCGCGGCAAAGGCCTGGAACGAGCTCCCGGTCAACATCAGATGCTTCCCCACTCTGCACACCTTCAGGAAGAGCCTCAAGACCTGGCTCTTTGGCTGACTCGGAGCTGCAGCCCCCCCACCCCCAAGTTCCTTGTATGGGCAAGTAGTGAGCTTCACAATTCCCTGATTGATTGAGGCCATAACGGTCCCGCAGGATAGGAAGCTCTATATGCAATTCAGATTTGGCTCCATACCGGTGAACTCTCTCATAGCTTCTTGGCTAAAGTCTGCTACTTCACCTCAGTTTTGTCCTGGATGTCCCTCGGCTGTTGAGTCAATAGGCCACATACTTTTTGTTCGTCCACTTTATCGGTCCCCGAGATCTACATAGTTAGCTCCTCTTTGCAAGCACATTGGCACCCGTTGTCATCGAGAAGCACGGTGTATTTTAAAATCTGACACTAGTTTGCTGACAGCCTGTGCAGTTGCCAAGTTCCTCTGCAAGATATAGTTTTTCAGAAGATCCCTGTTGAAAACGTAAAATGACTGTATTTTCTATTGAGTTATTACTTATAAGTATTTTTAAAGTCTCCTTTCAAAATGTTATACAGTTTATGTGCAATAGAGATTCACATTTTGTCTTGGCTATTGTGGCACTTTTACTAGTGAGACATGACGGGCTATGCTGCTGACCTTTTTTGTTCGATATAGGTCCTTGTTGCCTTGGGTTTAGGGGCTCCAAAAGATTACTATTTTAACTTTTTTCTTATTGTCTAGTTCCAATCATCTAGAGTTTATCTTTAAACAGAATTTTAACATATTATTGTATGTACCTTTTCCCTTCCTGTACAGTATGCATTTGCACTTTTATGGTCTGAGGACCGAAATAAAGTTTATGATGATGTGTCAAACCAGTCCAGATTGCCATAATGGCAAATGTGTTTCCAAGAACACCACCATACCATCTGTCCCCAGAAACAATTGCAGGAATTACACCTGTAATGAAGATATGATACAGAAAGGAATTTTGAGGGAGCTAATTGGGAGTCCATGCAACTCTCTGATCATTGGTTTGCAGAACCCAAATAAAAAATAGTGGATTGTAAACTGCAGTATTGTCAGAAAGAAGATCAATATCTGGGACACATAATTGAGAAAGAAGCTAGAAAGGTATCACCGGAGAGAGTGGAAGTAATTTTTCAGATGAATCCACCTTTAACACGGGATGTTTCTGGGAACGGTTGGCTACTGTAGACAGTGGATACCAAATGTTCCCATAGTGGCAAAACCTTTACTGAGGCTGACACACAGAGATATATCTTATACACTTCCATGAGAAAACAAATGCTTGAAAACCTTACTAGAGCTGAAAGAAAGACGTTGTTGTGTCCCAGCAGTAGGAATGCCAGATTACAGTAAAGAATGTTTTCTATTTTGCAGTGAGAAGGAGGGCTGCACCCTCTCAGTGCTAACACTGATGCACAGTAATGCGCTTAAAACTGTGGCTTATTTTTCAAACACACTTTACTCTGTTGCAATAGGTCTGCCTGGTTGTCTTAAAGCTGTTGCTGCAGTGAGCACTAGTTTGGAAAGAGCGAGAGAATAGTGATGTGATATCCAGTAACTGTAATGATCCCTCACTCTGGGGAGCTTCTATTGACAAGAACAAAAACACAACACATGACCCATAATCAGATTACAAAATATGTGCGAAGAATATTGTCTTCAGAGAATATTGTAATTAAAAGGTGCCAAATTTTAAATCATGCAACTTTGCTTCCTGGAAATTATGATGTTTGTGATGAAATTGAACATGATTGCCTGGATTCCAAGCATTTATGCAATAAGCCTGGACCCGATATCAAAGATGAACCTTTGATTGAGCCTGATCATGAATTTCTGTAGACGGATCTTGCCTGAGAAACAATATTATGCTGTATGTACTATAATCATGTTGTGCCCTTGAAGCTTCATGGGGTTACTTCAGCACAAGTTGCAAAATTGATTGCCCTTACCATAGCATGCAGTTTAACTGCTCAAATGGGACTGGCTATATTTACAGACAGTCAATATGACTTTGTCCATGATTTTGGGCAATTATGGTCACAAAGGTGTTTCATGACCTCTTCAGGAACCCCAATTAGAAATGAGGTGTAGGTGAGCGACTTGTTAAAAGCTCTTCTGTTACAAGTTGAAACAGCAGTTGTTAAATGTGCAGCTCAGAGTGGTAATGGCTACATTGCCATGGGAAATAGGTACACTTCAATAGCATGGTTTTGCACCTTGTTGGCCTGCACATTTAATACACCTTTAGCATGTGAATATGAAAAGGACATATCATTTTCCATGTTAATGAAAGTGACATAAACTTGGGATGAGTTGAAAAGGGTACAAAAAAATGTTTCAGAAGCAGAGCAACAGAGTTGGATCAGAGCAGGTTGTGCGAAAAATGCCAAAGGCATTTGGATGTCAACTGATGGGGGACCACTGTTACCGGACAGTTTGTTATTCCCAATGACTCGAAATTCCCTGCATTAAATATTTAAGAACATCAAAGTACCATGTGCCTGTCAAAATGAGAAGTACACTATATTTGAGTAGAAAATCTGTTAAGGCACTGTGTCTTTAAGAATAATGTGATTTTGGCTTTCTTAAGAATGTTGGTATCGTTATACATTCAAACAAAGAAAAAATGTGGTTTCACGATATGTTTTGCATACAACATAATGTTTCCCCCAACGATATGTAATACTGAGTCACAAACTAAAGGGGAACATATATGTTCTTTGGAAAAATGACTGAACGTGTCGTCCGCCGAGTGCGCTGTGTTTTTTCCTTTTTTCCTTTATTGTGAATTTAATATCTTTCGCAAGTACTCCCAGTTGTTCAAACTTCCAAATGGGATATGGCATAATTGACAGATCAGTTCATTATAAACTACACACGTAATCGGGGATCAACAGACACAAGAAAGGGACTTGGAACTACATATCCCAACACCCTTTGTTCAGGCGCACCGGAAGGGACGCGAGCTGTTACGCGTCCACGGTCTAACTGCAGAGCGTTTACCGATATCCCCTAGTATTTATGGCGCGAGTTCAAAGGGCTTAGACGCGAGAGCCGGGGAACGGAGCTGGTATATAGGTATACCCGAGAGCAGGATGTGTAAATTAGTAAGTGGGAAAGACCGCGCCTACGAATATGGGAATGGGAGCTATTTTTCCTTTTGAGATTCTAATAACATTACGATGTATGCATATATTTTCTGGTCCTGCCTTATTAGCATTAGTACATTACCGAATAACCGCTCATGCTCCCCCTGAGACATCCGGATTTTGCCCAAGTTGGGTAAGAAAATACCATATTTGCATGTGTGTGTGAAACGTATGTTTGATATAAATTGCGAATTAAATAATATAGTTTGATGATGCATGTATGAGCATTGCAAACAACATCACCGGTATGAGCAAGTGCTGGTCAACAACGTCGAATGCCATGTGCACAAAATGGGAGTACAACAATTTTTATATCATTCACTGGTCACTGCAAAAATGGTGATGGTGTTATGACTTATTTTAATTCCTTGCTTAAATCTTGCTATAATATGAGGAGGTGCACAATACCCAAATCGGGTGGTTTGAATACATTTGATTCACTTGGGCTGAAAATTGAGATCGACCATGCATGACTCTGGAAAGTGCACTCTAGCATGAATTGAAGTTGCACTCTAAGACTATAATTGAATTTCAATGTTCAGTCTTTATGTCTCTTTTCTCTTGTTTTTTCTTCCTTTTTTCTCTTATCTCCAAATATGTGGAATTTTTTACAAACAAGGAAGGTAGGAGGATAAATATTCTCCTTACTGTGACGGAAGCTATTACAAAGAATATTTTGTGATTATTGTCAGAAAATTTCGACTTTTGAAGATGATGAAGGGAACAGCTATCTGTACCTTCTAAGAATCTAAATTATAGGTCAACTCTTTTTACCAGGGAGGGAACACTCTTTTTTTCATTCCCTGACGAAAGCCCCTGACCATTTTTTGTCATTACAAATGGGCAGAAACATGTTGGCTAACCTTTAGAGTCTTAGGACCATAAGAACTCCAAAAAGACCCAATATTTAGCATTTTAATATCCATTGCATCTCCGCGAATAAAGGGATACCTGGGGAAGCAATAGGATTTTTAATCTCTAAAACCCCCCTGGCCATATATCTCCTAAGAGCTCCCTCAAAGACGGTTGAGCCCACCCGGACCTTTAGGAGTCCAGGTGAACCCGATGATGAAGCATGACACCAATAGAGTGTGTGAGGGTTAGACAATAAAAGGAAATCCTTTTCCTTGTCCACGACAGCGGAATACATCACAAATAAGAGAATTAGAGGCTGATAGAGTCAATCTTTGGTTTGGATACAGTAGTGTGGAAAAATAAAATATGCCCTAGTCATGGTATGGTATGTGTCTTCTCGAGATGGGTGGAAGCATACCCAACCAGTAGAAAGGACAGTCTCACTGTAGCAAAACTGTTATTGTGAGAATTGATACTCAGGTATGGCATGTCAGTTTCTCTGGAATCAGACAGTGGGCCCACTTCAATAATGAGGTCCTGAAGATGATTTGCACAGCATTACAAATTGAGCAAAGATTACATTGCAGC
Source organism: Triturus cristatus (assembly GCF_964204655.1). Classification (NCBI taxonomy): domain Eukaryota; kingdom Metazoa; phylum Chordata; class Amphibia; order Caudata; family Salamandridae; genus Triturus; species Triturus cristatus. The sequence goes on along the minus strand of NC_140584.1, from coordinate 645,722,109 downwards.
TACAGACCTGATGTTTCAGGGATAGTTGAACAGATGAATGGGACTATTAAGTCTCATTTAGCAAATGTTTGTGCCACATCCTCGCTGACATGGCTAGGCACTTTACCTTTGGTGCTCAAAAGTATTCAAAGTATCCCTGATAGGAAGACTGGTTTATCACCCCATGAAATTTTGATGGGACATATAATGAGTGTTGGACTTGGCCTTTTTTGCAGGGTCATCCCTAAACTTTTTGCCTCTCTCCTAGCCTTTTTTCCGTGGTTTTAGGACTCTGGGCACTTTAGCACTGCGGTCCAGTGTAAAGTGCGTGTACTCTTTGTGATAAACATGGTAAGATTGGTCTACACCTGTTTGGCATATTTAATTTACCTGTCAGTCCCTTGTAAAGTGGTATCTCAGATACCCAGGGCCGGTAAATTAAATGCTACTGGTGGGCTTGCAGCGCTGATTGTGCCACCCACGAAAGTAGCCTTTCAGACCTATCTCAGGCCTCTGCCATTGCAGGGCCTGTGTGCGCAGTGTTACTGCCGCTGTGACGTGGCACCCAAAGTGTGTGCCATGTCTCTGAACCCCCCTTTTACTAAATGTCAGTCACCCCTAAGGTAGGCCCTAGCTAAACCTATGGGCAGGATGCATTGTAGGTGAAAGGTAGGACATATACCTTAAGTGTGTGACTTGTCCTGGTAGTGAACAGCCATTTTGGTTTATCACTGCTGTGAGGCTGCCCTCCCATAGGCCTGAAAGTGCAATTTCAAGAGGGGGTCCCCGATTATGCAGTGCCTTCTCATAGGAATGCATTGGGGATTCCCTGCTAAGTGTTTCAGTGGTAATTCTTGTTATGAGAGGAGCAGCGTGGTCAAGTTTGGTATATTTGGAATAGTGATAATAAATGCTACGCAATGGTGTGCGCAGATTTATTATAACTATTTTGGAAATGCCACTTTTAGAAGTTGGCATTTCTGTGTGCTATGCGTCTGCCTGCCTGATGTGAAATTGCATGTCTGGCTTTTGAGTGACAGGAGCTGGTGAGGTGTGTGTGGCTCCAGGAGGGGCAGGGTGAGTCAGCGCTAGGCTGAATAGGGCATCTGCATTTGGAGTAGTGGGAGGAGTAGTCCCCTGACCCTGAATAGGATTGTGCCTGCCCTCGTGAATGCTGGCTCCGCCCCCCTGTGGTGTGTGTCAGATGAAGAGCCCCCACCTGACATAGGGGAAGAGGAGCCTTGTAAACAAAGAGCTCCAATTCCTTCCTGAACCAGTTTACGCTGGTTCCCCCAAGCCCTGTGCCAGGGCAGACAAAGCAAATTTGCAATATAAATATAGGGGCTGTAACCCCATGAGTGTTGAGCTGTTCCTGTGCTTGGGGGGGCTTGCTGCTGCTGGGCCTCAGGAGGATCCACCACGAGGGACTGCCTCCCTGATGGAGGGTCCCGTGTGCTGGCCTGTCTGGGTCCAGCTGTGCCCCCTGACCTTTGAGGAACTTAGCGCCTAGTGGGTGCTTTATTCTTATTGCCAGGAGAAGAAGAGTAAAGCTGGGGTCTGCAGCGCAAGGCTGCAAGGGAATCCCGGGGTGTGGGTTCCCCCCGGCGCTGCTGATTGAGCGGGAGCCCACCCCACATTTGTGTGCACTTTACCGGCGGGTGCCCACCCAGCGTTTCTGCATTTTTAAAGAGCGGGTGCCCACCCCGCGTATATGTGCTCTTGTGCAGCGGGTGCCCACCCCGCATTTGTGCTCTCTAACGGGAGTCTACCCCACATTGCTGGACTGAAGACAGGAGCACCGATAAAGGAAGTCAGGCGCCAGCGCCTGACTGTGGGCGGGGCCTGCGACGTGCGCCGGAGCCTCACGGGTGCCATTTCCGCCTTCCCTCATCCAGGAGAAGTCAACCCGGAAGCCAGGAAACTCGTGCTGCGAGGAAGGCGGGCCCCCGTGTGTCGGTGGGAGCCCCACGCGTCTGGCGGGAGAAGTCAAGAGAGGCCCCGGGAGCGGGTACGACTGAGGCACATGGTCGGTGCCTGAGGACCCGCGAGAGGAGACTGGAGGTGTCAAAGAAGAGCCCCGGTGAGTGGGGCTGCATTGGGGCAATCTGGAGTCAAAGTCCCGGAGTGGGGCTCTCCCGTGTCACAGTGGTGCCCCAGCTGATTTCATCAGTTGCACCGCTGTTGACGGAAGCTGTAACGTGGGGGGAGATTTTCTGGTTGCAGCCCCACAGTGGAGCTCCCCGAGGCCCGGTTGGTGCCAGTGCGTGTTTCACTCCTCAGCTGTACTGCAGTTGCAGACAGCTGCAACATGTGGCACATACTTGTGTTAGAGTCCCTGAAGGAGGGGGTTCCCCAGGCACACTGGTGCCAAAGCATTTCCCTCAGCTACCCTGCGAGAGCGCAGGCAGCAGCAACGTTTGGGGGCCGGAAGGGGTGAGTTGCACCCCACGCCCCAGCGTATTTGCGCACTGTGGTTTCTCTGCATTGGCAGCCGGGAGACCATTTGGGAGGTTCCCTTCTGCCCGGACTTTCTGGACATAGGGCATTTGAGCCCCCGTAAAAGGCCAGTTGGCCTGGGGTCCTCTGTGTTATGGTGGAAGGGCACAAGGCCCTAAGGTGATGTTTGCTCCTTGTGGCAGTGTTACTAAGGTGCACTGCTGAGTTACTGCATAATGTGTTTATGCTTATGTGTTTTAGGATGATGCATAATGTGTTTACGCCTACTGCTTATGCCTAATGTGATTTATGCAAAGTGTCTGTGCCAGTAGTTACTGGTTGTTTCATTTTACTACTAAGTGAGATCAAGTGCTCCGACAGTGGCCCGATGGGCCCTGTCCTATATATCATCCCATGTGAATTATGATCTGGTGCCAGTTGGCACAGTGTATATGTGTGATTATGTTTCTAATGTGTTTATGATAATACAAAGGCTATTTTTATATATAACCTTGTGTGGAGTCTCTTTTGTAGTGTGCCTAGTGTGTTGCTGTGTATGTGTGTTGTGTAAACGCTTTACACATTGCCTCTGGGATAAGCCTAACTGCTCGTGCCAAGCTACCAAGGGGGTAAGCAGGGGTTATCTTCAACGTGTAACTCCCTTGCCCTGACTAGAGTGGTGGTTTCTGCCTGGCTTAGGCGCATGCCGTAGCCAACCAGAAATCCCATTTCTAACAATGAGGATGCCTGCTGTACCAACAAATGATTGATTGAACATCACAGAGATATGATACTTGATTACTGCAAAGGATTGGCTGATGTGGTGCGTTCTGTTTCTTACCAGGTTGAAGCTGCCACTAAAGATTTACACCAAGAACAGTGCCACAACCTCAATCCTGGTGACAGGGTTCTGATCAAGAGGCACAATCGGTGTTTGGCGGCAAGGTGGAAAGGTGCCTTGCCATTTTAGTCCTGCAAAGTGTGGCAGAATTCCAGCATGTCTTACACATCAAAAAACTAAGAAATTCAGAAAAAGACATTGTGCTCCTTTGTCCTAAACCCAGAGCACTGGTGACTGCACCACAACAAGCTGTGAGATCGTGGGGAGCAGTGGTACTGGAATCACAGCAGCAGCAAGAAGAAAAGGGTAAAGAACTGCAACCAACTGCACAAATTCAAGAACCTATCATTGCACCAAGTGATACTGAATTCTCGAACTAAGTAGGAGCGGAGACTAATGCTCAAATTGGAGACATGACTGAGCAGAGAATTGTCACTCGTGAAGTTGTATGGTCACAGACTTGTAATCAAAGGAGACTGAAACAAAGTCTGTCAATTGTCAGATTCTATTGACTGTACCAGAAGAAACAGAAATTAGTAATGAAAGTGATGCAGGGGAAAATCAACAAAAATTGAGAAGATCAAAAAGAGCAAGAGTACCTTGTCTGAGGTATTCAGGACCCGAGTGGTTTTACTATTTGGGCAGAGTCATGAATGTCACAATAGATGAACTGTGTGATGTGAGATTTAAACTACTTAAACCTCCATGACACAATCACAATAAACACTGCTGGATAAAGGATATTTGACAAAAACGAGCTGTGCATTAACAAAAAGACCTTGAGAAGTTTAAAAGAAAGTTACAAGAAAACAAGAGACTGGCACTGATCAATTCCTATTTTTTTTTTCACAGAAGCTCACCCTAGGCCCGAGTCTTCTGTAGAAGAGTAAGGATAACATTATTAGAAGAACATGGTGTAGAGTTAAGGATCGTCTAAAAGAAGACTGCTTTGCTGAAAACTAACCAATTAAAATAAGCTATTTAAAAAGTCTGCATTCTGAACTTTTAACTTGACAACAAGTAATCTGCTTCCTGGGAAAACATGTTTTGTCTTAGGAATGAGAGTAAATATATTATGTGTTCAATCTTCGTAAGAACAGTAATTATGATTACCATAGTGCCAGTAGGATGATATTTTACACCTGAGAAAGATTTTAGTAATACAAACACAACAAAAACGCACATATATCTGAATGATGAAGAGCAATTGAAAGTTTCATTTCTAGGCTACAATAGGGATGATTACTCAACAAAAATTTACTTCAGATTAGTACAGGAATACACACACACCATGGAAGCAAAAGAATTAGGTCTACAATCATTTACCATCATCGGCATCAGAAGAAGTCACATGTTATCACTTGCCGCTACCTTATATAATTACATGTAGTATACTACTTACACTTAAATATAGAAGCAAACATTTTGAAAATTTTTATTCTGAATATGATTTAATACTTTCCAGAAAAGCATGAAGTCACACTCACAAAGTAAAGAAATGGACACAGCTTGGTACTATGTTATGCTTCACAGACCTATAGATAGTGTTAAGGCTTACCGTGTTTTGTCAACTGCGCACTTGTGCTTGTTCTGTCTGCACTGTTTGCACTCCTGAACTGTAGGAATTGTGTGCAACAGTCTTACCGAAAAAAAAGAAGACGAGGCCCGCTACTTAAGGGGGAAATAAAAAGCGCGATCACACGGCTATACGGGCCTCACGGGCCAAGTGCAGAGTTCACCTCCATAATTTACCTATTGTCTATTCATTATCTCTTATAAACTATTCACGACCCCCTTGGATCCCGTACTCACTACTTCGTTGCACTGGTAGAGTTCGCAGGGTGGGCGTGGATCACCTATGGAAGGCGAGCTGAGGCGCGTAGAAGTGTGATGCGAAGCAACGCCAGGACGACTGAAATCTCCCGCTTTCACGACTTATTCACGGTTTCATCTTGCCGCCCTGCTGCTCGGCTGCTTCGCTTCGCTTCTTCGCTTCTTAGGTAATTGATGTGCTTTGTGCTCTGTGCTCTGCTCCGCGTACCGCCGACCGCTGATTGCCGGTTGCTGGAACTATTCGCTGCTATTGGCTGCTATTACCCGTCATCAGCAGACACGGCAGCAGACGGATTTATAGGCAGGGGGTGATCACGTGAGGCTGTGATATCGTTAAAGAAAACGACCCACCTAATCCATCTAATCCAGTACAACCGGGTAGGACCGAAAAGAAAAAAAAGGGGAGGCTAGGGACAGTAAGGAAAAGTGGGAAAAGCATAAAAGTGAGTAAAAGGAATATAAGGAGCTGATGCATGGGCTTCTACTGATTGCCCTAAACTCTCAGATGGTCTATTTTGATCTACAGTTGGGGGAAAACACAGGATTTGCTGCTAAATATCTATGGGTGAAAGGGGTATATGCTGGACTCCCAAGACTATTTAAAACAGCATCAAGATTTAAAGGAGGAGGTCCTGGGGCCAGAGGGGCCAGAGGCAACGTCGTGCTGCTTGAAAATATAACGGAAATCGTTATACAAGTTCTGAACACAAAAATGGAGAAAAGTGTGGTAAATGATAAAGAGAAAAACAATGATATAACCAGTGACTCCGTTCCGCAGGATGAAACACAAACACAAATACAAACACAAACTCAAATTCAGCCTGGGATAAGGAACGTCACAACCAATGCTATAACTAATGCAACTAATGCAACTAATACAACCGATACAACCGATACAATTGATCCAATCGATACAACTGTTAAAGCTAATGTAAAGGCCCAGACCCAGATACAAGGCGAGGCCAATCAAGAGAAACTCGAAATACAAGGAAATTACCAAAGAGAAGAGAATAAAGAGGATCCAGAGGGCCAGGACAGATGGAATAATAAAGAGGTCCCCAATCCACAAGGATCTCAGAAGATAAAAGGAACACAAAGACGACCCGAAACTAGGGGTTACAAAGCAATGGAAAAAAACGACGAATACAACGATGACGGCAAGATAAAGGATACTAAGTCTGATGGAAAAGAGAGAAACACCGAGACTGGTCCGACTGAACAGAAACGGTATAAGGAAGCTGAGAAACAAAAAAAGAAAGCTAAGGAAAATCAGAGAACAAAAGAGATCGAAAAGGAAAAGGAAAAAGAATTGACAAGTATGGAGAATCTTGATCTATTGGAGAAAAAGGCTAAAAGACTACAGACGATCAAAAAATTAAAAGCTGTGGCTAACATAACTGGGCACTCAACAGGGTCCCAACCCAGAATTTCAAATATATTTAGCCCCGCAAACAAAGAAAGACAGCAAACCGGCCCCTATAATGGCCTTCATAATGAAACTGTGTCAATCACAATGGACCAACAAGGACTACAAAGTAGGACCAAGACTGCTGCAGAAGAGGTCTTAGTTCCGGCAGACCGTCTAGAACATCTAGAACAGAGAAATATGCGGAAAATGAAAGTGGAAGGCAGCACCACAGCAGAACAGGTGAATATAAATCAACCCACAAAGGAATATACCTCGGCAGCAGTTTCCGATGGTTCTGAATCGGAGATTTATGAGACAGGAATTTCAATATCCAGCGAATATAGTGAATCCAGCAAATCCAGCGAAGAGTCGGATCATGGCAAGAATCCTGGACAGGAGGAGCTGGATAAAAAAACGCTCTTACCAACAGAAATCGGATTTAAAAATACTCTACTCTGCGATTACATATTAACAAAAAAATCGGGGAGAAAAAGAAGCAAACTCAAAAGACATCAAAATATAGCTCAGGATGAAACAACTGACCCTGGGAGTAATCCAGAACAAAATACAGTGAGAACCAAACTGTCACGCAAAAGTCCTCATCGCAAAACAAAAAAAAATCTAGAATCTGAAAGAAATAAGAATATCTCTTTTGACAATCCGGACGAAGATGAGCAGCTGAAGCATAGAGAACCTACGTTGAGTGAAGTTCTTGAATCAATTAAAAATTTTCATCAGGATGTAAAGAAAGATAGTCAAAGAAACCATGTCGCTATTCAAAAATTGGAAGGCGCTATCAATAAAATTGGTAATACATGTCAGGAAATCTCTAATAGAATGTGTTCGGTAGAAGATCGAGCAGAAAACTTGGAATCAGACGTCGGCAGACTGCAACTGCAAGCCAAAGAGCACGAGGGCATAATTAAAGACCTAATGATAAAGCTTGAAGATCAAGAAAATAGAACAAGAAGGAACAATCTTCGATTTCTTGGGATTCCCGAGGGCTCGGAAGGTAGCGATCCTAGAAACTTTATGATTAATTTGTTGAAATCCTCTTTCCCGGAACTTAACTCCTGGGAAATGGATAAAGAAGTATGCCGAGCACATCGCTTTCCACTGTCAACACCAAAACGGTCAGAGAAATCACTCAAATACCCGAGAGCTCTCCTGGTAAACTTTGGAAACTTTGTGGTGCGTGACACTTTATATGATCTGGCTAGGCCAACTGCTCAAAGAGAATACAGGGGCTTTAAGTTTTTTGCAAGACCAGATTTTGCACACGCAACAGTTGAAAGACGATGGCGAATGAGACAGCTGTTTGCCCCCTTTGAAAAACTTGGAGCAACAGTCTATCTGCAAAATCCGGCACGACTAAAAATAATATATAAAGGCACAACAAGGAGTTTCACAAGTGAGATACAGGCGGAGGTCTATCTCAAGGAGGTTGAAGAAAGTATGAAGCAAAAAAAATGGCAACTGAACAGAAGGAGCCTTCTAGTGCTGACAAACTATCAATTACTACTGTTTGAAGTAAGGCTGATAATAAGCATGACTACATAGTAGCAGGCCAGGTAGTAGGCTCAGGCGTGTGGATCACACGGCCATCAACAGCTGGGTGAGTCTAAACCCAGGATGCCTCGAAGGGTGGTAGGAGGGGGGGTGGTAAGAGGGTGGGGAAGGGAGGGGGGGAAAGGGGGTTGGACGGTGGATCTGGGGGGAGAAAATAATAAAATGAAGAGAGTTCGTACTGTTAAAGGGACTTTGCATGAAGGAGGAAATTTGAAACAAATATTGGGTTTTTACTATGAATTCAGGTACCCGGTCAGGCTGCTGTTATGGAAGCGTATAAAAATTGATAATGTCTAGACTTAGTATTGGATCTCTTAACATAGGAGGATTAAATAATTGGAAAAAGAGGGGGAAGCTTGAGCAGTATCTAAATATGATAAACTTAGATTTAATATGTTTACAAGAGACCCACCTACCGTGGAGCAAAAAACACTGGTTGAATTTTAAAGGCTATGAATTGCTGTCATGTACATCTCAGACTTCTATGATAAGAGGCGTGGCCATAATTGGTAAAGTGGGGTTGGGAGGGGCCAAAAGGTGTAAGGCGGATTCACTAGGAAGATGGGCAATATGCGAAATGAACTTAGGCTTCACTATTTGCACAGTATATGGATCCAACACAGATGAGCCACAAGTTTTTAGCCACATTGAAAATGAATTAATTGATTGGCACACCAATATAGTACTATGTGGAGACTTCAACATTTCTGCGAATTTCATGGATGGTAGTACATACATTGGCAGTAAGCCAAGGGTGTTTAGAGCAATTATGTCTATGATGCAGTCACATGGCTTATATGACGTGTGGGGAAACCTATCAACCGGAGATCCAGGGTACACATATTATTCACATCCTTATAATAAATACTCGAAATTAGATTACTTTATGATATCGAACACCTTACTTAAGAGTGCTCAAATAAATAAGCTTCCCAAAATCATGTCAGATCATAACCCCCTAGTTCTAAATATGATTATTAATAGATCAGTCAAGGTCCCCAGACCCTGGACATTCGATAAAAAACTGTTAACGGATGTCGACTATATTACTCGCTTGAAAAAATGGACTCTTTCCTTTTTCGACGCTAATAGGTATAGTGCCTCACGGGGAGTGGTTTGGGATAGCTTTAAGGCAGGAATAAGAGGAGAGACCATAAGTTACACCACCAACGTATGGAAAAAGGCCAATAGTGAAAGGGAAGCATGGATGGGAAAATTAAGCGAGGCAGAGACACAACATAGACAAGATATAAGTACAGGTGATCAATCTGCCGAGAGCCTACATAAAGTAAATTCCATAAAAGCCAAGATCCAGAAACAATTAGCAAGAAAGGCGGCAGCATACTATCAGGCACAGAGATCGCGTCTTTATGAAACCGGTGAGCAAGCAGGTAGAGCTCTTGCTCTGCGAATCAGGCAGGTCGCAAGTAAAAACATCGTGTCACAAATTGAATATCAGGGCCAAACATACAACAAACCTGGCGAAATTCTGGAGGGGTTTAGGAAATTCTATCAAGAACTATATCAGGAGGAAGCGGTAGGAGGGCACACGAATATAAGCTGGTTAGACATGGGCAGTAAGCTAAATTTAGGCCAGATCACTTCTTTGGAACAAGACATCTCAGTGACGGAAATATCCGAAGCTCTGCAAGATCTCGCAAGTGGAAAAGCGGCGGGCCCGGACGCCATACCGATGGAGGTATATAAAAGCTTAAGGGAGGAAATAACACCATTGCTCTTAGATTTATTCAATGGTGTCATGAATACCGGAATAATACCAGAGTCCTGGCAAGAAACCAATATAGCTATCTTTCACAAAAAAGGGAAATCAAAGACCAACCCGGGCTCTTATAGGCCAATATCACTGATAAACAGCGATAACAAGTTATATGCCAAAATTATGGCCGCTCGCATCGGGAGGGTTATTGCGTCCCTGGTCTCCCCCTGGCAGCATGGATTCATCCCAGGAAGAGGAACTACAAACCACATTAGGAGAGCTATTACATTGTTCGATATTGGTGCCGCTAGGGGGGAGAGGGTCGCAATGATCCTCCTTGATGCAGAGAAGGCATTTGATCGCGTTAGATGGAGTTTTCCATGGAAGGTTATGGAAGCAAGGGGATTTGGCCCCAGAATCTGTCAAGCTATTCGTGCTATGTATTCATCACCAACGGCTAGAATTCAATTAATGGGGGAAAGATCAGATAGGATCAATATAACAAGGGGTACTAGACAGGGCTGCCCTTGTTCTCCAATTTTGTTCGCGCTTTATATAGATCCTTTAATAACCCAATTAATGAACAGCGTGATTATCAAACCAGTAACATCAAATGGGTTTCAAACTAAAATTCTCGCTTATGCGGATGATTTAGCAGTCATCACAAAAGATCCAGAGCTAGCAATGAGGGAGGTAGTTAACATCACCACTCAGTTTGGGGATGTGTCTGGCTATCGACTAAATGTTGACAAAACTCAGGTATTATGTTAAAAAAAAATAGCCAAGGTGGATGGAAGATATGTAGCATCGGTAGTTTACCTGGGAATAACAATAAACGCAGAACCAGGTGAAATAATCAACGACAATTACACCCCTCTTCTGAAATCTATGGAAACAGACTTAAAACGAATGGACTCATTACAGCTGTCACTGATAGGGAGGGCTAACGTTATAAAAATGACAATGTTTCCTAAAGTGCTCTACAAATTAAGATCAATCCCATTTAAAATTGATGATAAAATTATTAGGAGGATTGAGGCCATCTTCCTGAAATTTTTATGGCAATATGGTAAAATAAGGCGGTCAAATAGATATATGTCACTACCACAAGACAGAGGTGGGTTGGGTCTGCCAGATATTAAGAGCTACCATCTTGCATGTCTCCTTACAGACATGGCTATTCTATTTCATCCGGGTGGCCCAACCCTCAGACAAACGGAAATACCATCAATTTTTCATCTATTGGTAGGCGGTGAAGCCGTAGGGCTTCTATTAAGGCAAACTCAGAGGAGTTATTTCAAGGCAACTGGATATAAGACGTTAGAGGATGTATGGTATATCTGGAAAACTGTTAAAAAAGCTCTAGATATACCTACCCTCCATTATCGCACGCCACTTTGGAATTCAACACTCTTTCCAAATTTTAGTAGGGATGGAACGTGGCGTCACTGGGAGAGTTATGGCATAGTAGAGCTGGGCCAAATAATGATTGGCGACAAGTGTAGAACACTTGAAGAACTTACACAACATTATTCACTACGAGGCTTTCAAGAGTTTAAATACATGCAGATTGTAAATAAAATTAAATCAATTAGGCCATGTATCACTTTGCTAGGGAAATTTGAATTAATTGAGTACTTGAAATCAGGGGGTCGCAGAATTAGAGATATATATAAAATATTTAATGATGCAATAACAGATGATATCAACAAAATTGAAGCTGCATGGGCTAAAAAATTAGGAGATCCAGAAATAGATATTGATAAGGCGCTAGCTATGGACAAGAGATTCTTACGCTCTACGAATCTCAGAGCCCAACATTATAAAACCCTATTTAATTTATATTACACGCCCGAAAAACTATTTTCGTGGGGGAAAGCGACGGACAGTAACTGCCCCAGATGTGGAAAAGGTTCGGCAGATCTTATACATATGTTCTATGGCTGTGAAAAACTGAAATTAATCAAAATTGAAATAACACGTTTCTTAGAGAGGCTACTCGATGTTAAAATTACTCTATCCCCGACCCTGTTAATAATCGGCTGTGATGTGAAACTAAACATAAGTATCGAGGCTGAAGCTTTAGTCTTTATCTCTGCATCAGTTCTTAGGATTCTAATCAGCGCAGCCTGGAAGGATACAGAAGCCCCAACTTTTCAAATGTGGTTGTGCAGAATGCTGGGTATACATAATATTGAGGAGGCACTATATGATTTAAAGGGAGCAAAGTTAAGGGATTTGGGCAAGCGACTCTGGGCCCCAGTGGCTACATGGAGGGCAGCAAAATTGACTACAAACGAATGATATATTGGCGGTGTCAATATTCAATATACCAATCTAATTTGTACTGTATGTCACTGTTTATTACTTTGTCTGTTTTTGAACTGTATGAGGGTATAATAATTATATGTTTTACTATTTGTATTTATGTACCCATTTAGTAATATGTATTTGACGGTACGCACTCTCAAATAAAATATTTAAAAAAAAAAAAAAGATAGTGTTAAGGCTTATCAGAACAGTTTAACCTGTTTTATGCGACCACTAGAGAAACTTTTATTTTGACTTTAAAGAAAGAAACTAACATAACACGTAGAAAGGCAAACATAGTGAGGTTTTGAAAAATGTTAGAAAGAAGGAGGACGATGAATTTAGAAAAAACAATGTATATCCAAAATTAAGATGAGACAGTCAACACACAGGGAAAGTTTGCATTTACAGAAGAAGGACACCCAAACGAACAAGACATGTGGATTAGTAGTTGAGAACATACATTTGACGTGATGGGAGGGACATGGCAAATTTTACAGGGAGGGGAAGCTGTAATTCCAGGAGTTATTTTGTTTGTTTACAGAATGCTTATTTTCTCCTGCCTTCTGACCAGGAGGGTATCTGCTATTAAGGTGTGCTATTTCCTCAATAGTACCATGTGAATAGTACAGATGCAATAAAATAAAACCAGCACACAGACACACACGTAGTGCAGAGAATGGACCTCAATTAGTGGGAAATATATTTGAAGCAATCATTTCACTTGTAGGAGTCATACTAAATGACGAATAGATTAGAAAACGGTCACCTTTTGTTGAAAAGCTGACAACTGGTACCTCTGGAGCTTTGCTAGTAGTGAACACTGAGTGATACACAGTGATAGAAATGGTCTCTGGATGCTCAACCTCAGCTGTAAATATACCAGGATGTTCCAATTATCCTGTGTGTTAACATGTCATCAGTGGAAAATGAATTATTGTGAGTTGCCTCTTCATTTTAGTCATGGTTAACACATACGCAATCCCATGTTCATGTGTGGGATGTATAGTTTGAGAACACAGTACACTTGCTCCTGATTTTATCCGTCTATTTTCACGAGTAACTGTGTACACCACAAGAGATGCATACAGGATAGAGCACAAGAAATAGCTATCTAGATAGGTAGAATCCTTGGCAGACTCACACCACTAGATGGCTGCTAACCGTGATCCAGCCACTTAGACCAATTCTCTGGGGCCGTCCAGTATGTATAACAAAACTCCTCTCGAGTACATTACAGTATGCCATCTGTTGTAGGTTGATGCCCAGTCAGATTAACTTGAACCATACAATCAGCTTCTCAATAGTGGATATGGATTACTTGGCCACTTTCACCTCCATGAGATGGTCGCCAGTATCAACTGCTTTATTGCTCCTTGGTTACACTACCCCCACTTGCTCCCGCACAAAGCGTTTCCTTCCTCTATTTCTATCACTGTGGAAAGGAGCTTGCCACACGGGTTGGAGCAGTGACTCTCCTCAGGCACTGCCGATTGGAATTCTCCGACGGCTTCGTGATTCAGTATGTGGAGATCCCCACCATGCATCGATGGCTTCCTTCCTTTTCGATGTGCTAATTACGATATTATGCTCCTTTAGATTCTCCATTCACAAGCCTCTGCTTCACCGGAACTGAGGCGAGCCACTTATTTAAGTACTCTGCAGACTCACCGCCCCCCGGTCACACCGGCCTCCTGGAACCACGTCAACGTCAAAGACACCCTCAAATCCATGAACATCATCCCCTCCAGCTCACCGTCAGACCCCTGCCCCCACCACATCTTCAAGGACCTCAAGAACTTCCGGCCCATCTCCCTGCTACCATTCCCGGCAAAAGTCATCGAGAAGATCGTCAACAGACAACTGACTCGATTCCTCGAAGAGAACAACACCCTGGACTCATCCCGGATTCTGCAGCAACCACAGCACAGAGCCCGCCCTCATCGCCGCCACCGAGGACATCAGGATCCTGCTGGACAATGGCGAAACAGCGGCCCTCATCCTTCTAGAACTCTCGGCCGCCTTCGACACCGTCTGCCACCACAACCTACGCACACGCCTCCTCACCGCAGGGATCCGCGACAATGCCCTGGACTGGATCACCTCCTTCCACACCGACAGAACGCAGAGAGTCCGCCTCCCTCCATTCTGATCCGAAGCCACCAAGATCATCTGCGGCATACCCCAGGGATCATCCCTCAACCCGACCCTCTTCAACATCTACATGACACCACTCCCCAACATCGTTCGATCGCACAACCTCAACATCATCTCATACGTCGACGACACCCAGCTGATCCTCTCCCTCACCAAAGACCCCGCCACCACCAAAACCAACTTCCACGAAGGAATGAAGGTCGTCGCCGAATGGATGAAGAACAGTCGCCTGAAACTGAACTCGGACAACACGGAGGTCCTCATCCTGGGATCCACCCCATCCACCTGGGACGACTCCCGGTGGCCGGCCTCACTGGGAGCTGCACCAACACCCACCAACCACGCACGCAACCTGGGGTTCATCTTGGACTCATCACTGTCACTGACCCAGCAAGTCAACGTCATCTACTCCTCCTGCTTCAACACCCTCCGCATGCTTCGCAAAACAGATGGATCCCCACAGGAACCAGAAGGACGGTCACCCAGGCACTTGTCACCAGCAGGCTGAACTACAGCAACGCCCTCTAAGCTGGAACCACGGCCACACTTCAGAAGAGACTCCAACACATACAGAACGCCTTCGCACGCCTCATCCTCGACATCCCCTGCCACAGCCACATCACTGCCCACCTGAGGGACCTGCCCTGGCTCCCCGTCAACAAGAGGATCACCTTCAAGCTCCTCACCCACGCTCACAAAGCACTCCACGACACCGGACCAGCATACCTCAACAAACGACTCACCTTCTACACTGCCAACCGCCAGCTTTGCTCCGCTGACCTTGCCCTCGCCACCATTCCACGCATTCACCGAATGACCATCGGCTGCAGATTCTTCTCACACCCTGCCGTCAATACATGGAACACCATCCATATCCACCTGCGACAGACCCAGGACCTGCTGACCTTCAGGAGACTTCTAAAAACCTGGCTGTTCAAGCAGTAGCACCTCCCCCCCACCCCGCCCCCCAGCGCCTTGAGACCCTCACGGGTGAGTAGTGCGCTCTACAAATGATTTATTGGTTGGGTTCTGAAAATGAAAGGAAGTTGCATCTGATGCATCCATAGGACCCTATTGGTATACATGGATCAGGTTCTTATCCAGAAGCGATCCTGATAATAAATGATAATTCATTTAACATGGTGAGTTTTAAAACCCTCCTGTCACCATGTATGTATTTTCATCTTGACCGGATGGGTTAATTAATACCGCCTCCTTTTTCCAGGTATTGAACGCTAAGAATATATATCCAATTTACACCAGACGTAGTCCTGTCTTCATGATCACCTCGAGAACCACAGACTGGGTCTCCATCCTGAGGCCCTACAGATTAAACAATGAAATTTCGTTCAACATGGTGAGTTAGAAATCCTCCCCCGTCACCATGTATATATTTTCATTCAGAACGAACAAGCTAATTGTCGCCGCCGCCTCCCCTGCTTCTATGTATTGACCCCATTGCACATACATATTCACCCTGATTTACTGAAAGAAAGGGTGATGACTATTGGTGATTAAGAAGACTTATCCTAAAAGTGATTCAGCACCTACTACAGGGGCTCAAGTGCCCCTAGAAAAGCACTTCTTTTGTATTTATTGCTTTAAGTAGCCCTCACATACTTTCTTATATACCCCACTAATGCAAATTAATACTTTGCAGTCCTTAGGAATTCTCCTTCCTGAAGAGACCCCCATATCCATAGTGGGGTCGAAACTTCATTGGCAATCGTTAAGTAAAGTCTTGAAAGCACTAGAAAAGACTCTGGTCCTTGATCTGAAACAGTGAATCAGAATCAGAAAAGACATCCTTCTTACTCCAATAACCTGTTTTTCAAGAAAATGCAGTCACTTCATGTTTTAATACACGTTGTTTATGGTCACTTCACTTGGGACAAATGTCACTAATTTTAAATTCTTTAATTATTGCGTATCCATTATATACTTTGTGGTGTGTGAGCCAGTGTTTTTTTATAGAGATTTCTGTAATTATAAATAAATATATTACTAATTTTGGCTGAAGTGAGTATTAATCAATATACTCTTTGGGCTACTTCCTTACAATACATTAGGTAAATATTTAACTAAATTAGATAACTGGATTATATTACATTTCCTCTTTCAGGCTTATGATTGAATCATTGCAGAAGTTAGACACTTGCAAAAATGAAAAACATTTTCTGATAATGAGTTCCTTGTGAACAATTGTTCCTAGCTAAACACTAATATGCTACACCGCAAAACCTTGATGAATGATACGGATGCAACTGCACAACGCGTTCAGTAGGCATCGAGTTAAATAGGTAGGCATCCTTGACAGTAACATTTCCATAACTTGGCAGAACTTGCAATAATAATGCCACCATCTACGCCTCGTTACACAACTCTTCCTCGTTCATCTGTAGTGATGGCACTCACTGCAGATACACCAAGGATCACTGAGCATGGAGTATATGCCTTTAGTAACCCCTACCACTACAACGTTGATGCATAATGGTGACGGGTCTGAAAAGCGTGTACTTATGTGAGTAGCTAAAGGCCATGGTGCTTTGAACTGACAAACTTTCAGTGCTTAATTTGAGTCGGGGCTTTCCAGTGCTAAGCACCGGCACATAATTGGTTTCAGGTGCTCAGCACCTAATTGTCAACACCATACTTAAAACAGTCCATCACATGGCGGCGCTGCTCATCTAAATTTAGAGATGAGCAGAACAATGGTAGTTTAGGAATACAATATGTATTAAAAATGCTAATACCCGACTCGCCAGCCTTTCCTTTAGATTTGGGGACCTGGAATACATGGAATTTACATGCGAGAGAGATGTTAAGTAATTGTTTTGGCAGCGATGACAAGGGCGATGGGTGGTGCATGCTGCAGTGGTCTCCTAGTCAGGGCCCTGGCACTTAATATTTTACAAATTAAGCACTGCCAACTTCTGACCTATATTTGCCAAATATTTATAAGTTAATTGACTGCAATGCATACTACACAACACAACTCACTCTGATCGACAAACTCACCCTGCCGGCTGAGTCAAAGTGACCGGAAAGCTGATAGGGGTTGAAGTCGGGATAGGGGTTCTGGAAGGCCCGTTCTGTCATGGCGCCACCTGGAGAGGACAAATTAAGAAATAAAGCGAAAGAGCAGGTAGAAGCCGAGTTGCACATATAGATATAGTTGGCATCTATCATCTGCCCTGCTCTATCAAGATGATGGTGACCGTTAAGTGTAATACTTTAAGTAAAACTCGTTATTGTCTCTCTGACCTCTCGATTTAAATCTACGGTATATTTTTGTTTGCTTTGGCATCACAGTTAAGTTTGACAGTGGGAACACACAATGGACTGTTTCTTTCGCCAAAAACATACGAAAATGCACACTACCTAAATACACATTACATTCCCGCGACAGTGTACACACAAGTGAAATGTTGCCTTTCGTTTTTGGTACATCAGGTAGTAATGCTTGATAATCTTTTCATTTAAGAACCAGTGAGCACTGGATAAGGCAATAAAGAGATGTGGTGGCAAACCAGTGTACAATGATAAATCATAAACAAGACAGGCCCATAATAAGTTTTTTTTACGTAAATCCCGTAAAGTGAGCACACATGCCCTACTTACACGGACAGTTCGTAAATTCAGCCTATTATCCGTTGACAGTTATTTATCTTTAGTAAACTGTATGTTTTAGTCCGTGATGGTCTAGTACTTCCAGGTCGCAAACAGCCAATCCCATGGTTAAACACATAACTTAAGTGTTTTGTTTTGGAGGGACTTGTGTAAAGTGATCTACGATTGGAGTATACGCGGTAATTCGTCCAATCCAAATGCGCTTCTGAACAATTTAGTGCTTTATTGGCTGTTGAGTTCACACGTGCTCTGGTGTATAGAAACATTGTAGGATCCTGTTCTGATGTGAGCAGGTGACTGTCAATGTCCGTGAGTTGTGCGGTTTGGATCCTGCAGCGTTTTCTCCAGTGGAAGACTGACAATAGTTAGTTCTGGTTCAGCCAGTAAAGGTCTGACAGCCGATGCTCTCCCGGCTTTTATTTGTTTCTATAAGTGTAGCTGTTGGAAGCATGGAAATAGCGCGACATCCCCTATGTTGTACATCTGAGTCTTTCCATGGCTGCCTTAACTCGCCATGGAAGTCGAGGAGATCGAGGCGTTCAGACACTTTGATCTACCACCTATTTATGCCGATCAGTATTTTTGTGCTTAGTATTTTTCAGAAGCAACGGTGTTGAAATAAAAATAGTGTAATAAACTATTGTTTTACCTAGATCGTTCCTTAAGCAGAATTGTGCAAAACTAATGATTGATGTACGATTTCCCTATTAAAATGAGACATTTGCACCAGAGAAGCAACACTGGGTGGAGTGAAGAGCTCCAGCTTTAACCTTTTGTCTTACTTGGGTACGTATATAATGTAGGTTCAATCTGTGAATAACATGTAAAGAGCAACGGGGGCAGTATATTTGCGAATTTACCAATGAAATACGCAGTAATCAGCGGGTCTCTGAATTGAATATGGAATAGTAAAATCAGCCTTCTATCCTTCAAATATCGGTAAATGTGCTGATAAGTTAGGTTGTTTTTTTTAAGCACGTAGAAACTGCAGAACTCTACATTGTGTTATTTTTTTTTTTAACAAGAAATTAGTATTGCGCCTACCAAGGATTACAAGCAGAATTACATGAAATTTGTGATAAATTACTTGATTTCACAATTTATCGCACGATCTGCCCTCCGATAATAAATCAGTGGCTCCATGCAGCATGCACACATCGTTTGCTCAGGGAAGGCTACATATTAGGACTATGGAAAACCAGGCACTACTTATGGGAAGCTTGGCCAGAACCCGGCCAGGGGTCTGGCTTCCCACTAAAAGGCATAGTACCCCCAGGGGCACCCCGCTGTCCCCCCTCCCCCATAGTAGGTTACACAAATGATAAACACAAGACAGTTGGTGTTGGGTAACAATGCTGCAGGTTTATTACATAATTCCAGCATATGTAATGGGTGGGTTATCTTACGGGCGATCCAAGGGCAGGCAACCAACTGGGTCGCCTGCCCGCCTGATGAGCCGGGCAGCGCGGGAGCGATGCCCGCTGATGCTGCCATCCATGTGATTCTTTCTACGATCACGTGCCGTTGGTAACTTCTACTCACGCCCCCCTATCGGGGCGGAGCGTCGCTTAGCAAGCCCCCGGTTGTTCAGGCCCACAACCGCCCGCAGGACTGGCGGGGCGCCCGACACGGCTTCCGGGACCTCCGCTGAGGCTCCTAGGTTTTGGCTCAGGCACCCCCTATGGTGCCGCGCAGAGGTACCCTTTGCACCGGCCTGCTTTCAGATTGCCCTGTAACTCTGCCACTGCCCTGGAGGCGGCTCACTGTCGCAGCCAGGGCCCCCACCAAACCTAGTTCTTACCTGCACCCTCTCATCTCTAATGCTTCGCTTAAGTCTAATAGAAACTGGTCCATGCCTACTTGGGACAGGTGTACCCCATCTAAGTCGAAGTATCCCTTTATATTCCCCCTAATCATCTCGTGGCGAATAAAACCTAATCCCCTTTGTGCCGTAAACTTTCGCATAGCTCCGTTGATACGCCTTCCAGAGTGTTCGACCGCTTCTATTGATTTAGCCCCCCGCCAGGACCTTCTTGGGATGATCTCCGACCAAACGATCTCGCAATGGCCTAGTTGCTTGCAAATTTCCCTTAAGTCCCTTTTCATGGCTAGCAGCAACAGTCTCCTCCCAAGGGTGATGAGGTCATTTTCCCCAAGGTGAATCACCAATATGTGAGGTAGGGTGGAGCCGTGTGATCTTAGTCTCTGCTCAAGCTTGTTCCTTAGCTCAAACCATCTCAAGCCAGGGAAACCCATCCACTCCACCTGAGTCTGTGGGAAGTGCCGCATCCAGTTTCGGTGCGACGCCCATTGGGCAGCCCGTGCGACAAATGAATGCCCGATCACCCACACCAAGCGCCCTAATAAACAGGAGACATGATGTACACACAGCGTTATTTAATCATAGAGGGTTATTCAATTATGACAATTCACGATAAATCACTGCAAACACACAAATAAGTGACCCAACATCACGGGCGAACATATCTTTTATAGCAGTCAGATTCCCAGCGCCCTACTTTCTTTACCTGGGCGGGCGCTAGACCCGCCAAGTGAGCGGCTGTGGCGGCGCCAATGCGGAAAGAGTGGCTGGAGTACCTCTTCTCCGGCTGGGCGAGCCCCGCACTCGACAGACTGGCCCTGATCATCTGCTCAAACTGGTATCTAGTTACTGGGGCACGGTCCCTATGCAACAGCAGGTATCCGGGGGCGGGGAGTCTGCACTCCAAAAACACCTTTACCCAATGTACTGGGCAGAATCTGGGGTCGCCTAGGGGCTGAAGAACCACATTAATCCCACGCCCTGCCTGATCAGTCTTGGACTTACGTAGGTGAATGGACAGGGAGTCAGAGACGGACACATCCGAGATGGCCAGGGCATCCCCTGAACAGTCGTCCTTGGACCTGGCTACTAGCTCGCCGATTCTGAATGCCCCGAAAAAGGCTAGGGAAAATGCTACAGAGAACAGCATGGCCTCATAAGGTGAGTGGGTGACCAGCCCGAGGGCGTCCAGCATGCCCTTCAGAATTTCGAAGTCGATGGGAGCTCGGTTGTCAGGTACCCTGGGCTCCTCCCTAGCCCAACCCTTCATGGCAGCACGGATGGCAAAGGAGTTAGTGGGGTCCGCCCCACCGGACAACCTGGTGTCGTGGCTCACGGCCGCCAAGTGACTACCCACCCAGGAATGGCTTTTTCCCTGCTCCCTAGCCCACATGATAAATGCCCGGACTTGGATCACCATCGTAGCCCCTGAAGTGCCCAGCGCCAAGGATGCTGCTTTAAAGGTCGCCATGTGCGCGCCGTAACGTTTCCTGGTATCTGGGGCCAGAGCTCTCTCTCCCAACGCCTTCAGGCTCTGTCCCACTGCAGGATCCTTCATAGACGTTCCGGGAATGGGGTCATCTGTGCTCTCGCCCGCGGCCAGGCCTCCCTGAATCGGAGCCACTGAAAACGAGAAAGAGCATCAGCTGCCACATTTTTCACGCCTTCAATGTGCCTGGCCTTAAACTCTACATTGATGCACAGGCAGGCCCTGACCAATTCCCTCAGCAAGCAAAGCACCAGCCGGCACTTGGCAGTTTGGCTGTTGATTGCCTGTACGACCGCCATGTTGTCAGACCAGAATATGACCTTTCTGTCTGACAATGCGGCGGGCCAAAGGTGCAGGGCAACAACGATGGGGAAGAGCTCAAGTACAGCAACGTTTTTGGTGACCCTGCGCCTACGCCAGACGGGCCATTCCTGAGCACACCAGTCCTCACCCAGGATAGCCCCGAAGCCTTCCCTACCCGAGGCATCCGTGAATAGACACAGCTCCTGACTGTTCACCCAAGGCTGCCTCCAAATTACCGATCCATTGAATTAGGCTAGGAACTCGTCCCAAACAACCAGGTCTTGTTTCAACCCTGACCCCAGCTTGACCCAGTGGTGTTTCTTCCTTATCCCCGCGGTGGCCCTGGCTAGCCTGCGGGCGAAGACCCTCCCCATGGGTATGACCTTTACCGCAAAGTTCATTTTCCCTAGCAAGCATTGGATTTCACCCAGCGTAGCCTTGTCTCTTCCCAGCTGACCGTGAATATCCTGACGCAAGGCCTGTACCTTATCCGCAGGGAGTCTGGACTCGCCCTTGACTGTGTCCAACTCGATGCCCAAGAATACCAAAACCTGCGCTGGACCCTCAGTCTTACCTGGAGCTAAAGGCACGCCTAGGTGTCCTGCCAATTCCTGGAAACACTGCAATGCCCTTGCGCACTCCTGTGAGTCAGCTCCCCCGATGAACAGGAAATCGTCCAGGTAGTGGGTCACTCCCTCTATGCCATACCTGCTCGTTAGGACCCACTGGAGGAAGAAGCTGAACGCTTCAAAGTACGCGCATGGCACTGAGCAACCCATGGGCATACATCTGTCGTAAAAGACCTTGTCCTCCCACCTGAAGCCCAAAAGGTGTTGGCTGTCTGGGTGTACCGGCAGCAGCCTGAAAGCCGATTCAATATCCGACTTGGCTAGCCAGGCTCCCTCCCCTGCCCTCCTGACCATGTCTACAGCCAGGTCTAAGGAGCAGTAGGACACCGAGCACCTTCTTTCGTCAAGCCAAGAATTCACAGAGTCCCCTTCTGGGTGTGATAAGTTGTGAATCAAACGAAACGCTCCAGGCTCCTTTTTTGGTACCACCCCCAAAGGGGAGATCACAAAATGGGGCACTGGGGGGCTGGTAAACGGGCCCGCCACCCTGCCCAAGGATACCTCCTTTGCTATTTTGGCCTGCACTATCTCCGGGTGGTCCCTAGCAGATTTAAGGTTCTCCGCATCCCTGCTCACTAAGGGGCCGTGGTAAGGGATGCGGAATCCCTCTATGAAGCCCTCCGCAATGAGGGTCCCCTCGCTGCTGCTGTGGTATCCACGGAGGGCGGTAAGGAGGTTCGTTATGCTTATTGGGGAGGGGCCTTTCGAGAAATCGTGCGGGGCGAGGACAAGCGCGCTGTTGGTCGCTAGGGGCCAGTGGGCAGGGGGGCGGGCCGGCGGTGGAGCCTGCTCCCGCCCCCGCCCCCGGCTACTTGCTGGTGGATGGCTGGCCGGGGCCGTCGCGCTTGGAGCATGCGGTGGCGGCGTGGGGTGCCCCGCACTTGCTGCAACTGTGAGCGAAACGGCACGCTTTGCCCCATGAGCAGGACCCTGCGTTAAAGAGCCTGCAGGTGCCGGAGGACTGTGCCCTAAAGCCCGGCTTGCGGCTCCCCCCTCGACCGCCTCGAAAGGGTGTCTGTTCTGCACTTTCCCCTCCTGTTTGTTTTCCTTGCTCTTCTCGCTATTCGCTGCGCATGATTTTGTTGCTGCCTCCGCTGTGTGCTTGCCCATGTGCTTTACCCCTAACCTGACTTCCAACTGATCCCACTCAAGTTCTGGACAAATAGCCCTCTTCTTACGGAAATCACAATCATAATGGTACCACCCCATGCCCCCGCACTTGGCAGCCTCCTCTGTGATTACGCTCGCGTAGTGGAAGAGACCTGGCCCTTCATCTGGGAATTTCTCAACTATCACAGCTGCCATGATGGCGAAAGCCTGGCCCCAGGACACAATGTTTTTCTCGGGCCATGCATGGTAACGCACCTTCCTGTCCTCCTCCTTGGTGCCCATCCTTCTGGTATCTACCCCCTCTGCCCCATGCATAAGAAGGGTGAAGATATCTATGAACTCCCTACGCCAAATCCCTTCCTTGGCCACTAATGGAACCATCCAAGCTAGGGAGCAGCGGCCAGATACTAGCGGAGCAGTAGTCACCAGCGGCTTGGGTACTACAGCCAGAGTCTGCACCGGCGGGGGCCCCACCGGGGGGACCCCCGTTGGTAAGTTGAGGGTGCTTGCCACGGCACCTGCCACTACATTCGTTGCGGGGGGGTGCCACCGCAGCAGCAGGCTGGCCATTCAAGGGTGAAACTTCGGGGGCCAGCAAACCCCCCGCCACCCCGGTAGGACATGGCTGGCTGGCCCTTTCCCCCCAGACTTGTGTGAACGCCCCCGGCCCCGGGGTCACGCTCGGTAGTGCTGCGGCGGATGGCCCACCCCCTGTGGGTGAACTGACTAGCATCAAACCTGATCTGCTGACCTCCTCCATAAAGTTTCTCAAGGTGTCCGAGAGCTTACCCAGGTCATCCGAAGTCGCGAATGTCACCTGGGCTGGGCCAGGGGGTGTAGGGAGCGGCCCTGTGGACAAGGGGAGGATCGCCTGGGGGTCCAATGTGGCCCTGGGGGGAGCGGCTCTGATCCGTGCTGGCGGTTGTTCAGCCGGAAAGTCCTTAATTGTGGGGCGGCGAATCCTCTTTGACCGCGAGGGGCCTGCGTCGTCTCCCAAGTCCCTGTCAGCGGGCGGAGCGTCACTGGCTATACCAGAGTCCGAGGGGTTATTGGCTTTTAACAGTTCCGTTGTCCAAGCTAAACCCTTGGTTTTTGCCAAATCTAGGAAGGCGGCAATCCGGGCGTCTTCCGATGTGCCTGCCTGTGTCTCCTCAACTTGGGGCCCTGGAGTAAACAGCGGGGGGAGGATCCTTGACTGTCCATCTTATTGCGGCGGCACTCTATCCGTCTGTAAGGAGGAAAAGAGATCATTTAACGGTAAGCTCCTCCCCTGCGGTACTCATCGCCATGCTCCTTGGGCTAAGGGTGCAACTCCTCGCCCCCCCCCCCACCAGCCCGTACTTACTCCCTGAAACTATGGTAATTGCACAGAGCGTCCGATGGCGTTCGCTGTTCCGTTAATTAGCTGCGTCCGATCGTAATCTGGCCAGGGCGGAACTGTAAAACAAACCATTGTGAGACAAAGAGCCAACACATGACCACGAACGCACATGACCAGAAGGAGGGGGAGGGGGGGTGAGAGACGGGTGCAATATGTGCAACGGCAATATACAGAAACGTCATGAATCAGCAAGCCACGTGGATTTATTCACCCCGTTAGCTTGGCACCCATCACCACTTCGCACCTTTGGTAAGCAGACCGCGCGTTCAGTGGAAAGATGGCCCCGTTATACCGATCCATCCTGAATCAGGGAGCATTCACTAAGCAGTGGCAGCCGAGCACGCTACCTGTCATTTCCGTGCCATGATAAAGATTGAGCTCTACAGTGGCACCATTTGTCTAGCGCAGCGGTGTTGGAGCGCTACACCCAGTACCGCGCCTGGAGCTGAGGCACCCTATCGTGTCCCACGAAAGCCTGCACTGCTCGCAAAGGTGCTCATGTTATGCCCACTTTACTTCATCCTCCAAGCCACTGCGAAGTTAATGCTCCCTTAAGTAGCCCCGCCTCTCTATCCGGTGCGAACGCGAACCGAAGGTGTTGGATCGCTTTACATAAACCCCCTATTGACATTACTGGGAAATAAGTAATCAGTCCCGAATCACATAAAAGGACACGACCTTTGAACAAACTCGTGTTTCGGCCCCGGGAGGTTAAATTATCACATGCCAACAGTGTGCCTAACATCGCGTGCACTCGGGCTGGCAATGCAGGGGGGGGGTAGGGGTGCGGGATGTATGGCCTGCAAGCGCTGAGCTCCCCTTATGGTTTTTAGGCCCCATGGCTCATGCACGCATACCGACGCCCGCTCCCCTCCGCACCCTCGACGAAAGCGCCCGCGATGCCCAGGACCACGTGGCACGCTGTATGCCCCCCCCATACCCTCCGCGGCAGCGTAGCCGAGGGGGGGGGGGGGCGATAACCTTATTATCTAGGGAGCGACCGCGAGGCTGGCACCGTCCGCGACCCCCGGGGGACCCAGGTCGGCCCGATCCAATTTCGCAGTGCATGTGATGGGGGTCGTATACCCACGCTAAATCAATGGCCCCCGACACACGGTATACCGGTATGGGCACGAAAGGGCCTCGTGCGGCCGCCCCCCCCATTTATTTGCTCGCGTGGGAGCGCCATAACGAGCCCACGCCGAGGTGTATGATGCGCTGCTAGCTCACTACAGGTTATATCCTGGGAATCCCGGACCCAATTCGAGACACGGGGATCGAGTGAATCGCCCCGGATAAGGACGCGACCGCGAGGCTCTCGACCTGCTGGCCTGCACTAAAAGCGGCAGCGCCCGCGAGGCTCGCGACCTGCTGGCCTGCACTAAACCCGTCCCGGAGCTCACTCGATTAAAATTGTATTCCAATTATCCCGGGCCGTGCGGGCAGTGGGGGATTAATAGCACTTTACACGAACGCCTGCTACGTTACATATTCCGGCACGGAAAAGGATGCGGACGCCACCCCGAGGGACGAACTCCGCTCACCAGCCCCTAGCCAGCAGTCTAGCCGAAGGACACGCCATTAATATAGTGTGTACTCGTCCGGACGGTATTGGAGCGCTTTACACCTCACCGCATTACGCTGAGTGCGACGCGGGGGCAGGGAATGATTCAGACCGTGCCCGCGAAACCCCCGTACCCTAGCTCGATGCGCGAGGGGGGGGGGGAATCATGAGCGCGGGATGGCAGGATGACCAACCGCTTCGGGGCCACCGCCATCGGAGATTACGCATTCAAATCACGCAACCCTTTCGCGCCATTTTTCGTGCACCACAAGGGGCACGACTAATCGGGCTAAGTCCCTGACTACGCTGCTGTTAACCGCTCTTTGCCGGCGCCGCCGACGGACCGCAGCATCTGCCCATTACACCACCCATGCCCCCATCTTGCGCCCCCTCCGCCCGTGGCCATCCGAGCCACAGGGCCCGTCAACCTGGTACTGCCCAGGGACAGGGCCGGGGCGGAGTGGGTGCAGCAAGACTCACCGTTGATCCTTTAACCAGCGACGAGCGACGACCGAAGCGGCGTGGATCTGGGGACACAGCGACGAAACGAGCCAACGACCGATGAAATGGCGAGGTGGGCGACAAAGAGGTCGCCAGGAGGGTGGGGAAAGGCTAAATAGCCTGCCCCTCACACCAGGGCCAGGAAGTGACACGCATTGCGCGTCACTTCCGGCCAGCCCGAGGAGGGGGGCTCCGGTCTGCGTCCCCGCCCCCCCCCCCTTTGTGGGAGGGGGTGGGGGAGGGGTGACCGGTGCCCCGGGGGCACTAAGGCGCCGACCGCCAATTGGCCCCCTGCGGGGGCCGCGGTCAGCGGCAAAGCACGCGCCAATAAAGCAACGAAAGGCATGTACAAATACAATAGAGACTTTCAGATTATTGTTTCATGTGTGTGTTGTACTTTGGTACGGTAAATTATGCGTTGTACGTAATTTATAAACTAGCCTGTAGTATCCTGCATTTATATTGTAAGGTGTTTTACTACCCCTGCTCAGCCAGTGCCTGTGCTCTGACTCTTTAGAATGTTGGAGTCTGATGATGCCTCGGAATGTTGGGACTCAGAGAGGTGAAGTGACAGTTGGTCATGGGCTGACCAGCTGACAGGCAGCTCCTGGTTGGGCTCTGATTTACAACTTAACTACTTGATGTTCTGAACTTTACTACCTGTTAACAACTTGAATAAATCCTACTGAATTGCATCTTTCCAGTGTGGGCCTTCATCACTACAGACCCTTTCTCCACTTCTGGCGCCATAACACCACTGCCTTGAGTGAACCAAGGATGTCAAGTGCACTGTATTGATATTATCCTGTATTGTTGTACTGCAAGCTGCTTTATAGACTATTAAACCAAACATTTTTATGCTTTCTATAAGAGTATAACTGTATATATATATATATATATATATATATATATGTGTATATATCTATATATATATTCACTTAAAAAACCATATGTTTCACACATGTTATAATTAGCTGTACATTTCACTCGTAAAAAACCAATGAAATTCCACGTTATAGTTAGATCAGGTAACTATAACTTGCGCGCCCACAATAAACTGCTAATGACGTCACATAGTACATCACTCATGACATGGTCAGTGACATCACTCATGACATCAATGATGACATCTGAAATTACACATTGTGGATTGCGGTCGCGCAAGTTATAGTTACCTGATCTAACTATAACGTGGAATTTCATTGTTTTTTTACAAGTGAAATGTACAGCTAACTATAACATGTGTGAAACCTATGGTTTTTTAAGTGAATTTGCAAGGTTTTGTAAATGATAATTCCTAACTATAACGTGTGTGAAACCTATGGTTTTTTCAGTGAATTTGTACGTTTTTTTAAATGCTAAGTTATGTATTTATTTTTTATTTTTTTTTCTGGATTTTCACTATGCGCACACCCTGCGCGCACGGTGCGCTTCGCGCCTCGCCTTTTTTTACGCAGTAACATTTGTTTTTTTCTCCCTTGTGGGTCCTTTAATTTATTTAATAAATGTGATTGTTACTTCTTTATTTTTATTTTTTTATTTTTTTTGCCGTGCGCGTACGGTAAGCTTACCGTACGCGTACCCCGCGATTTTAAAAAAAAATTATTAAATTTATTTTTCGTACTTTTGGGTCCTTCTTGGACCCCCTGACAAACACTAGGGGGTCTGCAACTCTCTTCGTTGCCCCCGTTTCACGTTCCCCACCTTTGTTTCTCAGTGCGAGAGACAGAAAATGGCGGCCGACACTTCCTGATTTCGACCGATTCGAATGTTTACAGTCATGTAACCACCAATCAGAATTGAGCTCGCGCACGGCACCGTACGCGTACGGTAAGCTTACGGTAAGCGCACGGAGCGCGCTTACAGATATATATATTGATTTAAATGCTATTTTCTCAGGACCTACTGAACAGATTTACACCAGACCTACAGAAGGCACATCCTTGACCTGAGGACTACCTCTCTGCCAAATTTCAAGTAATTCTGTTCAGCCGTTCGGGCTGTAGCTGTGTCTAAAGGTCCTATGGAAAAATGCATGGGGAAAACGCGTTTTGGGACCCCCCTTTTTTCTCAGCCCCCGCTTGACGAATCCCCCCGAGACTTTCAGGGGAGGAGCGGAGCGTAGCGCCCCATTAGTTTTGAAAATTTTGCGAGGATTCGTCGACCGGCGCCAAAGTTATTCCAAATAGAATGTTGCGGATTTCCTATGGAAACACGTTCCTAACTATAACTATCTACTGGCGACCGCCAGTAGATAATATATATATATATACATATATATACATATATATGTGTGTATATATATATATATATATATATATATATATATATATATATATATATATATATATATATATAAGATATGTATGTAGGGGAGGTTGTCTATTTACATGTATGCAAGTATATGAGTTTATGTTTTGTAAATATATGTAACTTAAAACAAAAGCTATATTTATGTACATTTTGTACATGTGTATGTCTGGCTATGAAATATTTTAAAAAGTATGCACACAGATATTCACATACACAACCTCACCCCCATATGTTTATTACTTGCATAAAAAAAAATTGTGTAATGTACATATATTTAGATTCGTGTGTATGTCTGTATAAATGAATATATTTGTTTAAAAAAAAAATAAGCAAAAATATTTCCACTTCTGCCTTTCTCTCCACTTTACCTCTCTGCAAACCTTTCTGATTTACAATGGACTCCTAGACATGGTTTCCAAGCTCCTCTCTTTCTAATTAATTCAACTAACAGACGCTTGTGTTAATCTTTCCCAATAACATCTCACAACTTCCCTTTATCAACCCTCTTCAGTTAATCCATCCCTGTTCAAAAGCCTGGAGTGAATGTCTGAGATCTGAAGAGCTCAAACTTAACACAGCTAATCATACACAGAAGGACATATTACCAATTGCTGCCTATTTACATCTAACCTTGGGTTTTGGCTAGGCCTAGGCGGTAAATTCCGTTCCGCTCGCGGAGAACACGGAATTGCCCAAAATTAAGCGTTCCGCGGCTTTGCGGAATTTTTTGCTTGTTCGCGTTCGTGAGATATTTCTCCCTGAGCACGCAAACAGCGTTCGTGAACAGGAAAAAAGTATCGTGAACAAGCAATTCCACGCGTTCACGGGATTTCTGCGTGCTCGCGGAGATTTTATACAGTTTCGCGGAGCTTTGCATAGCGCGACTATGCAAATTCCGCCCACCCCTAGTTTTGGCGTGCTACCCCCTCAAAGAACTTCTACGCCTCGTCCGGGTAGTAAGTGCTATATAAGTTAAATTGTACAAGTACGTAACTGAATTTATTTTATGCAGCACACATCCTGAACACAATGTCTTCAAGGTAGTCTCACAATTGATGCTCAAATGAAATGAGACACAATGAAATAAATTGATGTATAAAGGCAAATATAAACAAGGGGGAAGCTGGGATTTGAACCCAGTTTTTCTAGTTGTACACTCTGCACTTCATCCACTAGAGGGATATCTGTTACAAAGCAAAACTTCAGGTATGTAGAAGGTTCAAGGTCTTTAATGCAGTTACTGGTTGGCTATATACATGCTATAGAAAGGGCCATCCTTAAGTGGTACAAATCTGCAGGGTGACTATTACATTCAGAATGCAAAGCCCTGTTCCAGATATATAAATAAAGGCATATATTTTACATTATCTAGGAAATGTCTTTAAATCCCCGCATACTGCGCACACCTCTGTTGGATTTCTTTTGGTGTTCCTGCCCGTCTGCATTGATCTAAAACAAGCATTTGCAATGCAATAGGTCTCGCAGTTATACGAGTTTGAGCTATTGGCATTATAAATGACTGTGCCTTTTATTTATGTTTTAAAAAAAACAAAATTAAATAAAAAGCATTGTCATTTACAATGCCAATAGCTCAAACTCCTATAAATGCGAGATCTATTGCATTGCAAATGCTTGTTTAATGAAGAGTTTGCCAATCAATTTTTTAGATCAACTGTATAGCCGGTCCTCAACTACTGCTAACATCCAATTTTCACTCTCAAGTATCGTTTTCGTAATTCGGCTAAAGGCTTCCAGTCACAACTACGTACATTTCCGCTGTGAGAGGGGTGTTGTTTATTGCGCAATCATGCTGATTAGATCTTGCGCGCGACAATTGTATCTTTTATGCCATTCATAAATGTTCATGCGTGCCATTCCTTCTGGACGGACCTAAAAACCAGGCGGCAGCTTTAAGTGGGAGTATGGAAAGGAGGCAGTGCGCAGCGCCCCCCGCAGGCTCTTTAATCCGACCGAGACCCAACCCTCTGCTGGCTGTACATTTCGCGAGACTTGCTTGGTGCCGTGACCTCCATGTGAGAGGAGCTCCTTGTAAACACTCCCTGCAGCTCAGCCATAGCTTCCCGGTTGTAAGCGGCAGCGAAGCGGGCTGGCATCCCTGTGCTTCCCGCCTTGCAGGTTTCGTTGGAGGATCATCGATGGCCATGCCCGTCCTCTGCAAGGCGTTCCTCTGACTGCAGCCTGAGAGCGAGTGGCACCGTTTGTCGCACATACAAAGGAGGAGGACGTTTAGGGTCCTGGATTAACAAAAGGCAAAAACTGGAATATTTGCAGGATGTGGATACAGGTTCGAGACGCATACTATAGACGACTTGTCCCGTTTCACCAAGATCGAGAGTCTGAGGCTCAAGATCCAGGAGACCTTCAACGTAAACCCAGACCGGCAGAGGCTCTTCTACCGGGGGAAGCAGGTAAACAATGCCCACCGACGCAAAAGATCTTTTTCATGCAGGATCTCGGAAGCACCTCCTTTTTAACACTACCGTCTCCGGCATGGCTAGGGTTGTCAACATAAATGCCCACCGCAGACATGTACCTTCGTGTGTGTGGTGTTTGGGTCCAATTACATGCAGACCTCACGTGAACTGCGGTTGTACATCTGACATGCTAACATCGCGTGCGTCGACTAGGGGGTGGTGCCATGTGTGCTTGGATTTTTTTCCCCTCTGTCTGCGGCTGAATTCAGAAATGGGAGAGTCGGAGCAGCACTCTAGTATAAAGTTGTTTTTGTCTTTCGGGTTTTAAACTTGGGATCGGGGACATGACTTCCCGATGAATCATATCACAGCACTCGAGGGAGGGTAGAGGAAACTGGGCTGCTGAGACATGGGGAGTTCAAGTGTGGTGGAAAGGAGGCGGAGTGCCGGAGGATAATTTATTCCCGGAAGCGACGCTTTCATTTGTGCTTCTGTGAGCACTGGAGATGCGGTGTCCATGGCGATGACCTTTGGCCTGGTTTATAGGCCAGACTAAAACGCACTCTTTTGGGGGTACGCTCACCTAGTCTACTTTATATACGCCTTTCCTTGCCAAACATTGATTTTTCCCTTATGTATCCAGACTAAATTACAGGTTTCCTAGTGTCTCCCACGCTTGTTCCACCCATATCGAAGCTTACGGGGGGACATTCTTCTAATGTCGCCCCCGCCTGTTAACACCGTGAGAGCCGGAAGGGTTGCTCACGTAGTAAACCAACACCACCGACTCCATTACGTGCGGCCTCCGGCCATACCATGAAAAGAGGCGCCACGCGATCTCGTCTACCGACCCTGGCGTTTTGTGGGAGTAATATTGGGAGCTTGACCCAAGAATCTCGCACTAAAGACTTTCCCAACGACGTGCTAGCAGTGGCACGTGAAGCCGCAAAAAGCGCGTTCTAGCACCAAAGAACGGTGGTGCGAGACGCCGGCGTTTAAAAGAGCGGTGGGCAGGGCTTAACGATTTCTATTCGTTGGTCTGGGTTACCTGCTAATTAGAAGCCCTGGAGCAGAGGAAACAAGCCAGGCGGAGCGTGGCGCGCGCGCGCTTGGGGACGGGGGAGCGGACCCTTTGAAGTGCTCCCAAAAAGCGGATTGCATGGCGGCGCGATGCGCGTGATTGTGCGCGTGCTAGCCATGCAATCCGCTTTTTGGGAGCACTTTTGAAACCCGTATTCTATAGTCTCGCTTTGCGATCGCTTACGCGATAGCAAGGCGAGACCTAAAAACGATCCGTTACTCTGTACGAGTCCCCCCTCCCTCCACCTCTTTGCAGAAATGTGAGATCTCTATGGCATATGCAATGGCGTTTGCCAAGAGCGATGTTGCTATGTCAATGGAAGGAGGCTAGAAGGAAATTGGTGAAATTAGGCTTCTTTCTGGACAGGCCTCAAACAAATCACTGCCTCTCAACTAATTCCTTTATGGCGAGGGACACCTTTCGTGGAGACACTGATGTGCTACTTTAAGACAACTTTCTGTGGTATGCTCCATCATCGTGCTGTAAACCCAGCTTCTCAGCAGTGGTCTTCGTAGATGTACTCACGGCTACACTGGCACATAAACTGATCTTTGATTTGTGGAAAGACCAAATGGGCTGGAGTGAGTCAGTCATTTGTAATGAGTCTGTCACGGGACACCTATTGAACTTTCAGAGGCACCAGCCACGTTGATAAACTGACTAGTTAGCCATTCAGCCACCATCTCTTTGAATGCACCGCATATAATTATATCTGTATTTTCTGCTCACACCAACAACCAAATGGGGGAACCTAATTTAAAAAATACTGCAATCTTAGCCTACAGTCCAATATAAACTCAGGATGTAAATTAAACAATGACAAAAAAGTTTTCAAAACATGCAATGAAGCGAACCTAGCAATAACACAAATGGTCGAATTTCCTATGCTTCTGTGGCAAAATGAAACCATAAATAGGCGTACAGTGTACCAAAAAATCAAAGGCTTTCAGACAGACATGGTGGTACCTTAACAACAAGAGGGGAAGGGTAGGTTACAGTAACAAGAAAAATAAGCTCCCTCAGAAGACCGCACCTGACATTTGACCTCGGTCTTTGAATGCCCAGCAAATGTGAAGAGATAACAAGATTTACAGGCCTGTTTATTACAGAAAACAAGATAGTGGAAGAATACTTGAAACACGGCGTTTGCTTAGAAAGGTGCAAACTCAAGCTGGATAGCCCGAAGCAAATAAAGCCAGTGAACGAAAAGCAAAACAATGTGAGTTACAAAGCACAAAGCCAGTGGCAAACAATAAGCTGAATGCATTCCTAGGTCAACTTTCTAAAACTCCACAAGATCTCTTTTGCATACTACACAGTTGCGCATGCCACACAGCTGTGCTGTCTGGTAGGCTGCGACCTTAAAAAAAAGTGCTTCTCATGCATAGCGCTGCTCTATTTTGGCTCATCGTTCCTCAAGGGACGAGGGTCGAGCCAGAGTTTGAGAATCAACCTGAACCATGCTCACGCTTTACTAATCTTGCCCACCTCTAATTTAGAGTCCCAAAGCACAATGAAGATTAATAGGAAGATTAACGATCTCAGGCAGGTCTAAGCACTAGAGGCAACGCAAAACAGGATTGTGTGGGCCAAACTGACGGCTTCTATTGCCAGTGGCATGACTTTTATGTCGCTGTGGTCTTTCTTGCCCTACTGTAATGGAAATGAAATTCCTAATGATTGAAAGAGCTTGGTAACACACAGAAAGGGAAAACACGGACCAATAAGACGTTTCTCATAGGGTAAACTTGATTTTGAATCTACTAGCATGAAGATAAGCAATGTACAAGAAAATGATAATAGTGCTGATTCAATTATGTCCCGTGGTCTTGATTACTCCAAGTTCCCATCCTACTAATAATAGTCATTTTGAATGTGATGTTAACCTTCACATAAAAGCAAACAATCCATTGGTTACCTGAGCGAGAAGGAATTACGGGCTAACCTGTTTGATCAACGATAGTCCCTCTTCTTGTTTTCATACCACCCCAAACCCTGTGGTCATACTTGCTAAAAAGCCGCAACTGCAAACAAAAAATAATCGAAAATCACCAGAGGGCAATTCAGACTGACGAGGACAACCAAGACTTGTAAAGAAGATTACTGTTGAGTAATGTACAATCCAAAGGAATACAACACTAGCAGTTCTTCCAGCAAAGTTGTTCCAGCATGGCAGACCTGGAAAAACAGGATGCTGGTAATACAGAATCAATAGGACTGCCTTCTTTGAACAGTCCTAATTTGGGAAAAAATGGTGCATTCTACAACACATTTGTCATTATATATTGAATTTTGTTAGCTTATAAAGCATAGTAAACAATTACCTCACTGTGCACCAGGATACCACAATCTTTGTTGGGGCTCTTCAATGATTCCCTCACTATCACACTCCAACAGTGCCTCCCATCTCTCGATTTTATTTGTTTTATAGCACCTCTCATACCAGCTTGGCTTGTCAGAGCACTTTACATCACACACCCATACAGAGACAAAGAATTATACATTTGTAAATCAGTGTATAGAAAATGTTACATAAGGCACAGGGACTATAATGTGTAGGATTCACATGTCATCCATACAGGTAGGCATTTTATCTGGAGAAGTGCAAACTCAGGATTCAGAACATAACAGTGGTTAGCGTTGACTTTAATAATAAGAATTTATTTGTACCCAAACAAACCTTTTTAAGCAGCATCAGGAAAATACAAACCTGGGAAAAAACATAAATCTCTTGTACCATGCAGTTTGCATTTTGCTCTTTGATGGCAGTTCATAGCTCACTGTGTTATATTACGATTGTAACTAATGAACTGCACAGTAACAAAAGAATCTCTGCGGCAAAAGCAGTAACCTACTGAGCTATGCACATAAAATACTGTTTTTTCAAATGCATGGTACACCTTTTCAGCAGGCATATTAACCAACTGCTCTACCTTGGATGAATCAGAGCTGCCACCGGATAAAACTCTCTCCAGCAGGTACATTAATCACCAGAGTTAACTTGACACTAGGCACGGCAGGAACAGGAGGAAACAGGAAGGTAGACATCTCCTGCTACGAGGCGGAAGGCAGCTCCCCGCGATGCAGGAGCCGCAGTTGACTTATCCTGCACCAGGTGGCACAAAAGTGAAAACTGCCAGCTTGCCTCGCCTCCGGGGCTGCTGGCCAATCAAGTCCAATCTGACCGGCCGGCGAAATGATTCTTCAGCTGAGGAGCCATGGAATGAGAAAATAAGGTTGCTAAAATCGCGAATTCTTTATTTTGATGGAACTTCAACAGTATTTTCTGAATAAAGCAAGGTTGAGTTGTGAGAAATGCTCAGTCTCTGTGAAGGTTCATGAGCTGTTCTAAGCATCAAAGGACATGAAGCTCTCATGTGCCTAGCTAATGTTATTATGGCTAATAAACTTTTTTTTGTGTGGCAGTTCCATGAATTCTCAGGTTTAAACGTTATCCAGATGAAAAACAATAAAGTGGGAGACTGTTGGGCTATTTGGAAGATGTCCAACAAGACTCCTTACGAAGCCTGCAGCTGCGGGCTCAGAGAATCTGTCACCAGGGCCTATTTCCTCTCGTGTTCTTGGGTTCCTGGCTGCTTCACCTTTTCTGAAACTCCAAAATAGCAGTCACCTGATGAGAGATTTTAGCTGGCTTTTAATCCCTTTCTGTTGTGGCTGTTCCTCCCTTGCTTTCTTCCTGACTTTCCAATCCATTATGTTTCCTGACGTGGTGTTTCATGTAGTTTCCTTTTCCTGTTCTTGCACTATTAAACGGCCTCAGTCTGGTTGGAGGGTGCATCGCAACAAAGCAATGTTCCACATGATGATCCTGCCTTCCCGCTCCTGAAGCATTCCACTATGTGTTTCTGGATTATTGGTTTTCTTCAATCCTTCAAACGTTTCGTCAGGGAAGTTTTCTTTGTGCCTTTGGCTTTTTTCTGCAGAGAAGGTGAGTGCTTCTCAAGGGTACTTTCCTTCCACATATTCTAGTGTGTTGTGACATCATGGCTCCAGAAACAGTCACCCGTACATCAGAAGATGTGGACCGGACAACTGGTGCTCATCCACAACGTAACAGGTTTCAATGCCAAAAAATGTTTTTCATTCCACCATCGATCCTGGTATAGATCTGGCTGCTGTCTTTAAGCAACAAACCATGGAATTTGACCAGTTAAGAACAAAGAATGCTGGCCTTTGACAAGCAGTCCATTCCAGTTTTTGGAACTTCTGCCTTCTGTTCTGCATCTTTAAGTTGCCATGAGAATCTTCGAGATTAAAGGAATTTTGTGTGGGCTGTTGATTTATTTTGCCTTTTGACCTGGACAATTTTCAAATCCAAAGTAGGATATCTGATTGGTTCTTTGACCAGTACAGGTCTGACTTGAGCAACTCGCTTAGTTGTTACTAAAGACCCTTGTTTGAACAATCATGTCAGTCTCTTGGGAAACTTCAAGAAGATGTTTGAGAGACCCAACCATGAAGCTTCCACAGGGGATGCCATGTGTGAGATATCCCAGGGAAATTTCAATCTATTGTCCTATAGTACACATTTTTGTGAGCTTACTGCTGATACTACCTTGGTCGAATTGAGATGAGTTAATTCCGAAGAGGTTAAAATAGGAGTTAAAGAAAGAGCTGGCAAGAGTTCCCAGAGCTCTCTCATTTGCTGAACTGCTAGATCTAGTTCTGCTGATTGAACAGAGACTTAAAGAAAGAAGAATGGAGAAACCAGAGTTTCACTTGTATATTTTTTCCCCTAGGCGGACTAAGCCAACTATTGAGCCAATCATTTATCTGATGTACCTGACAAACCAATGCAGCTTGTGTAGGCCCATTGCTTTATGCCCAAAAGGTTTGAAGACCTAAGTGAAGGTTGTGTCTCTGTTGTTCAATTTCAAATCACCTGCTGTGGGACTGTATTGTTGAACCTTCCAAGAGACTAGGACAACACAAGATTCTGTCCTTTGTAAAGAGAGGAGGAGTGGAAGATTGTACTTTCCCTAAAGTTGTCTGATTTTCTGGTGGGTCCCGTTCATGACTGTTCATATTAAAATTAGTACTTCACGTCCATCCTGGCCAGTTTGTCTCAGATACCACCCTATCAGATTCCAGTGCCTCCAGCATGTATGTGAACTTGAGTTGTGCTCAGAGACTCTAAATTCCGATCAGGAAGAATTCTTCTCTTGTTCTCTTACAATTGATGGACCTTCATCATAGTGCTTGTCATAGTGTCTTTAGGCAATCATAAGGAGATGTTTGCTTTTGATCTAATCACGTCTCCTAACTATGCCATATTGCTGGGGATATCCTGTCTTGAACGAAACAATCATTATGTCCTTACTGTTCTGCAGAGATAACTGTTACTCTTCATGAGTTATTGGGCTCCCGTGGTGCAAGAACTTTCTGAAGACCAGTCTCCAGCTACTGTTGGTCAGGCTTGGTCTATGGCCTACAAGGAATTTTCTGATGTCTCTTTAGAAGCCTAGCTCTATTTCTTTCCCTCCTCATAGAGGGTTTAGCCATCCCGACCGTACCTCGAGCCATAATGCCCTTTAGTAGAATGTACTCTCTGTCTCAGCACAAGAAACAGATTCTGAGGGAATTTTTGTTTGAGTTTTCAGAATTGCCTGATTGTTTGGTCTACGCCACCTGCTGGTGCTCCACTTTTCTTCTTTCCTAACAAATTCAAAGAGCTGAGACCATGCATCGGCTATTGTGGGATAAATAATATCACCATTAAGCACTGTAACTCCGCTTGCATTCATCAAAGAACTTCATGAGTCAGTCTGTGATGCAAAATATTTCACAAAATTAAAGCTTATTATCTGCTCTGGATTAAGGAAGGTGATGACTCTTTAGAAGCTACGCATATCGGGTCATGCCCTTAGGCCTTATAAATACTTCTTCAGTTTTTCAGAGGCTCATCAATAGCATATTCTCTGACATCTTGAACCAGTTTCTTGACCAGGATGATATACGGATCTTCTCTACTTCCCTTCTGGAACATCAAGTCTATATTTGTTCAGTCCTTTTTTGTCTTCCCTATCTTGTGAGGGGGAGAATTGTGAAATTGAGAGAACAGAAGTGTGGTATCTTGAGTATAGTCTCTAAGAGGGTGGATTATCCATGGACCCTCTTAAGAATTCTGCAATTTCAGACTAGCTAACCCCCAATTCTGTCACTCTGAAAAAGGAGAACCTATTTTAAAGGTTTTTCTTGGTCTCCTAAAGCTCATGGGGCCTTTATCAAGCTTAAGAAGGCTTTTACTCAAGCTCCTGTTCTCCGCTATCCAGCCTGGCTCCCAAAATCTCTTGTGGTAACCAATGCCTCTAATTTTGCTGTGGGAGCAGTTCTGCTTTAGCTCCAAGAGGAGGACAATAATGAGCATCTGTCTTTTATCTCCCCCGATGTCTTAAACACTTGGGAACAAATAGATTACATTTTGGAACACAAACTTTTGGCCCTTAGGTATGCAGTATGGACTGGCAGCAGCATTTAATGGGAGCAGTAGATTCAGCTAGGCTCACCAAACCCCCCCATTTCAGCAGAGCATGCAGTGTACAAATAGCAAAGCAAACACAAGGAGATGATGGACGGAGCGCTGAAACATTTCAGACACTTACCCCCAGTCACAGATCTGGGTTGAACCCATCATCGTTCTTTAGCTCACTTTGCCACCCAAGGTTAAGACCCAGCCATATGCAAGCCAGTCTTGACCCTGTGCCTCATGAGAACAGTCCAGCCCGATCTGCCAAGCCAGGTCTTACCTGGACCGTAAAAAAGCATTCTGGGACCGGTTTCGGGGTAACACCCCTCATTAGCCAGGCTAGCTTGAATCCAGTGGCAAAGTGAGCCAGGGACTCGCGTCTGGGCGTACCCTGCCAACTTAGGGTGAACAAATCAAACACAAGGAGACACACACCGCCAGTCACAGATCTGGGTTGAATCCATCATCATCCTTTAGCTCAGTGTCTGAAAAGTTTCAGCGCTCCGTCCATCATCTCCTTGTGTATGCTGTGTTCGCCCCAAG
Organism: Triturus cristatus; assembly: GCF_964204655.1. Lineage (NCBI taxonomy): Eukaryota > Metazoa > Chordata > Amphibia > Caudata > Salamandridae > Triturus > Triturus cristatus. The sequence continues at coordinate 645,682,571 of NC_140584.1, read as the reverse complement.
TTGGCAGGGTATGCCCAGATGTGGGTCTCTTGCTCACTCTGTCACTGGATTCAAGCTAGCCTGGCTGATGAGGGGTGATACCCTGTAACTGGTCCCAGGATGTTTTTTTCTGGTCCATCAAAGATCTGGCTTGGCAGTTCGGGCTGGACTGTTCCAATGAGGCACAGGGTTAAGACTGATTTGCATATGGCTGGGTCTGAACTGGGTGGCAATGTGAGCTAAAGAATGTTGATTGATTCAACCCAGCTCTGTGACTGGGGGTGAGTGTCTGAAACGTTTCAGCGCTCTGTCCATCATCTCCTTGTGTTTGCAGTGTAGAAATAGCAGACAAGCTTGCCTGGCCGATTTCTTTTCTCAATTTGACTTTTTTTGTAACTCACATTCCCAGCACCCATTACATTCTTGCTGATGCCTTATCTGGATGTGACTGTGTGGTCAAGAATTCCAAGGCACCTGTCTTTTTGCTCCCTGACAAAGTTATCTTGTGTGTGAGGGATTATCATGCTGAGATCTCTCCGGAAGACCTTGATACTCTATAGATTTTAATGTTCTGGTGTACCACCAGATCTTTATATTTTTCTACAGGCCTGGTTGTATCGGCTAAGAGTCTTCAAACAGAGGTCCTGGAAATGTGTTGTGACTCTGCATCAATAAGTCATAGTGGAATTTAATCAACCTTAGAACTTTTCTTGTATTTCTTCTGGTGGCTGCTGTTAGTCAGGTGGTAGCGCTCTATGTGAAGTCCTTTTCTATCTGCCCACTAGCTAAGGCAGTCCACGATAATACCATTGATTTTCTTCAGCCTTTCCCGTTCCTCCTCTTCCTTGGCTGATAGTTTCCACTGTCTTTATTGTGGATTTAGCCCTGTCAGTTGGAAACAGTGATCATGGTCACTGTGGACCATTTTCCAAGATTGCTCACTTTTCTCTATTTCGGAGGTTGCTTGCAGGTCTTCATTCACTGCTAAAGAACATTCTTCGATTCCTACCTCTTCAGTCCATGCTCCAAGACTGGTTCATCAAATGTTTTTCCTGGCCTTTCCTGACAAACCTGGGACCTCGGGAGGGGCAAATACTGTTGCATCCATGGTTGTTCAGCCCCCTGGGTATCTGAGAATCACGGTACTATGCAGCGTCCCACCGTTCCCAGGCCATAGAAGATGCTGTAGGCAGCCCACAGCTGCGGGCTGGGAGAGCTCTCTCCTGAGCCTGTTTACTCTTATGCTCCTGGCTGTCTCTCCTTTTTCTCTTCAACTCAAAAATGTCAGTCGCTTTCCTGAGGGTTTGCTGCTTCTTTTTAGCGTGACTCCGCAGCAAGTCCACTTCAGGTTTTAATCACCTTTTCTCTTCTGTTTGGATAATGGCTGCTACTCCCTTGGTTTCTTCCTGATATTCCAATCCATTATGTTTCCTATGATGCAGTGTTTGATGCCATTTCGTTTTCTTGTTCCTGCAACATAAAAGTCTCTGTCTGGTTGGATGGTGCGTTGCAACAAAGCTATGTTTCTACGATTGTTTCATCGCTCTCTCCACTTGCTTATCCTGACTCCTCACTCCAAAAGAAATCCACTGAATGTGGATTGCCTGTTTTCTTCAATCCTCACAAGTCTTTGTCCAGCAAGGAGATTTTATGTGCCTTTGTGGTTTTGCTCCTAAGAAGGTGGCAGCTTCTTTAGGGCTCTTGCTTACCACACATTCCAGTGTGTGGTGTCATTGAGGCTTCCAGAATCAGTCACCCATACATCAGACAGTGGAAGTTCCCGACCAGATAAAGGGTAAGTGTCCAGACCCGAACAGGGATATGAAACTGGAGGAAATAAGTGTATCAGGCCCAAAAGATACTTCACAACTTAATTTGGCTGTGGGGAAAGACTATTGGTTCCTATTCCTGTAGTCTGATATGGTTGTGAGGTGTTTTGTTATCCACCTAAATTCCTGTGTTAGGCGGTTAGCTTGAAAAGAAGATTACATTGTCTGCTCAAAATATGAGTATGGTAATGCTACACCAACGACAGACGTACAAAAATTTCCTCCTGTTTGGGATTTTGTGGATTTTCTGACAAGTTGCAGGACTTCCAAAGCTTCCTCAGGAGAGGCCCTGGAGTTGTCTCATCTGGTCAACTCCTCAGGAACCCAGTGCTCAAGTTGAGCAATAATTGGCAGATGTGTAGAGAGAGGTGCAGAAGTGAATGCGGTCTCTGTTATCCAAAAAGGATTTTGGTAGTGCACTCCAAACCCAAGTCTGGGTTTCTCAGTTTCTTTTCCTCCTGCAAACGTTCTTTGATGCTTCTGTAGGAGAGGTTTGTATGGAGGGGACAACGGCAGTTGTAGATCAGGGTTGGATCAACCTCCCGGCAAGATTGTGCTGGTCCTTTCAAAGAAACGGTGGTAGCTGGAGAAACTGTTCCTCTTGCTTCTGTTTGTGTTTGAGCTTCGAGCCCAGATGAGGGCTTCTTAGCCAAGCCTAAATATTCGCAAAGTGGGCTTTCTTTAGCAATATCTATCTGCCCATGTTGGTTCCAGTCTAAAACTTGGGAGGGGGGTGTCAGTAGAAGGCCTGTGTTGCAGTTGTGACAGGCTTCCAACATACAAACTGAACTCGGATACCAAGCATAAGTGGCTGGAGTGACAGGGAAGTTAATCTCCAAAATAGCTACGTCAACCATGGTATGAGAAGTTTGCCTAACTAAATAGTCTTTTGTAATTCTTTTACATTAATAAGTACAGTGTACTCTAAATAGTTAGCACAATCACACGGTCAATAATACACCATTGATGGTAAATCCATGCTTTCCCATTAGATTCCGGCACAGTTGGATGATTGACTGCCTGTCGGCGCAGACTGGGAAACAAGAGATTTTATCCAAAACGTTGCATCGGCCCCAGATTTCGCAAACAAAGCGAGTGATTATGATGATTTGCCAGTCATCTGTGAGAAATATTTGGCCATCAAATTGTTCCTGCCAGAAATTAATATTTCTGCATAATTCGGTGCTATTAAATTAGGTGCCATCACATTCTTTGCCATCCCCTTAATTTAAATAGCTATGTTCTAGGCCTTTCAGTGAGTTTACAGTTGTATTCTTACGGAAAATAAAAAATGATGCACAATGGGTCTGCCTACCAAAAGTGGTGATTGCCCCTCTATTTATCTTTCATCCATATGGTATTTTTAAAAGAATATTTTTTCATGTATCCATCCCTTTCCTCACTCTACATAGTTTCCCCCTTGCTGCACTAATTAATTACCATGGTTCCTAATTTTTTGCCATCTCTGCCGACCTGCATCATCTTGCTTTTGTAGGCTGATCACTGTAGAAATGACGGTGAGAGGGATTAACATGGCCTAGTGTTTGCTGAAAGTGATATTGAAATTAGTGTTTAGAATGACATAAGTGTCCTTACTGGGATTGAACCTTGAAGGCTGCAACAGACTACCCATGTCAGCAGTGAGATTTTACCTCTCTGGGCCAGCTCTCCGATGTACTGTGATAAGTGCTGTACATGTTTAGTGAATGTTCACTTGCACCAGACCCTCTTTCTTCCCAGCTTCTGATTTGCAAGACTTCATATGAAACTGACTCAACAAAGAAAGGTTCTGGAGAACATGTAACATGTGTTCAATAACATACTTGCTCAACTGGCTCCCCAGGTGCCCTGAAGGATGGTTTCAGGATGAGGATGTGTGTTGTGCCTGAGTTAGGCCCATGTAGCAATGCTGCACATTTTCTACATTGCCTTCTTTCTACACAATAACATTTTACGATAACCTTTGGAACATATTTGCGTGCGTGACAATGTTGGATTAGTTTCTATGAAACTGCTTTGCTTACAACATTATCATGATGCCTCGAACACCGAGCACAAGGCCTTTGCACGCTGTACGGTGGTGTTCTATCTTCATCCAGGGGGCGACAGGGCTATCTGCAAACCCATAACAATGCTATTTTTTATATACATCACAAGGATTCTTTTTATTATAAATAAATACGTGTTTCTGGGGGTTAGCCAGAGAAGACACTTTAGCTGAGATCGAGAAGTCCTTGCATGCTGATACTTCACCAAGCAGCTACCAAACATCTCCTTGAGGCGTGTCCAGTTCATGACCAAGACGGGGTCCTACATTCTGTCCCGCCAGGTAATGGAGTTGGATCATCGCATGGGGGATTGTTGGCTATACTCTCACACACACACACACACACACACACACCTTAGACAGATATAGGGTAGGGATTGCATAACAGAAGTTGCGCCTGATTACTTTATTGTTTCATATGCCTGCATATATAGACTGTTCTTAACACCATGCTGGGACTGTGCCTGCTATTTAATATTTTGGTGCTTGTAATCACTTTCATATGCTTAGCTCTGTTGATCATTGCAGCACATGTACTTTATACAAGAATAATGTTGGTTGAATAAATCTGTTGATGAGCGCCTCTGTATACTTCTTTGAGATCAAGAGCACACGAGTGATTGAGCGAAAGGGTTCTAGATCTGTTACCATGATCTTGAAGTGTCAGGGTTTGTGTGTTCAGTGGTTGCCAGAAACCAATCGCTCCCTGTTCAGGTTAGGGGGGCTTATGATGGCACTGTGAGCTAGCTGGTTTCTAGGCTAATATATAGCACAGGGGTGCATGGAATCAGTCAAGGCACCTCGCCCAAGGTTTATGTTGTCCACAAACGCACATATCCTACTGAGTATTTGGAACTACACAACATGACGCCACCAGTGTTGGTTGGGTTATTATTTTACGGTTCACCTGTGTAGTTCAATCATGCCTTCTCAGAGATTCCTACTCACCTCCAAACCGGAGGCATCCGCGGGGACAGGGAATTCTGCCTCAGCTGAGAAGGTAGACCCTATGTATTGGTTGTAGGTTGTTCAAGCTTGAAGGATACAATTTCCCTGATTGTGTTAACCCTCTCGGTAATTCATTTGTTCTATTATGTCTGGAGACGAAGGTTCACAGGGACTAAATATTGCAGAGAACTGCAGACATGTGGTTACTCTAAAATAAATACACGAAGCATTTAAGCCAGAGGTGTTCGATTCCTGGGTTAAATTCCCGGCTGCAAATGCTGGAACAGAATTATTTCATACCTACATTGAGGATAAAGCACTGGAGGAATACACTCCTTAGGTGGACATAGAGGTTTTTCTCTCATACCAGGAACATATTAATTGGTTTAAAGTCACCCTCCCACATACTACAGAAAACATGAGACCCGATCAGCTCAGTAAAGAGGGAACGACATGGCCGGTCATAGCTGCATACACACCGCATCCTGATACTGCTAATCTAACTGCAGCAGAAATGTGTGCACTATACAAAGATTTAGTAAAAATATACAGAAATCTTACACAGTTGATGATGCGAATACTAACAGTAAACCCTGCACGGACTGCTCAAACCGCACAACTACAATTGGCTACTATTGGTATCAGCCCACAAACACTGAATGCTGTTGCTGGAGCAGAGTTTTCTTTTAGAAAATTCTAGGGCTTTTGAAGCTCTGGCATGTCTATGCGTTTTATTAATTTATTAATAATTAACAATTAACTATTTGTCTTTGTGCAAGTGTGTTTTATTAATCAACCCGTTTGTCTTAACATAAGAGAAAGTTACGCGAGGGTTAGCTTATTTGTGCTGTTTCTGTCTTAATAATAACGTGCAAGTTTTCATGTTTAAACGTTGCTGTGTGCTATTTATTTTGAGCACAAAACGCTGTCTGAATTAATGCTTTTTATGTCGCAAAGCTAGATAAATACATACACATAAGGGTATTAGTGGGGTTAACACTGTTTAATCATTATGCTGTAGTAATGTTTTATTTTGTCTCTTTAATTAAAGATGGTCTATTGTGGCCTATGAAGGCCTTAGCCGAGCTGACAGTATTTCGAAGCCTGGCTGTGGCATATTCTGTGATGTGGCAAGAGAGACCCCTGCTGGAAAAAGGTCGAAGACAACTGACCGTGGTCCTTGTTGTATTTTTCCATGAGGACATCAGCAGTTTGGAGGATCTCCAAAAGAAATGGAACGTCCTTGGCAAACAAAGGAGCTTCAGAAACAGACAATGAACTGTGGCTCGGCTGCCGAGGGAAGTTGAGCGAGTTGGATACTTTGATAGTTTCTTGGTTCCTGTTCCGTAGTTCACGTCTTGTGACTTTTCCTGAGCGAAGATTTTCAGATGTAGCAATGTTACATCCCTTCCTTCTCGCTCTGCTCAGCGATACAGTTTATCCTGCCAACTTTATGTGTGTTTCTATTGTATTTTTCATTATAAGAATTGTTCGCTTAGGGAGGGTTTTTGCCACTTGCCATTTTACCTTTGCCGCATGAACTTGCGTTGCTGAGGATCGATGCTGAGGACTTTGTTTACCGAGAGAGACTGGTCCTGACCCGTTCTGACACTTAGTTAGAATAGGTAACTATGAGAAATGATTTATTCTGATTGATTTACTTTGACTAATTTTAGATAAAGCAATATAATTTAAAACATGGTGTTGAATATTCTTTCTTGTCAATTATTGTGTACATTTTTGACTATTGTTGTATAGATTGTATAGAGTATGTTTAAGGATAACCACTATAATCAGGTCCTATCGTCCTAGATATAGATGCAGGGTTTTCTTCCCACAGGTCTTATGCTGGTAGAGTATTTGAGCGTATGTTAGTGAAATGGGCCCTAGCGTATGATGAATGTATGTGCGTGTAACTGTGAAATTACTCTATCCGTGGAAGTGGGTTTATTTTAGATACCCTGATCTCTATCAATTTCTCTGGTAGCAGAGGATGGTTATAGATGGTTGTCTTGATCTGATAAGATAAGATTGCTTGTATATTAGCTTATTGATTATTGATTTATTTTTGATGATATTGGTATATGTACTAATACTATATGTTGGAGTTGTCATGTTGAGTTATATGTAGTGCTTCTGGAATTTGGAAGCTGTGGTAGCAGTTCCGTAGTAGGGCAGAGGAAGGTGTATATGCTGCTCTCGGGAAAGACGGGATTGTAAGGAATAACGGGTGACAATTGAAGTTGCGCGTTCACATTGTCTGGGTTCGGAATCAGTGACATTATTGTATGTTACTATTAGAAAACATTTCTGGTATATAAGGAGTGTGTATCGTAGTGAAGGTTATCTGTGAAACTCTGGTCTTAAGTCCCAGGGATCCGTAAGGATTGCCGTTAAAGCTTATTGCGGGAGGAGTAATAGGTATTCTCTGAGCTTGTTTGAGGAACTGGGCAGAGGTAAGCTGCTTAGTTGTTGTGAGTTATAATTCTGTAATAGGACAGATTGTGCGCTGTTCTCGGGAAGCAGGATTCTGTGTGCATGTACTATATTTTTCTTGTATGAATGTGCGTGAATGTATATACATTTATTGATTGTAAGACTCTTTCGATAAGTCCTAGAGGAAACAGTTATGAGATGTATGAAAGTTTGTTGACTCTTGAAAAATAGACTCTCTTTTACTATTCTGTGGTTAGCGAAGCAGACAATGGAGATGTTTTATGTTGTAACTAATAGATTTTGTAGAAATTTTGACACGAAGTCTACTGAGAGTTTTGTAAAGGAGGGGTAGGCGAGTGACAGAGACAGGAGACAGAGACTGCAGCGGCTGTTGACGTCAGAAGGTCCGCGCTCTGATTGGATAGCGCTAGGATTAGTGCGTTAGTGTGAGTCGCGCAGGGATTGGAAGAGCTGTTTAGTGACGTAAACGCTCCAGGACTGGCGTGTTAGTGTGAGTCGCGCTGCTATTGGTTGAAGACTTGTATTGTATATTTATAATACGGAGAGAGTAGAGAGTTTTAGTAAGCGCTAAAATGTATTACCAAGAAGAGAAAAAGAAGAAAACCTTCTTTGGAAAAGTTAAGAAATGGTTTAGCAAGGATAAAGAGGTTAAAACAAGAGAGGGTGAGTTGCTACCTCCAGCGAAAACACCTGCATCCTTCATGGCTGCGAAATATGGATTACATACCTGTATATGGTTGCAGAATTGGGTTAGGTATACTAAAGAAGATGGTGTTCTAGCATTTCCAGAACATGGTTCATTTAATTTGGCCGTGTTGAGAAATTTACGGGAAAAGATGTTATGCTTGGACCCGAAGCCGAGACCTACACAGTTCGAGGCTTTAGTGGAATGGGAAGAGGAAGTTCATGAGCGAGAAAAGCAAAGATCTGGAGGGTATTACAGATACATGTTTGGGAGGAGACATGATCGTGAAACACATCATGATCGAATGAAAAGATGGCGAGATGCTAGTATGACAGAGGGATTATATCCAATGAGAACAGTTGAAGTTTCTGCTCCTTCAGAAGAAAGGGTTTCTGAGTCAGATATGAGAAGATATGGAGAGTATGAGGATGAGGTCTTAAATGACATGATTTACAAGAGACCACCTCCATATAGACCAGAACCGGATGAGAGTACACCAGTTGTTTCTCCGATAAGAGATACAGTTGAGAAAGAAAAAGTGACACCTGAATCAAGAAGTAGTAGTTCTTTCAGGGAGAGAGAGAATCGAAGTAGTGAGGAAAATGCTAGAAAATTAGCAAAAACGACAACAGAACTGACTGAGAAAATTAGGGAGTTAACGAAGAATCTGGAAGCTGTTACGGTGCCTGTAACAATAGGTCCAGTTATGCCTGTGTTTGACAAACAGAGAGCAGGTGAGAATGGACTAGTGATTCCATATGTTGGGAATAATCTGACAAATTCAGTTGGTCCTTCAGGAGATTCAGATAAAAGAGCAGAAAGAAGTGACCTGAGACGAACAAGACATGACACATGTAGTGAACTATTGGATGTTAGTGAACCTAGTTGTTCAGGGATGCCAATTTTAGAACCGCAGAAGAAGGTGGTTCCAGTGAGAAAAACTGCTGAAATAACAGTTGATGATTTGAATGATTGGATGAAGGTTCTTCAGAAAAAGGATAAGGATTCACAAGTTATTGATGTGGTTAAGTTACGTATAGAATTAGAAGAGCTTGTGACGGGAACAGTTCCAACAGAAATTCTGAAGAGTCATCATGATGGTGAATTAATGTTTATGTGTAAAAGCATAACATGGAGAGCAAGAAATACTCATGATAGACTAAGAGCGATAGCAAATGAGCAAGGAGTTGACATTGATAAAGTAAAGGTTTTGCAGAAAACTTACAGGATGGATTTCACAGAGAAAGACATAGAAAATTTGAATACTTCTGGTAGAACAGGACAGATTAAAGAGATGGTGGCATTATTGCGAAGATGGGGTGATGTAGAAAAATGGAAGGATAGGTGGTATAAGAAAAGAGAGGAATCTGAAGATAGAACAACTTATTCAGCATTTCCAGTGAGAGAAAAGGAGAAACCAGTGGAGAATTATCCCATGAGAGAAATACCTGGAGGAGGATATGTACATGTTCCATGGACCAGACAGGATATTTTATCATTTACGAATGATTTCCCTCGATTGAGAGAAAAGCCCGTCGAGTGGTATAGGCAGGTAGACAGGTTTGTGAAATTGTCAAAAGTGCTGTGGGTTGACCTGAATAGTCTGTTTGATATAATTGTTCCAGCAGACTTGTGGACTGAGTGTAAAATAGTTGTGAGTTGGCCTACTGAGGAATATCCAAGAGATTCAAGAACAGGGGCACCAGATCCAGAAGTAATGAGGAAGTATGATCAGGTGATGGTATACCTGAAGAGTAAAGTTCCTCCAAAAGAGACAGACTGGGTTAAGATAGACCGAACACAACAGGAAGCAAAAGAATCAGTTCATGCTTTTTACGAAAGGTTGATACTGGCTTTTAAACAATTTAGTGGAGATGAACACCTGGGTGACAAGGATTTGAGTCATTTTGTATACAGATTTGTATATGGTTTAAGACCTGAAATTGGTGAGAGAATTCGTGAGCACACAGTGGATTGGCAGAGTAAGAAAGTAGATGAGATTCTGAGACATGCAAAATACTTCAGTGATGAAATCGAAGCAAAACAAAGAAAGCTGAAAGAGAAGGCAATGTGGGCACAGGTGAAAGTTGCAGAAAGACAGGAAGCACAGTTGGTGGAACAGGCGAATAATCCAGGAAATAATGCAGGAAATAGACCCAGATATGCAGGCAAGGGGAAAGGAAGTCTGGAGGAAGCGAAAAAAAAGTTCCCTTGTCACAACTGTGGCCAGCTGGGACATTGGAGATCTGAATGTCCTAATCCACCATTAGTGAATAATGAGGGTAAATCCTTAAATCAACAGGTGCAGAATGAAGGGAATAACCAGCAGCAACAGCAACAGAAAGTTGTGAGACAGCAGAGTCAGGAGCCAAAACCGCCCTTGCCGCAGAATAGAGGGGTACAAAAGTACAATCAGGACTCGGGATTCTTCAATGATGAGCAGGTAAACAAACCAAGATGTTCTAACAAAGTACAGCAGTACTTGTTAAAGAGTGAAGGGAGTGAGTCTGAGGGTGATTATTGACGGTGCCGAAGAGAGGAGGAAGAGTGCATACTTGGTGCAACTCTAGAAATAGACCAGGCAGGACCATTTGTGGATGGGAAAATAAATGAGGAGAGTGTTACTTTTTTGGTAGACACAGGTGCGACAAGATCAACTGTCAGGTCAATAGATGTTAGAAATCTTCCTCTCTCGGATGAAGCAATCCAAGTAGTTGGTGTAGCCAATACACAAATCAGAACACGTCTTACTGAACCAGTAAGAGTACAGATAGGGAAATTTTCAGACATGCACAGATTTATTGTCTGTGACACGAGTCCAGTGAACCTGTTAGGTAGGGACTTATTGTGTAAGATGAATTGCACAATTTTTTGTACACCAGATGGAATAGCTTTTGAGACACCAGATGATGATGTTTTCTACCGAATGACTCTAGAAAATAGAGAAAATGAGTTAATTGGTACATTTGCTGTGTTTAATCCGGAGGATTTGCCTCAAGAGCTGAGAGACACAGTGAAAAGAGCAGTTTGGGATTTTACAGGAGAGGATGTGGGATTGATGAATAATGTAGATCCAGTGAAAATTGCAGTGAAAGAGGGAATTACATATCCTAACATTCCTCAGTACAAAATGACACCAGAAATAATTGAAGGGATAACTCCTATAATTGAGAAAATGATTCAGCAAGGAGTTCTGAGAGAACTACTGAGTAGTCCGTGTAATTCACCGATAATGGGACTGAAAAAGCCCAATGGCAAATTTAGGATCGTGCAAGATCTGAGAAAAATTAATCAAACTGTGGTGGCATGTTGTCCTATCGTGCCAAACCCATCAGTGATTCTGTATCAAATTCCACATGATGCTGAGTGGTATACAGTGATTGATTTGTGTCATGCGTTCTTTTCAATTCCATTGCATCATGACAGCCAGCCGATTTTTGCATTTAGGTTTGGCCAGCGTATCTTAGCATGGTGTCGTATCCCACAGGGGTATACGGAGAGTCCTTCGATATTCAATCAGTTATTGAAGAAATCGTTGGAAAGTTTGATCATGCCCGAAAACTCAGTGTTAGTGCAGTATATTGATGACCTACTGGTGGCATCAAAGACACGTGAAGCTTGTGAAGTGGATACCATAGCTTTACTGAATCATCTGGCAGATGGAGGGTTAAAGGTATCTCCAGCCAAATTGCAATTTTGCAAGAAAGAGGTTCATTATCTTGGACATAATATTGAAAAAGGTCTGAGAAAAGTGACTACTGATAGGATCAAAATAATCAGAGAAATGAAAGCTCCAAAAACCCAGAGAGAAGTGAGAATGTTCCTGGGTATGGTGGGATATTGTCGTCAGTGGATAATTAATTTTTCCCTGATAGCAAAGCCATTGATTAAATTGACAAAAAGTGAAATGACAGATCCATTGAATCTGGATGAAGAACAATTGGCAGCATTTGAAGAGCTCAAAAGTAAAATGTGTGAGGCTCCAGCTTTGGGTATGCCTGACTACGAAAAAGAGTTCGAGTTGTACTGCAGTGAGAGAAATGGATGTGCACTTTCAGTGTTAATCCAGAAACATGGACAATTGAGAAGGCCTATTGCATACTTCTCATCGACACTTGACCCTGTAGCTGTGGGTTTACCAGGTTGTTTAAAATCTGTGGCTGCAACATGCAGAAGCCTGGAACAAAGTGAGGGGATCATAATGGGATATCCTGTAAGGGTATTCGTACCTCACAATGTGGCAATTCTTTTGACAAGAAGCAGAACTCAGCATATGTCACATAGTCGGCTGACTAAGTACGAAAAAGTGATTCTGGGAGCTTCAAACGTGACTCTTGAAAGATGTGTGAATGTGAATCCAGCAACACTCTTGCCGGATATTGAAAATGTGGGTATAAAGATGGAAGATGATCATGATTGTTTGGATGTGCTTGAGTACTGTACAAAACCGAGACCAGACATAAGGGATATTCCCTTACCTGAGAATGACCATGTGTTGTTTGTGGATGGATCATGCCCGAGGAATGATGATGGTGTGCTATGTGCAGCATATGCAGTGTGCAAAGTTTCAGAGGTCATGGAAGCATCACCATTGAAAGGAGTGAAATCTGCGCAAGTTGCTGAATTAGTGGCATTGACAAAAGCTTGTGAGATTGGGAAAGATTTGAGAACAACCGTGTTGACTGATAGTCAGTATGGATTTGGAGTGGTGCATGACTTTGGCCAGTTGTGGCTGCAAAGAGGTTTCTTGACATCGGGTGGGACTCCAATAAAGAATGCTGAATTGATTGGAAAATTGCTTGAGGCGATACAGCTGCCTAAGGAGTTAGCAGTTGTAAAATGTGCTGCCCATGGTCCAGGGGATGATTTTATTACCGTTGGTAACAGGTACGCCAATGATGTTGCGCAGTATTGTGCTAAGACGAATCAGTCAATTAATCGGGACAGAATAGAGGAAATGTCTTTTCTTTCTGTGATGTTTACTAATGTCCTAGAAACGTGGGATGAGGTAAAGCAGTTACAAGATGAGGCAGGAGAAGAAGAGAAACAAGATTGGGTTAAAGCAGGATGTGCTCCAAGAGAAACAGACCATGTTTGGGTCTACAGAGATGGCAGACCAGTGATGCCTAACTCTATCTTGTCGTCAATGGCGAGGATGTATCATGGCCAGGGACATCTGGGGAGGGACGCGATGGTAAGGTCGTTCAAGCAGACCTGGTACAATGCAAAGTTCAGGACAATTGCAGAGAGCATCTGTCAAAGGTGTTTAATTTGTCAGCAATTTAACACTGGGAAAAAGACAGTGGTGAGTCTGGGAACAATAGGCAGAGAAGGAGGTCCTTTTACAAGAATGCAGATTGATTTCATTGAAATGCCCCAAGTAAACAGACTGAGGTATGTTCTAGTGGTAGTCTGTTTGTTTTCAAGGTGGGTGGAAGCTTACCCGACTAGAAGAAATGATGGATTAACAGTGGCAAAATTACTGTTGAGGGAGTTGATTCCTAGGTACGGGTTTCCAGTTACAGTTGAGTCTGACAGAGGTAGACACTTTCAAAATGAACTCATAGGTTTAATTTGTGAAGCATTGAAAATACAGCAGAAGCTACATTGTGCATATCGACCAGAGGCTTCTGGTGTGGTTGAGCAGATCAATGGCACAATCAAGAATAGAATTGGAAAGATGTGTTTAGCCACTGGCATGAAATGGCCAGATGTGTTACCTCTAGTCCTGATGACAATGAGATCTACTCCAGATAGAACTACTGGTTTGAGCCCGCATGAAATAATCATGGGACGTGCTATGCGCCATGCATTCGTGCCTGTGAATAAGTTGGTGTCAATAACTTTATGACATGATTTTGGATTACTGTAAAGGCCTGGCTGACGCAGTTCATTCTGTGTTTCACCAGGTTGGAGAAGAAGCTACCACACTTGAGAAGAAGCAAGCCCATGATCTGAGTCCAGGAGATTGGGTGAGGATAAAAGTTCACAGGAGAAGAAATTGCTTGATTCCAAGGTGGGGAAGGCCAAGACAAGTTATTCTGACTACAACGACTGCAGTAAAGTGTGCTGGAGTGAGGCACTGGGTACATGCAAGTCATACTCTGAGAGTTCCAAGTCCGAGAGAGGGAACTGGTGAAGAGTATTTTGAAGAGTCAGATTCTAGTGATGGTGAAGATCCTGAAGACACGGAATCAGTGAGAAAAGAAGCAGAGAGAGCTTCAAGAGAATCACTGCGAGTATCAGAAAGGAGATCAGATTCTGTTAAAGAGCCTGAAGTTTCAAGTAGCAGTGGAGGGAAAAGAAAAGAAAAAAGAAATCACACAGAGATTACTCCTGAATCAGAAGAGGAGGAGATTGAAGAACCACTTGAGATTATTCTTGAAGAAACAGGGTCAGAAGAAGATAGAGAGGGACAGATTGCGGAAGACCCCCCGAGGAGGTGTAGGGAACATTGATGAGGAGCTAGGTGAAGGGACAAGTAGACAGCAAGAAGATTGCGTGTCGAAGACCCGAGGAGGGACAGAAGTAGGGAAGTCTCAAACAGTGGTGAAAAAATCTGTGGAGAAGGAAAAGACTGCTGGGAAACGGAAACAAGAGGCACTTGAAACGGATGATGAAAATGAACAAACAGAGGGTCGAGTTCTGAGAAAGAGAACCTCGATTGGAGAAAAGAGTGTTAAAGAATTAAGGCCGAAAAAGGTTGTGAAAGGAGATCGTTGGCCTAACAACCGAGTTAAAAGAGTGAAATACAGAGTAATAAGAGCAAATTCATCGAAAGCTGAACAAGTAAATGAAATATCAAGTCAAACTTCAAAGGCTGAAGGAGAAGAATCAAGGAGATCAAAAGAACCAGTAGAAATAAGAAGAGTTAAAAGACCCAACCAAAAGTACAGATCACCGGAATGGTCTTATGTGACACTGTCTGAAGAAGGAAAAGAAGAAACAGTGACTCGAGATAATCCGGAAGTGGTCTTGAGAAAAGTGGTTGAGGAAGATACTGGTGAAATTCTGAAGGTACTCTTGACTGACATTGGAGAAGAGTCGAGTACTGAGGATTCCGACGTTGGAGATCTGATACAATTTGATGTTGAAGAAATCGAAGTGAAGAATGACAAATATCCAAACTGAATGAAAGAAGGATTCACTTGGATCAAGTGAACGGAGAGATCATTTGGATAAACTGAAAGCTGAAGAATTGCTGAAGAATTGAAGAAGTTCAAACAGTAGTGGAGTAGTAGAAGTTAAACTAAAATGGCTAACATAGAGAATAATAGTAATAGATGTGCCTTCTTTAAGAGGTGGTGTAGAATGTGCTGCTGTTGTACTGGATTATTAATGCTTCTATGGGGTATTTTAGTTTTATTAGTTACTTTTAGAGTAGAATTTGGAATGAATATAGAGAATGTGACAAATGTAGAGAAGAATTCTCAAAAAGTAGTTCCAATTAGAAGTAGTAGTTACATACACAAAGATAGGTCAATTAATAATTTTTCTAGTAATGTTTTTTCTAAACTGTTATATGAATATGTGAAGACAATGGAAGTAAGGGATTGCTACGTCTGTATGCAATTACCTGCATCTGTCTCAGAGGGTGTTACTTATCACCATTTACCAGCTACATATGGTATTTCTTGTAGTATTTTAAGTAGTGTTTTTTATTTGTTAGGGAAAGTAGATTTTAAGATGTCTAACAGAGATAGTATTTTTGGGCACTTGCCAATGAACAAAGAGCTGAATCCAGCTAAAGAAGCTAACACTTTTGGTGAGATTTTTATTGAAGAAAAAGGATTAACATTAGATTACATTTTTAAGAATAATTTAACTTGCAGTTTGAAAGAAGAGGAGAGAGCTTTCCTGGATATGGTAGAAGAAAGGAGAGTGAACATGCATGAGAAAGGGAGAAAATATGAAGAGAGTGAAACAATTTGGGACATTGAGATGGGAAAAGAGTTGAAGAGTGGGGCTAGTCCAACTTTAGCTCTAGATGCACCGCAAAAGGGTAAACTTTGTATTACCAGAAGGAAATCCCAATATGATACATATTTTGTGGGAACTAGTGAGTGCCATGATACATACTTCATTGCGACAGGTTGGGGTTTCAGAGGTGGAGAAGATACGATTTTTCCGGGAGTGTATTATGTTTGTGGGAACAAGGCTTATTACAAGTTGCCTGACCATTGGTATGGCACATGTTATGTGGGCCTGGTTTTTCCTAAGATTTTTCATACAGATAAAAAAAGAGATGTAGAAGATATTAATTTATTAACACGTTTTAAGAGAGAAACTTGGTCTGAAATTGTGGGTGACATTTTTGGGGTTTTGATTCCAGCAGTGGGAATTTCTTTAAATGCTTATGGAATTCGGAAACTGTCCACAGTGGTTGATCGCTTATCGACAAATACCGCAGGAGGGTTTCTTTTGGTGAATACGGAATTAAGTGCCGTACGTGCCATGTCTATGCAAAATCGACTTGCCCTTGATATTCTATTGGCCAAGGAGGGTGGAGTTTGTGGAATATTGAAAGTTCAACATTGTTGCACTTACATTCCTGACGAAAGTAAAGACCTAAAGGTCTATATCAAAAATATTACTGATTTACATGAAGAATTAGTACCACTTGAAGCTGGGAGTTTGTGGACTAAAATAGCTAATAAAATGATAGCTGTTAAGGATTTTATTACAAAAATAGGTAGTACTATTATAGGTAGAATATTGTTTCCCTTGTCTTGTATAATTGTGGCTTTGTTAATAATAAGATTGGTGTGTGTGTGTTGTAAAAACAGGGGAGGGAAGAAGAAATTGAATAAGGAAAAGAAAAATAAGAAGTTGAAAAGAGAACCTCAAGAAATTGAACTAGAAGAATTGAGGGAGAGTGTTTATTTAGAGACAAAGAGAGATGATGAAAGAGTGACTAGTGTTTAATGTTGTGTAAAGGGAAAAGACATTTCTGATTTTTCCTAAAATGGGACTAAATTTTCACGAATTTTTTTTTTTTGGGTTTATTTAGTGATAAAATCACCAAAGGGGGGATTGCTGGAGCAGAGTTTTCTTTTAGAAAATTCTAGGGCTTTTGAAGCTCTGGCATGTCTATGCGTTTTATTAATTTATTAATAATTAACAATTAACTATTTGTCTTTGTGCAAGTGTGTTTTATTAATCAACCCGTTTGTCTTAACATAAGAGAAAGTTACGCGAGGGTTAGCTTATTTGTGCTGTTTCTGTCTTAATAATAACGTGCAAGTTTTCATGTTTAAACGTTGCTGTGTGCTATTTATTTTGAGCACAAAACGCTGTCTGAATTAATGCTTTTTATGTCGCAAAGCTAGATAAATACATACACATAAGGGTATTAGTGGGGTTAACACTGTTTAATCATTATGCTGTAGTAATGTTTTATTTTGTCTCTTTAATTAAAGATGGTCTATTGTGGCCTATGAAGGCCTTAGCCGAGCTGACAGTATTTCGAAGCCTGGCTGTGGCATATTCTGTGATGTGGCAAGAGAGACCCCTGCTGGAAAAAGGTCGAAGACAACTGACCGTGGTCCTTGTTGTATTTTTCCATGAGGACATCAGCAGTTTGGAGGATCTCCAAAAGAAATGGAACGTCCTTGGCAAACAAAGGAGCTTCAGAAACAGACAATGAACTGTGGCTCGGCTGCCGAGGGAAGTTGAGCGAGTTGGATACTTTGATAGTTTCTTGGTTCCTGTTCCGTAGTTCACGTCTTGTGACTTTTCCTGAGCGAAGATTTTCAGATGTAGCAATGTTACATCCCTTCCTTCTCGCTCTGCTCAGCGATACAGTTTATCCTGCCAACTTTATGTGTGTTTCTATTGTATTTTTCATTATAAGAATTGTTAGCTTAGGGAGGGTTTTTGCCACTTGCCATTTTACCTTTGCCGCATGAACTTGCGTTGCTGAGGATCGATGCTGAGGACTTTGTTTAACGAGAGAGACTGGTCCTGACCCGTTCTGACACTTAGTTAGAATAGGTAACTATGAGAAATGATTAATTCTGATTGATTTACTTTGACTAATTTTAGATAAAGCAATATAATTTAAAACATGGTGTTGAATATTCTTTCTTGTCAATTATTGTGTACATTTTTGACTATTGTTGTATAGATTGTATAGAGTATGTTTAAGGATAACCACTATAATCAGGTCCTATCGTCCTAGATATAGATGCAGGGATTTCTTCCCACAGGTCTTATGCTGGTAGAGTATTTGAGCGTATGTTAGTGAAATGGGCCCTAGCGTATGATGAATGTATGTGCGTGTAACTGTGAAATTACTCTATCCGTGGAAGTGGGTTTATTTTAGATACCCTGATCTCTATCACTGTTATGGGAAAGATCCCACCAGTCGGGAACAAATTCTGTTCTGGATAGCAAAAAAACAAGCCAGCTTGTAGCAATGTTTCCCCATACGGTGGGACTGTACCTGCTGTTTACTATTTTGGTGCTTGTAATCATTTTCATATGCTTCTGTCTATTGATCATTGCAGCACATGTACTCTATACAAGAATAATGGTTCAATAAATATATTGAAGCACGTCCCAATGTGTATTCTCTGTATTCTTTGAGAACAAGAGCGAACAAGTGAGTGAGCGAAAGGGTTCTAGATCTGTTACCACGATCCTGAGGGGTCAGGGTTGTCATGGTCACTGGTTGCCAGAAGCCATTCCCTCCCTGTTCATGTAAGTGGGGCGTATGGTGGCACTGTGAGCTAGCTGGTCTCTAGGCCAACATATAGTGTGGAGGTGCATGGGATCAGTCTAGGCACCTTGCACAAGGTTTATGTTGTCCACAAACACTCAGAACCTACTGAGTAGTGGGAACTACATAACAGATGAGGAATGGACAGGCATGTGAACTGTCATGCATATGCTATGTATGCAGTGGCCTGTGTCTTATTCTGCTCCTTCAGGCAGCCAGTAGCCTCAAGATATTCCAGTGCACAGGGTCAGTGCATATGCATCATATGTACAAAATTACGCATGTTCAACCCTTCAGGTCTGCCGCCCTGGGCAAAGCAGATTGGGGGGATTCCTCCACTTCAAACATGCCACCTTCTCGTCTGCTGATGCAGAACCAAATGACTATGCCACTGTCAGCAAAACCTGGACCGTTCTTCACTGCATGCTGCAGTGGATGTGACAGTAGTAAGTTTGTTGCATCTGTTGACAATGTGGGTGAGGCACAGTGCCTCTGGCTGAGAAACTCAGAGGTCTTCAGAAGGACAGTAAAGGGTAATTGATGGCCCGTTCATGGGCTTTGATGAGGTCCGAGACATGGCAGAGTAGATTTGATGGATAGCAAAGACCTCTCTGAGCCTGCTGCAAGCACTTAGGTGTAGGCCGATAGTATGTGATAGCTTGCTTAACCATCGGAAATTGTGTCGGAGGGCAGAGTGAGGGCTTTTTGAGTGCTGGTAAGGAGTGGAGCCCTTAGTAGATCAGCAGAGTGGTCTAAGGACTGACTGAGGTATGTTGGGGCCTGAACTGCCAGAAGGCACTATGTCCCTGCAAACATCAGCTGTTTATCTTGACTCAGGACATCTATGTTGAAAATGTAGTGATGGGCAGAAAATGGACAAAGAACATTCAGGGGTAGAACAGTGGAGGGTCTCCATGGGTAGAAACAAGCTTATCTAGAATTAAAAAAACAAATATGGCAGTGAGGGCACAAAAAAGAGTAGATTAGTAGCATGCCTTTATCAGTTTGGTCATTTGCACCCTTCATCCATGATACTACCATTGTATGACCCTAGGCCAACCAGAGGGGCTTGGGGTCCTGTAGAAACACTGTGAGGACTGACTGTAGCTTTCTTAGAGCCAGCATAATTCCTCTACAAGTAGGACAACCATGTTGAAAACACCACTAAAGGGCAACTAGGGGTGACGGGCTGCGTGAGGGCTCATGGATGGGCTCTCATTGCTAAATTGTGGTTTATGATAGTCTACATGAGATGACCAAAACCAATAAGAATGCAGTGTATGTTAAAGACTGTTGTGAATATCTGAGGGCTGTTTGTGTGGCTGGCCTTAGAGGGGCTTTGACACCTTTCTAAGGGGTTCTCAGACTGTGCAGTGGCTAGTGGTTTGATGTCAGAGAAGATCTCTAAGGGCTGGCTGAGTTTCTTAAGGTTGGGTGAGGGCTGTCTGAAGAGGTAGAGCAATAGGGAAAAATCAAGATATCAAAAAATCTAACATGCTGCTCTACCTATCTGAGTTATGTGAATGCTATTTAGTCGTTACATCAATAAATCACGCAGGTTAGACCATGTATTTACAAAAAAGAATGAATAGATCAATTATTGCGACAACATTTTATTCTTGTATTGCTGATATTCAGAAACAGTAAATCTGTACCAAAGTCAGTTCTCATTACATAATAAAATATATACAACATCAATATTGGCCCTGAATGGCAACACTTTCCATGGACAACCTAACATACCACTTCCATACAATCAAACATTCAGATACCCATTCAAACCGTGAATCCACCCTAAACATTCATCACTAAAAGTTCTGTCTGGGTCAAAGAAATCGTCCCAAAAACAAATACAATATCAAAGCTAAATTCTCTTAAAGCGGCAATCTAATTAGTCATGTCCGTCCACTATTTGGTGGATTAAATATCAGAGCAAAAGTAATATATCTTAGTGAAACTAATTTGAGAACATGGGCTAAATTGACACAAATTTATTTAACAAATCTAAGGGACAAGAAAGGAGAGACACGCCGACGCGCGTTTCGGTGTTATCACCTCCTATCCTGGGTGTCACCTTCTTCAGGGCATAAAGCACATTTGTTTCAGGGGTCCATGGGGCCTAATAGTGATGGAATACCAGCCAAAATGAGTGAGTCTGTATAGATGGTTAAATCCAAGGTAATGGGTCCAATGTGTCTGTAGACTGGTGGTGAGATAGAAAACTATATTGCTTGCGACAATTCGTGGATCAAAATAAGCATAGGTGACGTTCCAAGCGGTGCATTCGTTCACTAGGTGGTGTCGGTTGCCTTATAGGTAGAAATCAGTCTCGATATTCGTTGTGTAGATTAAGGGTTCCGTAAACCGCGACCTGCCGGATGGGGGCCAATATCTAGGTTCGAGTTAAAGGCTCCAGGCAGCCAAAAGCGTAAAGATTCGGGGGATAGCCACTCGATAGCGCCGTCTGTGAACTCCCGCAGGTAACCGAAGAGCTAGGAGGATCAACAGCGAGATTGCTAGACAGTAGGGAAAGTCAAAGCACTCAAGAGCTGTCTGGGTAGAGTTAGGAGAAGGTGAGGTCCAAATAAGGGCCCCTCAGTCAGCAATGTGTTATGTTATGAAGGTTGTCTATGGTGTCTGTGGTCTTGTAGTGGATGTTTTACATGGACTCTGACAACAGAGTAGGCCTTGCAGTTAGCTCAAGGCCTCTGGGAACTGGGGGATGGACTCAGAGAGTCATTTGATTTAACCTGCCACTTTTTTGCTGTTTAGCAGAATCAACAGCCAAGCCTGGCTCCCATTCACCCTCCCCTAAACCTCCCCCTTCATTATTTTTTCAGGCGTTGGTCACAATAAAGAGAAAAAAATACTTGTAGCCTGTTTACACAGTGGCAACGATCAAGGGAGTGTACTGTGAAACTGTCAGCACCTTCTCTTTGATGTTTAATCTTGTGATTAATGTATAAAAAAAGAATTGCTGCCTGAAACTATTTTAAAACTTGAAATTGCTAGACAGCTTTGATGTTCCTTGTTAGGTTTTGCCAATTAATTATATGTTCCTGGATGAAAACATTTTAAGGTTTATACTCTATCCTAGATAATATAACCCATACAATGTAGCAGAATAAATAGCTAAATGTTATCTTACTCTGAATACTCCCCTGCAACATTTCACCTGTGTTCTTCAACGTAATCACTTTTACGAACATATTTACCAATGCATGAACTATAGAGAACGGTTTTAGGGATTACAAGCTAACCATGTACAATTACTCTCAGATGGTCTACCCTGATTAAGGGGTCTCTGTACATTGACCCGAAAAGCTACGATCCAACAAATTGTTGTTGTGGCTTGAATGTCAGTGATGTGTTGGAGGTGCTAAAACTTAAGTGTTGGTAAGTGGATATTTTGGTGATGATCTTGCAAAAGTTTATGTCCATAGGTGCTCCATTTTGCTCTACATCACTCTTCAGGGAAAGGTGCACCATTTAACATCACCAGAAAAAGCTTGAGGTCACCTGATATAAATGCATATTTGCCACTTTTCTGACCAAAAAGATAGGCTTTTCAGGTTTCAAAACCACTGAGTTTCACATTACCAAATGTGACTCAACCTTAGGCCCAATGATGATATCGCATCAAATGGCATTGGACCGAGATGAAAGGAACTGACAATGTGGTATTAAACGCAGACGGTATTGTAAGAATTGTGATCGGTTGCCAGCCGTAATATCACCATCATATGTCCACCTACAAGCATATTAGTGTAGTGTTGATTGTAACTTTTTATACCCAAACAACAGCACTGAAACAGAAATGGGAGCAGAAATTGAATATGGAGCTTCTAGATAAAGACTGGGACTCAATCTTGGAATACATCAAGTTGGAGTAGAACCCCTCCCCCCACTTTAAATGCACACAACTCAACTATCTCCACTGTAGACACCTGTCTCCGGCACGACTGGCTAAGATTTACCCTGGGCTTCCGCCACTGTGTCCGCGATGTTAGACTGCAGATGCCGATTTTTTCCATATGGTATGGGACTGTGTACACATACAGACGTCCTGGATGGCACTACTGAATATACTGTCGGAAATGACGGGCAGAACTTTGCCTCTGTCAATAGAGGGTTGTCTATTGGAGTGCTTATAGAGACATGAAGACTAAACATGCAACAGATTTTTAGAGTTAGTACTACTTTTAGGCAAACGAAGTATAGCCATGAACTGGAAGGCCGGTGCCGCCTCGCCGGTCGTGAGGTGAGTTCAGGACCTCAGTAACAGGTGCACCGAAAGGGACATGACCAAGCTGTCGACTGTCATGGCTGCGTGGCGATGAAGCTCTGGAACCAAAAGCCCATATCCTAAGGGTTGAGACATTCATCCATAACCTCAACCGACCAACGTTGGGGAGATTCTGCGCCCACACAGCTTGGATAATGCGGAGATTCTTCTCTCAACGACTGAAACCCCCTCCGGCCGCCTAGCATTGCTGCAGTGGGAGTGAGGCCCAGTCCACCTTGGAGGTCCCACTGCGAATGGGGCAGCGGGCGAGCCTGAGACCGAGGCTGCTGTGCCTCGCTGGGCCCCTTTCCACCTTTCTACAACTTCTCCAGACCTGCATAGCGGGTTGCGGTGGCTTGTATTGTAGGAGGGATTGTAATGGTGTGCTACACGCAGCATCTGCGCATATAAAGCGGGACACTGAATTGACGAGGCATACACATGGTTCACAGTATGGGCAGGAAGTCTTGTGCAACCTCCGCCCGTTTATTTAAGCTCTCTGGCCACACATGGCCAGAGAGTGGTACAAAGTGTGCAGATGCTTCCGGGCCATGAGGGCAGTCTTAACGGGAACAACTAGACTGCTACATCCCATCCCAAAACAGTGTTCAACAGGGATGTCAACGACGGGTCAGCATACAAAGTCTGCCAGTTTCTTGTTTGGTCTTGGGTTCGGTCTCAAATTGTACCAGCAGTGTGCCTCTCGCTGACTTCTCATCGGGCTGGCAGCTGGCGGTGCTTCCGTGATATTAGATTGTCCATCATCTGGGGTTGGAGTGAGTTTTGGGACTCTGGCCTTGAACGCTGTCATATCATGGTGACAGACTGCCGCTTGGGAGTTATCACTTATTTCGCTGGGATGCAACGGCTCGGTATCGTCTGGTGGTACTTGTTAAAACCAGGAGATGTTCCGGGTGATGATCTCTCCTCCCTTCTTGGAGGTGAGGGCCGTTCCGTTAATGTTCAACACTGTCCACAGTCTAGGCTCATACACTGTGCGGAATTTCCCTCCGCCGCGACGGTGGCACACTAAGACAGTGCATCCAGGTGTTATGACTCTCAGCCATGCTCTTCTCCGACCGCTAGCTTTATTGTTAGAGGTTCTTCGTTGCATTTGTGCGTCGACAGGATTGTATGGCTTGGGTGCCCAGTTCTCAGCCACTGGAATGGTGTCTCGCCGGGGCCCAGCCAGCATGAGAGCCCACGGCGACCCTTGCGTGGTGCAATGCGGGGTACTGTGATATTCTCTCAAGAACCGGTGAAGCGCCATTTCTGGGTCAGATTGTTTGGCTGCTGATATCCGAAGGATTTTGTTTAGTGTTCGCATAAAACGTTCTGCTTCACCATTGGCTTGAGGCCATTGTGGAGTGATGTGGTGGTGTTTGATTCCTAGTTGCGTTAGTAGTTCTTTGAACTCTCCCCCTTGGAACGGTGGCACTTTGTCGGTTTTCATGACTTGAGGCAGTCCAAACAGAGCGAACGCCTTCTCGTGTACTGGTTGCAGATGGTTGAATGATGTAGACGGTATAACATCTACAATAGGGTACTTCGTGTAACTGTCGATTAGACCCGCGGTGACCCTTCCGTCTGGGAAGCTCCCGAAATTGAGGCTTACCCACGGCCACGGGGATGGTGCTGGATCTTCGGTTATCACTGGTGCTGGTGCTTCTGGGTTGCTGGTGAGCTGGCAGGCTCCGCAATTTCTCACAACTGCCTCTACGGCTGCTTCTTGACCAGGGAACCACACCTTTTCTCGCATTCGTGACTTAATTCTCACAGTGCCTTGATGGCCTTCGTGTGCTAGAACAGTTGCACGTTCTTGGAGGCCTGCCGGGACGACGATTCGCGACCCACGTAGTACAATGCCACTGTCGGTAGTGCTCAGTTCGACATGGACCCGCCACATCTTTCCTAACCGAACTCGGTCCGGTTCGTTCCATCCTGTGATGCCTTGGAGGAAACCTTCCCATGTCCCACTGTGTATAGCTGCTAGTACTTTTTGAAGGACTGCATCATTGTCCGTTTCTGCCTTTATCTCCTCTACAGTAAGAGCTCGTGGACAGGCCCATTGGGACAGCATGCATATGTATTCCTCGGTGCGTTGTTCTTGCCTGGAGTTGCCAGGGAGGACATTTAGCGGGTGTCTGGACATAAAATCAGCAGGATTTTTGGCTCTGGGTCTGAATTCTATTTCCATTTGATAATGCTGTAATTGTATGGCCCACCTTTCGATTTTGGGAGGTGGGTGTGGAGCGGTGCCTCTGAACAGAGGAAGTAGTGGTTGGTGGTCAGTTACAACTTTGAAGGGGTGTCCGCTGATATTCAGATGAAAGTGATTACAAGCCTATTTGATGGCTAGCGCTTCTCGCTCAATTTGGGAATAACGAGCCTCGGTTGGTGTGAGCGCGTTGCTTGCAAAAGCGAGAGGGACCCACTTTCCGGGTTCTGTTTCCTTGTCGAGGAGTGCTCCTAATCCCACGGGGCTTGCATCCACCATTACTTCTGTTCGCCGGGCAGTGTCGAAATAGGCCATGGTGGTTTTGCTCAACAGAGTCGACTTTACCTTTTGGAATGCTTCTTCCTCGCTTCCCCATTTCCACAGGGCTTCCTTTTTGGTGAGAGCTCTTAAAGGTTCAGCCACGGTAGCAAGGTTAGGTATGAACCGTCCACAGTATGTGGCTATGCCTAAGAAGCTCCAAACTGCTGACGCCGTGCTGGGTGTTGGTGATTGTTGGATGGCTTGCGATTTCCTGGGGTCTACTTGCACTCCATCTTGGCTGAATACGTAGTCAAAGAACTCGATGAACTTTTGGAAGAATCGGCATTTGTCCCGGTGTAGGGTCACCCCATGGTCAACCAGGCGTTGCAAAATGGCCCTGAGACAGCGATGGTGTTCTTCGAGTGTGGCTGAGTGAATGAGTATATTGTCACTGACGTTGAGAACTCCCTGGAGCCATGACAGCATTTCCCGAACTGCATTTTGGAAAATTTCTGCTGCCGACGATATGCCGAAGGTTAACCTTTTGTAGTGGCGTAGCCCCAGGTGAGTTGAGAAAGTCGTAATATATCTGCTTTCCTCCACCAGCTTCAACTGGTGATATCCCACGTTGAGATCGAGCTGGGAAAGTCATCGGGAACCATTTAGATCAGCCAGTATATCGTCAACTGTTGGGGTGAGGTGTCGCTCACGTTTTATTGCTTGATTTGGCATGCGCATGTCAATGCAGAGGCGTATTTTTCCTGACTGCTTCGGTTTCTCCGCAATGACCATGGGCGACACCCACAGCGTCGGTCCCGTGACCTTTTTCGATCACTCCTTGCTGTTCTAGATTCTGAAGCTCTTGCTCGACGAGTGGCCTGAGATGGAAAGGTATGCGACGGTGTCGTAGGGCGACTGGTTTGACCGCCTTATCAATGTGCAGCTTGACGGGGTTTCTCTTCATACACCCAAGGCCTTTGAAGAGTTGTGGGAACAGCTCAAGTATGTCGTCGGCCTGTAGGGTCTTGACGGCGTTGGTGAATGTCACCAGACCTAGGTCTTCTGCTGTGTGGCTGCTTACTAAGATGTCAGCTTCACGGTCTATGACGTGGAACGTCGTGGTGACCCCGTGCATGTCTGATTTGACTTGCACCATCATATTCCCTTTTAGCGGTAATGGTTTTTGGCTGCCATGCGTGAGGATTTTCACACTTGGAGGGATCAATAGCGGTTTCAGCTTCAGTTGCTTGTAATGCTGACAGCCCATCATGTTTACAGATGCCCCTGTGTCGATTAGAGCCGTCACTGGTGATCCTGCAATTTCGATGGCGCACGTCGGTTGGGGTCTCCATCTTCGTTTCAGATCACTTGCAAATGATATCATGTATGCTTCCGCCTCGTCCTATGTGGATGAATCTTCTAGGTACTGCCTTCGATTGGCTGACGACTTAGTTGCTGTGGAATTGTCCACTTCATCGAGCGATAATTGTCGCACTGCCTTGGATGGCGGTCGTCTTCCATGAGCTCCTCTGCTTCGGGCCCCTCCTCTGCAGACGCTCGCATAATGGTTGGGGATGCCACATTTGGAGCATGTCCGGCCTTGTGCAGGGCATTCCTCAGGTGGGTGTTCTTCATTCCCACAGTAGCCATAGTGTGGCCCGCGCGAGTTTCTGGTCGGCCATCGTCCTCGGGTGCTTCTGGCTGGGGTGCGTATCACATCTGCTCGTTCAGTCTTTACTGTTACTGGCTTTTCTCCTTGTTGGGTAAGCGCGGCGTCCATGACTGTGGCTCTAGCATGTAGTTCATGCGACCGAGCTAGGATAAGAATGTCCTCCAGGGTGATTCCTGGTTGTCACAATATAAGGGTCCGAAGATGTTTGTTGCGGCACCCTGGATCGCTTGGAGCATTACCTCCTTATTCTGATCGTCGTCTGTGCAGGTACTGGCCAACTCTCGCAAAGGAGCGTGGAAGGCATCCATAGTCACTCCTTCTCTCTGACGTGCCTGACGGAGCTTGAAACGCTCGTAATCTGGGTTAAGTTGTGGGTCAAAATGGGCATTTAATGCCCTGACTGCTGCGTCATAATCGTTGGGGGCACCGGTGTCCGGGAGATGTGCAAACAGCTTGTATATCTCTTCCCCCCCAAAATGAAGTAGTAGCGACCTTTTTACTGCACCGTCCGTCTCGCGAGTGGCAGTGAAGTAGTTGTTGAGCCTGCCAATCCAGATTGTCCACCTCGGAGACGCTGTCGCAGGATCGATGAGCTCGCTGAACGGGGGCAATGCTGTGATCTGCGCGTGTTGTGACACGTGTTGCGCCACCTGCTGTACAGGAAGCGCATTTTGTTGGGCCGCAGTCACGGCCGCCACAGGCGCAGCCGCCGCAGCAGGGTTCACTGCAGTACCTTGGCGTAGGCAGCCTAATGACGCTCTCTGCA
The DNA here is from genome assembly GCF_964204655.1 of Triturus cristatus. Classification (NCBI taxonomy): domain Eukaryota; kingdom Metazoa; phylum Chordata; class Amphibia; order Caudata; family Salamandridae; genus Triturus; species Triturus cristatus. The sequence goes on along the minus strand of NC_140584.1, from coordinate 645,654,704 downwards.
GAACCGATGGTATCCCTCTCCGCTACTAGGCGTTGCGCGGCACGCTTGTCAGGCTGCTTGAGGGGTCTTACCCCAGGTGGGCGTGGAAACAATGTCAGGGTGATGGGTGGCTCCCACAGCAGGCCAGTTCTTTCGTCTCCTCAGAACCAAAGGAGGGAACATGTAGAGTTGCACAGGCAGCAGACAGCAGTTCCTGGGCAGATCACCTTCCAGCACCTCCTAGTATCACAGGCAGCATTAAGCCAAGGAGAATGGGGCATGCAGTACTCACTGGGACCAGCAGGTGGCGTGGCTTGACATGACCTGGCACGGTAGAGAGGAGCAGTCAGAGGGCCTGGGTATGACGATGTGCGCGTGCGCGCGATGCAGGCAATGTTGCAGCGGGACAGCCAGAGGGCTACAGCAAGCCGATGCGCACATGCGCGCGATGTAGGCAGAGTCGCATCCGTGCTTACACTTGCTCGGTGGAGGCAGCGGGCAAACATACAGACATCCGCCGGGTACCTGGATGGCGATGAGCCAGGGATGACGCGGCTGATGCCGCTCGCCGCTCATGTGCGGCCTCCAGTGCACATCGTGAATCGGCAGGAGTGCAGCGATCTTCTGTGCGGGGAGCAGGCGCTTGGACGTCGGCGCCGGTCAGGAGCTTACAGAGGTAGGGAGACAGCATTCGCTGGGCAAAGGCGCCCACCCTTCATCCCCAATGTAATGGTGTGCTACACGCAGCATCTGCGCATATAAAGCGGGACCCTGAATTGACGGGGCATACACATGGTTCACAGTATGGGCAGGAAGTCTTGTGCGACCTCCGCCCATTTATTTAAGCTCTCTGGCCACGCCTGGCCAGAGAGTGATACAAAGTGTGCAGATGCTTCCGGGCCATGGGGGCAGTCTTAACGGGAACAACTAGACTGCTACAGGGATCATTCCGGCCTGCCTCAGAGGCCACGCAGTGACAAGGGCCGCAGGTGAGTCGGAGGTGGAGACGGTGACATCCCGCTGAGCTCCCCTGCTGGAACTCGTGAGTCTCGGGTCTGACCACCTTTTTCTCTGCTGGGGCCTGCAGACGCCTGATCGAACGTACCTGTGTGTGTGCTCAGACGCTGGGACTGGGAGCGGCATGTATCATCACCCACCACGGATAGCCTCCCTTTGCGTGGTGAGGCCTAGCACATGGAAGCCAGCTCCTCCGTGCATACAGGACTACACTGCCCTGACAAACCCCTGCCAGGGCGAAACCGGTGTCTTGCGTCTGGAGTACCTGATTGTTCCACCATTGCCAAGGTGAGTAAACTTCTTCAGTGCTCCCCCTGCTCCCATCAGCTACACACTTGCTGCTCACTCCAAAACACCCAGGGGTGTAAAACAGCGCCATCACCAGTGCTCTTTTGCACCATGGCTGCTCCATAAACTGTGTTGGCAGCGACAATATGCCCTGCTTGCCTCATCACAGACCAACCCTTGTGTGTGCCCCCCCCTGCAGTTCAGGATATGAGTGGGGGACATCTTCCGCTGTGGTGCTACAGACCGCCTCTCCGCGCACATCCCTCCTGTTCGTCATCTGGCGCTACTCACCTGCAGTCTCTGGTCTCTCTCTGGACACTCTTCAGTCATGGGTCGCGGATACCCTAAACAATACAGGCTCACGTTTGATCAGCCTGAATCAACGGGCTGTCCTGGCCCCTCATCAGACTTCGAGGACAATGACTCGGCCGGTCATGGTGACCCCCACTAAAGGTATGGCATCAATTTTGGCAGAAATGCAGGCTGGCTTCCGTGCCATCGTTGCACATATTGACACCCTCACGTCCCGCTCGACCTTGTGGGCGCATGCCTGGACCGGCATGGCACTCGTCTTGACACCACAGAGGAGCAGGTCTCCATCCTGGAGGACACCACAACTTCGTTGACTCGTCGGCTGGAGAAAACGGAACATTTCGTAAAAGCTTTTGCCATTAAAAATGAGGATTTGGAGCAATGCTTGCACCGAAACAATAGCTGCATTGTTGACCTGGCTGAATCGACCAATATAGGATGCCCTGAACATTTTGTGGAATCTCTGCTTAGCGAACTATTTGGCACCTAGCATTCCCTCCTGCTTTATAGTAGAAAGATCCCACGTAAATATGACGAGATCCCGCAAACTAAAATCCCGCATGCCATCACTCCGCATTTTTAACAACGCGGGCGCAATTACTCTGCAAACCCATCATTGCGCAAACTTTTACCCCGCATATGACTTTATCACGCATGCCATTACAATGCAAATGCATGTGTGGTGAAGTCATATACTTTGAAAAAGTACTTTCCTTATATATATATATATATATATATATATATATATATATATATATATATATATATATATATATATATATATATATATATATATATATATATATATATATATACACACACACACATATATATATATATATAATATGCATATTATCTACTGGCGGTCGCCAGTAGATAGTTACAGTTAGGACCTATTTTCCATAGGAAATCTGCAACATTCTATTCCCAATAAGTCTGGCGCCGGTTGACGAATCATCGCAAACTTTTCCAAACTTTTGGCCAGCTCCGCTCCGCTCCTACCCTGAAAGTTTCGTGGTGATTCGTCAAGCGGGGGCTGAGAAAAAAGGGGGGTCCCAAAATGCGTTTTCCCCATGCAATTTCCCATACGATCTGTTGTCGCAGCTACAGCCCGAACCGCTGAACGGAATTACACCAAATATGGCAAAGAGGTTGTCCTCAGTTCAGACTCGTGCCTTTTGCATAAATGGTGTGAATCCGTTCAGTAGTTCCTGAGAAAATTAGAGTTAAAAGTACATATATATCTATGGCGAGGGAGGGCCCGCGGACCCTACCCGCACCGTAAGCGCACCCTCCCCGAACCGTGCGCGCACCCTCCCGATCGTGTGCTGAATGCTAATTGGCTGTCGAGTGTCTGTCTACATTCGAAACCAGGAACTGTTGGCGGCCATTTTCTGCCTCGGTAGAAGCGAGGCTGAAGAAGCAAGGGGAATAAGTGTGTAAAACATATAAAGGGGGCAGAGTGGAAATACTCTGACCCTCTAGAGGTGCTTAGGGGGTCCCAGAAGGACCCCCTGGGGCCCCCTTTAAAAAAAAAAAAACGGCGAAATGCGCGCAGGGTGCGCGCATCCTATCGCGTTGGGTCCACGGATTCTCTCGCGTTGGGTGCGCGGATCCAAGGAAAAAAAATTGAAATTGTTGGGAGATAAAGATCAAGCTTAAGTGTTTTCTTCTTGAGTGGCTCTAAAAAGAGCTGTTGTGTTCATTGAGAGTTTTTGGTACTTATAAGTAAGTACCTATACAGAGTCTAAAGTTGTTGAGGAAGACTCTGTTTCCTTCATCAGTAAAGTGTACTCCATCTCTCCTATACATTTCTTACATATGAAAGCGCAGATTGTTATTGTAAATGGACCCAATTCTATAGTCTCGGAGAAAAGCAGAAACCGATTTATTCACATGTTTCCTAGCTTTCTCAATCTGTGGACAAAAATTATCGGACCAGTTCCATTTCTGCGTTTGGCATATGTTAGAATACACAAAGGCAGTTTTTTTGGAAAAGTGAAACCAGTTCTGCAAAGGTGTCCTTCATAAGCATTTCCAGACCTACCCCAGTCAAAGTGACTAGGTCATTGCCACCACAGTGCACTATTATGAGGTCAGAGTGTTAGATTTGCATGAAGGATTTCACCAATGGCATTGATTTCTGTCCAATCCATTTAATGTCTACATTTGGCAAACCTAGGTCTTTGTGAATGCCTTTGTTTTCTGCATACCTTTGGCTCCAGAAAATATAGCTGTGTCCCACAATCCACACTCTAAGCATCTTGAAAGGAGGTCTGGATGCACTCAGATGGTCTCTGTAAATGAAATGGCAGTTTGGAAAGTAAGATGTTGCTAAAATGGTGACTAAGATGCAATTTTGAAAAAAGACAAGAAATCATTGGTTGTTTGACAACCTTCTACACTGAAAGGTAGGGTGTATATTTCTGTTTTTTAAACGCATGATTCCTATTGGTTAACAAAAACTGATTGTAAGGAACATTATATATGATAAGCTGATATGTTGAAAAGTCAAGCACACTTGCTGTCTTGATTAGCAACATTGTGTGCTGAACTTTTGACCTGTGTGCTCAGTACAGTGTTCGTTGACCTGTTTCTATGGTAACGGGCCGAAGGCAGATTGGGGGAAGGGTTCAAATTTATGTCATTTGGAAAGGGTTGAAATGTTTAACCAATAGAAATGTGTGTTTGCTTTTGAATTTATGTGGGAAGGAATGTAATTTGATGTTTACATGTATATGTGTGGAAAATGAGAGGGAAACTTTGCCATTCTTTGGTTCTGCTGACAGGTGCACAGTGCAGAGATTCTGTATAAGAAACTCCGGTGTGTGACTGATATCTGGTGTGTGACTGATATACTTCTTAATCTACAACACAACTTGAAAGGTGAGTTATTTAATTGTGAGGGGATGTATGTAGACTATTTTGATTTTAATCAGACTAATGTATTTCTCCTGCTAAAGTGTAGGGAGTATTTTTATCTTATTGACAGTGTGTGTGCATGTAGAAACCATTCTGTGATAAGAATTTGTGTTTTTCATGTGTTTGTAGACAGATAACTGTGCTGTTTTTATATTTTGGTAGAATTAGAAACCAGTCATTGTTTATGAATTTGTGAAATGAGTTATGTTTCTACACTAAAATGTAGTACTCCTTCTAGATGAAGAAATGTATTTTGGTATAGTGCAAGGGATAGTGTTGCTTGTATAGAATCACACAGTGAGTCTGTGTGCATTTGGGAAACACTGTGAGAGAAGCATTTGGTAACATCGTGCATTTTCTGACAGATAACTCTTTTAAAACCTGTCTTGTTGTCAAGTTTTAGTAGCATTAGAAGGCAGTTTTTGCTTATGCTTTGATTAAATGAGTCAGGCTTTGACTCTAAAGTGCAGTCCGAAATATGTAGTTTGTGTGCATTCCCCTTATCTCTTCCACTGTAGTGAATGAGTTTTGGTAAACTCCTAGGGATAGTGGTGCTTGTCTAGAATTACACTGTGAGTGTGTGTGCTTTTGGGAACCACTGTGAAAGAAGCATTTGGTAACATCATGTATTTTCTGACGGATAACTCTTTTAAAACCTGTCATGTTGTCAAGTTTTAGTAGCATTAGAAGCCAGTCTTTGCTTATGCACTGATAAAATGAGTCGTGCTTTGACACTAATGTGTTGTACTTTAATATGTAGATTGTGTGTAGTCTCCTTATCCCTTGCACAGTAGTGAATGAGTTTTGGTAAGCTGCTAGGGATAGTGTTGTTTGTCTAGAATCACACTGTGAGTCTGTGTGCATTTGGGAACCATTGTGAGAGAAGCATTTTGTAACATTGTGTATTTGCTGACAGATAACTGCTTTAAAACTTGTCTTGTTGTCAAGTTTTAGTAGCAGTAGAAGGCAGTTTTTGCTTATGCTTTGATTAAATGAGTCAGGCTTTGACACAAAAGTGCAGTCCTGAAATGTGTAGCTGGTGTTCAGTTTCCTTACCACTTCCACTGTAGTGAATGAGCTTTGGTAAACTCCTAGGGATAGTGGTGCTTGTCTAGAATCACAGTGTGAGTGTGTGTGCATTTGGGAACCACTGTGAGAGAAGCATTTGGTTACATCATGTGTTTTCTGACAGATAACTCTTTTAAAACCTGTCATGTTGTCAAGTTTTAGGAGCATTAGAAGCCAGTCTTTGCTTATGCGTTGATTAAATGAGTTAGGCTTTGACACAGAAGTGCAGTCCTGAAATATGTACATTGTGTGCAGTTCCCTTACCACTTCCACAGTAGTGAATGAGTTTTGGTAAACTCCTAGGGATAGTGGTTGTTGTCTAGAATCACACTGTGAGTCTGTGTGCATTAGGGAACCACTGTGAGAGAAGCATTTGGTAACATCGTGTATTTGCTGACAGATAACTGTTTTAAAACCTGTCAGGTTGTCAAGTTTTAGTAGCATTAGAAGCCAGTCTTTGCTTATGCATTGATAAAATGAGTCATGCTTTGACACTAATGTGCTGTACTTTAATATGTAGATTGTGTGTAGTCTCCTTACCCCTTGCACAGTAGTGAATGAGTTTTGGTAAGCTGCTAGGGATAGTGTTGCTTGTCTAGAATCACACTGTGAGTCTGTGTGCATTTGGGAACCACTGTGAGAGAAGCATTTGGTAACATCGACAGATAACTCTTTTAAAACCTCTTGTTGTCAAGTTTTAGTAGCATTAGAAGGCAGTTTTTGCTTATGCTTTGATTAAATGAGTCTGGGTTTGTCACAAAAGTGCAGTCCTAAAATATGTAGATTGTGTGTAGTCTCCTTACCCCTTGCACAGTAGTGAATGAGTTTTGATAAGCTGCTAGGGATAGTGTTGCTTGTAGAGAATCACACTGTGAGTCTGTGTGCATTCGGGAACCACTGTGAGAGAAGCATTTGGTAACATTGTGTATTTGCTGACAGATAACTGTTTTAAAACCTGTCTCATTGTCAAGTTTCAGTAGCATTAGAAGGCAGTTTTTGCTTATGCTTTGATTAAATGAGTCAGGCTTTGACACAAAAGTGCAGTTCTGAAATGTGTAGATTGTGTGCAGTTCCCTTACCACTTCCACTGTAGTGAATGAGTTTTGGTAACCTCCTAGGGATAGTGGTGCTTGTCTAGAATCACACTGTGAGTCTGTGTGCATTTGGGAACCACTGTCTCAAGAATTCCTGTCATACAAGGGAAACACGCCCTTATGTAAACAGGAGAGCTGTTACATAACTCAAGGGAAACACGCCCTTATGTAAACAGGAGAGCTGTTACATAACTCAAGGGAAACACGCCCTTATGTAAACAGGAGAGCTGTTACATAACTCAAGGAAAACACGCCCTATAAAGGGAGGAACCGGGAGGTACAAGGCTGTCGGATATTGTGTTTACACCGACGTACCTGCTTCGTGAAGAGCAGTGTTCCGGAGTGGTGCTCCAGTAAGGCAAGAACGGAGGTAGGTCGAGTCGTTACTCCCTGGGCCGTGTCTTGCCCCATCGTCACCTGTGAAGGACCCGGAAGCTCTACCGGTCAACCATTGAGCTTCGCTTTTTGACTCGGCTGAGTCCAAGCGCAGTGGCGCTTTTGCTGGTTGGAGTCGTAACTCCCAGCCCGACCAGAGACACAGGGACTGCCAGCTGTAACGCACACCAGGAGGTGTTTGCCGCGTTACAGACTCGGAAGTCCACAGGATCGATCGAGCGGCTGCTCTCGGTTCAGTCTTCTTGCTTGTGATTGGGGTATCGGTGACGCATCACCAGGAGGTGACTCCGCGTCCCGGTGCAGTCTGAGGAAGAGGTTGAGCGGCTGCTCCCTTCAGGTAGAGACCCCGGCTGGGTGTTTCCCTGACTCCTCGATTCTCCCCAACACTCTTCGTGCCCCTCACAGCCTACCGATTGGCATTGTCGGCCATTTCATTTCTGCCCTCTGTTGGCATACGCCGGGATCGGCGTATATGCAGAGGACGGTTAGGACCATCCGTGCTGTGGGCTGGTAACGTACTTAGCCTGGAGGATTCCAGTGACTATAACTTTTGTTTGTTCTTTGTATTTTATTTGCCTTCATTAAAAGAACTAACCCTTCACAAGTGGTTGCGTCCTCATTGTCGTGTCTGTTAAACGATCCTGAGACGTTCAGGGCGTTACACACTGTGAGAGAAGCATTTGGTAACATCGTGTATTTTCTGACAGATAACTGTTTTAAAACCGGTCATGTTGTCAAGTTTTAGTAGCATTAGAAGCCAGTCTTTGCTTATGCGTTGATTAAATGAGTTAGGCTTTGACACAAAAGTGCAGTCCTGAAATATGTAGATTGTGTGCAGTTCCCTTACTACTTCCACAGTAGTGAATGAGTTTTGGTAAACTCCTAGGGATAGTGGTTGTTGTCTAGAATCACACTGTGAGTCTGTGTGTATTTGGGAATCACTGTGAGAGAAGCATTTGGTAACATTGTGTATTTTCTGACAGATAATTGTTTTAAAACCGGTCATGTTGTCAAGTTTTAGTAGCATTAGAAGACAGTTATGGCTCATGCTTTGATTAAATGAGTCAGGCATTGACACTAAAGTGCAGTCCTGAAATATGTAGATTGTGTGCAGTTCCCTTACCACTTCCACTGTAGTGAATGAGTTTTGGTAAACTCCTAGGGATAGTGGTGCTTGTCAAGAATCATACCGTGAGTGTGTGTGCATTTGGGAACCACTGTGAGAGAAGCATTTGGTAACATCATGTATTTTCTGACGGATAACTCTTTTAAAACCTGTCATGTTGTCAAGTTTTAGTAGCATTAGAAGCCAGTCTTTGCTTATGCATTGATAAAATGAGTCAGGGTTTGACACTAAGGTGCAGTACCATGTACTATTCTCTTCACTGTGCCAGAACTGAAAATGTTAAAGTTTTACCCAGGCACTGTCCTAGCAGTAGTCTGATGATTTAGTCAGTTTCTAAGTACTTATGTTGTGAACCATACATTACCAAATAGACTGCTTCAAATGTCTATGCAGTATGCATGCAGTCTTCTAACATACTATACACTTGTCTTTCACACCTTCAATTCCCTAGTCAGTATCCACACACTTCCAGGAATCACCCTGTCACTCCCTTTGCACTCCTCTAGTGACCCTTTTAGCACCATGTACTAATCCATTCACTGTGCCAAAACCCAAACACTTATACATTCACCAAGACACTCTACTTGCAGTACTCTAATCATTCAGTCAGTGCCTAAGTATTCATGCACTGAGCCAGGCCTTAGCACATGGACTGCTTCAAACCCCTATCCACTATGCATGCAGACTTCTAACCACCTAGACACTTGTCTTTCACACCTTCAATTCCCTAGTCAGTATCCATACAGTCCAGCAAACATCCTGTCACTCCCTTTGCACTCTTCTAGTGACCCATTCAGTACCAAGTACTAATCCATTCCCTGCGCCAAAAGCCTACCACTTATAAATTCACCCAGGCACTCTCCTTGCTGTACTCTAATCATTCAGTCAGTACCCAAGTACTCATGCAGTGAGCCAGGCCTTAGCACATGGACTGCTTCAAATGCCTATCCAGTATGCATGCAGTCCTCTAATCACCTACACAGTTGTCTTTCACACCTTCAATTTCCCAGTTAGTATTCATGCACTTCTAGCAAACACCCTGTTACTCACCCAGTGTGTCTCCTTATAGTACTGTAATCATTCAGTCAGTTAGCATGTAGTCTTTTAGCGAGGTAGGCTTTAGGGCATGAACTGCTTCAAAGTAGTATGCACTATGCATGTAGTGTTTTAACCATTGTCTCACTTGTGGTTCAGGGCTATAGTTTCTTAGTCAGTTTTTATATAAAATGTGTTTGTACAGTAATGGAATAGTATAAATTTGAAAGTTATTAATATACATTTATTTGTGATTCTTTTTTACAGATACTGTTTTTCAAAGTTAAAATAGAGAAATCATGCCAGAAAAAAAAAGAAAAAGAAAAGAACAGAGACAGGAGGATTATTTGAAGAAACATCAACCACAAGTATTGAATGTACAAGATAATGTGGCTAAAAGGAAAAAATCTTCTGGTAAGATCACAAAGCAATTTACTAAAAATGTTTGTAGGAGCAAACAGAATGTAGATAATGCTGGAACTACTGAGAATTCTTCAAGTAAGAAAAAAATTCAAAGTAAGAGGAAAAGTAAAAAAGCAAATGGTCAGTCAAAGGAGATAAAGTATGGTTAATGAAGGCAAAATCAGTATAAGGAATTACGCAAAACAATATTTTACAAGAGAGTAGTGCATAATTTGCTGACAGATGTGAAGAAATATAACAAGAGAGCTTTATTTTATAAAAAGAAGAAGCATATTGAAAACATTGTGGAAAAGGCTTTTGAAGTAAAAAGGAAACTGTTTATTTTAGTGTTAAACAGAATTCGATCACTAGATAAACCAATACATGTAATGAAGGCCAAAAGTAGGAGGAAAAGAGTTATTAATAAAAAAAATATTGTGATTTTTTTTGGGAGAATGGAAACACAGTTCCAGTTCGGAGCCTTTTTTTACTGAAGAGAGTTATTCAGTGAGCGAAAAATTATTGGATGCAGTTGACACCAGTGGTAGAGGTTATGAGGTTAGTGACGGTTGTCCAATTGAGAACGAGAAAATGGTTGCAAGAAATGCAGAAGAAGTGATAGCTGATGAAGTTTTAGGGAGACGTGCTAAAAACCCTGTGTACACTTGGGATTGCAGTAGTGTTTGCAGTGTACGACAGGCATCTATTGAAAAATTATGTAGTTTTTTACGAGCCTATACTAAAAAAAGTGTAAAACAAAAGATTAAGCTGTTGCAAGGACTAGACCCTTGCAGAGTGAGAAAACATACTGGTTTGCAAGGTCATTCTCTGGCTTGTCTTTCTAGGAAAGTTTGTCAAAGTGTTTTTCACCATTTCAGAATGCTGGCAGTACATCATACTCAAATGCTGAAGTTAGTGAGAAGGTTGTATTATGCAAAAAGTCCAGCACTAAAGTTAAGTGAGTTGAACAGTGCTCTTTTGCGAGGGTTAGTATCAGATGTGAAGCAGGTCTGTGATGATATTGAGTTTTGTTACTTTGGTCCTCAGCAAGAGAGTGAAGAAACTGACACATTAGTAGAACAAAATGTTGAAGACAATGTACAACCCGTAATTATAGAAAAATTTGAGGATGAAATCACAAAGTTTAAGGTAATTTCAGGTGAAAGACCAAATGGTTCTTGTAGTTGTTGTCGGCGAAGTCACTATAAAAATCAGACTAGGGGTGTCAATCTGTATTTAAAAAGTGAAATAAAAGATAATGATAAGTGGATGGAATTTGCAACTTATTTGCTCGTAGAGGATTGTTTTGATTTGGGATGTGAGCAGCGTATTTGCAAATATTGTTATAACAAATTAGATTATAAAATGCCTGCTAGAGCTGTTCATAATAATCTAGAGTTGGTTGTTATTCCTCCAGAGCTGATAGATTTAAATACGTATGAGTGTATTCTCATACAATGTGTTCACCCGTTTCAGGCTATTGTTCGTATGGAGCCCAAAACAGGTATATTACCTCCATCAGAGTTGCAAAGAGGATTGAAAGGAAGAGTTGTGTATTTACCGTTAGATTTAAGGAAAAATATTGAAACTATTGGTGTAGACCATGCAGAAAATGAGCCACTAGTCATTCTAGTTAATGGTGTTCCTACTAAGAATAAGAAAATTTGGCAAGAGTTAGTGGATGTTAGAAAAGTGCAAAAAGCATCATTGTATCTGTTAAAAAATAATGAGTACTATAGAAATGTGTTTGTAGGAGAAGAAGAAATAGATTTAGCAGAAGATACTGAAACATTAAGTGGACAAATAGAAAAAGTGGACATGTCCAGATGTGAAGAAATCTATGAACACTACAGTGTACATCCACTTCATTCCAAAGAGGTGATGGGGAATACAATTGAGTTGTTTCAAATTAAAAAAGCAACAGGAAGGCCCGTGAGTGTATGGGAAGAGAGCTTGGAAGCTTGTTGTTTCCCGCAATTGTTTCCAAAAGGAAAAGGTGGACGATATGATGAACGTCCTGTGCAGATTCCTGCATCTGAATATCGGACAACAAGATTATATGCAGAAGATTCAAGATTTCGACAATGTATCTGTAATAAAGGTCGGAACAGCCTTTATAATGTAGAATTTCTGCGAAGCTTTATTTAAGTAAACCCCATCCATCGACGAGCTCAAACCAACTGCCCGTCAAGAACCCTGCGAACCCCTGGTTCCACGTTCGATGTTCGTACGTGGAACCAGAACATTATCACACTTCTTCCTTCTAAAAAATGAAATAATTCTTTTAACAAAAACATAAACATCAACATCTCACAAAATCATGTAGATAACCTGGGCTTTTGCAAACCCTTACACTCTTACGAATTGGCCTAAGTTCCCCACGGGAGGAGGTCCCCTCGGAAGAATCAGTCTCACAAAACTTGTTACAACCTGGACTAACATGAACAACTCGACTATAATTCCAGATGCGTCCATCATTGGTTTTAACCGCATTTTTGAACAGTTTCACCACAATTTTAGTATCAGTGAATTTCGACCAATTAAGACATCCCACCGGAGCCTTGACTTTGACTCTGTCCCCCACTTTGAACTTAACAATCTTACTGGATTTATGATTGTCAACATAGATCTTCCTTTTCCTTTGTAGGGTTATTTGCTTTTCCCTCCATTCACTAATACCATTATCTTTTAAGCCTTTGTCCAAAGTCATCCACCCTGGACACAAAATGGTGTTCGGAGATCTTCCCTTGAACAACTCAAAAGGCGATTTTCCAGTTGTAGAATGAGGTGAGAATCTGTAAGCAGAAATTCTATGTTGTAACTCATCCTTCCAGTTCAAACAGTTAACCCTCGCCAATTGTATACTCTCTTTCAATGTTTTGTTTAACCTCTCTATTGCTCCATTCGCCTCAGGATGGTAAAGCGAAATCCTCTTGTGTTCAACTCCACACTTCAACAAATATTCCTCCATTGCACGTGAACAAAATTGTGGCCCATTGTCAGATAATAAAGAAATTGGGAAACTTTCACGTTTGAAAATGGAATCCAAAAATTTGATTACACATTGAGTAGTTATTTCTCTCACAGAGCTTACTTCGACCCACCGAGAGTATAAATCAAGCAAAACAATCAGATAAGGAGTTTGATGTTCACCATTGAGAGGACCAACAATATCAATCGCAACTTCATCCCAAGGACACATGGGTAATCTCCTACAAACCATAGATGGATGTCTGGGTTTATGAATTTTGTCACTTAACGAACATGGCACACAATCACGTACTGCCCGTTCTACCATAAGATCCAACCCTGGCCACCAATAATCATGTCTGATTCTCTCTTTGGTTTTTGAAATTCCCATATGTCCTTCGTGTGCAATCTGAACAATGTTTTCCCTAATACCTTCAGGTGGAACTAATCTTGTGCCTCTAGTTAAGATACCATCCACAACAGCTAATTCATTAGAAACTAACAACCATGGTTTCTCAAGACTGTTTTCTTTTCCTTGTGACAATAACTCCATCACACCCACCAATTCTGAATCTTTCTTCAACGCCTCCTTCCACTCATCTTCTTTTATCACCCCTAAAGTGATGTCACACACTTTAACCTCAAAATCATCTTCCATCCCCTCCTCACAAGACAAATTATTCGAATTCACACTGTCAACTAAACGTGAGAGACAGTCAGCCGACACATTTGTTTTTCCAGGAATATATTCAAAATAAAAATTATATTCCTGTAAAGAGATAACCCACCTCCTGATCCTAGAGGAGATAGAATCAAGACCTTTTTTTTCAAAAACTTCCTTTAGAGGCTTGTGATCAGATCTTACAGTAAAAGAGGTGCCCCAAACAAATTTCCTAAATTTATTGAGCGCCCAAAATATGGCTAGGGCCTCTTTTTCAATGACCGAGTAATTCAGCTCAGCACCCCTGAGACACCTCGATGTACATGCAACCAAATGCTCCTGACCATTTCTCACCTGAAAAAGCAGAGCGCCCAAACCCTTATTGCTTGCATCGGTCATGATGAAAGTTGCATCACCTTGTTTAAATGCTTTTAAATCAGGAGCATTCTTAAGATCCATCTTAATTCTCGAAAACTCTTCTTTACACCCTTCATCCCACCGAAATTCTGCATTTTTGCACATCAACCTTCTGAGATTTACAGTTTTATCAGCAAAATTTCTAATGAATTTGTTATAGAATTCAGCCATGCCTAAAAAAGAGGAAAGCTCCTCCTTTGAACACGGTTCATTCAAATTCACTATGGTATCAACCAACTCCTTTTTTGGTCTGACTCCACACCCAGAAATGTGGTGACCAAGGTAATCTACCTCAGTTACCCCAAATTTACACTTGTCACGACGTAAAGTTAGACCTGCTTTGAGTAACCTCTCCAAAACCTTTCTAACTCTTCTATCATGCTCCTCACAGTTCTTCCCATATATCAAAAGAACATCTTGATAACATCTTACACCAGGAATCCCTTTAATAACATCATTCATAATCCTCTGAAACACCGATGCTGCTGACACCAACCCAAAAGGCATCCTTAGGAATTTAAATGCCCCCATGGGGGTTATAAATGCAGTCAAATCCTGTGAGTCTTTGTTAAAAGACACCTGGTGATATGCTGATGCCAAATCCAACTTACTAAAATAGCACGCACCCTCTAATGTCGAAACCATTTCATCAATATTAGGGAGCGGAAACCTGTCCACTACCACCTCTTTATTGAGAGCCCTAAGATCCACACATAGACGAATCTCATTGTTGGCCTTCCTCGCTACCACAATGGGCGCCAACCATTCCGTAGCCTCCACTGGTTCTATCACCCCAACACTCAGTAACCTATCCAACTCTGTTTGAACTGCTCCTTGTACATTGATAGGAATACTCCTTACTTTCGCTACAATGGGTCTAGCACCACACTTAAGTTTAATTCTATGGCTATACCCTTTTAAACAGCCTAAAGTGTTTCTGAACAAATCCTCAAACTCCTTTATAAATTTGTTATCCCCATTCTCAATGGACTGTACTTGCACAGGGTTGTTGCTATTTGGATTGAGGATAATACCCAGGCGAGCCTGATGAGTCCAACTCAACAAATTATCACCTTTCTCCGCCACATACACCTTAGCATCGGTAAACCTTCCATTGCACTCCACACAGCTCAAAAAATACCCCAACATTTTTATGGGAGTACCCCCATAACCTGTTGGTTTAACATCTGATTTTAACAATTTTACATTTCCTTTAAAACTCTTCATAAACTCTTCTTTAGAAATGAAAGTAAGATGAGAGCAAGAATCAAATTTCATTTTTATCCTTACCTCCCCCACCTTGACCCATTCAGTAGGATGTTCCACACCACACTCATTCACTTGGAAAGAGACTTCTCTTACTTCATTTTTACTATATGAATTATTCCGAAAACGACAATTCTTAGTGAAATGACCCTTCCTCCCACAAGAGCTACACATAACCTTAAGAGCAGGGCATTCCCTTGCATTTGCTTTGTGACCAAATTTACCACATCGATAACATGTGCCCTGAAAAGCCAACATGCTCCTCCTTTCTTGAGATACACTCCCTGCCTTATTTTCTTTTCCTTCCTCTCCACCCTTGTAGTTGACTGAATCCTCTTTCTTTTTAACTTGACAAACAATCTCTTCCACTTTCTCTTCATGTGAAGATACCTTGCCTTCTTTGCTCAATTCCCCCACGCATTTGAGCATATGTTCCACCCGTTTGGCAATAGCCATTACCTCCTCCAATGGTGACTCATCCTTTAACCATAGCTCTTCTCTAATTTTATCACTGCTGCATCTTAGGACAAACTGATCTCGTATTCTCTCCTCCACAAGCTCACCAAATTTACAACTCAAAGCTAATTTTCTTAGAGCAGTCACAAATTCCTCCACTTTTTCCTCCTTGCCTTGTTCTCTCTTACCAAAATAATAACGCTCCATAATGGTGCTTACTTTTGGAAGATAATGCAAATCTAATTGTCTGATACATATCTCGTACTCATTCAATCCCCTTTGTTCCGCCGGGCTCAACTGTGCTAAATTTTCCAAAACCTCCTGTCCCTCTCCACCTAAACAATGAAGTAGTAACGCTTGTTTCCTCTCTGCACTCAAATTTGTTCCACACACTCTTTCTTTTTTTTTTTTTGCAAAAACAATTTTTATTGCATAATTCAATTACAATTGCCATCCGCAATGACCAGCATATCCTTGGTCTTCTCCCAGTAATAAACACCATCGCATAGTACAGTGTAGACCACTGCCAACTACCAATGCATTGCCCCCCAACACTCCCCAATGCAAATACTCCCTCCCCCCACCCACATGTCAGTGTGCCATAACCGTAGGTACCGGGATAAATCTGTCTCGTAATTAGCCGTGTGAGCGGCCGCGGGCTACTCCCCACCCCCATGGTCAGGCGCCCAGCAGAAAGGAGAAGGGAAGCCCTCCCGCCCTCATGCGTGATCCGTCAGCTGCCTCTCCACCACTACGCTGCTGCATGCTGCTCCAGTGCTCCAGTGCCCTCCTCCGCTTCTGTGCCCCACCCCCGGAGGTCAACCACTAGTGCTTCCCATGCCTGTGCCATGGCTAGCGCCTTTTCATCGTTTCCCCGCAGCGCTAGCTGCAACCTGAGCGTACTCTCGCTACCCGCCCATTTTGTGAAGGTAGCTCTCCACCTCGCAAAGCTGGGACCAGTTCTCGATTTCCAGTGTAGGGTAATTTTTCTTTTAGCCACCATCAGCCCTAAGTCGCAAAACTTACTCGTGACTTTCGTGCGCGATGTGTGGGGAAACCATAGCAGCAGACAGACTCCCATGTCCACCCCCAATTCCCGCCCCGTCACTTGGGTCAAGCAGTCAATGACCTCCCCCCAGTAGCAGCTTAGGGCGCCACAGGACCAAAACATGTGCTTAAAGTCAGCCCCCTCCTCCCCACAGCGAGGGCACTGCGGAGTGGGACCCCCAAAATATTGAAATAATTTAGCCGGCATCAGATATGCCCTATGCAAGATAAAGTACTGCACCAATTGAGAAAAGCGCTAGGTGGCGCACGGGTGAATGGAAGCCTCCGTGTAGGGCTCCCGTTGTCCGGCGGTTATAATCCGCTAAATTATCCTTATTTGGGACACCTGGGTCCCAAAACTGAGCGAGGAGCATTGGTGAAGGTACTGGAGGGTACTGGCGGCGGCTGACAGTCGACGGATGCCCGGCCCCGGAGAACGAAGCCTCGCTAGTGGCGGCGCGCGAGTGGCTTGGACGTGCGGAGCTGCATTGCCGGATCCAGCTGGTACGAGAGGCCGGGGTTGCGCAAACGGCTGCAGGCCGTGGGCGCTAGGACCGGAAACGATACCTCGGAGGGACTCGGCACCTTGGTGGTAGCGGTGGAGCGGGACAGGATTTGGAGAAGCTGGAGGCGCTCGTTGACGAGGAGTTTCCCCCCCCCCCCCTCCGCTTTGGTAGAGCGCTATTTTCGCCGTTTCCCGGAGGTGCTCGGTGGCGGCCTTCTGTGGGGGAGTCGAGCGACATCTGGACTGCGTGGGGGTGAGTGGTGTCGCCCTCCCCGCCCCCCCCCTCACCCTCCTGCCTCGGGCATTGCGGATGACACGGAACAGAGGCCCCCAGGCACCGTGGACGGCCGGTTTGGAGCACGGACGAGCAAGTGCGCAGACACTGGGCCGCGATGCTGGGCTTGGAGGAGCTGGACGCCACTGAATGCGGCTGCAAACCCAGGCGTTGATTTGGAGTGCGGTGTCGCATGGTGCCTCGCTGGTGACCGCAGTGGAGGTAGGGTGTGCTGTACAGGACGGCGGCACGGACTGCGTGTGGCTTGCTTCCCTGATATGCTGGCGCGGCGGCCGGCTGACTGTGAAGCACAGTGAGCGTGCGTGGAGGGTGAGGCTGGTGGCGACTGGACTGCAACACTGCGTTTGGGTATCCTGGCAGCTTGGACTTGCGGTGTAAAGAGGGGCAGCAACTCCAGGGAAGTGCGGAGGGACGTCGGCGTTGCTTCTGGTCCCGGGGAGGCGTCTACTGCTGTTGGCGGAGTGTACTGACCGGAGGTCAGAATGGGCAGGACGGACGCGAAACAGCCCAAACTCACGTTTGAGGCTAGTAAGAAGCCGCCCAAGGTGGTGGAAGAGACTCGTGGTCCGGCTGAGCCGCCGGTGCCGGCAGGAGGTTCGGCAGATGCGGCGCCCAATTTACAAGATGTCCTACGAGAGATGCGTCAAGGGTTTGCGACGATTGCTGATAAAGTGGACAGAATGTCGTCCCGTATGGATGCGGTGGTGCAGAAGCTGGACGTCCAAGAGGAACGGATAACGGGGGCGGAACAGCGGATATCGGACACTGAGGATACGGTGACGCAGCACACCTCACAGTTATCCAGAATGGACAATCTGCTGCGCCTCATCGCTGCTAAGAATGAGGATTTGGAAGCGCGAAGTAGACGGAATAATGTACGCATCGTAGGTATTCCGGAGTCGACGAATGTGGGCAAAATGGAGGACTATGTGGAGAAGATGTTGGTGGCGGCGATTGGATTGGATGTTTTTTCTCCCCAATTTATTGTGGAGAGGGCGCACCGAGCCCTGGGCCCCAGACCAAAGCCGGGAGCGCCGCCCCGGCCGATCATCGCCCGGATGCTCAATTATCGAGATCGGGATGCCGCCTTGACGGCCGCATGGAGTACACGCACGTTATCCTATGATGGCAACTCCTTCCCGCTATATCCAGACTTCACATCGATGGTGCAGGAGGAACGTCGGAAATTTATAGCAGTTAAGGCGAAACTGCGGGACCTGCAAATGGATTATGCATTGCTTTACCCGGCGCGCTTGCGGGTCACATACCAGGGGAGGCAGAAGTTCTTCACGAATCCTCAGATGGTGGAGGATTTCATCAAACAGTACAAGCGCTCCTGCAGATCCGAGACTGGAGCTGGGAACGACGAGGACCCCCGGCGTGAGGAGCTTGTGGCCGGTGAACTGTGAGTGGGGTGATTGTAGCTGGCATATTAGACCACAAGTGCAGGTGAAGGGGTGGTTTGAGAACTGGGACTGGGGTGGCCAGCTGTGAGACATTGCAGTGGGGGCTGATTGGGCCCGGGCGCTACGTGGCTGCGAGCATGGTGGGGTGGTGGTGTATTGTGGGGCGCTGCACAGCAGGAGAATCTTGTTAAAGTTTGCACGGGCTGTGGTATAGTGTTGGTTGCTGATAAGGGAGGCAGGGGTTTGCTTATTGTGGGACCCAGGTGGATCCAGTTCTAGCGCCGGACGCCTCCTCATTTTGCCGAGCTGGACAGCACAATGTGTGGCCGGGCTGGCGTTTCTGGGGAGGGAACTGGTGGTGCCACCTAGGTTCGCTTCCTGATGGGAAACACCCTAGTATATGTTGGGGGTTTGGGGAATGTACTTGCCCTGATGTTTGGGGCAATTGTGGGTGGGGAGGGGGGGCATACAGGACTGGCAGGTTGGGGTTTGCTTCAGTGGGAGGAGGGTGGGGACATGGGCTGTTGCTATGGTTTGTATGTTTGTAGTTCCGGAACGGGAGAGAGAGCATGGTACTGAGGGTGGGTTTTTTGTCTATGGAGGAGGGAGTGGGCTGCAGTATGTTACGCTACAGACAGAGCTACTTCTGCATATTCGATTTGAGGGGGTAGAGGGGGACAACTGCTGGGCGGTAGGCACCCGGGGCGGGCATGGTATGCAGACCTGGGTGACTGCTTTGGATCTTGGGAGGTTAACGACGCATGGCTGATAAAGCGCGTAAGTCACACGTCACTGTCGCAACTTGGAATGTCCGGGGGTTAAATGACGCAAGGAAATGTAGGAGGGTGGTGGCTTACTTGGAACAGCATAAGGTGCAAATCGCGTTCTTACAGGAGTCGCACCTTAGTCCCCGGGCCACTTACACTTTTGCCAGCAAATGGGCGGCTGTGCGGAGCTTCTCCTCGTATTCAGGGTATGCAAGGGGCACGGCGATACTGATCAAGAAAGCGGTGCCGTTTGTGATGCTAGGTGACCTTACAGACAAGGAGGGGAGATTTGTATTGTTGTGGGGCAGACTTGGTACTGATACGGTCACCATCGTAAACTGCTATGGGCCAAATGTGGATTCGCCTGCCTTCTTCACCATGCTGTGGGGCAAGATACTGAACACGGGTTCCATGCATATCATATGGGGGGGGGATTTTAATCTCACAATGGCCTCGGGGCTCGATAGGTCGGATGGTAGCCCGCAATACAATAAGGGAGCGAGGGATGCCATGGCGGGAATAGTGGCAGAAGGGGGACTCGTAGATAGTTGGCGGTTGGTGCATCCTGGGGTCCGGGAGGGGACGCACTTCACAACATATGCCAACACTTGGGCCAGGCTGGATTACTGTTTTCTATCTACTGGCTTAGCGGTGGATCTAGGACGAGTGGTGCACTTACCGAGGTCGTATTCGGATCACTGCCCAGTATTGGTACAGGTGGCGCTCCCGGGATACGGTAGGGCAGCACCCAGGTGGCGTATGCAACCCACGGCACTCTTAGATCCGGTGTTTCAGGCAGAATTGGGGGACGAGATAGCCGAGTTTTTTCCTCGCAACAAGGGGTCGGTGGACAGTGTTGAGACCATATGGGAGTCGTTTAAGGTGACGGTCAGGGTATATTACATATCTAAGAGCTTTGCTGTACTAAAAGCAATACAAGGCTCGCTCACCAAATTAGAGTCGGAACTAGTGGAGCTGGAAACTAGGATGGCCCAGGAACCGATGGGGCCGATCCATAAGGAATTCCGAGAACGACTCATGCTGTACGAGCAGGAAGCAGATAGGGAGGCCAAATTCAGGGGCCGATATTGGCAAGCCCGCCGATATTGCGAAGGAGAGAGACCAGGTCGCGCCTTAGCGGAGATTACTAGGCATGCACGGGGATCCACACATATATTAGAGATCAGAGAACAGGGAGGGGCCCTTTGTCAGGATACGAAGGGAATCTTGGGTCAATTTACTGCACATTATGAGGAGTTGTATGAAGCCCGCAGTGGTGGGGAGGCGGTGTTTGGGGACTTTCTGGATGATGTGGCGTTATGTTGGTTAAGCAACGACCATAGGGAATTTCTCGGAGCTCCATTTGAACTGGATGAGATACGGGAGGCGATTATGTCTCTGAGTAATGGTAAGGCGTCAGGGCTTGATGGACTCCCAGCTGAATTCTATAAATGCTATATTGATATCATGGCTCCGGTGCTTCGGGAGGTGTATGAGGACGCACTGGAGGTGGGAGTGCTTCCAGGGACAATGAGGGAGGTACTGATCACCTCACTGTTGAAGCCAGGAAAAGACCCAGCGGAGTGTGATTCATATAGGCCGCTCTCTCTAATCAATTGTGACGCAAAGATTCTGGCGAAGGTGCTAGCCACTAGGCTCTCTCTGCTTATGACGAAAATTGCCCTTCCAGATCAGTCGGGTTTTGTCCCGGGTCGCTCGACAGCTAGCAATTTGCGTACGCTTTTTTCCTTGATCAATACGATAGCGCCGGAACTGCCAGTAGCGGCAGTATTTCTTGATGCCACCAAGGCATTTGACTCGGTCGAGTGGAACTACCTGTTTGCCATCCTGTACAGGTTGGGTTTCCCCAAAATATTTGTTGCATGGATCAAATTGCTCTATACTGACCCGAAAGCGAGAGTGCTGATTAATGGTGAGGTGTCCGACTCGTTCCCGCTGACTAGGGGTACTAGACAGGGGTGCCCGCTCTCCCCATTACTATTTGCTATTGCGATCGAACCTCGGGCGTGCCGTATCCGACAATTACATAAGCAGAGTGCCTTTAAATGCTACCAACGGCAGATTGATGTGTCTCTCTATGCGGATGATTTAACGTTGTATGTGGTAGATCCGCAGGTTAACCTTAATCCGTTGCTCCGAGAATTCTTAGTGTTTGGGCGCCTGTCGGGCATCCAAATAAATTGGAAGAAGTCGCAATTTTTTCCCCTGATGCCTGCAGTGGGCCGCTTTCCACTGGACTACCCGCTGGACTGGTGTGAGTCGGATCTCAGATATTTGGGGGTCCAGATCTCGAAGGTAAGGGAGGAGACGTTGCGGCTGAATTACGGTACCGCCATAACTAAGCTGGCGGAGGATGTTACTTGCTGGGTGTCTCTGCCGCTTACCATGGCGGGCAGGGCTTCGCTGATCAAGATGGTGGTATTGCCTCGCTTTTTATATTTTTTCCAGAACATCCCGTACTATCCAGGTACGTATTTCTTTAGAACATTGCGTTCCGAATTATTGCGGCTGTTTTGGGCTGGTAAGCAGCCTCGACTGGCGTGGTCGATTGTAACTCGGCCGTACGCTTCTGGAGGTTTTGATGTACCAGATTTTCTGGAGTATTATTTGAGCGCGCAGGCCCACTTTGCTTATCATTGGTTTGCACCTGCGCCATTCCTGCCGCAGCTGGCGGTGGAGGACTGGATATCCCGACCCCTACCATTGACGGGTGTTCTTCAGGGCCCAATAAGCGCACTTGACACGCCTTTCACTACGGTGCCGTGCACGGTAGATGCGTGGCAGCGTATACTACGTCGTCTGGCGCTTAGCTTTCTGTATGCCCCGACGTTGCCCCTAGTTTATCACCCGGACTTGTCGCTGTTGCAGGAAGGAGGGTTCCAGGGGCTGTGCGCTAGAATAAAAATTCGGCATTGGGGCGACCTCTTCGCTAGTGGTCGGTTCAAGACGCAAGAGAAGTTGTTTGGGGGATATCGGCTTACACCGCTGGATGTCTTTTATTATGTCCGGCTGCGGCGGGGGCTGCGGAAGATATTACCGCGCTTCCCGGAGGAACCCGTCACGGTGAGGCCTCTGCAAACCCTGCTTACGTCAACGGATGGTAGGCATTTAGTCTCTCAACTATACAGCAGTATACGGGCACGCAGTGGAAGTTTGGACTGTAGGGCACTCCAGCAGTGGAGACTCGAACTAGGCAGGGACATCACGGAAGAGCAATGGACGTATTGTTGTGAGCTCACATCCCAGATTTCCTCCAGTAGCCGACTGCGTATTATCCATTACAAGTTCTTACAGAGAATGTATTACACGCCAGTCAAAAAGCTTAGATTTCGACTTTCGGATAATAACAAGTGTGAGAGGTGTCAGGCGGAAGGTGCAGATTTCTTGCATTTGGCGTGGTTGTGTCCGAGAGTGGCAGATTACTGGGTGCATACAGCATTGACGGCTATGTTGGGGGATACGGTGGAGTTAGATCCGCTTGTGATGCTGTTGGGCTACACGGTATCGATACCTAAGCTGACTCGCAAATTGGGGAACATTGCACTATTATTGGCGAAGCGGAGAGTTGCATGCCGGTGGGGCAGAGGGCGCGCACCGAAATTTAAGGAATGGATAGGGGATCCCCTCGGGATCCCGAAGAAATCCTGCAGTCCCTGGAATGGCTGAAGCACTCCATTGAGGTACAGGTCCCCCACCATCTGGATCCCCAGGTCTTCCCACTGAGCCAGCCCCGACCAGTCCCCGCCGTGGGGGAGGGCCGTGCACATACCCAATGGGATCTCCGGGGCGTAGGGGTGAACAGTGCCGACCCTCCGCAGGCTGCGGTTCCAACACAACCGGAGCGTTCGCTCCTCAAGCGTCAGTTGCGACAGCTCCAGTCGCTGCTGGAAGACAATAAATGAGAGGACATGTCGCGGGATCACCCTGCCCGGTGGGCCTTCGGGGCCTCTAAACTCCCTAGCCACTGCCTGCGTGAGCCATTGCAGCTGGGCAGCCAAATAATACCACTCGAAATCGGGCACAGCAAGCCCTCCCTCGGCTCTGGGCCGTCGCAGCGTGGCCAGCGCCACCCGTCGTCTGCCAGTTCCCCAGATAAAGGCCGTGATCATGGCTGTGAGCCTGCGGAAGAACGACACCGGCACCCAAATAGGGAGGGTACGGAAGAAATACAACAGTCGCGGGAGCGCCACCATCTTCAGTAGTGCTACCCGCCCAGCTACCGAAAGTGGGAGGGTGCTCCAGAATCCAATACTGCCCGCCAGGCCTCTGATCGCCCTCCCTACATTCCCTTCCAACAGATCTTGTTGGGTGCAGTAGATATGCACTCCCAGGTACGGCAGACAGCTAGCTTCACAGCGGATAGCCCCCAGGGTGAGGGGGGTCCGCTCCCACTGTGTGACGGGGTACACACAAGTCTTGCCCCAGTTGACTTTCAGGCCCGACAAGAATCCGAAGTCCTTCAGTAGCGCCTTGGCGCCATGTAGGGCCCCTTCCGCGTCAGCCAGGAAAAGCAGTAAATCATCTGCATAGATGGAAATATAATGGGTTTCCCCCCGTAGTAGCAGCCCAGCGTATGCGCGTCCCAGTCGAGCATGGGCCGCCAGGGGCTCAACCGCCAGGGCAAACAACAAAGGCGATAACGAGCAACCCTGCCTCGTTCCCCTTCTTACTGGATAGGGGGCCGATATCGTGGTCCCCGTTCGCACCCTAGCCACCGAGTTAGCATAAAGCAACCTCGTCCAGCGCACAAACCCATCCCCCAAGCCAAATTCCTGCAAGACCCTAAACAGGTAAGGCCACTCCACACTATCGAAGGCATTCTCCATGTCAACCGACAGCGTCAGAGCGGCCGGGTAAGCCAGATAGTCCACTTCCATAACCCGCAACAGTCTCCGGATACACGTCGACGTGTCCCGTCGAGGGATGAACCCAGCCTGATCAGGGTGTATCAAGGAGGGCATATGCGCCAACAATCTCGTGGCTAAGATTTTGCTCAGGATCTTATAGTCTACGGTGAGCATGGAGAGTGGACGATACGCTGTCCTGGCACCAGGGTCCCCTCCCTTCTTCAGGAGCGGTATAATCAGCGCCTCACGTGTTGAGGCTGGCAGCTGACCCTCCTTCCAGGCCTCCCGGTAGACTGACTGTAATTGTGGGGCAAGCAGGTCCGCATAGGCCGCATAGAACTCCACAGGGAGCCCATCGGTGCCCGGGGTTTTCTTGTGCGCCATATGTCTGATCACCATACGAATCTCGCCTAGCGAGATATCCCCCCCCAGCACCTCCTTGAGAGTGGGGTCCAGTTTCGGTAAGTGGGCCGTTGTCAGGAAGTCCTCCAGTTCCCCAGGAGCGTCTTGCATGGTGTTAGTATAAAGGGCAGCATAATACGCCAAAAACTGACCATTAATCTCCCTCTGAGAGTATACTGTTACCCCCTCCCCAGTGGTCAGCGAAAGTATGGGAGAGCCGTGCGCGTTCGGATTCGCCAACCAGGCCAAAAAGCGACCCGACTTTGTCCCTCTCTGCATGCGCCTTAGCGAGGTATGCCTTATAGTCAAAACAGCGGAGCTGCTCTACCTGCACTGCCACCTGTTCTCGCGCCGCGACCACCTCATCCTGCGATTGCTCCCCCGAGTGCTGTGCTCTCTCCGTAATGCGCAGCGTAGCCTCCGCCTTCTCTATGTTTCCTAATAACGTTTTCCGGACCCCGGACGTGGAGGAGATACAGATCCCTCTGATGACCGCCTTGAACGAGTCCCATTCCCATGCCCTCTTGGACGCCGTCCCTGAGTTTTCAGTGAAATAATTTGTGATGCCATCCTGGACTTCCGCTTGGAAGACCGAGTCCTCCAGCATCCGCGGATTCAGGCGCCAGGTGGGTATCGTCTGACGCTGCCTACTCCAGTGCGCTATAACCAGACAGGGGTTGTGGTCCGATATGGTTTTCGCCAAGTATTCACTATGGCGAGTCAGAGCCTGTATGCCCGGAGAGCATAATATGCCATCCAGATGCACATGCAGCTCATGTGGGGTAGAATAAAAGGAGTAGTCCCTCTCCAGTGGATGGTGCTCCCTCCACGTGTCCACCAACCCCCACGAAGTCTGCCAGTCCCGTCTACTTCTAGCCATCCAATGTATTGCAGATTGAGGCAAGGGCGGGTGAGAACGGTCTAAGTGGACATCAGTGATAGAATTAAAGTCACCCCCAGTATGGTCGGCCCCTTTAAATACTCCGCTAAGGTGCCTGAAACGCGCGTAAAGAAGGCCGCTTGCTCCATGTTTGGGGCATAAAGGCTGCATAATGTCACGTCTCTCCCATCCAGCCTGCCCTGCACTGCCACAAACCGTCCCTCCGGATCCACCTGCGTGGCGAGGGGCTGAAAAGGAAGACCCGCTCTAACCCAGATCAGGGTGCCCCTTGCAAATTTGGAATAGGTGGTGTAAAACAACTGACCCCACCAGCGCCTGTGAAGTGCCCGCTCCTCCGCCCGATCCAAATAAGTCTCCTGCAGAAAGGCCACCTGCACCCCTCTGCGCACCAAGTAGGCGTGGACTTTGCAGCGTTTCGTCATGGAGGTGAGCCCCCTCACATTCCAGGTTATTCACTTCAACTCAGGGGGGGAAGCCATCACACCGTGCAACACGTACTATCCAACCACTCCCCGTCCTAGGCACACTGACATCACCCCAACCCCTCTCAATTCCCCAACAACCCCCAATCCCTCCCGCCCCCAGAACAGGTTCCCAACCATAGTTACCCATCCAAATACAATACAATTAACCAACTTCTCTGATAGCCACTAGAGCCTCACAGCTAGTGTGAGTAAGAGGAGGTAGACCGGGGCCGAACGGGTGCAGAAAGTGTTCCCAACAGAAGTCCTAGCCCAGTCTCCACAGTGCCTCCCCAGACCTATCCCGCCCCCTGTAGACCCGCCCCAGCCCACCCCCGCCCCCACCATCAAGGAGCGTCGGGCAGTCCCCGAAAGATCCACGGCAGTCCCATCCCCCAGCGCAGAGTCAACAGTGCAGCATATCGCACCTCCAGCCCCCTGCAAGCCTACTTACTGTCAGCGGCACTTCAGGAATAGTTCAAGTGTCTAGTATGCCGTCCGCTGTCCCAGGCGTGACATGTGGCAGCACTGTCTCATCTTCCTCTTCCTCTGCCTCATCACTGCGCTGAGTGTCAGACCCTTTGTGGGAGCCCGACTCCCCAGCAGGGGCGATTACCAGAGCGCCGGAAATGGCAGAAACCGCCTGCAATGCTGCTTTCCGCTCCAACTCCGTCTGGGACGCCAGGGGGGAGCCCCTCCCAGTCAGCCGAGTCCTGGCACGTCGGCTTCGGCGAGGCTTCGGCGAAGACCTCCGCGACTCCCTTCCAGTGGAATGCGCCCCTGTCCCGGTTCTGTGCAGCTCCAACCAGCCCCACGCGGCGTCAGGGTCATTGAAAAAGAATGTTTTGCCGCCTAGTATGATCCGCAGGCGCGCAGGAAACAACAGCGCGTATTGAATACCTTCGTCCCTGAGAGCCTTTTTGATCGCCAGGAACGATGACCGGTGTCGCTGGACCTCGAAGGGGTAGTCCGGGTAGATGGAGACCGACGCGTTGTCCACCCGGTAGGGACCCTGAGTCCTGGCCTTTTGGAGTATAATGTCCCGGTCGTTGAAGTGCAGTAGACGCGCAACCACCGGGCGCAGCGGTCTCCCCGGGTCCAGGGGGCGGGCCGGGACCCTGTGCGCTCACTCCAACGTGTAGAACGGTGTTAGCCCCTCTGGCGCAACCACTTCTCGTAGCCAAGTCTCTAGGTAGGCAAGCATGTCGGTCCCCTCGATTTTTTCTGGCAGCCCCACCACCCGTGTGTTATTGCGGCGATTACGTCCCTCCGCATCCTCAGCCCTCTTCTCCAATAGCTGCACTCTCCATTTCAGATCATCCACGGCAGCCTCCGAAGCTTTCTGGGCTGGTGCCAGCTGTTCAAGCATGACCTCCGTCTGTTTGACTCGGTCAGCCAGCTTCCGGTGATCCCCCCCGAAGCAACCCCAGGTCTGTGGAAACTTGAGCTATGTCGCTCTGCAGCGCAATCCTCGTGTCCGAAATGGCTTGCAGGATCTGGTCCAGCTGTTTTTGCTGTAGGCCCCCCGATGGGTCCCCCGCCGCATCGCCATCCCTCTCGCCAGGCGTGTCCCCGGCCGCAGCAGTGGCGCCCTTCCTCGGGCGTGTCTTTCCCATCACTCCACTCAGGGGCGGCTCGTCCGGAGCCCCTCTGCCCCAACCTCCTGTTGCCCACGCTAAGCCGGATAGGGCCTCAATAGAGCTTGCCGCCTTCACGAGGGGCCCGTCCAGCTGCCAGGGGATCCCCACCGACCCAACACAGGGGACAGGGGGGGGCAGTCCACCCTCCGCACCTCACCCAGGCAGGTCAGCCAGTCTGCCCCGGCCGCAGGCCCACAGCGCTCCAGGAGGGCCCCACCGCCTCCACTCAGGGCCGGTCTCCGGGCTGGTCGTCTCTGTCCAGCACAGGGCGTCACCACACAAGTGGAGCCTCACAGCTCCCGCCGCCCCGGCACAGCAGTTCCAACAACTGGCGCCTCGCAATTGGACCCTCGCTCTTCGTCCCGTGGACTGGGGGCCGTCCACAACCCACAACCACAGGGTCCGCTGCAAGGGCTCCGGGGCTGCTCACTGACCTGCAGTCCCGGTGCCCGCACTCCGCCGTCTTGCCGCCGATGCCACCACCGCAGCGCCGCGTACGGGTCTCTGATGCTGACCCTCCGCTTCCGGTGCTCTCCGCCGGCGGCCCCGCACTTCCGGCCGGCGCCTCAGAGACGCCACTCCGATGCTCTGTCTGCAGGGTCAGGCCTCGCAAAATGGCCGGCGGCAGCACGCTCCACCGCTTTTCTTCCGGCGTCAGTCCAGCCGCAGCGGCCCCCGGCCGGCCGCAACACAGTGGGGGGAGTCGGGGGCGGCCAGGTCCGGCCCCCGGGAGACTCGCAGCAGGTCCGGGGCATCAGTGGTCAGGATAACGGCCAGGCTGGGTGTGGAGCTCGCGGCTCACGCGTCCATCCCCATCAGCCTCCAAGCCACGCCCCCAAAATTTGTTCCACACACTCTTGCATAATTTTCCAAAATTTTCCTCCATTTCTTCCACTTCACCGGGGGTTCCCCTGGATTTGACAGGAAAAACGGGGGTGCAGTTACATTTTGCATCTTCAACTAAATTTTTAAAACGTAAACGTTCTTTTCCTACAACTCCTTTAAATTACTTCCTAATCCACACACACCCAAAAAAAAAAAATGGAATAAATATACAATCCTTAAAAAATTCTCTTGTCCAACATTTATTTACCTCTCCAAAAATAAAACCTCTTTTTTTTAAAAACAAAAATGTTCTTCTCTCTAATGTCAAAGGTGTGCCAATCACCGTGATGACACTTCCTTTCTTTTTTTTTTCTTTTTTTTTAACAACTCTTGACTTTATACCGTGTCCCACTTGTTCTCCTTTTGAAGATATTATTATACAACTTTTAATCCTTTCTAGTTGTCTTCCGTTGTGATTGATAGTACAACTTCCGCCCACACAGTCTTTTTGTTCCTTTTTTTTATTGGAAATTGGGCTTGTTTTATCAGAAACCCAAGAAAACACCCAAAATGGCCGCTTCCGTAAACCTTTCGACTTATTTCCAGAGGAATTTGGGCATATTTCTTCACGCAGCGTCGAACTTGTCTGCAGCCTTGTTTCTTTAGGCAATTGGGCTCAGCAATATGACGCGTCACACACCAGAAACTCAACCGGACCGCGTTAACTATTTTCTAAGCCACAACACCTCACCGGATCCAAAGAACAGCCGCACGTTCCAACGCCTCCTCTTCTTAAGTCAGGTACGAACTTCTTTTCCGTTTTTTCTCCGCATAAAACGCTGTCACGCACCAGTTCTTCGTTCAGGCTTTTATTCTTTTTTCCGATGTTGGGGTTTATTCTTGCGCATCCCACACGATCGTCGCCAGTGTAATAAAGGTCGGAACAGCCTTTATAATGTAGAATTTCTGCGAAGCTTTATTTAAGTAAACCCCATCCATCGACAAGCTCAAACCAATTGCCCGTCAAGAACCCTGCGAAACCCTGGTTCCACATTCGATGTTCGTACGTGGAACCAGAACATTATCACAGTATCCATTATATGTTTCATCTTCTGTTTGAAAGTGACTTGTCTGGACTTTCATATGCAGTAAATCACAATTTAAAAACTGGAATGCATCTGCAAAATGTAACTGCAAAGGATTTTATGGATAAAGTGCATCAGAGAGATGATCATTTAGAATCTCAGTTGATTAATCTGATGGCATGTCAGCGTGGGACTAATGAATATTGGTACCGTCAACATGGACAATTGAAATGTATGCTACGGAACTTGGGAACTCCTACATGGTTCGTTACACTAAGCTGTGCTGAGTATGCTTGGGATGATTTACTTGAATTTCTTCGAGAGGCAAATTCCAATATAAAAAATATTGAATACAAGGCACCTGGAGAATTGTGCTCTTTGGATCCTGTCAATGTATGCAGATATTTCAATCATAGATTTGATGCAATAAAAAGAATCCTCCTCTTGGAGAAGTTGTGGATTTCTTTTGGAGAAAGGAGTATCAAGCAAGAGGTGCTCCTCACATACATATGTTGTTATGGGTCAAGGACGCCCCCAAATTTGGAAAAGATTCAGATGAAACTGTTTTGTCTTTCATTGAAGATTATGCTACATGTGCTCTTCCAAATAGCAGAGAAGACAAAAACTTAAAACAACAAGTCTTACAATTTCAAAGCCACAGGTGTGGAAAATACTGTTGACGAAAGTACAAGTCAAAGGATAAGTTCTATACCAAATATCGTATTGGATTTCCACGTCCTGTATTATCCAAAGGAAGAGTGAACAGTTTTATGTCAGCTATGCGACATACCATCACAAGAAAGTCTCCGAAAAACACCTACAACTTAGGAAGAAGAATCAAAATATATAAATGACTACAATCCAGTTATTTTATCCATGTGGAACGCTAACATGGATATTCAGTATGTTGCGGACAATTCCATTGCTGTTGCTCGATATGTAACGTTTTACATTACTAAATCAGAAAAGACTGAATTGAAAGAAATGTGGGAAGAGATTTCTCACGAGAAGACTCTAAGTAAGAAATTATACAGTTTCAGTTTGAAGATGATATCGCATCGTGAAATTGGAGCATATGAATGTTCAGATCGGTTATCATCTGCAAGTCTGTATTCCAAAAGTAGAAGAATCATTTGGGTGAGTCTAGGTCTTGCAGGAATGCGAAATTGGGTACTGAAATCGGTTCAAGAAATTGAATATTTAGCAGAAAATGACCCAAAAAGTACAGATATTTTGAAAACGAATATGTTGGACACATACTATCCAAATAGAAGTCATCATCTTGAGAACATGTGTCTCTATGAAGTTCTGCAAAACTACACTTTTAAACAGAATACTACAGAGAACACCAACGATGGAAAATATGGAGTGATTGGTTCCGAAGGATGTCTGGTGAAACAAAGGAAAGGAAATTTAATTAATCACAGGAAACTGAGTTGCGACACTGCTGACAAAAGGAAATTTTACTATTTACCCCTTTTGCAAATGTTCAAACCATGGCGTTCAGAACTGGAATTACTTGGAGATTTTCCCAGCTATGAAGATTCATTTAATGCTTGTAAAGATAGCATACAATGCAGTGCTTTCGAAAATTATGTCAAAATGTTGAATGATGAAATTGATCAAGAAGCTATAATTACAGCTGAGATTGCTAGAGACAGTTCTCAAGACAGTCAAAGTTCTGCTGCACTGAGTCAAGATCCACTAGGACAACCAATTGTTGAAAATGAAGCAGCGATTGCAATGAGTGAGGTGGAAACAGCAATGTATCAAGCACAAGAAGATGCAATACAGTTAGGAAACTTGGAAGAGCAACTAAAAGTTGAACAGAAACAAATATATCAGCAAGTGAAAGAGCAGA
Organism: Triturus cristatus; assembly: GCF_964204655.1. NCBI lineage: Eukaryota > Metazoa > Chordata > Amphibia > Caudata > Salamandridae > Triturus > Triturus cristatus. The sequence goes on along the minus strand of NC_140584.1, from coordinate 645,623,232 downwards.
TTGACCATGGATTACTTCATGAAAAGAGCGGGTGCTCATGTACATCATTTCAACCTATCCGAATGTATGTGAGTGGTCAAGCTGGAACAGGAAAAAGTTTTTTAATTAAAGTAATTACAAGTTATCTGCAGAAAACAACTGATTCACATTTGTCTTGTGTTGTCCCTGCTCAAACTGGGTTGGCAGCTCATAACATTAAAGGAATTACTTTACATCATTTACTAATGCTGTCAGTAGAGCATGAGAACACATTGGAATACCACAAGCTATCTGGAGAAGCTTGTTGTGAAGTTTCAAGAGTCCTGAAGAAAATGAAACTTCTCATTATTGATGAGGTGAGCATGGTCTCAAACTTGATGCTTGCCTTTGTGCATTTAAGAATGCAGCAAATTCTTAAAACAGAGTAATAAGTGTTATTTGGAGGAAAACACGTCATAGTTTTTGGAGATCTACTGCAACTGACTCCAGTAAAAGGACAACCGGTATTTAAAACACTTGCCCATGAAGATACCAGAAAGTCTCTTGGAAGTGTTGGTAATGTGAACATTTGGAGTAATTTTGAATACAAAGAACTGACAACAAATATGCGACAGGCAAATGATGCTGAATATGGAAGTATTCTTCAAGATATAAGAATTGGAATTCTTTCAAAACAAGGGAAAGAAGCTTTGGAGAGTCGATTACTTTGCAATGTCTTTCCAAATGAAAATGTAGTTCCTGCAAAAGTGTACGTGGAAATTGCTAAAATAAGTCAGTTATTTGCTTAATGCCAACACTGCGCGAGTGTTCAATATTCAACGAAGAATTATTGAAACTGGAAAATGAAGAAATTGTAAAAATGGAAGCCATCGATAAAATACTGCATGAAGGAATCACTATTATTTTGACGGGAAAGTTGAGATCAAAACTGGATTGTTTAGAAAAAAAAATATCTAAAACTGCTGGTTTAGAAAAGACACTATGGTGCCGATCACGATCCGGCAAAAAATTCCCCCGTGCGACTCGTATCGGGTCTTTTTACCGTACGAATCGTACAAGTGCCGTACGAACTGGCAATCACGATTCGCATGGTAAAAAGTCCATACGAACCGCACTGGGAATCATTCCCCACACGTCCTCGGGTCGGAAAATGTGTCCGACACGTCCTCGGACGATTTACCTTACAAACGTGAAAAGCCAAGTCCGACCGAGGAATCACGATCCATCCCGTGCGTCCGAGCGTACAACCGTATGGAAAAAACACCGTCCGCACCGAACACCTATAGCAACCATGGAGACATGTGCCCGCATACGCGCCCAACACTCCCCCCAGCCCCCATACGTCCGACACGTACCCCCCGTATATGTATACCCCCACCCGTCTAGGTACACCCCAGTACGTTCCAGTCGCACCCCCACCCCAGTACGTGTCGTACCCCCCGTGTACCTACACCCCAGTACGTTCGAGCCCCACCCCCACCCCAGTACGTGTCATAGCTCCGTCTACCTACACCCCAGTACGTTCCAGTCGTACCCCCACCCCAGTACGTGTCGTACCCCCCGTGTACCTACACCCAGTACGTTCGAGCCACACCCCCACCCCAGTACGTGTCATAGCCCCGTCTACCCACACCCCAGTACGTTCCAGTCGTACCCCCACCCCAGTACGTGTCGTACCCCCGTGTACCTACACCCCAGTACGTTCGAGCCACACCCCCACCCCAGTACGTGTCATAGCCCCGTCTACCCACACCCCAGTACGTTCCAGTCGTACCCCCACCCCAGTACGTGTCGTACCACCGTCAATGTACACCCCCCCACCCCTGTACGTGTCGTACCACCGTCAATGTACACCCCCCCACCCCTGTACGTGTTGTACCACCGTCTATGTACACCCCAGTACGTTCCAGTCGTACCCCCACCCCAGTACGTGTCGTACCACCGTCAATGTACACCCCCCCACCCCTGTACGTGTCGTACCACCGTCAATGTACACCCCCCCACCCCTGTACGTGTCGTACCACCGTCAATGTACACCCCCCCACCCCTGTACGTGTCGTACCACCGTCTATGTACACCCCAGTACGTTCCAGTCATACCCCCACCCCAGTACGTGTCGTACCACCGTCAATGTACACCCCCCCACCCCTGTACGTGTCGTACCACCGTCTATGTACACCCCAGTACGTTCCAGTCGTACCCCCACCCCAGTACGTGTCGTACCACCGTCAATGTACACCCCCCCACCCCTGTACGTGTCGTACCACCGTCAATGTACACCCCCCCACCCCTGTACGTGTCGTACCACCGTCAATGTACACCCCCCCACCCCTGTACGTGTCGTACCACCGTCTATGTACACCCCAGTACGTTCCAGTCGTACCCCCACCCCAGTACGTGTCGTACCACCGTCAATGTACACCCCCCCACCCCTGTACGTGTCGTACCACCGTCTATGTACACCCCAGTACGTTCCAGTCGTACCCCCACCCCAGTACGTGTCGTACCACCGTCAATGTACACCCCCCCACCCCTGTACGTGTCGTACCACCGTCTATGTACACCCCAGTACGTTCCAGTCGTACCCCCACCCCAGTACGTGTCGTACCACCATCAATGTACACCCCCCCACCCCTGTACGTGTCGTACCACCGTCTATGTACACCCCAGTACGTTCCAGTCGTACCCCCACCCAAGTACGTGTCGTACCACCGTGAACCTACACCCCAGTACGTTCGAGCCCCACCCCCACCCCAGTACGTGTCATACCCCCGTGTACCTACACCCCAGTACGTGTCGTACCAACGTCAATGTACACCCCCCCACCCCTGTACGTGTCGTACCACCGTCCATGTACACCCCAGTAGTTCCTGGCGCACCCCCAACACAACCTCCTAAGTACGGAGCGCACCCCATGCCCCAACATCACAACCGCATGTACGAGTCGTACAAAGCCACACACAAGGACATAATCGTACAACCAAATGGCCCATGTACACACCGTACACACGCTCAAAACGCACGTACACAACAAGGACAAAACAAAACAACACAAGAATACACCATTCGAAAGGCACACAGCCACTAAACATGGCCAACAACCACTAAAATAACACAATCACTGACCTGCAACTGTCAAAAACAAACAGAGGCCCAATACACCACCACTCCTTATAACACACCCACCCAAAATTCAAACACTGCCACACCCACCCATGGACCAATAAAAAGGGCCCACACACACAAACCATGAGCCTTTGCAACAGACTCACTGCTGCCAGACACCACAGAACCAGACTACAAGCTACACCACACCTTACACTTGCACACCTTCACACGACCACCCTCACAAACACCCTCTCATCACATTCACACACACACACAACCATCCACACCCCCCCCAACATCCACACACCCCCCACACCCACACCATCCCCACCCACACCCCTCACCATGCCCACTACCAAGAATCCAAAGTTCAGTCACCGAGAGTTGGAGGTCCTTGTTGATCAAATCCTCAGAGTTGAGCCACAGATCTTTGGAACATTGGTCAGAAGCACCAGCCAGGCAGCCAAAACAGCCATGTGGCAGACCATCGTCGATGCTGTGAATGCCGTTGCGGACACCAGGAGGACCAAGCAGGATTGCCAGAACAGGTGGTACGATCTGCGGAGGAGGGTCAGAGCCAAGAGGCAGGAGGAACACGACCAGGCCAACGCCACCGGAGGAGGGCCCTCCCGCAGACCCGTACAGTACCATCCCTGGGAGGAGAGGGTGATGGCCATACTGCCGGTGGAGGCAGTTGAAGGAGTAGAAGGACTCCGAGACCCGGGTGAGTACACAAACAACGCACCACACATGGGGGGGAACTGCAACCACAACCAAAATTACTAACAGGCACGCAACCACCACAAGCCATCGCATGACTCAACCACACTCCATGAGCAGGCACATGCCACTGCTGCCACCATGCCCCATGCACCCAGCTGGACAATGTCAAGTCACAGGCCACAGAAGACAACAACACATGACACGGTAACCCGGATGGCGGGAGGCTGGGCACAAAAAATCACATAGTGCGACTCCAAAGCAGACAACAATGCCCTCTGCCCATATGGCCTAGGTCACAGCCAGACAAACACTGTGTCCCAACACAGGAATGACTTGCCAGCAAATGGCGGACGCCTTGCATCAACACATGGGGGTGAAGGCACTGTTTTGCACATGACAGCAGCTAATGAACAGCCAACATTGTGAAAGAGTGGCAGCACACACCACCACAGCAGCAGCGCACAGACACACAGCAGACAAAATGGGTGCCTGGAGATCAGAAACAAACTCACATCAACAGGCCAAGGGCCACTCAAAGATCTGCCAACAGTGTGTGCCCAGGAAGCTGGGCCAAGGTGACAGAGGGTGACACACGGAGGGAGGGAGAGGGGGACAGAGAGGGAGGGAGAGGGGGACAGAGGGAGGGAGAGGGGGACAGAGATGGAGGGAGAGGGGGACAGAGAGGGAGGGAGAGGGGGACAGAGAGGGAGGGAGAGGGGGACAGAGAGGGAGGGAGACGGACAGAGGGAGGAGGCTGACACACGGAGGGAGGGAGAGGGGGACAGAGAGGGACGGAGAGGGGGACAGAGAGGGAGGGAGAGGGGGACAGAGAGGGAGGGAGAGGGGGACAGAGAGGGAGGGAGAGGGGGACAGAGAAGGAGGGAGACACAGGGAGAGCAAATCAGTCCTTTGGTGTGTGGGAATGTCTGCTCGTCAGCAGGTGGACTGCGTGCATGTAGACAAGGGTGGCCAGTGCCAGAACCCCCCCTCTTCATCATGGCAAAACGCAGGGCCATGTCCCAACCTGTACACGAGCACAAGGACAGCCACCTGCATCATATAAGTGTGTGGATCCACTCCATGTGCACATGTACAGTGCTACAAGGAAGGCGCAAATGCATGGCTCGCCACACCTGCACACTCCACTGCTGACTGCAGTCACACTTGACGCAGCAAGTAAGACTGTGCCACACATAGTTAAAGGGGCCAAATTGGTGCCCAAGGGACACACCCATGCACAAGTGCACTGTGAGTGGAATGCAAGACAGATCCTAATTCCAAGAGGAAATGTGCCAACTTTGAAACGGATGAAACATGGATGTTGCATGGACCAAAATTAACATTTTCTCTCTCACACACAGGTCAACGTCGTGCTGCACCCCCCAACACTGGGGGGGAACACTCACAGGACCCGGATCTGCAGGAGACCGATCCCACCGGCAGCGACCACTCTCACCACTCTGCGGACGACCCCGACCGACCTGGCCCCTCTGGTGTCCAACCACCTGCAGCACCTGCGTCAGGTACAACCGTGCCAACCACCACCCCCACTCCTGCCACATCCCAGGAGACACCCAGGATCCCTGCCCCAACACCACAATGCAGCCAGGCTCGCCAGGAGGGACACGGTGTCCCGGGCACCCAGGAGGAGGCAGGCGACAACGCCAATGCCACCCCTCAGGGGTCCCGGAGACCCGATGTGCCCACAAGTGCAGGCCAGACGCAAGTGGGCAGGGGTGGTGGGAGTGGAGGACGGCGGAGGCGCGAGCCTGACCAGTTGGCTGGGGATCCGGTATTTTCCCATGTCCGTAACATCCTGGACTCATACCGGCAGGACACCACGGGCATGGCCCAGGCCCAGGTTGTGTCCGTCCTCGAGGGGATCAAGGTCCAGCAGGCCCAGCAACATGCGGAGCTAATAGCCTGTCTACAGGTACACCAACGGCGTCCCAGGGGATTCACGCTACACTCCGTCGGATGGCCGACACCATGGCCGACCCTCCCTGTGCCAGAAGGCGGAGAACATCACCACCCACAGGGAGGGATCAGGAGGAGGAGGAGGAAACATCCGACGGAGCATCCCAGACGTCGTCACGGCCTGCTGCTGAGGTTCCCCGCAGGAAGCCGGGTCGTCCACGGAAAGGACCGTGAGGGTGGCTGCTACATCACCATCTCCCAGGACACCTGGCCTGGCACCTGGCCCACTGGAGCAACAGCATCACAGCATCAAGAGACATTCTCTGCCACATGGCCCTGCTGGTCACTGGCTGACCAATGTTGACAAAGACTGTGGCATGGACTCTGAGGATTTCCAATGGCAAGGACACCAACTCCCCTACTGAACTTTGGATTCCCTAATCCCGGAAAGCCCCTCACTTTGTCCCCCCCCCCCCAATAATAAATCACACTATTAAGAGTAGATGCCTGCTGGTAGCATTATTACCTAACATGTGTCTTGTACAGTCTAAACATGCCTGAGTCATCTGTTCACTTCAACCATCCACACCCTGGGGCCTGAGTCTGGCACAGGACACATGGGTCACAGTTTATTAGGCAAGACAGACATGGAGCACCATACACACCCGTGATGGTCAGAACCAGCTGAGGGGGTGGCCGAACAACCGTGCTGACAGACACATTGAGTACAGCAACAGTCATGCGCAGAGGTCAGGGATCCTGGCCAGTGTCCTGGGGGGCACCCAGGTATGTGTAGACAGGTGGCAGAACCATGTCCTGCAAGCTTGAGTCCGGTGGATGCAGAGAATGGGGTCATGGACAACGTTGGATGCATGGGGATGGCACATGTCACAATACCCACACAGTCATGGACATCATGCCCAATACACAGTCTCAGCACACACACACATCTTGCATCTTGCCACTCGACACATTGACACATAGCCACAATCAGGGAATACCATGCCAGACATGCAGGATGCACCGTGCCAACACACCAGCATTGACTGAGAAGAGGCACCTTGGAGGCATAGGGACACCTTTATTAGTCATGTTTTTGGGATTGCAGAGGCAACTTGAAGTACACATGAACACATCATGTGGAGTAACATGTGGGTCCAACACTGGCACCCCCCTTCTGCAGCACAAATGCGTGATAGCCATGGAACTGGCACACAAGCGTCGGCTAACAGCTAAACACCCACAGCTGCTCACGGAGAGCCTGCCATACACCATAGATCCGCTGATGTGGAAGTCCCACGCCATGTAAAGACAATGTTAACCGTATGTGTCCGAGGGCAGTGTCACACACATTGATGCCATCATCACAATCCACTATCCCATCACTGATGACTGACAACCAGGCAGCCCATCTATTCAGGTGTACCCAGCTGCATGTCGTGTCCCATGGGGATGCCACATGTCTGCAGAGGAACCAAACCCCGACCGGGGCAGTGTGCACACATCGTGAACAACTGCCACACCCAATACACCCCAGATGCATCCCTTACCCCATGGAGACTTCCAAACGTGTCCGTGCCTGTAACGCTGAGTCAGCCCACGATGTCATGTCCATGAGGAATAGCAGTGCCACAACAATGCAACCAGCAAACGGCATGCGCAGGTACCTGGGGAAGAGAGACACACAAGAAGTCAGCCACAAAAAGCACAGCCACTTGCATGCGCATTTACTCGACACATGTATGGATGACAACATGCTAGGTCACAATTATGACTGGGGAAATACTACCATCACTGCCACCATCACTCCAGTGACACACCCACACACACCTCTGACCCACGAGCCATACATGCAGGTGGAGACACACATCACAACGCATGCCACACGGGGACCAATGCGTGCACACTCAGACCCTGGTACTCACCACTAAGCAAAGAAGTCGCGTATGAGCCGAGTCCGGATGTCCTCTTGCGGCTCCACATCCTCCACATCACTAGCCCCATTGCCAAGCCCTTCGTCCTCCACGGGTGGATGGTCCTCGTCATGTTGATTCAGGATGAGTGGCACAGCTCTTTCAACTGCCATGTTGTGCAGCATGCAGCAGACCATGAAGATCTTGCAGACCTTCGCCGGGGCATAAGGGAGTGCACCGCCGGTCTTGTGGAGGCACCGGAATCGGCTCTTCAGCATGCCAAACGTCCTCTCTATCACTCGCCTTGTCCGGCCATGGGAGGTGTTATAGCGGAGCTGGGCCGGCGTGATGGGGTTGCGGAGAGGTGTCAGCAGCCAAGGCATGTTGGGATAGCCAGCGTCCCCTACATGGGAAGCACATGGACATCGTTAGAACTGGTGAAGCGGTCGTGCTGGTCGGCTATACAGAATACAGGACAGACAGACTGTACCCACCAACAACACATGCCCGTTCGTTGCGGAGCTGCATCATCATATCAGGCATCCCGCTACGCCTCATGATGTAGGCATCGTGTGCTGATCCTGGGAAACGAGCACAGACATGTGAAATCACCATATTGGACAGACACACCACAAGGGCATTGATGGAGTGGTAGTGCTTCCGATTGCGGTACGCCACCTCCCGTGCGTGTGGTGGTACCAAACCTACATGTGTCCCATCTATGCGTGCAGACCCATAGTGATAGAGAGCGTACATGCGTGTGTATGGTCCGTAACACTACGGGTACGCATACGCGTGCAGACCCATAATGATAGAGAGCGTACATGCGTGTGTACGGTCCGTAACACTACGGGTACGCATACGCGTGCAGACCCATAGTGATAGTGAACGTAGGCATGCATGTACGGGCCGTTGCCATGCATTTGGGGTGCCCTAGGGCCCCGAAACGCGCCGTACCTGTGTGTGATGCTCAAAATTACATTGGGGACAAGTATTAAGGCCTACATGCATGCTGGTTGTCATGGAGACCAAGTTCAAATTTCGAAATTGTTCTGGAAGGTGCACAGCAGAAGTCAGTTGGAATTATTCTACTTTGTTGCAATGTGTTTGTGGGGCTGACATCATGCAGGAGAATGAAACCGATAGAGAACCCACAGACTGCTAGGTTTGAAGGGATTGGTGGAAACATAGGATGCAAATGTGAGTGACCAATCACTCTGTACTCCTGTGCATGAGACTGGGCAGAAGGGCACATATAAGGCAGCCAGGTCCCATGAGGGAGCACTTGCCTGCACATCTTTGCATTCGTCGACCCAGCTGCTGCTACTGATTCCCTGGAACCATGTCAAGGGCTGTGGAGAGGACACAGCCATTCACCCTGGAGGAGAACATGGCTCTGCTGGATGTGATCCTCCCACAGTACTCCATGCTGTATGGGCGACCAGGGTATCAGGTGAGTGCATAGGCCACTGCCACAGACTGTCCCTATGTTGTGACTGTGACCTCTGCCATTGCGTCCAGGTGTAACACACATGCCATGTACTGTCGGGGGGGTCCCAGGGGGGGGGTGCCAGATGTCTCCCAGCAGTGCCCTGAGACAGGAGGGGTGGGGGCCTATCACTCACAGCAGTGCCCTGAGACAGGAGGGGTGGGGGCCTATCACTCACAGCAGTGCCCTGAGACAGGAGGGGTGGGGACCTATCACTCACAGCAGTGCCCTGAGACAGGAGGGGTGGGGGCCTATCACTCACAGCAGTGCCCTGAGACAGGAGGGGTGGGGGCCTATCACTCACAGCAGTGCCCTGAGACAGGAGGGGTGGGGGCCTATCACTCACAGCAGTGCCCTGAGACAGGAGGGGTGGGGGCCTATCACTCACCGCAGTGCCCTGAGACAGGAGGGGTGGGTGTGATGCACAGTGTGAGCCTTGATCATTGATTGTGACATTGCCATCATTCCACCTGTGTACCCACTGTGGCACGTAATGCTTTTTCCCTCACCAGGGGATGATGTCCCTATGACAAAGGTGCAATGCGTTGGCTGCATGACATGCCTTGTTGTAACCAGCTAATTTGTACCCATATGTCTCTCTGTGACATGTGGCTGGTGTATTGATGTGGTGTCACTTGTTCCTCCTCACAGGTAGGCGCCACTGCCAAGGAGCAGATCTGGCTGACCGCCGTCAGTGCCGTGAGGGGTGTGGATGGTCGGAGGCGGAGCCTGCCCCAGGTGAGGAAACGCTGGCAGGATATCCGGTGCTGGACGCGGAGGATTGCACGGCTCCTGCTGGGGGACTCACCTGAGAGCCACAAGAACCGCGGCCGCCGCCGTCTGAGCCACCTCCACAGGCGTGTGCTGCCGGTGGTCTTTCCAGACCTGGAGAGGCGCTTACAGGCGATGCAGCAGCCGGAAGGGGGTAGGTACATGTGTGTTTGTTGTGTGTCACCGGCATTTGTAAGGGCACAGTAGCATGAATTCACTGGCAGGGTTTAAAGGTGCTGTGCAGATCCTGTTTGCCCCAGTATAGCGCTGTGCCCCTGCCACCCTTCCCCTCCTTGCAATGTGTTCCCTGGTCTGTGTGTAGTCACTCCTTCACAAGGTAATGTAGGCTGGCGCTTTGTCCACGAGAGCAATGACTGTAGCATCATGTGTGGGGGTGGTGTGTAACAGGTTGTGGGACCTTGCCTGTGCACTGTCAAGTTCACTGCATGTGGGTTCCATGTCAGTTGGCACTGATGCTGACTCCAGACATGGGAGTTGGTCTCTCATGTGTCATGCCTTACAGCGCGCATGTCCTATGTAGTGGCCTGTGACATGATGTGCATGAGTGTGCGATACACATAGTGCAGGGATGGTGACGTGTGTTGCAGTCATTACCATTCAGTAGCATGTAGTTGCGTGCCCACTACTGTCCCCTGGGGCACCTTTTCCTCAGTGGTGTATGTGTCATCATTAACGTGGGCAATCTCAGTGTCTACAGCGTAGGTTGTGCTCTGTGCCATTGTCCCCTGTCACCATGTATATAGACATGCTATTTTGTACAGGTGTCCACTGTGCAGCCTGACCTGATTGTCCTTCTTCATACTCACAGTTGCCAGTGCCTGTGTGTCTTGTTATACTCATCTGAGGATGGGCACTGGTACCTCATTATTTGTACAGGCGCACCTTGGCTGTTTGGCGTACACTCTTGCTTTTTGCCTGCCCCTGTGTGTATCACCCAGACTATGAGATGTTGGTGCCACCTGTGTCTCAACAATTTGCCTCGTGTAGGGTCTTGTTGGGGCGGGCAATGCCTATGTGTCAAATCCTGATTTCTACTTGCTGGGTCTGGGCAGTGTGTGATGTGTCTGGACACACACGCAATGTGCAGTGACCGAGTCATGTTGGGCATGTTTTCAGCATTACCTATGCAGCATGTGTCTCAAGTTCATGGATATGGTCCCTGGTCATCGGTATTTTCGCCAACGCTGTGTGGTGCAGATGCAGTGCTGGATTGTCCCCAGGGCCTGGGTGCTATGTCAGACTCCGTTTCCTGTGTTTAGCTATTGTCTCATGCTCTCCATGGTATTTCAGTGGCATGGTGGCTCAACCAACTGTGTGTTTCATGCCCTACATCGGTACCTTGTTCAGTAGATGTTAGGGATCTTCCTTTTCAGGCTATGCAATGTTACCTATGTAGATTGGACTCATGTGACAGATGTGTACAGGTGTCTGATTAATTTCTGTCTCTCCACCCTGCCCACAGCATCGTCGGGGGACACAGAGGGAGACATGGACACAGACCAGGCGGAGGGACCGAGCACCAGTGCCAGCCGTGACATCGGGTCTGGCACATCGAGTGGGACAGAGGCGGAGGAGAGTGTGGCCGAGGACCTGTCGACTGGCACATCAGACTACGAAGCTGACAGGTCCGAGGAGGATGTCTCCGAGTGGGCGGAGGCTGCACCAGCAGCTGACAGCGGAACAACACCTCGCCCCGCCCCCTCAGTTTCCATCAGCCACCTCCCACTTGCTCGTGTCCCTTCCCAGCGTGCCCGGTCACAGCATGTCTCCTTCCTGCCAGGCACCGCACCCCCTGCCCCTGTCTCCACTGCTGCCGCCAATGCAGAGTCTGTGGACATCCAGCGGCAACTGCAGGTTGGTCAGGCTGCGATCCTTAATGTCCTCCATGCCCACGGCAAAACCCTCACCAACATCGAGGCTTTCTTGGAGGGCATTCATTCATCGCAGGCTGACCAACGCAACTTGCTGAGGTCCATCGACTCCACACTGACTGCAGCAGTGGGTCTCCTGCAGCGCGACCTCCCCCCACCTACCCCTGCCCCATCCACACTTCCCACTCCCATGCCTGTCCCACGTACACCCAGACGTCGGCATGCACCCACATCAACGGACACGGGCACCACACCAGCAGGGAAGGTCCACCGCACTCCTCCTGACACGCACACACAGGGTGAGGTAGGCACACCCACTGGGTCGGGGGGCAAACGTGTGACACGCAGCCATAGTGGGAGTCCGCATTCCACCCAGTCCACTCCCTCCAAATCCCCTCCCCTCAGCTCTCCTGGCCACATCTCCCCCAAGGACTCCTTCATGGCCGCTCTGTCCCTGAGCCCCACAGTTACACCACCACGCAAGCGGTCAAGGAGGTCCCCGGTCAGGGTGGTTGAGTCTCCCCCCCTGTCTCCACCCTCCCCCGGTGGCGCTGCGACCCATCCCTCTGACCCCCCCCCCCTCCTTGGGGCCTGAGGTCCCTTCGGGTGCAGGGGACTCCCTGGAGGACCTTGCAAAGGTGTGTAGTGCCATCCTGGCCTCCGCCTTTGGCACTGACCCACCCCCTGTGGTGGAGTCCTCCATCCCTGCACCCACAACGCCGCCCCTTTGCCCTGATGTCCCTGCGGTGCCTGTTGCTTCCCCCCCCCCTGATGCCCTCACCAGTGTGGAAGACGATGCCATTTGACTGTGCAGGCAAGGTAGGGGACACGCATCCCACTGTGTCCCCCATCCAGCTGAGAATCATTGACTGCCCTATGGGCTTTGGGAAGATTGAACTGCCTGCGATCCACGGACATTGTGCTCATGCTGATTAAAGCTTAATTTTGTTTTCATTATCACACTTCTGCTATGCTGGTATTGGTGTTGGTGGGGCTGCTACATGGTTTTGGGTGGTGTGTAAGGGTTTGGGTGTGTGGGATATGTAGTAGTGTACTGCTCATTGGTGGGACCCTATGATCTGTGTGCCATCACAAGGTGTTGGCTAACTTTCTTTGTTCATGTAAGCAGTTACTGCATGGTGCACTTGTCCCAGGGTGTATTCCTTCCTCTGTGTACCCAGCTTTCTTCCCTGCAGGGTGTTCCCAATGTTTAGCGCAGAGCTGTGTCTACATGAGCTGTGTGTGTGACGGAGCCCTTCTACTTTGGCCATGCATGCAGGGCCATGTCTCCACCTGCAACAATCGTGGCATCCTTGATGATCACTGTACTTGTGTGTGGAGTCTGTTGACATGAGTTCATGGGGACATGTTCCCTTGTAGCCAGTATGCATGTGGATAATTCTGGCCTCACACACATGTGTTACACCCCTCCTGTCTCAGGGCACTGGTGGGAGGACTCCACACCCACCCCTCCTGTCTCAGGGCACTGCTGGGAGGACTCTGCACACACCCCTCCTGTCTCAGGGCACTGCTGGGAGGACTCCACACCCACCCCTCCTGTCTCAGGGCACTGCTGGGAGGACTCTGCACACACCCCTCCTGTCTCAGGGCACAGCTGGGAGGACTCCACACCCACCCCTCCTGTCTCAGGGCACTGCTGGGAGGACTCCACACCCACCCCTCCTGTCTCAGGGCACTGCTGGGAGTGATAGGCACCCACCCCTCCTGTCTCAGGGCACTGCTGGGAGGACTCTGCACACACCCCTCCTGTCTCAGGGCACAGCTGGGAGGACTCCACACCCACCCCTCCTGTCTCAGGGCACTGCTGGGTGGACTCTGCACACACACCTCCGATTTCAGGATATGTACGCTTGGCACATACACGGTGGGGGTACGCTCAATGCATTCGAGGTGAGGGTACGAGTCTACTTGCACTGGTGTGGTGGGGGTACGCTCCATGCATACGCGGGTGGGGGTACGGGTCGTACTTACACTGTTGGGCTGGGGGGTATGCTCCTTGCATTCGCGGGTGGGGGTACGGGTCGTACTTACACTGTTGGGGTGGGGGTACGGTCCGTGAGTCCGCGGGTGGGGGTACGGGTCGTACTTACACTGTTGGGCTGGGGGGTACGCTCCTTGCATACGCGGGTGAGGGTTCGAGTCGTACTTGCACTGTTGGCATGGGGGGTACGCTCCATGCATACGCGGGTGGGGGTATGGGTCGTACTTACACTGTTGGGCTGGGGGGTACGCTCCATGCATACGCGGGTGGGGGTACGGGTCGTACTTACACTGTTGGGCTGGGGGGTACGCTCCATGCATACGTGGGTGGGGGTGCGGGTCGTACTTACACTGTTGGCATGGGGGGTACGCTCCATGCATACGCGGGTGGGGGTACGGGTCGTACTTACACTGTTGGGCTGGGGGGTACGCTCCTTGCATACGCGGGTGAGGGTTTGAGTCGTACTTGCACTGTTGGCATGGGGGGTACGCTCCATGCATACGCGGGTGGGGGTACGGGTCGTACTTACACTGTTGGGCTGGGGGGTACGCTCCATGCATATGCGGGTGGGGGTACGGGTCGTACTTACACTGTTGGGCTGGGGGGTACGCTCCTTGCATACGCGGGTGAGGGTTCGAGTCGTACTTACACTGTTGGGCTGGGGGGTACGCTCCTTGCATACGCGGGTGAGGGTTCGAGTCGTACTTACACTGTTGGGCTGGGGGGTACGCTCCATGCATACGCGGGTGGGGGTAGGGTCCGTACATATCCGTCCCCACGCTATGTGATGTTTGTGCGGCCCGTACCCAGGCCTTTGCCACGTGGGTGCGATCCGTCCCGCCATTGTTGGGGTGACGTGTGTGGGCGTGGTCCGACTCGTACCCACGCTCTTCAGGCGTGGGTACGGGACGTACCTGTCTGGTTGTGTTGCCGGTTCGCGTGGTGACGGACTTCCGTTGTGGCGGTCGCTGGCTTATCAGGACACGCCCCCACCCCCTCGTGGTGACCAGGGCATGGGAGTCAGGTATGTCCAGGCCATGTGTGGTGTGTGACTTATGTGGTTGTTTTGTGGCCTGCCCTGGTCCTGCCACCCCCACCCCACCCCACTTTCCCCCCTCCCTTAGTTATTCTGACCTTCTGCGGCGTCTGCGTCGTAACCTGTAGAGGAGGTGGACTGCTATGAGGGCAGGGATGACTCGTAGGTTCGGGTCCATGTCTGTCCGTCGCGTACTGGTACTCCTTGCTCGCGTCGTCCTGTCGCGTACGGGTCCTCCTTGATCGCGTCGTCCTGTCGCGTACGGGTCCTCCTTGGTGGCGTCGTCCTGTGTGTCCGTCACGTACTGGTCCTCCTTGTTCGCGTCGTCGTCTGTCCGTCGCGTACTGGTGGTCCTTGTTCGCGTCGTCCTGATTTCCCGGCAGTTTTTGGCTGCCGCAAAATATTCACCGTGCGGGGTGACGTCGGTGCGAATCGTGATTGTTGGGTCGTGAATGGCTGGCTGCGAGCGTCCCGACGTCAGGTCGGCGCTTTCCCGGATCGCATTGGTAGGTGTTTTTTTGTTCGGTCGGGCTTTTTTACGATTCGTACGGTAATGGTGTACCCGTGCGAATCGTGATTCCTTGTTTGTGAAAATTGACGACCGGGTACGCGTCGGGCGGAGATTGTGCTCCGTCCGACGGTTCGTACCCGGTTTTTGCAGGATCGTGATCGGCACCTATATGCGTGTGTAAACTGTCGGGTAATTTTAAGGCGTAATTTGGATGTAGAGAAAGGTTTAGTTAATGGTGCAATGGGCAAAGTGGTGGATTTTGTGAATTATCAGAAAAAAGAAGGAATTGAATTTTTAAAAATTACATTTGATCAGATTGATGAAGCTAAAGAAATTGGTCGTTGTTCAGTTCGTTTTTTGCTTGTTAAATATATATATGTCCATAGGAAACAATTTCCATTTTCTCTGGCATATGCAGTGACTATTCATAAACCTCAAGGATTAAGTGTAAACAGTGCATTGGTGAACATTGGATCTACCGTATTTAAAGAGGGTATGGCATATGTTGCTTTGTCGCGAGTCAGAACATCATCTGGTTTGTTTTTGATTGATTTTGATGAGACAAAGTTTACTGCAGATGCAAACTGTGTAAAAGAATATAATAGGTTAAGACGGGTGTATGCTCCAAATTTAGGTCAATATCCTGTATTTGAAAAGCGTGTGGTTGGTCGAAACAGAAGGTTAGAGAATATCTGTTCTGAAGGTGTCAAGAAGGGAAAAGAACAAGATAATGTTGTGATTGCAGGTAAAAAGAAATTGGACATTGTTGGTTATCAGTTTGAAAATAGTTCTGGTGTCAACTGCTATGCTAATGTAGTGGTCAATGTTGTTTTTTATCTTGAAGGTTTGCAAGAACAAATTATGCAGAATCGGCAAAAAAGATTTTGTTCTCTGTTGCATTCTGTTTCTGAAAAATTGACAACAGATAGAAGTAAAATACAATCTGTTTCAGATATTCATAGTCTTTTGGATGTGTGTTCTGGTTCTACACAATTTACACAAAATATCCAACAAGATGCTCAGGAAGTTTTAATGTATATGCTTACCATTTTTGAAAATGAAGGTGTAGAAATAGAAAAAATTTTTGGCCTTTCTTACAAATGGGAACATTATTGTGAAAATTGCATGTATACAAGTAGCACTAATGTATTTAATATTATCAGACTGTAAATCAGTGTCTTTCAATAAATTGGTTAAAGGTGCAATTCAAAACATGGAGTATAGTCAATGTAAATCAGAGATGTTATCCACATTATTCCTAACAAAATATGGAAAATACATAATTTTAATGATGCAACGTTGTACAGCTGACGGAAGAAAATTGGATACTTTAATAAAGCAATTTCTAGCAGCACAAATATCACTATCAGGAAGGATTTTTGTAGCAATTGCAACAATTTTCCATGATGGTCCTTCCACAACATCTGGACATTACACTGCCTATCTAAAATGTGACAAAGGCTGGACACTTTGGGGCCAATTCCGATCCTGTAAAAAGGCCCTACGAATCGTCGTACGGAGCCTTTTCTCCGTACGACTCGTACCCAGTAAACTGTCCGTACAACCTAGGAAGTACGATTCGTACAGAAAGCCTATTTCCGTACGAATCGTACAAAAGACCGCACGGGTAAAAGAACCCTACGAATCTGATCCGGAACAGCCTGTACGCGACGAGCGTACGTATGTAAGCAGCGTTTTATGGCCCAGCAAGTATGATTCGTCCCTACGGCACTCCGTACGGCTCTTTTTTTACTGGAGCCAATAACAGCCGTAAAAGCTGAGTCCCCAGGGGTACGAGTCGTACAGGCCCCTGCGTATATATGCACTGTACCCCCCACCCCGCGTATCTACGCACCGTACACCCCACCTGCGTATGTACGCACGATACCCCCAGCGCGTAGGCGCTGGGGGTACGGTGCGTACATACGCGGGTGGGGGGTATGGTGCGTACATATGTGGGTGGGGGTACGGTGCGCACATATGCGGGTGGGGGGGCCTGTGCGACTCGTACCCCAGGAACAACTTTTCCCAGGCTACGTACAAAGTTCGCTTCGTAGCGGGTAGAGTAATTTCCTGTGTACGGGACGTTTTCCGTACGATTCAAAAATCGGATAGCCGGTCCGGATCGTACTTGTAGGCTCGGACTGTATTTTTACGAATCGTACGGAAAAGTGTCCGGGTACGTCTCGTACAACTTTTCCCGCTACGATTCGTACAGATCGGGCCGATCCGTATGTACTTTTTCCCGTACGAATCGTACTTCACGGGTCGGACTTGACTTGTACGATTTGTACGGAAAAAAATACGGATACGAGTTGTACGGAAAAGATAAATACAGGATCGGAATCGGCCCCCTTGTAATGATGCCAGTTGGTTTTCAAACAATGTTTGCCTAGTGAATTACCAAATTCCTACCTAATATTTTTAAAGCCAAAGTTTTAGGAAGATAATTCAATCTCTGAGGATTTTTTTATTATAATTTAATAGGACTACCATTGGACAATTTACATAACGAAGGAGTGCAAAAATACCATTTGGCCTCAAGGAAAGGTATATTTTTGAATTATGGACTTTTTGGTGGTCATTGATTCGGTGATTATTTTAATGCGGCAATATTTACAGTTTTTTATAAGTTAAAGTTATAAAATTTTGTAAGCTGTAAGCATTTCATATATGTGTGATTTGTATTTTCTGGTATTTTACTGAGAATAGTATGTTGGTTTTTTTTTAACAATCTTTCTGATTGTTTTTTTTTTGCCCGCTGTTAAGTGATGAGTACGATTGAAATCACTATTTCTAGTGAAATTCAATATATTCTGAGAACAGCAAAAAAGGCAAACAAATTACTTTGTGGAAATTATGCTGTGTTGTAAAAAATGTATTATTACATGTTATAATTATTTTTTCTTTTCTTTCACAGATCCAAATTTTAAAATAAGCAATTTATATGAATTTAGATTGCAATGAAAATCTGAAAAAAAATGTATACCATTTTTTATTCCTATTATTGTGAAGGTAAGTTTAACTAAGTCTCAATATGCAGAATGAGGAGGTCTGCAAGAAGCTACAAAGTTGAAACACGTTTCTAAAAACACTCTGTTTATACCTATGTAGTTTTGAAATCTGACCATAATCAGATATCATGTGACCTGCAAAAAAAGAGATTTGAGGGGTTCATAATATTTCCCATTGTACATATTGAAGGACCGCAATCATTTCAATCATTCTTCTTTGAGCATCTTTGCAGACAAAACTCTATGCTTAGCTTCTATCATTCGCAAGGAATTCTAAAACCGGAAATATGTCACTTTTTGTAACATAGTTATTGCGCAAGACACTCTTTTATATTTACAAAGAGAGGAAAAGGCACTCTGTGTACTTTTTCTACTCCATGTAAATACAACCTCATCATACACACCACTTTGCGTTGAAAGGGTGTTCTATAAGTGTTGTTGTGCATGATTGCACTGAATACTCATAGAACAAGATACATCTCTAGATTTATCAGAAATCATAAATCTCGATATGTATGTGAATGCTGCACCATTCTAAAATTGGTGTAGGAAAGCACAATAAGGAAAATTATTTTTATTTCTCTACATTTTTATATCTTCAATGCATGTTAAAATGTTCAGCATACATTGAAGGAGAAAAATGCATTTTCTCATTGTTTTTGTGCAGGAAGGTGTGTCTTCCTGCAGAAAAACAAACAGCACATGACACAGATATCCTTGCACAGTGGTGCAAGGGTGCCTGTGTCACCACATGGCTGCAGTTTAAGCAGCCGTGCAGAGAGAAGCATAGATTTGCAACATATTTATGTACATATGTTGCATCCCTGTGCTTCGGAAGTACTACAGCACACTGTAGTTAAAGAGGTTACTGTGTGATGCTGCAGCACTTCCTCATAGTTCTGCACTTATACATTCAACACACGCTACTAATGCATTCATTCACGCAATTACGTACTACACATACATTCATCTAAACTTTCACACACTAACAAAGAAATTTAGCTCTTTTTTTAAACCAGGAAAGTTAGTTCTTACAAGAACTTTTTTTTTCTTCTTTTACATTTTTTTTTGGTTTTTGTAACAATTTTGTGATTTTTAGGGTTTTTCAGGAAAAAAACAAAAACAAAAAACAAAACAAAACCAAACAATGAACTTCAGGGAACAAAAAAAAACTAGCAAATGTGACTTTCTTGCCGGCGGCAGATCAGATCTATCGACTGCTCACCGTAGCACAAAGTCGCATTGCACTTAGTGCAGAGCACTTTTAAATATTGAAATTGAGGACGGATGTCCACGTTTTGGGCTGATGGATGCACTCTTGATGTGCTCGGCTGCGATGAGGTATAAGGCGCAGGAGCACGAGTGTTTCTCATCCGTCAGCACACTTCTCGTGCAAGATTGTTCGGATGAAGGGTCCTCAGGTGCTTCATCATACTTGCCGTGCCGCACGAGTATTTCTTGTTAGGATCCCCTCGCGACAGCACTCTTTTGCAAATCTTGCACGTGACCAAGGTGGCATTGGTCTTATTCTGCCCCTCTGGAAAAGTAAAAAATTTCCACACCACTGAAGAAAAACGTTCTGGTGCCTCCTCCAAAAATTCATCCTCAGATGTATGAGGAGATGCAGATGATGCTTGCTGCCCTGAAGCCATTTTTAGTTGAAAAAAGTTAGAGCTAAGTGTAAACTTAGTCTTAAAAATCTTCTTCTCTGCAAAGAGATGCTCCTCCAAATAAGGTCAAAGAAGAATGATTGAATTGAGTGGGGTTTTTCAATAGTTAGAACAGGAAGTGTAATGAACCAATCAAATCTCTTTTTTTGCAGGTCACATGGGATCCGCGCACCCTGCGCTTACGCATCACGCACCCAGTGCGCATCCGCGAAATTCAATTAAAAAGAAATATAGGATTAGATGTAAAATATATTATTACTTTTAAGACTAGTTTAGAGTTTGTCTTCAATTAATATTCACATGAAATACATATTATATGTTTTTTAAAATGTTAAATATTTTGCGGGATCCGCGTACCTACCGCGTCATAGACGCACATGACGCATCGCGGAAGCGCGTAATCCTCACGTTACGTACATCGAACGTGTCGCGTATAGGCTGGGAGTCGCGTACCAGTCGCATTGCGATCGCGCACTAAACACGTACCCAACGCGTACCATGCGCGGATGCTAACGCGTCGGGATCGCGAATGGTGCGCATAGGGTGCGCGGATCCAAAAACATGGAGAAAAATATATATAAAATAAAGTTTTGAACATATAGTTAAAAAAAAAATGGAAAAATATAAAAAAATATGTTTGAAAAACCCATTAAATTCAAATAATATTTTTTAATTTTTAAAAGAATTAATTGAAAAAAAAGTTTAAAAAATGGTGATAAAAAAGTATTTAAAAAAAACATAATTAATGAAATTGACACACTGAATTTGAAAAATATAGAAATCCAATCAAAATCATTAAACATGATATCTTTAGAGATAAGTTATAGATAGGAATTAGCATTTAAAAAACCGTTGAAATTCACTGAAAAAACCATAGGTTTCATGCACGTTATAGTTAGGAATTGGCATTTAAAAAACCTTTGAAATTCACTGAAAAAACCAAAGGTTTCAGGGGCGTTATAGTTAGGAATTGGCATTTAAAAAACCTTAGAAATTCACTGAAAAAAACATAGGTTTCAGGGGCGTTATAGTTAGCTGGACATTTCCCTCGTACAAAACCCTAGAAATTCCCCTGTTATAGTTAGTTCAGCTAACTATAACTCGCGCCCCCGCAAAGCACTGCTGATGACATCACATATTACATCACTCATGACATGGTCAGTAACATCACTGATGACATCACTGATGACCTCATCCAGTGAGTATGTGTTTCTATACAGTTTTAATATGTTTAATATATATAGGGAAAGGTCTGTTGAACAATGAGTGGGTGTACAAGTGTGTGAATGGATGATTTTCTAGGTGCGTAACTGACTCTATAAGTGAGTCATTAAATGTATCTTACTGCAGACTAGTGACTAAACTGTGTGAATGTCTGTATGTGTCTGTGTGTAGGTGTATAAGTGGCTGCATGGTTTTGTGATAGCTATATGAGTGTCTATATGGGTTATTGATTGGTTGTCTGAGTATCTCTATGGGTGCCTGAGTGTTTGTGTGGGTAGGGTGTGTGTGACTCTATGCATAGATGTGTGAGTGGGTGATTCTATGGGTGCATGGTTTTAAGAGTGCATCTGTGATGGACTGTATGGTTGGGTGAGTGTATGTATGGGTGAGTTAGGGATTGAATGTGTATCTCAGTGGTACATGTGTGACTAACTACATATGTGAAAGGCAGTATATATGTGTGTAGGAGTATATAAGTTGGGAATATGTGAGAGTGTGTGATTGTGAGAGTGGCTGTATGGATGAGTGTGTGCTTGTATCAATGATTGTATAAGAGAGTAAGAATGTGGTACTATTTTTATAAGTAAGTGAACTTGAGTGTGTTTAACTGTATAGGTGAGTAAATTGGACTGTGTTTAATTACTTGCACGACTGACTAGGTGTGTCAGTACCTCAATGGATGATTGGCGGTGTGTGAGTGTCTATATAGGTGTATAAATGCATATGATAGTCTTGTACGGAGTGACTGTAAGTATGAGTGACTGTACAGGTGAGTGAGTGGAGGTGTATGTAGACCTAAGAGTCAATGAGTGGGTATGTAGTTATTGGTATTGGAGTATCTATGGTTTTCCAAATGGCTGTCTGAAATTTTGAGTCGGTGTATCAAAGGTTATATTAGGGTGTGAGAAGATGCACTAATTTATCACATGGATGACGTCATCACAGATGTCATCAGTGATGTCATTTGAGATGTCATCAGTGATGTCATCAGTGATGTCACTGACCATGCCATGAGTGATGTAATATGTGACGTCATCAGCAATGCTCTGCGGGGGCGCGAGTTATAGTTAGCTGAACTAACTATAACAGGGGAATTTCTAGGCTTTTTTACGAGGGAAATGTCCAGCTAACTATAACGCCCCTGAAACCTATGGTTTTTTCAGTGAATTTATATATATATATTTTTTTAAATAAAACAATTTTTTTCACATATTTATATATATATTTTAAATATATATATATATATATATATATATTCACTGAAAAAACCATAGGTTTCACACATGTTATAGTTAGCTGTACATTTTACTGATAAAAAACCAATGAAATTCCCCCGTTATAGTTATTGTAGGCAACTATAACTCACGCGACCGTAATCCTCTGCTGATGCTAATACTGTATTTAGACACTTTTTTGCCCATGTCTTCTTCCATTAAATTTTAGCTATACATATATTACAAATATTTTTTTTTCATAAAGACACATATGTCATCAGCAGAGGATTACGGTCGCGTGAGTTATAGTTGCCTACAGTAACTATAACGGGGGAATTTCATTGTTTTTTTATCAGTAAAATGTACAGCTAACTATAACATGTGTGAAACCTATGGTTTTTTCAGTGAATTTGCAAGGTTTTTTAAATGCTAATTCCTAACTATAACGTGTGTGAAACCTATGGTTTTTTCAGTGAATTTGTACGGTTTTTTAAATGCTAACTTACTTTGCGCCATTCGTGGCGTGCGCGCCCACTTAACGCAGTTCGTTCCGTGCGCGCACGGTGCGCTTCGCGCACCGTGCGCGCACAGTGAGCACGCGGTGCGCTTCGCGCACCGCGCGCCCACTTTACGCAGTTAGTGCCATGCACGCACAGTGGTCACGCGGTGCGCTGCGCGCACCGCGTGCCCACATTATGCGAGATGGGCCATGTACGCACGATGCGCTTCGCGCACCGTGCGCACATGGGGGACATATTATGCGCATCGTTGTGAAATGTTTTGTTTATTAATTTCAATTATTTCATAAGCCATGCACAAAAGGTGCCCTTCGGGCACCATTTGCACATGGGGTGGGGAGAGTGTGGATACTTTTTTTTTTTTTTACATTTTTTTACCGTAAGCGTACGGTAAGCGTAATCGGCGATTTTTCGAAAAAAAAAAATTTTTTTTTTTGGCCTTGTGGGTTGTTTGGGGGCCCGTATATCATTGCTGGGTGATTATTATTTCAATATACTGCCCCTTTACCCATTTTTGGGCTTCATTTATGCTGCCCTACTCAGAGTGCGAGAGAGAAAATGGCGGCCGCCGCTTCCTGGTTTCGGCCGATTCGAATGTTTACTAAGATCTAAGAGCCAATCATAATCGCGCTCGCGCACGCCACCGTACGCGTACGGTAAGCGCACCGTAAGCGCACCGTAAGCTGGCTCAGATATATATATTGATTTAAAGGCTATTTTCTCAGAATCTACTGAACAGATTTACACCAAACCTACAAAAGGCACTTCCTTGACCTGAGGACTACCTCTCTGCCAAATTTCAAGTAATTCTGTTCAGCCGTTCGGGCTGTAGCTGTGTCTAAAGGTCCTATGGAAAAATGCATGGGAAAAACGCGTTTTGGGACCCCCCTTTTATCTCAGCCCCCGCTTGAAAAAACCCCCCGAGACTTTCAGGGTAGGAGCGGAGCGTAGCGCCCCACCTATTTTGAAAAATTCGCGAGGATTCGTGGACCGGCGCAAAAGTTATTCAAAATAGAATGTTGCGGATTTCCTATGGAAACGTGGTCCTAACTATAACTACCTACTGGCGACCGCCAGTAGGTAATATATATATATATATATATATATATATATATATATATCAAAGAAATACCCTTTCAGGCATAGAGTGACGAATAAATTATGCAAAAAAGAAGCAGAGACCGGACTGCCCGCCTGGAGGTTCCGGGGACTGCAGTAAAGACCCGACTGGCTGTCTGACGCGCCCGGTCTGCACAGTCTACAGTGTGTGTCCAGCCCGTGCGATCCGGATGCGGAGGTGGTGCAGTGCGGGACTAAGACGGACCACGCTCTCTGCGGCGAGGGGAGCGGCTGAGTGTGGCTTAAGGGCGCGCGCGGCTGTTGGAGCCTTGGAACGCTGGTGAGTGGCTCGCTAATGTGCCTTCCGGTGTCAGTCTTGCCCCTGAGACGTACCAGTGCCTGAGAGGTGGCGGTGTGGCCTCGGGCTCTGCGTGGAGTGATAAGACGCCTGTTTGTAACCCCTCGAGCTGTGGTGCTGATAGCCCTCTGCGAGGCCTGGTCCCCGGCCCCATCATGAGTGGTAAAGGGAGTAGGGCGCACCAGCACGGGAAACTGGATAAATATGCATACACTAAAGACTCTCCCCCGGTGACGGACCCCGCAGTTCGCGCAGAGACGGCCCCCGTTACCACCGGCCAGCCTAAAGTGACATTGGAGGATATCATGGCCGCCCTGACCAGTGTACAAACGACGGTGGGGTCGATATCCACGGACGTGACGCTCCTCCGGGCTGACTTCCAGAAAATGTCCGCCAGAGTCACAGAGGTTGAACAGGTGACTGCTACTCTGTCAAGAGACTCCAGCTTGCTGCTTTCCAAAGTGTCGCAACTAGAGGCCGAAAACAAACGCATGGTTGAGAGGCTTGAGGACCAGGAAGGACGCTCCCGCCGTAACAATGTGCGCATTACGGGCATTCCGGAGAGCGAAGGGAGCCCAGCCATGGATCTCTACGTGGAGAATCTCATCAAAAATGAACTGCAGCCCAGGGGACTCTCTGCCTTCTTCTCGGTGGAGCGGGCGCATAGGGTGCCCAGGGGTAGGCCTAAGATTGGGGCTCCCCCCCGGCCGGTCCTGGCCCGCATTTTCAATTTTCGCGATCGCGATGTCATTTTGCAGACGGCCCGCGTGGCTCCTCTCTTGCGTATCCAGAACTCACAAGTGTCCTTCTTTCCGGACTACACGGCGGCTGTGTCGGCGCGTCGGAGGAGCTTCCTGGAAGTCAAAAAGCAGTTCAGGGCCCGTGAACTTCCCTATTCCATGCTATTCCCGGCCAGGCTGCGAGTGGTGGCAGATGGAAAGACCTGGTTTTTCGAATCGCCTGAGGAAGCGCATGACTGGCTTGAGGGGTGGCGGCAGGTGAAACAGTCAAGCCGCTCAGACAGGCGAAAACGCCCGCCTGGAGAGGCGGCGGACCCCACTGGCCGAGATGATGCTCTGGAAGCTGCGGCCCGGCTGCAGCACGAGGCGTAATCCAACGGCGATAAACTTTGACTCTTTGATGGATGGTGCAGGGTAAGGGGGATGTCTCCGGGGTGACAGGGTGACTGTGCATTCCTAATGTGGCTCGGAACACTTGAACGCTCAACATGGGGATGGCTCTGGTCTTCCTCGGACCTCCCGCTCCCTACACACAAGTTAGGTATTGGGATATGGGGTCTAAGCACTCTGCTGAGTTGGGGTGGCGGGCAGTTTGGAGTCCGCATGGCAGGGAGGCAGGGAGGGGGGCGGGGGGAATGGGGGTACTCTTTCGGGTCCTTTTCTTTTATGTTTCAAGTTCAAATAGACAGCAATGTTTGCATTACAGTACACACAGCCGCTGCGGAACGCAGGCTGCGCATTGTTGGTTGCGCGCTGCTCCCTCCCCTGGTGCATCGGGTATCCCAGCGCACAGTACACGCGCCAAGCACAGCACGCACGACCTTTGCCGATATATCCTTACTGTTAGTTCTCCACTACCCCAGGTGCCGTGATGGCTGATATAGCGCAAGGACAGTCTGATGAGATCCCCCTAACTCCGATGCAGCCCCTCTCCCTGCTCACGTGGAACGTGCGTGGTTTAGGGGACAAAATCAAACGGGACTTGGTCCTTCAGAGTCTTAAGAGGTGCTCCCCGTCGGTGGTCTTGCTGCAGGAGACCCACCTTACGGGCGGTGCGAGTAGGGCCATGGACAGGTGGGGTTATAAGATGGTAGCGCACTCTGAATTCTCCTCTGGCTCCCGAGGGGTGGGCATACTGGTTAAAAAACAATCCCCCCTCATTATACGCAGAGTTAAAACTGACGACTCAGGGAGATTTGCAGCGATCATCGCCCAATGGGAGGGGCGGCCCCTCAATATTGTCTCAGTCTACATTCCCCCTGCACTGCACGCCACGGCGCTCCCTGCGTTGAGTGGCTTTCTGCTCGCTCTGCCGGAGGGGGAGCTCCTCATGGGAGGTGACTTTAATGCGGTGGTAGATGACCTGCTTGATCGCTACCCAGCGCGGACCGGGGGTACAGGGCCGTCCCGACTCGGGAGCTTCTTCGAGGCACTCGGGCTGACGGATATCTGGAGGCTACATCACCCTACATGGCGTCAGTACACGTACCACTCTGGGGTGCACAATAGCCTAACTAGGATAGACTACTTCCTGGGTTCGGCCGGCAGTCTCCAAAATATAGACAACGTGGAAATCAGGCCTAGAGGAATATCGGACCACTCCCCTATACTGCTGCGGTATACACACTACCACCTGGCTAGACGCCGTATTTACTCAATCCACCCGGGATATCTTCAGGTCCCCGCCATTAACACTGCACTTGGGAAGTCGACGAGCCTGTACTTCCAAGAAAACGCATCTTCTGTCGCCTCCCCGACCACCCTTTGGGAGGCATACAAAACAGTTCTGAGAGGGCAGGCCATAGCATCCATTACGGCGCATAAACGCGAGAAACACCTTGAACTGCAGGCGTTGGAGGCGGACCTCTGTGCGGCGGAGTCACGCCAGGCCGCGGATCCGACTCCCGAGGCCTACCGCAGCCTTCGTGTTGTGCAGGCAAAGTATAAGGAACACCTAGCGGAGTGTACCAGACAGCAGTTGGCAGCCACTAGGCATAAAGTATACGAGGTCGGGGACAAGACTGGGAAGCTGCTGGCATGGCTGGACAGACGAGACAGAGGCAGTAGGTGGATAACGCAGCTTAGCTCGGACGGCGGGCAGGTGGCAACTGACCCACGGGATATAGTGCGCATCCTTGCAGGTAATTTTTGAGCGGTCTACTCCTCTGCTTCCTCCCTGACGGTGGAGGAGTCGCTGGCATATATTACGGATCTGGATATGCCCAGACTCGCCCCCGAGGCGGTGACGGCTTTGGAAGCCGATCTCACTGTCGATGAACTACAGGCTGCGGTGGTGGCGTTGCAGTCGGGCAAGGCATCGGGCCCCAATGGCATACCGGTCGAGCTGTACAAACGGAAGGTGGAAACGCTCGCACCCCACTTGCTTAATATGTTTGTAGACAGCCTGCAGAAAGGCGAACTCCCGCCCGATCAGCGTACAGCCACCATAGTGGTGATACCAAAACCGGGGAAGCCGGCGGATCAATGTACGTCATATCGCCCCATCTCCCTACTCAATGCGGAGGCGAAGATCCTGGCAAAACTACTGGCGACTAGACTCACACCATACCTGTCAGATATTGTACATCCAGACCAGTCTGGTTTCATGCCCGGCAGGAGTACGTCCCATAACCTGAGGCGGTTACACAGTGTGCTGGCACGGGCGGATTGAGTGGAGGAACCAGCGGTGCTTTTATCGCTGGACGCTCACATGGCGTTCGACATGGTCGAATGGCCCTTTCTCTTCGCAGTACTACAGCACTTGGGATTTGGGCCCAAGTTCTGTGCCTGGATCCGGCTTCTGTACACTAAGCCGGTGGCTCATGTCACTGCTAACGGGCATATGTCAGAGGACTTCCCCCTGACGCGGGGTACGCGCCAGGGTTGTCCCCTATCGCCGCTGTTATTTGCCCTGGTGCTTGAGCCGCTGGCGGCGTGGATACGTTGGGCACCCACGATACGGGGACTCAAATGGGCGATCGATTGGGAAGACAGAGTTTCTCTTTACGCGGACGATGTATTGCTGTATCTGGCCTCCCCGCGCCGCTCCATATTAACCTTGCTTAACATCTGTGACGTCTTCGGTACAGCCTCTGGTTATACTATAAATTGGACCAAGTCGGTCATGTATGTGTTGCGCGGCCCTCCACCGCTACATGTCACAGTAGATCCGGCGGCCTTTCTCCAAAAAAATCTTCAGCCCCCATTGGACCGTCTCAAGCGAGACGCCCGCCATTGGGGAGCGCTACCGCTGACCCTACTAGGGAGGGCGGCGCTCTTTAAGATGATGGCCTTGCCCCGTTTCGTATACGTGCTGGAAAACACGCCGTACCCAATACCACCGGCGTACTTTCGCTCAGTCGCGGCACAGGTGACTGGTCTCCTGTGGAATAACGGGCCTGCACGTATTGCGCAGTCCAAACTGACCCGCGGTTGGTATGACGGAGGGATAGCGCTTCCCGATATCCAGCTTTATTACTGGGCAGCGCAGTTGAAGGTTGTCAACCAATGGCTCCATGTCCCACACTCCGACCCCGCCTTTAAAGCGGACAGGGATATCCTAGGAACCCGGGGTATGTTAGCGCCCCTGTACGACGGGAGGCTGACCCCAGAATTGTTTGGCCCCCTGAGGCAGACTGTGGCCATATGGCACGCGGCCCAGGCTAGGCTGGGGTTTAGAGGAGTCTTGACTCGGCTCACGCCCCTGTTGGACGCGAAGCGGCTTGGGAGGCTTAGGAGCTGCAAGGGCTTCGATAAATGGGATGCCATCGGAATATCCACGGTGGGCGACATGTGGCAGGGGGGTGCGGTGGTTCCCTTCCCGCGCCTGCAACAACAGTACCAGTTGGCGCCCTCGGAATGGTTCCGTTACATGCAAATTAAACATGCCTTACTGTCAACAATAGAACCCGGCGCTGCGGTTCCGGAAGCGTCGCCCATGGAGGACAGGTTGCTAACAGATTACATGTATAAAAAGGCCACATCCCTTACGTACCGTAAGCTCATTAATATTCTGCCGGACCCTATGGGACCCCTGCGTGAGAAATGGTCCAGCGATGTAGGTGAATTCGACGATCCGGACTGGCGGGATGCATTGACGTCACCACGGGAGGCGGGGATCCCCTCCAGGCTTAGGCTGGTGCAGCTACGGATTCTCCACCGCTCATATTACACCAGACACACCCTGCACAGAATAGGTAGGGCACCACATCCATTCTGCCTACGTGGCTGCGGGGAGGAGGGTACCTTCTTTCACACCATATGGGAGTGCCCCAAGATCCAAGAATACTGGAGGCGGGTGATGAGGACACTGTCCCAGTCGGGGGGAGTCTCATTGGTACCTGAGCCTAGGCGATGCCTGCTAAATGTGTGGGAACCTAATGACCTTGGCCGCCAGGCTCAGAGTTGGGCTACCTTGGGGATCGTGCTAGCCAAACGGAACATAGCCCAAAAATGGGGTGCGGGGGAGGTGCCTTCGCTTTCTGTATGGAGAGGGGACATGGATAGAGCTATGCTGGCTGAGCGATCAGTGTTCATCAGGCGGGGGTGCCCCCGAAAATGGGACAAAGTGTGGGGGCCCTGGAATAAATACAGAGGGGGCATTTGCGAACCACCGCCACTGCAAGAAGACGAGGCCTCTGACTCGGACTGAAGTGAAAGACTTTGAGGCATACTCTTGGGGTGTGGCTGCCGGAACAAGAACAAGGTGCAACAGTATTGCCGATGGGTGGGATATAGTGCCAAGTGCGCGAGGGTTTTCTGCTGTGGCATTAATGTGTACCCGAATACTACTGCGTTGTACTGTTGTAAATCAAAATAATAAAAACTGTTTAAAAAAAAAAAAAAGAAGCAGAGAACTCTGGGTAGTTCTCAAGTTTAGGTGGAAAGCAGCTCCTGTATGGAGCACTCTCAACACCAGCGACACTCTAGATCTGCTCACCTGAAATGTCTGTTTTTCTATCAAAATCTTTAAGCATAGGATTAGCACAGTGCCATCCACGCCGAGATAGAAAAGGACAAAGTCTTTTGCCATTTGTACAGCAAAGTCTTTAAGCATAGGACTAGCACAGTGCTGTCCTTGCCGAGCTGTAAAATGACAAAAGCCAATTACCACTCCAGGCACAGTATTACAGCTTTGAGTTGGTAAAATACCAATCAAGCCAACCTGAAATGAGTAAAAGCAACCCCTGACACAGTGTTTCGCTCTAATTAGAGCTCTTCAGAGAGGTATAGCTTTGTCCAGACACAAGGGAGCACCCAGTATAAGTCAAAGAAATACCCTTTCAGGCCTAGAGTGACGAATAAATTATGCAAAAAAGAAGCAGAGAACTCTGGGTAGTTCTCAAGTTTAGGTGGAAAGCAGCTCCTGTATGGAGCACTCTCAACACCAGCGACACTCTAGATCTGCTCACCTGAAATGTCTGTTTTTCTATCAAAATCTTTAAACATAGGATTAGCACAGTGCCATCCACGCCGAGATAGAAAAGGACAAAGTCTTTTGCCATTTGTACAGCAAAGTCTTTAAGCATAGGACTAGCACAGTGCTGTCCTTGCCGAGCTGTAAAATGACAAAAGCCAATTACCACTCCAGGCACAGTATTACAGCTTTGAGTTGGTAAAATACCAATCAAGCCAACCTGAAATGAGTAAAAGCAACCCCTGACACAGTGTTTCGCTCTAATTAGAGCTCTTCAGAGAGGTATAGCTTTGTCCAGACACAAGGGAGCACCCAGTATAAGTCAAAGAAATACCCTTTCAGGCATAGAGTGACGAATAAATTATGCAAAAAAGAAGCAGAGAACTCTGGGTAGTTCTCAAGTTTAGGTGGAAAGCAGCTCCTGTATGGAGCACTCTCAACACCAGCGACACTCTAGATCTGCTCACCTGAAATGTCGGTTTTTCTATCAAAATCTTTAAGCATAGGATTAGCACAGTGCCATCCACGCCGAGATAGAAAAGGACAAAGTCTTTTGCCATTTGTACAGCAAAGTCTTTAAGCATAGGACTAGCACAGTGCTGTCCTTGCCGAGCTGTAAAATGACAAAAGCCAATTACCACTCCAGGCACAGTATTACAGCTTTGAGTTGGTAAAATACCAATCAAGCCAACCTGAAATGAGTAAAAGCAACCCCTGACACAGTGTTTCGCTCTAATTAGAGCTCTTCAGAGAGGTATAGCTTTGTCCAGACACAAGGGAGCACCCAGTATAAGTCAAAGAAATACCCTTTCAGGCATAGAGTGACGAATAAATTATGCAAAAAAGAAGCAGAGAACTCTGGGTAGTTCTCAAGTTTAGGTGGAAAGCAGCTCCTGTATGGAGCACTCTCAACACCAGCGACACTCTAGATCTGCTCACCTGAAATGTCTGTTTTTCTATCAAAATCTTTAAGCATAGGATTAGCACAGTGCCATCCACGCCGAGATAGAAAAGGACAAAGTCTTTTGCCATTTGTACAGCAAAGTCTTTAAGCATAGGACTAGCACAGTGCTGTCCTTGCCGAGCTGTAAAATGACAAAAGCCAATTATCACTCCAGGCACAGTATTACAGCTTTGAGTTGGTAAAATGCCAATCAAGCCAACCTGAAATGAGTAAAAGCAACCCCTGACACAGTGTTTCGCTCTAATTAGAGCTCTTCAGAGAGGTATAGCTTTGTCCAGACACAAGGGAGCACCCAGTATAAGCCAAAGAAATACCCTTTCAGGCATAGAGTGACGAATAAATTATGCAAAAAAGAAGCAGAGAACTCTGGGTAGTTCTCAAGTTTAGGTGGAAAGCAGCTCCTGTATGGAGCACTCTCAACACCAGCGACACTCTAGATCTGCTCACCTGAAATGTCTGTTTTTCTATCAAAATCTTTAAGCATAGGATTAGCACAGTGCCATCCACGCCGAGATAGAAAAGGACAAAGTCTTTTGCCATTTGTACAGCAAAGTCTTTAAGCATAGGACTAGCACAGTGCTGTCCTTGCCGAGCTGTAAAATGACAAAAGCCAATTACCACTCCAGGCACAGTATTACAGCTTTGAGTTGGTAAAATACCAATCAAGCCAACCTGAAATGAGTAAAAGCAACCCCTGACACAGTGTTTCGCTCTAATTAGAGCTCTTCAGAGAGGTATAGCTTTGTCCAGACACAAGGGAGCACCCAGTATAAGTCAAAGAAATACCCTTTCAGGCATAGAGTGACGAATAAATTATGCAAAAAAGAAGCAGAGAACTCTGGGTAGTTCTCAAGTTTAGGTGGAAAGCAGCTCCTGTATGGAGCACTCTCAACACCAGCGACACTCTAGATCTGCTCACCTGAAATGTCTGTTTTTCTATCAAAATCTTTAAGCATAGGATTAGCACAGTGCCATCCACGCCGAGATAGAAAAGGACAAAGTCTTTTGCCATTTGTACAGCAAAGTCTTTAAGCATAGGACTAGCACAGTGCTGTCCTTGCCGAGCTGTAAAATGACAAAAGCCAATTACCACTCCAGGCACAGTATTACAGCTTTGAGTTGGTAAAATACCAATCAAGCCAACCTGAAATGAGTAAAAGCAACCCCTGACACAGTGTTTCGCTCTAATTAGAGCTCTTCAGAGAGGTATAGCTTTGTCCAGACACAAGGGAGCACCCAGTATAAGTCAAAGAAATACCCTTTCAGGCATAGAGTGACGAATAAATTATGCAAAAAAGAAGCAGAGAACTCTGGGTAGTTCTCAAGTTTAAGTGGAAAGCAGCTCCTGTATGGAGCACTCTCAACACCAGCGACACTCTAGATCTGCTCACCTGAAATGTCGGTTTTTCTATCAAAATCTTTAAGCATAGGATTAGCACAGTGCCATCCACGCCGAGATAGAAAAGGACAAAGTCTTTTGCCATTTGTACAGCAAAGTCTTTAAGCATAGGACTAGCACAGTGCTGTCCTTGCCGAGCTGTAAAATGACAAAAGCCAATTACCACTCCAGGCACAGTAATACAGCTTTGAGTTGGTAAAATACCAATCAAGCCAACCTGAAATGAGTAAAAGCAACCCCTGACACAGTGTTTCGCTCTAATTAGAGCTCTTCAGAGAGGTATAGCTTTGTCCAGACACAAGGGAGCACCCAGTATAAGTCAAAGAAATACCCTTTCAGGCCTAGAGTGACGAATAAATTATGCAAAAAAGAAGCAGAGAACTCTGGGTAGTTCTCAAGTTTAGGTGGAAAGCAGCTCCTGTATGGAGCACTCTCAACACCAGCGACACTCTAGATCTGCTCACCTGAAATGTCTGTTTTTCTATCAAAATCTTTGAGCATAGGATTAGCACAGTGCCATCCACGCCGAGATAGAAAAGGACAAAGTCTTTTGCCATTTGTACAGCAAAGTCTTTACGCATAGGACTAGCACAGTGCTGTCCTTGCCGAGCTGTAAAATGACAAAAGCCAATTACCACTCCAGGCACAGTATTACAGCTTTGAGTTGGTAAAATACCAATCAAGCCAACCTGAAATGAGTAAAAGCAACCCCTGACACAGTGTTTCGCTCTAATTAGAGCTCTTCAGAGAGGTATAGCTTTGTCCAGACACAAGGGAGCACCCAGTATAAGGCAAAAAAATACCCTTTCAGGCATAGAGTGACGAATAAATTATGCAAAAAAGAAGCAGAGAACTCTGGGTAGTTCTCAAGTTTAGGTGGAAAGCAGCTCCTGTATGGAGCACTCTCAACACCAGCGACACTCTAGATCTGCTCACCTGAAATGTCTGTTTTTCTATCAAAATCTTTAAGCATAGGATTAGCACAGTGCCATCCACGCCGAGATAGAAAAGGACAAAGTCTTTTGCCATTTGTACAGCAAAGTCTTTAAGCATAGGACTAGCACAGTGCTGTCCTTGCCGAGCTGTAAAATGACAAAAGCCAATTACCACTCCAGGCACAGTATTACAGCTTTGAGGTGGTAAAATACCAATCAAGCCAACCTGAAATGAGTAAAAGCAACCCCTGACACAGTGTTTCGCTCTAATTAGAGCTCTTCAGAGAGGTATAGCTTTGTCCAGACACAAGGGAGCACCCGGTATAAGGCAAAGAAATACCCTTTCAGGCATAGAGTGACGAATAAATTATGCAAAAAAGAAGCAGAGAACTCTGGGTAGTTCTCAAGTTTAGGTGGAAAGCAGCTCCTGTATGGAGCACTCTCAACACCAGCGACACTCTAGATCTGCTCACCTGAAATGTCTGTTTTTCTATCAAAATCTTTAAGCATAGGATTAGCACAGTGCCATCCACGCCGAGATAGAAAAGGACAAAGTCTTTTGCCATTTGTACAGCAAAGTCTTTAAGCATAGGACTAGCACAGTGCTGTCCTTGCCGAGCTGTAAAATGACAAAAGCCAATTA
This sequence comes from Triturus cristatus, assembly GCF_964204655.1. Lineage (NCBI taxonomy): Eukaryota > Metazoa > Chordata > Amphibia > Caudata > Salamandridae > Triturus > Triturus cristatus. The sequence goes on along the minus strand of NC_140584.1, from coordinate 645,588,737 downwards.
TCACTCCAGGCACAGTATTACAGCTTTGAGTTGGTAAAATACCAATCAAGCCAACCTGAAATGAGTAAAAGCAACCCCTGACACAGTGTTTCGCTCTAATTAGAGCTCTTCAGAGAGGTATAGCTTTGTCCAGACACAAGGGAGCACCCAGTATAAGTCAAAGAAATACCCTTTCAGGCATAGAGTGACGAATAAATTATGCAAAAAAGAAGCAGAGAACTCTGGGTAGTTCTCAAGTTTAGGTGGAAAGCAGCTCCTCTATGGAGCACTCTCAACACCAGCGACACTCTAGATCTGCTCACCTGAAATGCCTGTTTTTCTATCAAAATCTTTAAGCATAGGATTAGCACAGTGCCATCCACGCCGAGATAGAAAAGGACAAAGTCTTTTGCCATTGTACAGCAAAGTCTTTAAGCATAGGACTAGCACAGTGCTGTCCTTGCCGAGCTGTAAAATGACAAAAGCCAATTACCACTCCAGGCACAGTATTACAGCTTTGAGTTGGTAAAATACCAATCAAGCCAACCTGAAATGAGTAAAAGCAACCCCTGACACAGTGTTTCGCTCTAATTAGAGCTCTTCAGAGAGGTATAGCTTTGTCCAGACACAAGGGAGCACCCAGTATAAGTCAAAGAAATACCCTTTCAGGCATAGAGTGACGAATAAATTATGCAAAAAAGAAGCAGAGAACTCTGGGTAGTTCTCAAGTTTAGGTGGAAAGCAGCTCCTGTATGGACTGTGCTAATCCTATGCTTAAAGATTTTGATAGAAAAACAGACATTTCAGGTGAGCAGATCTAGAGTGTCGCTGGTGTTGAGAGTGCTCCATACAGGAGCTGCTTTCCACCTAAACTTGAGAACTACCCAGAGTTCTCTGCTTCTTTTTTGCATAATTTATTCGTCACTCTATGCCTGAAAGGGTATTTCTTTGACTTATACTGGGTGCTCCCTTGTGTCTGGACAAAGCTATACCTCTCTGAAGAGCTCTAATTAGAGCGAAACACTGTGTCAGGGGTTGCTTTTACTCATTTCAGGTTGGCTTGATTGGTATTTTACCAACTGAAAGCTGTAATACTGTGCCTGGAGTGGTAATTGGCTTTACTCATTTTACAGCTCGGCAAGGACAGCACTGTGCTAGTCCTATGCTTAAAGACTTTGCTGTACAAATGGCAAAAGACTTTGTCCTTTTCTATCTCGGCGTGGATGGCACTGTGCTAATCCTATGCTTAAAGATTTTGATAGAAAAACAGACATTTCAGGTGAGCAGATCTAGAGTGTCGCTGGTGTTGAGAGTGCTCCATACAGGAGCTGCTTTCCACCTAAACTTGAGAACTACCCAGAGTTCTCTGCTTCTTTTTTGCATAATTTATTTGTCACTCTATGCCTGAAAGGGTATTTCTTTGACTTATACTGGGTGCTCCCTTGTGTCTGGACAAAGCTATACCTCTCTGAAGAGCTCTAATTAGAGCGAAACACTGTGTCAGGGGTTGTTTTTACTCATTTCAGGTTGGCTTGATTGGTATTTTACCAACTCAAAGCTGTAACACTGTGCCTGGAGTGGTAATTGGCTTTTGTCATTTTACAGCTCGGCAAGGACAGCACTGTGCTAGTCCTATGCTTAAAGACTTTGCTGTACAAATGGCAAAAGACTTTGTCCTTTTCTATCTCGGCGTGGATGGCACTGTGCTAATCCTATGCTTAATGATTTTGATAGAAAAACAGACATTTCAGGTGAGCAGATCTAGAGTGTCGCTGGTGTTGAGAGTGCTCCATACAGGAGCTGCTTTCCACCTAAACTTGAGAACTACCCAGAGTTCTCTGCTTCTTTTTTGCATATATATATATATATATATATAAATAATTACATCTATATCTATATTACCTACTGGCGGTCGCCAGTAGGTAGTTATAGTTAGAACCTATTTTCCATAAGAAATCCGCAACATTCTATTCCCAATAAGTCTGGCGCCGGTTGACGAATCTTCGCAAAATTTTCCAAACTTTTGGCCAGCTCCGGTCCGCTCCTATCCTGAAAGTTTCGTGGTGATTTGTCAAGCGGGGGCCGAGAAAAAAGGGGGGTCCCAAAATGCATTTTCCCCATGCAATTTCCCATAGGACCGGTTGACGCAGCTACAGCCCGAACTGCTGAACGGAATTACACCAAATTTGGCAAAGAGGTAGTCCTCAGTTCAGACTCGAGCCTTTTGCATAAATCGTGTGAATCCGTTCAATAGTTCCTGAGAAAATTAGAGTAAAAAAGATAGATATATCTATGGCCTCGGAGGATCCGCGCACCCTATGCACACCCTAAGCGGACCCCCCCCCCCCGAACCGAGCGCGCACCCTCCCGATCGCGCACTGAATGCTAATTGTCTGTCTACATTCGAAACCAGGAACTGTTGGCAGCCATTTTGTGCCTCGGTAGAAGCGAGGCTGATTAAGTAAGGTAAATAAGTGTGTGAAAGATGTAAAGGGGGCAGGGTAGAAATACTCTGACCCTCTAGTGTTGCTTAGGGGTTCCCAGAAGGAGCCCCTGGGGCCCCTTTATTTTTTTTTTAAACGGCGAAATGCGTGCAGGGTGCGCGGTTCCTAACGCGTTGGGTGCGCGGATCCCAAAAAATGGGGGGAAAAAATTAAAAAAGAAAGTTTTGAAAATATAGTTTAAAAAATATTTTTTTAAATATAACAATATATTTTAAAACATTAACAATTTTTTTAAACCCAATAAAAACAAATAATATTTTTTAATTTTTAAAAGAATTAATTGAAAAACTAAGTTAAAAAAAGGTGATAAAAAAGTATTTTAAAAAACATAATTAAAGGAAGTGATGCACTGAAATTGAAAAATTTTGAAATTCAATGAAAATCATTAAACATCATAGCTTTAGAGATACATTATAGATAGGAAATAGCATTTAAAAAACCTTTGAAATTCACTGTAAAAACCATAGGTTTCATGCAAGTTATAGTTAGGAATTGGCATTTAAAAAACCTCAGAAATTCCCTGAAAAAAACATAGGTTTCAAGGGTGTTATAGTTAGCTGGACATTTCCCTCGTACAAAACCCTAGAAATTCCCCCGTTATAGTTAGTTCACCTAACTATAACTCGCACCCCCGCAATGCACTACTGATGATGTCACATATTACATCATTTATGACATGGTCAGTGACATCACTGATGACATCACTGATGGCATCTCAAATGACATCACAGATGACATCACTGATGTCATCATCCATGTGACAATCTGATGCACATTCATCCATGTGACAATCTGATGCACATTCTCACACCCTAATATAACCTTTGATACACCAACTCTAAAAAACAGAATACCATTTTTGAAACCATAGACACACCAATACCAAATACTACATATCAAGTCACTGGTTCTTAGGTCTACACACAGATCCACTCATTCGCCCATACAATCACTCATACATGCTGTCACTCATCAATACAACACTATCATATACACTCATATACATACACAGACTGTCACACACCAGCACTCATCCAGAGTTACTCACACAGCTAGTCAGTCATGCAAAGACTCAATCTCACTTCCATTTACTGACCTATACATTTATACACACATCACTTATTCAAACAGAAAGAAACACATAATTACTCTCTCATACAATCACTGATACAAGTACACACTGATCCATACAGCCACTCTCACAATCACTGACTCTCACATATAGTCATTTATATACTCCAACTCTCACATACACTGCCTTTTACATATGTAGTTACTTGGACATGTACCACTGAGAAGTCCATTCACTCACCAACACACCCATACACACACTCACCCACCCATACAAGTGTTTCCACATGCACTCTTGAACCCATACACACAGTGAATCAACCACTCAAATATCTATGCACAGACTCACACACCTCCCACCCACCCACACACACACACAGGCACCCATACAAATACTCAGGCAACCAATTGATAACCCATATAGACACCCATGTAGCTACTGACCAACCCATGCAGCAGCTTATACAACAACAGACAGACTGGTACAGACATTCACACAGTTTAGTCACTAACCCATGCATTCAGTAAGACACATGTAATCACTCACTTAAACAGTCAGTCACGCACCTACTAAATCATCCATTCAGACACTTATACACCCACTTATTCTTCAATACACCTTGGCATATATATAATACATATTTAAACGTTAAAGAAAAACACTGTCACTGGATGATGTCATCAGTGATGTCATTTGAGATATCATCAGTGATATCACTGACCATGTCATGAATGATGGAATATGTGACATCATCAGCAGTGCATTGCGGGGGCGCGAGTTATAGTTAGGTGAACTAACTATAACGGGGGAATTTCTAGGGTTTTGTACGAGGGAAATGTCCAGCTAACTATAACACCCCTGAAACCTATGGTTTTTTCAGTGAATATATATATACATATAATTTTTATTTTTTTTATTTTTCCCTTTACACCCTAAAAACTATTCCCACCCTGGTCCCTTAAAATACCCCTTCACCCAAAAACCTAATCCACCCTTACTCCTTAAAATGCCCCTGTACCCCAAAACCCAAACCCACCCTAAACCCTAAAAATACACCCTGCACCCCAAAACCCAAACCCATGCTGAACCCTATAAATACACCCTGCCCCTCCAAACCTAACCTCAACCTGAAGCCTAAAAATATCTCCTGCCCCCAAAACCCAAACCCACCCAAAACCCTAAAAATACCCCTGTACCCCCAAAACTAAATTCCCCTTAAACTCTAAAAATACCCCTGTGCCCTAAAATCCAAACCCACCCTAAACACTATAAAAAACACCTGTACCCCAAAATCTATACTATCCCTGAACCCTAAAAACATCTCCTGCACCCCAAAACCCAAACCCACCCTAAACCCTAAAAATGCCCCTGTACCCCAAAACCTAAAAAAACGCTTAACCCTTAAAATACCCTATCACCCTAATACCCAAAACCCAGACTGAACCCTAATACCCACTGTACCCCAAAACCTTCCACACACCCTCAACCCTTAAAATACCCCTGTACCCCAAAACTTATACCCCTACACCCCCATATTAAAACCATATACTTACCTTAAACATAAATAATAAAAACATATGCTTTTACCATTCATGCTTTTACAACGAATTTCGTTGTAAAAGCATGCGTGGTAAAAGCATAAAAGGTGTAATGGCATGCGTTATTATAGTATTGCGGAGTAATGGTACTATTGTGATAATGGTATGCGGAGTGAAGGTATGCGGAATGAAAGTTTTGTTGTGAAGGTGGTTTACCGATCCCACAGATCCCTGGGTCCACGTCCACCACCAAGAGCATCTCCTTGTCCCATTGTGGCACGTGTCTTGAATTACAGAGACCGGGATATTGCACTTTGACTGGCCCGAGAAAAGTGTCCTTTGCAGTACCAAGGGGGGCCACAATTTTGATTTACCCTACTTCATCCTCGCTGTGCAGTAGGTGAGACAGAAGTTCACTGACGCAAAGGCACTACTCAGGAACCATGGGCTGAAATACAGTATGTTATACCTAGACTCCGGGTGGTGGCGGAAGGTAAATCATGCTTCTGTGACACCCTGGCCGATGCTCTTGCTCTCTGTAAGTGACTGTGTCACGGCAGCTCCTCAATGGCCCTCACACTCGGGAGCGTTTCTCCCCAGTTGTTAACATCTCTGCCAGTTCCAACCTTTTGAACCTTGGATGAACAGCTCCGACACCTCTGATTGGGGTATGCCACTTTGCAGGTGATGTTTTACAATGTGCTATAGTTGGTTTATAGCTGTATGCCTCACCTTATGCTACTTGCTGCTACCCTTTCACTATATAGTTAAAGGTTTAATTTAAAAATGGGCGCTGAGTTCTGATGCGTTGCCCGCCCCCCTTGGATGATTCCACAATTTGACTTGTTGGGGACTTTTTAAATGGGATGGGTCTTATTGGGATTCACTAAGGTCTTTATACCTATTGTGGTTGGGGGTGGGTTACCTGGGTTTTCTGTATGATTGTTTTCGTTCTGAATACTCTTTTCCTTTTCCTATTTCTCCTTGTATCAGATGAGACGGGGCAAAGTAAAACTTATTGTGTTAGACTAGATATGTTAGTCATGACTTATCTATATTCTGATGGGGTACACTAGACACTCTGTGGACTTGACACTTCCCACCTGGAACGTCCGTGGGTTGAATAATCCTCGGAAGGGCGTCCCTGTGGGCCGTGCCTGCTACCCACTGCCTGGGACCTAGGTGAGTCACCCCTCTAGCAGGGTGCACTAGCCCCCAGGTGATGGTACAGTGGCATGAGCCCTATACTTCTACAGTGTCTAAGTCCATTCTTAGACATTGCAAGTGTAGTAAAGCCATGAAGTGTATATGGTCTGGGAATAGGTCTTTACAAACTCTACAGCTCCATAATGGCTGTAGTAAAAACTGGGAAGTTTAGTAGCAAACTTCTCAGCACATTAAACCCACACTGATGCCTTTGTGGGATTTAATGTACATTGCACACAGAGACCATCTTAGAGATGCCCCCTAAGAAAAGACCAGCCCTGGTGTGATTCCCGAATGGCTACGCGCCATTTGCCACCACCACACAGGTTTCTGGACCCCTGGGTAGAGAGCTTCCGCTCTCTGGGTCCAGAGACAAAGCCCATCCTGGGCAGAGGTGTCATGCCAACTCCCGCAGGATGGAATGGGTCCATGAAAGGGGAAGCTTCAAGGCCTGCTGCCTTTGTACGCTGTTCCTGCCTTTTGCTGCCCCCAACTGGCTCCAACTGGTTCTAACCCCAACTTTTGGTGGGAGAATCAGCGGAAAAACTGATCTAGGAGAAGAGGTGTGCCCACCTTTGCCAGCCCCACCCCGCAGGTGGGGGACACAAGGTGAAGCACATATCTCAGGACACTCCTATTTGGAGATGAGGGGGCCCAAACAATTAGGAAGAGGCTTATGCCCCCATCCCACTGAAGGGTAGCATAGTAGCGGGTGTACTCACCCCAAGGAAGGGAACCATTGGTCCTGACCTACACACCCCTGTAATGCCCCTAAATGTAGTATTTATGGGTGATCCTGAACCTTGCCTCCTCAGATTCAAGGGAGATAAAAGGAGGACAGGAGCTGCGCTGACCCAGGAGGAAGAGGACACCTATTGCCCTACCAGCCTGTCCCGAATTCAACCTGCCTAAAGCGAGAACCCTGGCAAGTCTATCAGCCAGCAGCCCCCAGAGCCTGGAGAACCAGCCTGCACTCATATAAGAGACTCTGTCTCTGGTGAGCACTGGATTTGCTCAAGCCAAGACTCACCCACAGAATCCTAATCCAGGTGGCTCTGCGATCCTGCAGCATTCTGCACCCGACGCCCATGGCCTGAGAGGCCTAACACCAAAAGTAGGTCTGCCCAGATGCCCTGACCTGGGATCTGGTGATCCCTGACCCCACGCAAGCTCCAAGACGACGCCTGAAACCTCAACCTGAAGGGTCCTATCGACTGCGACTGGAACTGGTAAGAACCCGACCCTAAATCACACCCCTGCACCCGACGCCTCACGGCCTTGGGTGGCCCAACCAACAGTGTCCAGGTATCCCCAAGATCCCAACTTACCTCTTCAGCTGGTAGTTGCCTCCAGGAAGTCTCCCTGCCTGAGCCTGCAGCGTCTTTTCCGAACCGAAGAGCTCCACTGATGTTCTTTTTGCACCCTGCGCCCAGCCGCTCAAGTGCTGCTGGTGGTGCTGCTCCTGTGTTGGTCGTTGCCCCCTGCAGTGTTGACCTAAACCCCAGTAGCTTTGCTCCCACAACAGAGTGGCCTACTCTTCAGCAGTCACTAAACAAAGGCCCACTTAGCCCCATTGGCTAACATTGGGCCCCCCCCACTTGAGTGCCCATCTAGACCTTGGGGAACCTTGGTACTAACCCCCAAAACTCTAAGTCGTGTACTTACCTGAGAAACTGCAAACACTTTTCTCCCATAGGAACCCATGTTAAGGGATTTTGGGCCTAAAATGTTCTAAGTGTTGAACTAATGTTTGTATGGAAAAAAAGAACTCTGAGTAAATGTATAAAACGTCTTTCTTACCTTGTATTGTGAGATCCTAAGGTGTGGTATCTAAGCATACCACCCTCCGTATTCAAAGTAATTCAAAAGTATCTAAAAAGTCATCTAAAAGTAATTACTGTGTAATTTAAACTGTTCCCAAAGCATATACAAACCTGTACTGATTGCAACTTCAATCACAACTGCATTTCCTTGAACAGTCTTATATTTCAGAGTATATTTTAATTACCTGTGCCACGTCCTGCTTGGTTCTAAAATAAAACATAAGTATACCTTTTTTATACTTCTCTAATTTGTCTGGATTCTGCCTCTGAGTGTCTATAATCAGCCCTTGATTGAGTGAATACAATAAATGCTTAACATACCCTCTGGATGAGCCTAACTGCTCGCCCACCCTACCACAAAGAGAGCTGTTAGTACTTACCTAATTTAGCCTCTGCTATGCCTCTGGGAACTTCTTGGACTTTGTGCACACTATACCTCATTTTGGTATAGTATATACAGAGCCAGCTACCTACATTGGTGGATCAACAGTGGGATGTAAAGCCTTGCATTTATTGGACTAACTCAGTCAACCTCTGATCACATGACAAGAATCTACAAATTGTCTTCAGTACAACTCATTTTTTGAATTGATCAATTTTTCCTAATTTCTAAAAGTCTTGTAAGGGCCTTTTTTTAAGTTCCTGTAGCATTTCTTAGAAAAAGTAACCGTCACTGATGTTAGGGGGGGGAAATATCTAAAACTGTCAGTGTAGGTCTTCCAAAAAGAGCCCGACTATAGATATAATGAGCACTCCAGGGAATGTGGCGGAGGAGCTCAACCCACCCCTTACTCCAACCTACAGGTTAGAGAGTTAAGGCTAAACAAATAAAAACTGGGTCCAACTCTATCAGGGTACAACTCCAAGGAGTTCCTGGCAGGGCATGCAAGGGACCACCCCACAGAAGACGGTGAAGCCCTTCAAGAAAATGTGGAAAGTAGTGAGGATGATGAAGTCCTAGACCAACCACCTCAACTACTTAGGGACGAAGGGAACTTTGTGTCCTACCCTCCATATCAAAGAGGTACAGGGACTGGTTCCTACAGAGGTAGGGCTAACTCCTTACCAGACAGTGGGGACATTACTGAGGATGATCTTTTTTTGTAAGGATAACCAAAAGACTAGACCTAGAGACTAGGCTCCGAGCTCTAGAAAAAGAGCAGAGATGGGCATCGAATCCATCAATGGTGGCAGCAATTTAGATGGTTTAGAAAAAGAAGGATCCTAAAATCCCCAAAGGGATTGTCCCTAAATTTGAGGATGGTGACGGCATCACCAAGTGGTTCACAGCCTTTAAGAGGGATTGTGAAGCCAGAAAAGTGAGGAAACCTCACTGTGGGGGGGAGCACTCCCGTGGAACTGTTCTCTGGTAAGTGCAGAGACAGATTGCTGACCCTTAGTGGGGCAGAAGCAGAGCCCTATGAACTCATGAAGGGCACCCTGATTGTGGGATTTGGACTCACTACTGTGGAGTACAGAACTAAATTCAGGGGGGCTCAGAAATCCCAAAGTCAGTACTGGGTGGTGTTTGTAGACTACTCGGTAAAAACACTAGGTGGCTGGTTGACTGGTAGTGAAGTGCAAGATTATGAAGGACTTTATAATTTGTTTTTGAATGAACACAATTTAAGTTATTGTATCAATAAAAAATTGCATCAGCATCTGGTAGACCTAGGTCTAATTGCTCCCCAAGAATTGCAAAAGAAGGTGGACCACTGGGTCAAGACAAGGGTAACAAAGGCAACCACCGGAGGTGACCAAAAGGAAGGGGTCATGTAACCTCCCCAGGGGCAAGATGGTGCGAAACCCAGTGATAAAATACAGGAGTCTTCTAAAGGTCCCCAAAATCCTGTTCAGGAGGATAGGCCCAGGAAGCCTTCCCAGCCCACTATTGGGTACAGGGGGAAAATGTTGATTCTGCAAAGGCCCTGGGTTTCCACTGTAACAAGAAGGGACACTGAACTGGAGATTCTGCCTGTCCCAACAAACAGCTCCTAGACCCCCACCAGTTTCTACTGGCATGGCAAATCTCCAGATGGGATCAATAGTGTGCCAGAGCAAATCAGGGTTTACACTGAGGTTGTTTTAGTCTCTGAAGGGGAGGGAGGGTTAGCCACTTTGGCTGTCTGGCCCCCTAATTTAAAGAAGTACCTGTAGTACTCTCTAATGAATGGGACTAAGATAGAAGCCCTGAGGGATACAAGTGCCAGTGGCATTATGGTGAGAGATACACTGGTTTCCCCAGAGCAATACCTAACTGGAAAAATCTATCCAGTTACCAATGCCGACAGTGCCACCATGGCTATGGTGATATTAGGCTGGGGGTGGGGGTGCTGGCCTGAAACAGGCATTGGTCTCTCCAAAGCTCACCTCCGCCTGTCTGCTTGGAAATGATCTGGAAACCTCAGCATGGGCTGAGGTAGAAAGAACGACACATGCAGCCATGCTACAGATCACTGAGATAGTGTGGGTAAAGGTAAGAGCACAATGCCTGGCACAGGGTGAAAATGAGGATTGGATCCTGAAATGATGGCCCACCTCCCAAGAGGAAAGGTAGGAAGACTGGTGAAGCAGCTTTCACACAGCAAACAGATCAGGACTCTTCTCGTCAGAGAGAGGACTTGCCAGCCCAGAGGGAACTGAGCCCACGGAGCTTCAACCTTACGAGGTAGAGCTCTTGGGACCAGGGGGACCCTCAAGGGAACAGCTGTCCTTGGGTAGCAGGTCTGTCCCATTCTTGAAGGCCTGAGGTAACAAGCTGCTGCACAGGAGTAGGGAGATGTCGGTGGCTCCCACAAAATCTATTGGGAGGAAAGACTCCTGTTCACTGAAGCCGGAGACCCCAAACCTGGAGCCACTAGGATAGTGGTAGTGCATCAGTTGTATAAGGAGTTCCTACTCACTTCAGTACATGGCATCCCCTTGCTGGGCCCAAGACCCAAACTTGAGAAAGATTGGTCACCCACTTTGATTGGCCCTCAATGTCCCACAAATGAAGGAGTTTGTAAGCTCCTGTGTTACCTGTCAAGCCAGTGGCAAGATAGGACACCCAAAGGCCCTCTTAATTCCATTACCAGTGGTTGGGGTCCCATTTGAGAGGGTAGGTGTGGATATAGTGGGTCCACGTGAACATCCCACAGCCTCGGGAAACAAATTCATACTAGTATTAGTGGATCATGCTACTAGGTATCCTGAAGCTATTCCCCTTAGGACTGCTACAGCCCCTGTGGTAGCCAAGGCCCTCATTGGTGTCTTCACCAGGGTAGGGTTTCCTAAGGAGGTAGTATCATACAGAGGTACCAACTTCATGTCTGCATACTTAAAACTCATGTGGGATTAGTTTGGCATGATCTACAACTTCACAACACCTCACCACCCACAGACCAATGGTCTTGTTGAATGATTCAGCAAGACATTGAAAGGCATGATAATGGTACTCCCTGAAAAACGGAGATGGGATGTTCTGTTGCCCTGCCTGCTGTTTGCCTACAGAGAGGTGCCTTAGAAGGGAGTGGGGTTTTCACCCTTTGAATTTCTGTTTAGCCACTGTGTAAGGGACACTCTCACTTGTGAGGGAATGATGGGAGAAACCTCCTTATGTACCAAAACAAGATGTGGTAGACTATGTACTAGGACTTCGTTCCAGGATGGGAGAGTACATGCAGAAAGCTTCAAAGAAGCTGGAGGCCAGCCAGATCTCCAGAAGCTTTGGTATGATAAGAAGCTGCACTGATAGAATTTCAACCAGGGCAACAGGTGTGGGGTTTGGAGCCACTGGCATCAAGGGCTCTGAAGGACAAATGGATTGGCCCTTACCTTATCCTAGAAAAGAAGAGTGAGGTCACCTACCTGGTAGACCTGGGTACTAACAGGTCCCCCAAAACGGTGACTCATGTGAACGACCTGAAACTCTATTGTGACAGGGCTGATGTGACCATGTTGACCATTACTGTTGAGGATCAGGAGACAGAGAGTAAACTTCTCCCTGGCCTCTTCTCTTACAGCCCCCAAGATGGGTCAGTAGATGAAGTTGTCTCTTTAGACACTGTTAGAAATGGGGGTCTCTAGTTGGCAATGGTTTGCACCTTTATCCAAATAGGGACCCTTCTTTCTAGTCAGGGTAAGGGGGATACACTTCTAAAATAACCCCTAGTCACCCCCTTGGTAGCTTGGCACAAGCTAATAGGCTTATCTCAGAGGCAGTGTGTAAAGCATTTGGGCATGCATACAGTAACACAGTGAAAACACTACAAATGGACACCACACCAGTTTAGAAAAATAAGTAATCTTTATCTAAACCAAGCAAGAGCAATACGACAAAAATCCACAATACAGTAATCAAAATATGATTTTAAAAGGTAGGAACAGGTTTGTCTATAGCAAGCTATAGATGCAACACTTTCAACACAAAGTACCTTGGATGCATCGCAGTCACAAACAAAAACAGCTGCAGGGAAGGTGATGCGTCAGCTCCGTACGTTCAGGGAAGGTGATGCGTCTGTTACTCTAGGGGAGGTGATGCATCGGTGCCTTACTGCCATGCAGGGGCGGTGATTCATCGGTTCCTTACTGATGTGTCAGTTTCCTACTGTGCGGGGAGGTGATGCGTCAGTTTCTTACTGCGGCCCCAACGTTCTCGTAGACTTGTCGCCCTGGTGTGATACGTGATGATCGGGGATGCGTCGGTTCTCAATGTGCTGGCGGCAACGGCTCTATGTTGGTCTCTCCAGCCACTGTCCCACGATGTATTAGTTCTTGCAGCCGCATAGCAGAGCCCGGCAGGAGGTGGAGACAACATTGTGGAAGGCAGACCAGGCCCATTCAGGTGAAAGGAAATCTCCTCCTCCCATTCTAAATGCAGCCCAGGTCTATTCAGCCCTGACTCACCCTGTAAAGGCAGGACACACCTCACCCCCCCTCCCCAAGTGGCTGTTGAACAGAATGCACACCCCAGCACCTGTCACTCCACAGCCAGACAGTCAATACACAAACCTAGCAGAGGCATACTGGATGGCTAAGCAAGAAAATACCCACTTTCTATAAGTGTTATTTACAAACCCAGAATATAAAAACCATCCTTACTAAAAGATGCATCTTTATATTCCGAGTTCAAGCATACCAAACTCCACTTTCCTATCTTGTTCTCATGGGCAGTTTCTTATCTTGTTCCCATAGGCAGTTATACTTATAAGATGTTATAGGTTAACTCCGCATTCTATCCTATGGGACAGATTTCCTTTCAATAGTGAAAAAAAGAAATTGGCAGTATTTCACTATAAGGACACGCCACACACATCAGGACGTATCCTACCTTTCACATACACTGCAACCTGCCCACAGGGATACCTTGGGCCTACCACAGGGATGACTCGCATGTAAGAAAAGAGGTTAGGGCCTGGCAAGTGGGTGCACTTGCCAGGTCGACATGGCAGTACTGAACTGCATATAGACACTGCAATGGCATATCTGAGAACCTTTTGCAAGGCTGCTTGTGTGGGTGGCACAATCAGTGCTTCAGGCCCACAAGCAGTTTTTGACTTACAGTCCCTGGGCACACATAGGGCACCATACTAGTGACTTATTAGTAAGTCAAACAAGCCCATCATGGAATTACCAATCCATAGTCACAATTTACAGAGGGAGCACTGGCACTTTGGCACTGATCAGCAGTGGCAAAGTGCCCAAAGCATCTAGACCAGCAAAATGAAGTCCAACCCACAGTAAAAATACAGGAGGCAGAGGCACAAATACAGGGTCTAACAGCTCTAACAGCAGGCTTTATGAGATGTCACTGTGAATGGCAATAGGGATACCACACCACAACTCGGCCCTTGAATTAATGCCCAAGCACATGATATGCAATATTGGGAAGGCAATATTTGTAAGTCAATCGGTCATTGCAGGAGTAGAACTGTAACAATCTGCTCTGAGACCGGTTATTGGAGGCAAAGTACTTACATTAAACTTAGATGTGAGTTATGTTTGCACTGTTTTTCTATGTTATGACCACATGTATGGCTCTGAAACACAATAATATGTGACTGTTTGATGGTTCATTACCCTGACACCCTAACAAATGCTGTCATTCACATTGATATCTGCATTTCATTGTAGAATGGTGTTTTTGCTGAATTCTGTAATAAAGAGCTATAATTAACAAGCATTTGCAATGCAATAGGTCTTGCATTTTTGAGAGTTAGAGCTAATGGTGTTGTAAATGACAATGTGTTTTACCTATGTATTTTAGTTTGGAGTGTAGTGGATATATGAACAGAGACGCAGCTGCAGCACTGTGTAGAGGATTAAAAAACAAAGAAGTGCCACAGGGACCAGAGAAGCAGCTGCAGCACTGTTTAGAGGACAGCGATTGAAGAATTACCACTGGGACCAGAGAAGCAGCCAGCAGCACTGTCTAGAGACTTAGAATGAGGAATTACCACTGGGACGAGAGAAGCAGCTAGAAGCACTGCCTAGACGATTAAGAATGATTAATTATTAACTTGACCACGGAAGCAACTAGCAGCACTGTCTGGAGGACTAAAAATGAGGAATTACCACTGTGACCAGAGACAAATGCCCATACACTGGACATAGCATGCGTCAAAGAGCAGCGCTGCTAGGCATGAAACAAAAACTCCCTCTTTTAGTCATGTATTTAGCTGCGCACATAACTTTTATATCTTTGTACGCTGCGCTTTATTTTTAGTATGACGCCCTCTTTTATTTATTTATTTAGCTGTGTGCCACTGGAAAGGCGACAGAGAAGCTGTTTAACATTGAGTAATCCCAACACTGTCAGTGGCTGGTTTACTCTGAGGGTTTTACCGGTGATGGCATTAATGTTGGCAAACCCTTTGTCTTCTTCCTGTAAACAAGGTGGTTGTAGGAGAGCAGGATCTGCTTCTTATGGTTACCCCCACTTTTTGCTGATGTTTCACTTTTTTTCGACTTTATTCTGGCTGGGACCCTGCTATTCAGGGCCCCGGCCTAGCTGCTTCCTCTCTAAATTGATTACATGTACTTTAGGTACACTCCAGATTGGATTCTGGGGTACCCTTATAAGTTCCTAGTATATGATATACTATATACCCAGGTCATAGGTACCCCAGAGGCCTAGCAGGGGCTGCAGCATGTATTGTGCCACGCCTAGGAAGCCATTTAAAATTACACCACAGGTCTGCTACAGCAGCCTGTGTACGGTGGTGTATGCACCCCTTACTGAGATATAGGTTCCCTATATCTATCCATGTCACTGCACATATAAACCTATCAGTGACCCCTATGGCAGGCCTTATCAATCCTGAAGGCAGGGTGCTTGGTTGTATGTGAGAGGGTGCCCATGCATGAGCAGAGCCCCTCTGCAGCCTTCGGAATCTATTCTCCGGGGTTGTCTGTGATGCAGCCTGACCATATACTCTTAAGTGCATTATAACCACGCGGTTAATGTTAACTTTGGGATGGCTGCAAGGAAACATGTCGTGTTTGGTGTCAAGCACCTTGGAGTCATACCCCCACACCAGTAACTGGTGTACGAGTATGATCCCACCCTTCTAGAGGGAGAGGCATGACAGCACCGGGATACCCGCTACCAGCTAACAGAGCCCTGGCATCACAAAATGGATGCTGCCAGCCACAAACACGAGTATGGCCTCCTGCTGCTGACCTAAACTCCGGAAGGGGAGGCCTGGACAATAGGTTTCCTGTCACAGGGAGGTGTTATCACCTCCCAGACAGGCCTTAGTGGATTAGGGCTGGGTGGGTGCACTCCAGGAGTGCTTTGAAGTCTGCACTGGGGGCGCATTTGGTGTCCCTGTGCATAGTTCAGCTCAAACCCATTGCAGGGGCTACCAGCCCCAGCTCTGGCGTGAAACTGGACAAAGGAAATGGGTGTAGCCACCCCTCTTTCCTGACCCTCCCATAGGTGGGTCCCCAGAGAATGTCCAACCCCTTCCTTGGGTATAAGAAAGGAACCCCTGGCTACAGGACTTTAGATTACACCTGGATGAAACTCTGATATAGAAATCCCGGAACTTCGACGATCTACTTGACTAGATGACTGAAGAATCTCCCATGGAGTAAAGGAGTTACTCCCCAGCTTGGCAGGCACCAAAGACGTATCTGCCCGTTTTGTATCTCCGAAGCTCCCGCCGGACTCCGAAGTATTTGCAACACAGTAGGTGGGTTTCCAGACTTCCCAGAGGTTGACCCGAGTCCCCAGCAAAGCTGAGACCCGTTGCCCTTGTGGGTACCGTGGAACCGGAACCCCTGGACACCGTGCACATTTGCAAGTGCATTCGCTTCTCGACGTCCCTTGAGGCTGTGCATTGGGTTACTTGTAGTCCAGACTCTGAGTACCTTTTACACTGAAGATTGCTGGCCTACACTCCACAAGTGTTCCGTGAGCCCGCCCTTTGTGTTTTCGCTCGAGGCTCCTTCACGATCCCTGGTCCGTTGCTGGTGGGTCCCTGTGAAGGCGACTTTAACTTTATTTTGGTTGCTCCAGATGTGCCCCAACTCTCCATTGCTTTGGGGAGTCCCCAGGGCCTTGCTGGTCCGCATCAAAGCATCTTTCCTCTTCCCGCGTGGGTTGCTGTTGCCAAGGCTTGTTGTGTCCAATCCGGGCACCGATGCTGCAGCACTCGACATCCTTTGTGGGACAGCTCAAACCTAGCTCCTCGTTGTCCTCGACACCTCCTGGTCCTCGTGGCAGAAGAGTCAAGCTTCCCCTCCTCACACCTGAAGCACCCGACATCGGTGGGCATTCGACTATCGTGCTTCACATCTTCGGACACTTCTCATCTTCCTGGCAGCAGCACTTTTCAGCAAGCTGCCATTGAAAACGACAACGTGACCCAACACCATTTGACACCTATGCACCCGGCTTCCCTTGGTGAGGTAACACGAGTACTCCGGACGCTCCCTTGGGTGTTGGCCCTAGAACCATCTAATTCCAAAAGGGTTTGTTCCTAGTCCACTCCTAAGTGTCCTCAAACTTTACAATTCTAACCCTGACTTTCCCCATGGAAGCTAACGGAGCTCGCGGCTGTGTTCATAAACTGCACACGTCCCCCGTGGGTCCCCTGTGTCACTACCTTGGGTGGTTCCTTGGGTCCCAGCGATTCTACAGGCTCTAGGCCTTGTGTCTAGTCAAGTCGTGGTTCTTATACCACTTTCTTAATATATGGTTTGGTTCCCCTTAGGGCCTACCGTATATTGCGCTAATTTACTGTGATATTTGAAATGTAACATATGTGCTTTGACCTCTAGCCTCATAAAGAGACTAGTAAGGTGTGTTAAGAAATAAATACATATATTTTATATATATACCTGGTGTGGTTCTCTTTCATTTCGCCATTCAAGAGATTATAGACTGGTAAAACAAGCTGCTTTACATTCCTTCAAGACTTAGCCTGAAGGCTGCTCTCCATAGCTACCACTATGATAGCTTTTAAATAGGGTTGTCTTTAACCTATCATCAATAAGGGGTTGTTTGGACTGGTGCAAGGTGCCCACTATAACTAGTGGACAGCATATACCAGGCCAACTTCTCACAGTGGTGAAACACAGAAAGGGTGGACAGGGCATCCATCAATTTACTGCGGATGTCCCCTTACCTCCGTCCTCTGAACGAGGCCTTTAATCTCTTAGCACTGTATGTGGTCATGGAGTTTATTCATTGCTCCTTTAATGAGGAATCAGAAGAGGTCAAAATTATGGAGGAAATTAATTAAGCTAATGTCATCCGTAATGAGTCTTTGACAATGAGCCATTTTATTTTATCTGTCCAAACTGTTGGTCACCATTTTTCTTTCCCATTAACCTGCTTTTCTTCCCCTGCATTAATAGTGACAAAGGAAGCCAAAAGTATCAGTGATTTTCTTAGCTTCACTTGTGATCTTTACAATGGTTAATGTTGTTTTCTCTTATGTTTGAAATTTTACATTTGTATTCCTGTATAAATTGATTTGGAGTCTGTCCATGATTTGGCAAGCTCGGAATAATCCTAGTGAGAAAGAGATAATATACAAGAAAGGTGCACAAAGTAAACCCAGTGCTACAGCTAAGTATAGTGCACTGGGCTCTTTTCAGTTTAAAAAGGCTTTAGAGAAGGAAGGTGAGAAGTAGTGTGGCATTTCCATAGAGTCCGTCAGTAGACTTTACCACTAAAATTGTGTGTTCTGCTTTGGAAGGAGTAAGGAAAGCGATCCATAATACCAAAGCAATGCCATAGACACACACACTCATGGGAAAGGTTAACGACCTGCAAGTGTTTATGGTATATTTTGTAGATAAGGTATAGGAAGTAATGAGGTACAAGAAAAATAGCAGCAACTAGAAGTCAAAATATTGTTTTTGTCAGAGAACAATTTAGGCACAAAGGAATTTCACAGTAACAAATGTGTTCATTTTGCATTTTGAGCTAGGTAGCAATAAACATTCTTTCTTCAGTGGCAAAAAGCTCAGTGAAGTGAACATGACTTTTATGAATACAAGTTTTATGTTAATATACTCAGGCAGAAAAGGAAAAATTCTGCTCCGTCTTTTAAAAAAAAAAAATCTTTTTATTAACATACATTGACATTTAGTACAAAATACAGAGGAAGCGGTACAATCTTACTTAACGCAGACAACGAGTAATAGTTCTGCGTGACATTACACCGGGAAAGCGGATCATGGGGTAGGGGAATCATCCTGATCTATGCTGCGTGGCGGGCTCCAGATATCTCCTCGGTAGGAGTTCCACGGGCTCCAGATTCGGCACCATTTTTTAGGGCACCCCCGGGCAGTGTAACCCGTCTTTTCCCTATACATGCACCAGTCGAGATCTCTTTCCCAGGCCTCTACCGCAGGTGGCTGCACTGCTTCCCATAATTGTGCAATATTTCTCTTTGCTAGCATTATTCCCAGCGTAGCCCACTGTGTTTGGTAACTATTGAGATCAGTAGGTTCCCATATATTCAAGAGGCATCTACGCGCCTCTGGAAGAAGGGCTAAGGCAAGTACTTCACTTAATATGCTGTGTATCTTTCACCCATAGGATTGTATGTGGTCGCATTCCCATATTATGTGCATGAATGTGCGTACTTGGCCGCACCGTCGCCTACAGTCTCCTCCCTCAGCCCTTCCCATGTGTACCAGTCGAGGCCATGTTATATACACTCTGTGGAGAATTTTGAGCTGCACAAGCCTGAGTCGAGCTGAGATTGCCACCACCCTTGGGGAAGATACCGCCTCTTGCCATTCTTCATCATCCAACTCGATGCCATTCTTACCCATTTCTCCTGAAGCAGCTGGAGGGGATCTGCCATATTATTGATCATTTTCGTATATGTTAACAAAATTGTTTTCTCTGGCAGGTGGCCATCTAGCAATCTATCTTCCAACGGGGAAGATTCGGGGGGGGGGCTCTTGGGAGGTGTGATTGCAGTGCGTGGCAGGATCGCTCTGTGTCGGCTAACTCAAATTGTTGTTGTAGAGAGGCAAATGTCTTCACTTTGCCCTTTTCCCACATATCTTTAATTTGCGAGATCCCAATGAGTTCCCACCTGTCAAATCCCTTCGACCACCAGAGATTACCTAGCTTCTTGGAGCCCCATAAAGGGGTTGCTAACGTGAGTTTCTCCCACCCATCCTAGGGTTTTGGTGACGTTATTTCAGACATGAACTGAGTGTTTAGTTGGGCCTGTCAGTGGGTATCAGTTAGGTTTCAAGTAGAGTGCTCTGTTGTAATTCCCCCCCCCCCGGGAGGAGCCACCTGTCCATGATATACCCAGGATCATCGGGGCGACCATAGGTACCATGATTGATGGCTGCAAGATGCGCTGCCCAGTAGTATTTTTTGATGTCTGGGAGACCAATGCCCCCATAATACCAATTCAGTGTGAGCTTGTTCGGTGCAATGCGGGGCTTCCCGCCCCATAGCAAATCCCTCTGAGGGCCCTCGATTTCTTTAAAATATGTCATAGGGACGGGGTCTAGTGAATTTTGCAACGCATATACAAACCGGGGTAACAACATCATCTTGAAGAGATACGCTTTGCCCAGTAGTGAGAGAAGAAGCGTTTTCCAACTGGCTGTGTCTCCTTTAAGTCTCTGTAGCGGAGGGAGAAGATTGCGATTGAACCGGAGTGCTTAGTCCAGGGAAATAAAGATCCCAGATATTTGAAGCCCACTGAGCTAAATTGTATTGGGCAGTCTCGGGATAAAGAGGGGGGGGGGTCTCCCTTAAGGACGTACAGAAGAGATTTATTCCAATTGAAGGAGAACCCAGAGTATCTGCCAAAGATTGCCAGGATGTCCAGGACCGCCACCAGGGACTTCATGGGTGAGGCCAGGTGCAATAGTATGTCACCTGTGTAAAGGGAGATGCGGTCCTCCCAATCAGGGGACCAACGCAAACCCCGTATTACTGGGTCCCTTCTAATCCGTGCTGCCAAGGATTCCAAAGCTAGGGCAAACAGAAGAGGGGAAAGCGGACACCCCTGATGGTTCCCACGACTCAGTGCAAACGTATTTGATTTTTTATGATTGACCACGACTTGTGCCAAGGGTTCAGAATACAGGAGGCTCGCCCACAGAATAAAACCTGGACCAAACCCCAACTTCGCGAGCACTGCAAAGAGATATGGACATTCGATGGTATCGAATGCCATAGTCGCATCCAGTGATACAATCACAGCTGGTTCCTGAATCGTGGCTGCCCTTTCTGCTCCGTCTTTTTGAATATATCCATGGGTTTGTGTTTATACTTGTCTTTCCATTCATGTGTGGCGATCTGACACTCGAGCTGAGGGTCATGATGACAAAAAATAAATAAATAGGTATATAATAGCTAATACTTCAAAAACAGTCAGTACACATCTCAGATAACATGCATAGTACCCACACACAAATGTTTTAAACAAAGCAGAACCAGAAACGCATCACAGATATAAACGAGCACACAATTTTTTAATGAAATGTTACTAAAATATAACTCCCACACATGCACACAACAAAAAAGAATGCATACACAGATGTTCACATATAAAACACGTCTGACATGTTAGGCACACACATACACACTGTGACGGCAAACAACCATAAATGCCTGGTGAGCACAAAAACAGAATACACACAGTCTGATCAGAAATACACATACCTTTCCCAAGTACAGAAAAGACCCATACACACCATAAACATTCACTCTAAAAGAAACACATGCACACACAGAACAAACAGCACTAGCACAAGAACTTACTTCGGTCAGCTCTTCTTCAGCTCAGGCTGCTCGTTTTCCGTGAACATATGGGCTTGTGGGTATGGCAGAAACCCTTCCCTAATAGCGTGCGCCATTACATGTGCCTTTCACTTCCCTCCTGCAGGAGATGGCAGTGGATAGCACAGCGCAGGGTTAAGTTTCGCTTTAAAATATTTTGGTTCCCGGAAAGACATGCAAGGGTGAAAGGTGGAGACCCATTGCAAAACAAATGTTGTCATTTTTAAGAGTGACATTAAAGACAATCATTTTGAAATGTACCTTTTCTTCTGCCTGAGTCTTGGTATGCTGAATTGTGGTGGGAGGCCAGCGTCACTGCTGTAGGCTACCATGCAGAGAGTAGAGTACAGGGACGCCACAGAAGATATGTAGTGGCAGGAAGTGCATCGTCCGCGCTGCTGCCTTTTTAAGGTAGACAACGAAAGATCTAGCGCCAATCAGCAGCTGCCGAATACATTGAATAGTTTATTACCCAAAACAGACAGCCAGCGTGCTGGAAGATAGGCATACTGGTATTTTAAACTAAAAGTTGTGCCATGCTGAAAGAAAGCACGGCGCCCATGCACATTGATCAAATGTGGTGGTTGCAACTGAAGCTGGCACCATGGGAATCAACAAGTAGTTGGCACCCGTGTATAGAAAACGTATGTGCGTGTCTTGTGCATGCCTGGGACTTAAGCGGGTGCCATGCTAATAAATAAGTACCCCCAAGCATACATAAAGCCCTAGAGTATAAGGAACCTGTAATTGGCAGGTGCTCCTGCCCAAAAAACGGAAGTGATCTTTCAGGAGAACCGACCAGTAAGAAGACAGGAAATAGGAGCGACGCAGGAGTAAATGAATGACAAGCAGCAGGCGGGATTACACTCAGTATGAGTGATTACATCAGGTCTTGCAGACAGTGCATGCGCGCTGATGCTTGACCTAAAAAACAATACATTCAGTCATGACTGTCAGCAATTCAAGTACCTGTTGCAAAACCTGCATTTCAATTTTTTGGGAGAAATGCTGTCAATTTGTTTCCTGTTCAAGGGAATGACATTCAGGAGGCCGGATTCCCAGGGCTGGGGCACTGCTGCTTGCAGCCTCACTGTCAGAGATGGTGTGACGGGCCTGCAGGGCTGCTGCTAGCAGTCATACTGTCTGCAGGCTGTAGCTGCAACAGTAAGAGTGGGATAACAGCTGTGCTGTCGATACAGGCTGTAGCTCTGACAATGTGGATAGTGTGTGAGGTCGAATACTATTGGTTGACCATGTAAAATGCAGCTGTGAAAGTGAGACTGAGCTCACACATGAAATAGTGCGTTATTATTGCATAAAGGCAGCAGATGGGCGCATGAAGTACGTATGCACTGTGCTGAGAGCCGGATGCAGTACAGACTATTGAGAGATCCATAACTCTGTAAAGGTTTCCATTATAAAATGTGAATGTCAGGTCACATTACTTACTTACTTGTCCGGTCACTATGCGATGTTCTATGCACTGGTTGTGTTATCAATGCCTGTGCATATGAAGGCACCTATCCTGAGACCCCAGGGGCAACTCTTACTCTCTGCAATGACTGACAGTTGAATAATAATTACTCTTCGAGTTACTGCTGATGCCAGACTCGCGTCCTGCTGTCACAACTAGAAAGGGTTGTGAATCAGTACACCATCCATGGAAAGCTACTCTTATTAGGAAGGCCTGAGTTCTCTTCTATCTCTGTTTGACCTCCGACACCAACATTTCAAATGCGGGTTTCTTCGCTGACTGATATATAGGGAGGCATTATAGCACAGTAGGTACATCTGTTGTACTTGTACATCGTGGTTAGTTTCATCTGCAGTGTCTTGACTTTGGAGTTTTTTTTGTCCTCACACATTCCCCGGCCTCTTATGCGGTGGCACGTGCTCTGGCATGAGGCCAGAATACGTGAGAAAAGCAAGCATTGGCATAGCTAATAGGGCTCGCCCTTGGGACTTTATAAGTGTGTAGGCAGAGCTATTGGCTTTGCAAATGTCTTTAAGCTTTGTTGTAGAGCATTGTGGCCGCTGTGCAGCATGTTGAAAAGTTATAATAAAGTGTATTAAGCGTTTTTGTTATTGTATATATAACAAAGAAGACATTATGTACAACTGAACGACCCTTTTAAAAAAAGAGATACTTTAAAAAATGTTTTCTATTTTTTTTTGTCCCTGCAATGCTGGCAACTTCTTCCGCAGGTGAAACCTAATCACAAGCCCAGTGCAAGCGCTGTGCAGGCAAAACCTAAAAATAGGCAGCTGCACACAGAACAAGTGGAGTACTAAAAACACAAGAGTGCAAAATAAAAACCTGAACTGTATCAGTTATCCACATCTCGCAAGTGGTAACCAAAGATCTCTGAAGCTCAGCCCATTGGTGATATTTCCAGCAATGAAACAGCAAACTCACTTGGCTTATTGCAGAATAAGAGAGTGTAGTGCTTACAAAAACTCTGAATATGTAAAACAAGACTAATTATCTACATTGCTTAATTGGAAACTTGTCAAAGCACAGCTGAGAATGTATTTCTCGAACAAAGGAGTAAACCTGACAATGAGTGGAATGCGATTAAAGTGATCCGTCCCATGTTCTGTCCATTTCCAATCACAAGTACTTCCGCAAGGAATTAAACGCTTCGTCATCTGACCATCAATAACGCTGCTATATTAGACCCCCAGTTCACACGGAGTCTCCGCAAGCGCCATGAGACCTCTTTGGTGATTTGTGCGCTCAATAAATTGCTCTGATTTTGCCTTTGACTTTGATCCAAGACAACATCTGACATGTTAAGACTGGTGTGGTGTATTAAATGTGAAGCGCCTGGCTTTCAGTTTAGCTAGGTTTTTTTTGCTGCAAAAAAACACTCTTTTCAATTGGCAACATCCGCTAAAAACATAAAATCAGCGTTAATGTAAATTTGATACTTGTATAGTGCACTACTCACCTGCACGGGTCTCAAGGTGCTTGTATGAATACTGCTGTGGAACCCATCCTGGCTTTCCTTGGAGTATGCAGGCGCTCTATAAATGCTTTTTCATTTCATTTTATTTTAATATAAACATGTTATTTCCCCCTTGCTTCCTTCTTATTTGGACCCGTGATGCTCCAACAATGTTTCACTTGGTGCCACGTAATCAAACACCGGTGCTTTAGCGCCACCCCAGAGCTCACAGAACTTTTGGAAGGCCACCCTGGGCTGCCTGCGTCTTGTCAATTATGAAAGTATTTGAAGCGTCAACCGGGAACAATGTGTCTAATGCAATTTAGGTGATTTGACTCTTCAATACAGTTGCTCTTCTATGGGAAGGCGGCCCATTATCCACGTAAAAGACATGGCTCAAATAACTGCTCACACAGGGCTGTAGAAATAGCAATGAAAAAAATTCAGATGGCAATGGCTGGGTTGTACTTTTGTGCACTCCAGCACCGAAGGGTTACGCTACACAAGGCGCACTGGACATGTTACATATAAACAACTTTAAGAACACGTAGCTGGGTGAATTTCACAGTCCGCACCAACTCAGCCTGACGGTCCTCTCGGACTCTTCTTCCCTGGGAAGCGCAGACAAAGCGTTTCACCCTCCTGAGGTCAATAACTTGAGTACTGATGAGTGATCGGAATGAACAGCTGTCATCTTAAGTGCTAGACAAATTGCCAATACCGTTGGACACAGCAGGAGAGCAGAGGTAGAAAGGTAAATGGGGGACACACAGAAGAGAGGGGGAGAATGGCCGCCGAATCTACCACCCGTGTTGATCCGCTCAGCTTTATTGGGATTGCTTTCCTGCGTATTCATCTAAACCCGTCTTCTACAAACAGCAGAGGGGACACGAGGGCTAAGGCAAATAGAGTAATGACAACAACACCGGCCAGATGTACCTGCTCTGACTGCATGTTGGGTGCACTTAATGCAGCACAGCCAAAGACAACCCCTACTCCCCCTTGCTCCCATTACAGATCCTGCACAACTCATACATTATGCCTGAGAGGGAAAAACAACATTTCATCCAAATGAGAAACCTTCACAGGCCTGCAGTAACACAAGGTGGGAAACCCTCTGGTGCCACCCATGTTGCCATCGGGTATCAGGTGTGTTTTTTGCATTTCATTGTGATCTGGGTGGTAAATAGAGGGGAGTAACATGAGCAAATACTTTTTTACACCCGTTTTGCTCTTGTTAAAGTTCTTGCACTAGTAAT
The DNA here is from genome assembly GCF_964204655.1 of Triturus cristatus. NCBI lineage: Eukaryota > Metazoa > Chordata > Amphibia > Caudata > Salamandridae > Triturus > Triturus cristatus. Next base: position 645,563,150 of record NC_140584.1, on the reverse strand, counting down.
TTCCATTAACTGCAAAGTGCTGGTAAGTGCCTGCGCCAAAAGCGGAGCAAATAACAATCTGCACTTGGATTTTAAAGCTTTTGATAAGTGCAAGTGGCAAAACAGACTCAAATACAATTTGCACCCATATTAGCAAGTGGGCTTAGGTGACCTTATGAATATTTTTGGATATACTTGGCAGGAGAGAGGCTGTGGCGTAACCTCCAGAGCTGCCGACTTCAGACCTGGAGAACCAGGTTGGAGTCTTGGCATCAGTAACTGTGCCTACCAAAAAAACAAATAGAATGTTACTAAAACAAAGCAATGAAACAAGATGAGAAATGCTGATAAAATAAAAAAAGTATCCCGACGCGCTACCCATTGCAATGGCTGACCAGAAGTAACATTGAATGTGTTCCTCCTGGCCAACCAGAAGGAACAATGAGTGAATTCGATGGGAGGTAACTAAGACAGACGGGAGCAGGGGCCATCGTAGTATGATTGCCAACAAAAATGTTCTCTTAATGAAATCGCCAGGGAGAAAGTTAGCACAGAAAAAGGAGGGACATTTAGATAAATGCACCAATAAAAAGGAAGCATTTAAGACCGGCACAACAAAGCACGAATGACAAAACATGGGCGTGCCATAGACTGATTACAGCATGTCTTGCAGGCAGCGCCTGCACACCGCCTAGGCTCGACCTAACAATCCTTTTTGTTGCAGAAAAGTAAAAGCAGTCACACTTTAGAGGTGAAGAGTGCAATAACATTTATTTGACAGCAATCAATGCCCGATAACTCGCCTAGGTCACTGGTCAGATAGTAGCGTTTTGACCAATTATTTTTAAAGTGAAATTGTGCCAGAAGTCAAAGAATTAGGTTTTGAAAAGGAGAGGCAGAATGCCCTACCTCCCGGGCTCTTCGGGTGAGTGGTAGGGTCTGAGGATGGCAGGAGACATGAATGGCGAGGAAGAGAGGGTGCGGGGCAAAATTGTTCATTATGGGGTGATGGCATGGGTACATAGATGCCATTTTGTCTTATGCACCGGCTGGCTAGTGCAAGTCGTAAAGTTTTTTCTAGTCTCCCCAGGTTGTGTCATTATAGCGGTATGGAGTTGATCCCAAGTGTTTGGCAAGCTCTCCTGACCCTGCAGGAGGCAGGCAGGGCCGACCTGCTGTCAGCAAGTTCTGTGCAGCAGGCGGTAGGCCTGAAGATGTGCTTTCAGCCGTAATGGCATGCTCGCCTGACCAAGAAATTCAAGCGCATGGTCGTGGTAGGTGCGAGGGGTGGGCTGGCCATGGACGATATTCCACGTCGGGCTGCCGGGAAAGCCAAGATGTCCGAGCCTTTGCCCGCTCAAGTGGGCTCATTGTCGCCTAGGCTAGCGGGCCTGGGAGAGCATGTGGGAGGGGGCACAGCATCAGAGCACTGGTGGGGAAAGGTGCTGCTATAACAAAATGCAAACGAGGGAAAGCGGCCTTGTGGCAGGCCCGGGCGGGAGTGAATGCTGCAGTTTATGTGTGGGAGCCAGTATAGGCAGTTGATCCTCCCCCCTCGTGACAGGCCGGAGAGAGCAATGATGCCTCTCAGCCACACAGGGGCAGGCACAGTGGTGAGGGTGGGATTTGGCAGTGTCAGGGCCCGTTGCTGGACCTATTTAGTCCACGCAGCATGGCCCGAGCTGTAATCAGGAGGTAGGTCCGGGTAGTGCCTGGACAATGTCTGCAGGCACGACCAACCCCAGGGGAATTCTGGAGGCCCCTGTCGACGTGGTGGTTCCCATGTCAGGGAGGGTGGATGGAGGGTTCCTGGGGTATGGAGGCAGGCTTGGGAACTCTGGGGAATCCCCATTTCTACAGGAAGGGATGGTTGGGCAGGGTGCCTTATGCCTGGAATAGGGGGTTTCCATAGGGGTTAGTAGCCTGTGCCTAGTGTGCCCTCTGTGGCTTGGGTAGGGGCAGAAGGGATCCAGGATGGCGGTCCCGGGAGGTGGGTGTGGTGCCATGAAGAGCCCTGTATGGATGCTGGGCAGGCAGTCAATTTAGCACCAGCCAAGTGTTTGAGGTAGGTACAGCAGTGGCGCTGATTTCCGGACAGCGGGAGGATCTTATGTGACCTTGCTACTCCGGTCTGAAGACAGAGCTCATGTCTTTGCAGCCGGCACTGGGATGCTGTTGCGGTGCAGCAGGTACCGGACTGTGCATCCGCCTTGCCTGCATCCACCTTGATTGCTACGGAATCCTTTTTTTAAAATATTTTTTATTGTCCTTTTACACTTTTTTTGCAGGTCGTACAGGATTACTACAAAGGTACCAGTGCAAAATACATAGAAATGAGATTAACAGAAGGAACAAATAGCCATAAGACAGTACAAACAGAATTACAATTACAAATTATAATATTCAAGCCAGCTCCCCCTGAATCCACTGCCGAACAGGATCCCAAATTTTTCTCCCAAAACACCTTTTCTTTCTACCATTTGTTCTATAGATAGATTCCTCTATGTTATAAGAGGCTAAAAGACGGGCTCTCCATGCTTCAAATAGAGGAGGAGATGGGCTAATCCATTCTTGAGTGATGCAAGCTCTAATTAAAGCCATAGATATAAATAGAAAGGCTTGTTTTCCCTCGGGCAACGTATCTGAATTCACACCAATTAGAACAAGTTCCCCCGTTAGAGAAGGTGAGGATCCAAGCACTATTTTCAAAAAGGCCTGTATTGCCTCTAAAAAGGGGGCTAACCGTGGACAGGCAAAGAACATATGTATTGAATCTGCAGCCTGAAAGCCGCACCTATTACATGCCGTTCCCGCCGTCACGCCCTATTTTGAAATTTTCAAGGGCGTATAATATAGATCATATACAGCCATATAATGCTGAGTATGTAATCTACCAGTAACCAAAACCGTATTGGCCAAAGCAATTGATTCTTCTAAGCATATAGCCTTAGTGCCTAATCTCTCAACTCATCTAGCTGCATGAAGAGCTAAATCGTCCAAACAGGTATCCAAAAGGATTCTGTAATAATAACCAAAACAGGTTGTCAATAATTGGAATCCTTACCATACCGGATACTTCTAACATTGATAGGGAGAAAAAAAAACTATGGATCTGTAAATATTTGAAATAATCCTGCATAGAAAGATTATGTCTTTCTGTTACCTCAGAAAAAGTAAGTAACCGGCTATTCTGCCAGATATCATTCACACAATAGATTCCTTTGTTTCGCCATCTAGACATGGCTGCATCATGAAAAACCGATGGGAATATTTTAGAGGCAGATAGAGGTGTATAAATCAGCAACTTCATAATTCCCAATTGATGCCTAACTATCTTCCATACCCCGAAGGCTGCTTTCAACGTCTTAAATTTAACTTTTTTATAATAGCTTGGTTCTATATTTTTAAGGTAACAACCACGACATTCCTCTCCCATTATAAGTTCGTATATTGAGGGTGAATGACTCTGAGGGATCCTTGCTTTTCCCCCAATAATAAGTGGAGAGATAAACTGTAAAACAGAAGCAACATAATAGAACAAAAAGTGGGGAATTCCCCACCCCCCCCCCTGGATTTTGGTAAGATAATCTTTCTATAAAACCTACAATGTTTTTTATAGCCCCAAATAAACCTGGACACCAATCTTTCCAATTGTTTAAAGAAAGTCAAAGGAAACTCAAGAGGAATAGATCGAAACATATAAAGAAATTTTGGAAGTATAATCATTTTTAACACATTGTTCCGACCAAATAAAGATAAATGAAGATGATCAATCCGTTCAAGTGTAACAGTTGCATTTTGAAAAACCGGGTTAAAATTTATAGCTGGAATATCTGATACAGGGGATGTGATTTGAGTGCCCAAATACGTTGCTACAGATACTAAAGGAATCAATGGGGGGGGGGGTGGGGGGGGGGGGTCTGGCCTATAAATAGGTTTTGAGTTTTCGCTATGTTCAATTTATAGCCAGAAAAGGCCCCAAACTGAGTAGCCAGATCCTCAACCACTGGAAGGGCTATCGAAATATTAGATGTGAGTACAATAATATCATCAGCATAGGCAAGCACTTGTGGAAATATGGATTTTTCTGGTCAGTTATGTCCCCTATCTTGGACCCCAACGGTTCCATGTGCATGTCACAAGTACATGTATGTTCCCTCCAGTTCCAGTTATAAAGACGCAAACACATGTGCGTCCACCGTCAACATGTCCTCTGTCAGATCCGCCATGAATAGGCCGGATATTCCATTCCTAAGTATGAAAAGCCACCGGCTTTATATGGTTCACTTATGCCACTTTACAGTCCAGGCAAGTAGGCCCTGATTCTGTCATCAAAAACTCCTCTTGCCTTCTGCCTCTGAAAGCTCCAGTCCGAGCCTGCATCTGTGACCATGAACTTTGTCTCATTCTCTGCGCGGCTCACGAAGCCTGACATCAGCCTACTCTCTGCCAAGAACTGTATTTCACCTTCGAATTATCTGCCTCCCCTTCAGCCGATGCATTCCTGCCTAGTAGTTTAAGTAAACATTCTTCCAGTTACCAAGCAAAAAGGCCCATCTTCTCTGTCCTCATGCAAGTAATTCATAGCCTTGTTACCATGGAATATTCCTACCCCCTCGCATTTAGTGTAGACACTTAGACGCTTGTACATGCACGCACAGTCAGTATAGAATAGATTCTGTCCGAGAGTCCTTCTTTTATGGATAACATAGTTCTTTAAACATAAGATGTTAGATATGATTTGGGATTAGGTTGACTTGACCCCCCAGACTTCTTGTCTCCACATGTAGAGCTAAATGTCAAGTCCCCTTCACCCCCTAGTTACACGTCAATTACACGTCATACTGCTGCGCGCGCATCTATGCCAAGTATTATCTTATAGATCCACCTATGTATTACATCATAACCAATCATGTTCCTTTTTACTCATTATTACACCCATTTTCGGTTACGCAGACCAAACGTCAATGTCCTTATCAATTGTTACGCCTACTGTATTCACTTCATTATAATGTATGTACTATAAAAGTTACTTCTTGTCAATAAAGTATGTACTTCACTTCCTGAACCCCCGTGGTGATGGAACTTGAAGCATCCGATTATAATCGATCACCGGAATAAAGCCCATTCCGAAACTCTAATATCACGGATTCTGCCTCTCATTTTACTGAGCTATTTTATAATGTTTCTGTATCAAATTCAGTCCCGGTAAAGGAATTTTTATTTACCACATGATGGCGCCCGAACAGGGACACTTTCTCATCTCACGCGCCGGCGGTGCGTTGCAGGCCCGGTCTCCTGCCACAGCTGGACGGACAATAACGCGTACCAGCAGGATTTCCTGTATCTCCCTCCGGTCAAGCGGGGGCGACTGAGACTGCGATCAACACCCAGACGAGGCGGTGAGAAGTGCGAAGTATCCCGACCAGAGCCTAGCTGAGAGAGCAAGATCCGAGGTATACAGAGACCCACCAGTCCGAAGTCAAGCCCAGTGTCCGACGAGTCGAGTCGAGTCGAGTCCAGTCCGGTTCAAGTTCAAGTTACTGAGGCCTTCCGTTTCCGAAGCTACCCGGTGAGTACCATTGCTGGGGAGGCATTTCTGACGTGCACATAGGTTGTGCCGGTCAAGACGGGTTTGGGTACACAAATCCGGTCTGCACTGTTTTAGCAGTGTATCTGTACTGTTTAGCAGTATATCAAGTATTCCGAAGTATTCCGAAGTGTCTAGTTATTATCTAGTTATTGTCGAGAATTAAGCTTGGTGATTAGTTATGCAGACGATCATCATTGTTGTTTCAGTTAAAGGTTTAATGTTTAATGTTTAAAGTGTTTAAGTATGTTCTGTATATCGTAGTATGAATGACTGTTCATTATCGTGTTTATTGTATTAAGTCTGTTCAAATTCAAGTATCAGGTCAAAATCAAGTATAAGGTCAGTTCTCAATATGCCGCTCTTTTCGAAATTAAGACAGATCACTACCAGAAAAGGGGTTCTCGAAGAAGCCGTCCCTATTCCTCCTAGGGACACTCCAGGGCACTTTATGTATCACAAACACGGCTTAGACGCTATATTATTTCTTGATTTATGGGTAGACTATACCAAGGGATTACCAGAAAGTCAGAGGTGGCCCACAGCGGGGACCTGGGATGCAGAGTGCATCATGAAAGTCGAGGAAGAGTTATGGAAAAGGAAAGTCAGACAGTCACAGAAAGACGCCGTTGAATTATGGCGTAAAGAATCACATAGACGAACAGAAAAAGCACGTAGACAGGAAGAGAAGAGTAAAGAGAATTCCAATAAAGTTCGAGAGAATCTATTAATTGAGGAAGGTATCCGAGTGAAATCAGAACAAGTAGACAGACAAAGAAATGCCCTTATGAATGGTATGTATCCCCTTCTGGCCGAAGGATTACCTAAGGCTACTCCAGAGATACCGAAAGACTTGCCACCCCCATTATTCCCAATCAAGGTACATCCTAAGGGGCATCCTAGAACCGCAGAGGATGTTTTTCTTTCCTCATATTTAGATGACGCAGCTCCCGAGTATGCTAATTCCGCCCCACGTAGACCGCATACCAGGGAGGTCCAACGCCAAGATCCAGCACCCGTATCCCTACAGCAACAAATCGAGTCACAAGTTCCGGCAAGCGCATCTGTTTCTGTATCCGCTCCTACAGCTACTTCTATGGCTGTGTCCACACCTGTAGTTGCTGTGTCACGTTCGACGAATCCTTTTACACCCGACGCCCCAGATGGGGCCGCGGGAGGAGCTACCAATATCTTTTCTACGCCACCCAGAATAAATAAACTTACTTTTCAAGAGTCAGCGCATTCACGTACACCCAAACTCCTTAGTGCCCGTGCGCTTAAGGAACTTCTTATAGATTGTAGATATGACCCGGTGCCTGGAAAGGAGGACGAAATGACCCTAGCATCATTGCGTATCAGACGAGCCGCAGTGTATTTAGCGAAGTTACCAGGAATGACTGCGCATCTAGATAATATATATCATTTTGTCCAAACAGGGCGAGATCCAGAATGTATTTACAGAGCTATGGAATACCAGAAAGTAGAGATACAGGGGGAACTGTTACGTTTCCTCATAAACTGTGTGATCAGAAATCAAGACCGACCGGGGGTAGACCCGGAAGCAATGAAAATTCTTACAAGATGGAGCCAGAATATATCAGAAGGGAGACATGATAAACAAAATTGTATAATAGCCATGTGCCGAAAGATCCGTAAAGAAATAGAACGCCTACACGAAGAGCGATTAGAGGTAGACGAGTTCGAACAAAACGAGGAAGAAGGGTCAGGACTGCCCACAGGACAGTCGGACACCATAGCCTATGTAGGTAGAGGAAGATCTTGTAATAGGAATCAGACTAGATATCATACTGACTCAATACATCCGATATGTCCAGATAATAACAGGAATTTTCAAATACCTATAATTAATATAAGGTCTAACGAGTATTCGTTCCAAACCGCCGACAAACTACTCCGAGAACGAAGGGGTTATCATTTCCTCGATTCTATGGATGAACAAGATTTAGCCAGGGCAGCTGTCCATTGGGTGGACAGTCCCGGAAAATATAGTGATGATACAGTAGTACGCACATTTTTGAATCTTACCCCAGATGAACAAAGGTTAGCTGGGATTTATATGATTCAACAACTCATTATACTATATCGGAGTCAGCATTCGGACCCTGGTCCCTTGCCTGACATACTGACTGAATTACTTATGAATAAATGGAGAGGTCCAGGTACTGAATTAATTAAAGAAATTCTAGGATCAAGAAAGCAGTATATTCTTTTTGTATGCTCAGAGCATGTCCCATTGCCTGTCAAGGAAAGAACCACGTATCACCTGGATAGACAGAATCCCTTACGAGAAGTGCACCCAATAAAGGGTGAGGACAATCAGTTTAAACGCGTATTTGTATATACGCCCATATCGAAAATAGAATTGTTACAAATGAAGAAAGTGGTACCCAGTCATGACAAAGACCCAGCGGGTTTTCACCGAGAAATTAAAGACATGTTACTCATGGGAGAGTATACCTACCCCGACATTATGACAATATTAAAGGTATTGATGCCTGCTGGCATTTATGAAAAACTCAAGGAAAAAGAGTGGGAGGTAGGAGACCAAAAGATAGAATGGTCAGTGTTAGAAGCTGAAGAAAAGGCCCGAACTGCAGGAGCAGGGCTTGGGGACAAAACTAAGGCATTACCAGGATTACTAGTACAGGTACTGCCGCGTTTATTAACTACGAAAAAGGAAGATTGGGGTACAATTTCAGCCTGTAAGCAGAAGCAAGATGAAGACACTAGTGATTACTATGCCCGATTTGAAAAATGTTTTGGTATAAATAGTGGCATAAAAGCAAGTAGCGAATCATACCCACATCTGTTTGTAACAAAATTAGTAGAAAATGCTCTGCCCCCAGTAAAGAATAGAGTATTAAAATTCGAGAGTACCTGGCAGGGTAACACTCCATCACAAATGTTACAAATGTTACAGTACCATCACAATAGAATTAGAGAGGAACAAGAACATGAACACAGACGCATGAAAGACACGAAAATGAAAATGTTAGTTTCCCAGACAGTTCCAGCTGAAGGGCATAAAAGGGGTATGACACATTCCGATTCAGCAGGACCTGTAAAAGGGACATGCAATTATTGTAAAAAGCCAGGCCATTACGTACACGATTGTCCAGTTTTAAAACATAATACCGCCATAGGTAAAACACAAGAAAGATCACGGCCACTCAGACAAGATCAGAATGAACAAGGAGCTATGCAGCATGCCCAGGCCATGCCAGCCGCACAACAGCCAATACAGTTTGTGCCAGCTGCACCCCCATTGCCTGTTGCTGCCACCCAAACAACAACACGACAAATGTATCAGACCGCACAGTATGAATATCCCGAGTATCAGCGTTACGCATGAACAAGCCTAGAGAGGGAAGTTGACTTACCCCTTATTGAAATCCCAGTAGACCAAGAAGGACCTTATGTACATAGTGAATTATTAGGCCAAGATAGAAAATTTCTACTCGATACAGGGGCAAGTCGAACGACCATAAAACGTAGTGAAGTTCCAGGGGCACCCCTCTCAGGCTCACAGAATATTTCCCTTGGTTTTTCAGGAAAACCTATTGTTAATGAAGTGTCACAACCTCTGCCACTTACGATAGGACCTTTGACCCGAACTACAGATTTATTGCTTACTAAATCATGTCCAGAAAATCTATTAGGAATAAAAACGTTAAAAGCTCTAGGAGCTATAATATGTTGTTCTCCGGAAGGAGTAAGGTTGTTTTTACGTGATTTTAAAGGTCACTATGTATCTAGAGACATGGATCCCCGACTGCAGACTTTACCTACACGTCTATGGGCACAAGGCCCTACTGATGTTGGATGCATGAATATTACACCATATCGAGTCACATTAAAGGCAGGAGTGGTGCTACCACGAATGCGACAATACAAGTTACCACCAGATGCTGTAGTGGCTTTACTACAAATCATTGACGAGCTCATTGCCCAAGGAGTAGTTGTGGAAACAGACTCCAATATATGTAATTCACCGATAATACCGATTCTTAAACGAACAGATCCGAAGGCCCCGCCAGTATATCGATTGGTTATTGATCTGCGCGAGTTAAACAAATGCATTGTGCCACAATTCCCTGTGGTCCCAGATATCTCGTCATTACTGACAGCTATTGATTCCGAAGCGACATTCTTCACTGTAATCGATCTCAAGAATGCCTTTTTCAGCGTCCCAATAGACCCGGAAAGCCAATATTTGTTCGGATTTAGTTTAAATGGACGTAGCTTTAAATTCTCACGCGCACCTCAAGGATTTACAGAAAGCCCCAGCATCTATAGCCAAGCACTGAAACGAGAACTTGACAGTATCCACATGCCAGTTAACACTGCTCTGCTTCAATACGTCGATGATCTGCTGATCACCGCCCGAAGCGAACCTGAATGTGAAAAAGCATCACTGACAGTTTTACAATTTCTAGCCGAAAAAGGGCACAAGGTGTCCCCTTCTAAGCTGCAATTCTGTGTCCAGCGAGTTGTTTATCTTGGACACTCGCTGGACAAGGAGGGAAGGCAGCTTACACCAGACCGCATTCAGTTAATAGCTAACATGCCAATACCCAAGACACAAAAGGAGGTGCGGGCTTTCATAGGCCTCACTTCATACTGTAGACAGTGGATCCCGCAATATGCATTTCTAGCAAAACCACTCATTCAGTTGACAACCCAGGAGGCAGCCACATCGACTGTTCTCCCTTGGACTCAAGAACATACACAAGCTTTTGAAAGCCTAAAGAAAACTTTATGTCAAGCACCTGTTTTAGCAACACCATGTTACAGAAAACAGTTTACACTCTTTGTTACAGAACGCGAAGGTACTGCTTTGTCAGTACTCACACAGGATCAAGCAGGAGCACACAAACCATGTGCTTATTTTTCTAGTACATTAGATCCCGTAGCTCAGGCTTTGCCTGCATGTCTGAAATCAGTGGCAGCGACAGCTTTAGCAATCAGACAAAGCGATGCCATAGTGTTAGGACATCCATTGACAGTTCAAGTACCACACGCAGTAGAAGTTCTTATAAATAGAACACAAACACAACACTTGACCATAGCACGACTTACAGGGTATGAACTTACATTGTTTCAGCCACATATAGAAATAAGACGCTGTAACACATTGAATCCTGCCACACTTTTGCCAGTAACCGGAACAGACCCACTAGCCCATGACTGTATTGAAGTTATTACTGTAACGACAAAACCCAGACAAGACTTGACCGATGTTCCATTGTCAGATCCAGACCTGACCTTGTATGTAGATGGTTCATGCATGAGAACAAGTACAGGAGAATTAGTGGCCGCTTATGCAGTCACAACAGACACTGAAGTCATTGAAACTAATCGTATAAATACTTTGTCAGCTCAAGCCGCAGAGCTCATCGCTCTGACACAAGCCTGTATTCAAGCCACGAATAAAAAAGTCAACATATACACTGATTCACGTTATGCATTCGGAGTTGTACATGACTTCGGCGTGCTGTGGCGAGAGAGAGGTTATTTAACTTCCCACGGTGCCCACATTCAGCACGGACCCCTCATTCATGCCTTATTAGATGCAATACATCTACCTACTGCAATATCAATTATGAAATGTAAAGCTCATACGAAAGTTACTGATATCATTTCCCAAGGCAATGATCTAGCCGACAGAACGGCTAAACAGACTGCTCAAACTCAAACTCCCGACATGACAAAGACAATAGTCCCGATGCCGACACATTGTATGACAGTTAAAGATCCTACTCTTGACGTAATTGACATACAGACACATGCTACACCAGACGAAATAAAGAAATGGACTGAATTAGGAGGGATCCAAACGGACCAAGGATGGATGATGAAGGAAAAGTCTGTATGGTTCCTTCCTGATTCAATGGTCCAAGTTATAATTAACACTATACATAGTCCGGCACATCTAGGAGAAAAAGCTATGCTAGACAGCATTCAACACATTTGGTTTAATAAACATTTACGAGCAGCAGCCAAACAAAAGGTCCGTACCTGTATGATCTGTTGCCAGTTCAACCCAGGAAAAAGTGTTCCCGTAGAACAGGGTGGATTTCATCCTCCTGATCACCCTTTTGAAGTCCTACAGATGGATTATATCCAGATGGAACGATGTCGAGGATTCAAATATGTTCTCGTAGTTGTCTGCGCTCTGTCCCGTTGGACAGAGGCGTACCCGGTTTCAGATTACACTGCCCCGACTACTGCCAAACAGTTGGTTCGAGAATTCTTCCCACGATACGGTTTACCACGTGTTGTTCACTCAGATAACGGCCAGCCGTTCTCATCCGAATTAATGAAACACGTTTCACTTCTGTTAGGATATCAGTGGAAATTCCACTGTGTCCGACACCCCGAAGCAGCAGGTCTCGTAGAAAGACATAACCAGATACTGAAAATCAGAATGTCCAAAATATGCAGAGAAAAAGGTATCGACTGGGTAGTAGCGTTACCCGTTGCACTCTTTTACATGAGAATGGTAGCACATTCACGAACAGGGCTATCCCCGTATGAGGTGATCTTCGGTAGACCACCAAATATGTGGGGGACGCCTATACCACGCAAAATAACTGATATTGACTGTAATATGCTGACAGATTACTTGGCTTCCTTGATGTCTGCACTACAATCTTGTCGTTCACAGGTAGCTGCAGCCTTTCCTGACAACACTGAGGTGAAACCCCATGACGTAGTTCCGGGGGATCTCGTCTTTGTGAGGAATTTCGACCGAAAGACTCAGCTGGAGCCCAGGTGGAAGACACCCAAGTTGGTTCTGCTGACCACAAGAACAGCCGTGAAGATCGAGGGCCGCAAGGGCTGGATTCATTCAAGCCACATCAAGAAATTTCATGGACTATCCTCGGATATAGACATTGTGCCCTGCACTCCCTCGCAGACTGATACAAAACTCCCTTTTGTTGAACCGAACAAATCTGAAAATTACAAACTAAAGCTTAGGCCCACCAAGTCGAGCAATTTGATTGTTTAAGTCCTCTCCAAGGTGAAGCGGTTGAATTGTCTCTGACATGTATCCCTTGGACCTGAGTAGAGAAAATACCCGAAAAATGTTGAAACGACAGGCGTATTGTAAATCACTGCGTAGCCACTGCATAGTGACATTATTAATTTTGTTTTTATTGAGTCTTTTAATAATTATTACAAGTATGTTGTTGCACATATATTACCCTATTTCTAGACATGTTTATAATGTTGCTGCTGAACATTCTTTTAGTGACTTACCTCCGCATGAATTGTCTTATAGACTTGCGCTGCGCAATAACACTTTCATTAGTATGTTACATCATTCCCATCAGACTAGTAATGCCACCAATTGTTGGGTGTGTGGCCGACTCCCTCCCTATCAGAATTATGAAGGAGTCCTGCCTTTCTTTCCACATCCATTTACACACAATGGCTCCTGTGGAGCATGGTTCAGTTTAATCAATTCCATAGACTCAGACACAGCAGTTTACCAAGATCATTGGATATGGGGAAACCTGAACCTAGTTTTACTCAAAGTCTGCTACCCTGACAAGGAGGGTCGCCCCAAAAGAACAGGAACTGATCTAGAAAATGAAGTATATGGATTAGGTAATTTTACACCTAATCTCATGATTCTAAATGTCGTATCCGAAGTTGAGCTAGTCTTACCCACCATGTCAGTATTCCCAGCAAAAGGTGAATTGTGTGTAAGAAAGGTTGGTTCCATACATATGGGCCATAGTCAATGCACTACTACAGTAGAATTCAGTGATCAAGGCAAATCTTCATTCAGAGCTTATCGCCACTCCTACTTTATATGTGGTCAGACTGCATATATGCGTCTACCTCTAGATTGGGATGGTACCTGCTACATAGCATTCCTTTTGCCACCTGTTTTCCTAGCTCCTCCTGATTATTATAGAAATATTCATTTAGTACACAATAGAGAGCGGAGAGATCTCCCAATTGTCGATTATACTGAGACGGCATGGGACAAGTATGTAGATTTCAATAAAGGCATCTTTCCCTATATAGGTACAGTTACTAATAGTAAGCTGATACGTAGATTAACTAGAACCCTTGAAGCAGTAGTGAATGAAACTATTTCCGCCTTAGGCAATTTAACAGAAGAGCAGTCTGCTATGCGGATTGTTGTGCTTCAAAATCGTCTTGTCCTTGACGTCATCCTGGCTGATAGAGGCGGAGCTTGTAGGGTCATCGGATCAAGCTGCTGCGTATTCATACCAGAAAATTCGCCATCTGTATATAAAGCTATCACTCGCCTTCATAATATTGTAAGCCAGATACACCAGAACCCAGGCACTTGGACTTGGTCCAGTTGGTTTTGGAATGCGGTATCAGCCTGGGGATGGAGAGTTTTATCCTTCCTAGGTATTGGCCTTCTCATACTATTCAGTTGCTGTCTATGTCTACAATGTGGACCAGCGATTTGTGGTTTGTGTGCCACATCGTGCATTCCACATCAAGATTTTCATTCAAAATCCCGGAAGAAGAAAGAAGAACAAATGATGCTATATGAACAGATCAATGGATTGATGAAGATTGATATCTCTTGAAGGGCAAGTAGGGGACAAGGAGGGAATGTGGAAATATGGATTTTTCTGGTCAGTTATGTCCCCTATCTTGGACCCCAACGGTTCCATGTGCATGTCACAAGTACATGTATGTTCCCTCCAGTTCCAGTTATAAAGACGCAAACACATGTGCGTCCACCGTCAACATGTCCTCTGTCAGATCCGCCATGAATAGGCCGGATATTCCATTCCTAAGTATGAAAAGCCACCGGCTTTATATGGTTCACTTATGCCACTTTACAGTCCAGGCAAGTAGGCCCTGATTCTGTCATCAAAAACTCCTCTTGCCTTCTGCCTCTGAAAGCTCCAGTCCGAGCCTGCATCTGTGACCATGAACTTTGTCTCATTCTCTGCGCGGCTCACGAAGCCTGACATCAGCCTACTCTCTGCCAAGAACTGTATTTCACCTTCGAATTATCTGCCTCCCCTTCAGCCGATGCATTCCTGCCTAGTAGTTTAAGTAAACATTCTTCCAGTTACCAAGCAAAAAGGCCCATCTTCTCTGTCCTCATGCAAGTAATTCATAGCCTTGTTACCATGGAATATTCCTACCCCCTCGCATTTAGTGTAGACACTTAGACGCTTGTACATGCACGCACAGTCAGTATAGAATAGATTCTGTCCGAGAGTCCTTCTTTTATGGATAACATAGTTCTTTAAACATAAGATGTTAGATATGATTTGGGATTAGGTTGACTTGACCCCCCAGACTTCTTGTCTCCACATGTAGAGCTAAATGTCAAGTCCCTTTCACCCCCTAGTTACACGTCAATTACACGTCATACTGCTGCGCGCGCATCTATGCCAAGTATTATCTTATAGATCCACCTATGTATTACATCATAACCAATCATGTTCCTTTTTACTCATTATTACACCCATTTTCGGTTACGCAGACCAAACGTCAATGTCCTTATCAATTGTTACGCCTACTGTATTCACTTCATTATAATGTATGTACTATAAAAGTTACTTCTTGTCAATAAAGTATGTACTTCACTTCCTGAACCCCCGTGGTGATGGAACTTGAAGCATCCGATTATAATCGATCACCGGAATAAAGCCCATTCCGAAACTCTAATATCACGGATTCTGCCTCTCATTTTACTGAGCTATTTTATAATGTTTCTGTATCAAATTCAGTCCCGGTAAAGGAATTTTTATTTACCACACACTCTGTAATTAATATTGGCGACAGAGACTGGAGGTATTTCATATGCTGAATTCAATTTGTTTAAAAAAATATCTATATAAAGAGCAAACAATAGTGGGGAAGAGGGGCAGCCCTGGCGGGTACCTCTAGAGATGGAAAAAGGAAGAGATTTTTTAGAGCCCAATTTTATGCAAGATGTGGGGGATACATAAAGAGATTTTAAGGCAAGAATAATCCGTGGTCCAAACCCTTTCATTGCTAGCATCTCCCACAGATATGACCAGGCTACCCTGTCGAATGCCTTCTCGGCATCCAACAGGGTAATGCCTAGATCACAGCTCATCACTTCAGCCCGATCCATTAAAGTAATTACTCGCCTGACATGATCCGAGGTATCCCGATATGGAATAAAGCCATGCTGCAATGGTGATACTATTGTGGAAATTACCCCCGAGATACGAGATGCTAAAATTTTTGAGAAGACCTTACTATCAGCATTGATAAGCGATATCGGTCTAAAAGATGAAGGAAAAAGATGAGGTTTGCCTTTCTTGAGAAAAGCCATGATTGTTGATTGGCTCCAAGATGGGGGTGCGATCGCATTTTGAGCCTCAACACGTCTGGAGAAAGTCTTGTTTCAAAAGAGATCTGAACACTCTATAAAACTCCAATGGTAGACCATCAGGGCCCATAGCTTTCCCGGAAGCCAATGAAAGAATGGCCGCCTCTATTTCATCCCATGAAATTTCTATATCTAAGGCTGCAGATTGAGCTTCGGTTAGCTTGGAGATATTGTCAGTCCCACAAAAGTTTAACAGAGACTCCGATGAATACGAAAGATTGTCCTCCGTATAAAGTTTACTATAAAATGAACGAAAAACCTCCAAAATGTCTCCAGGTAGACTGTATATTTGACCCGAGTCGCCCTGAATCTCTCTCACAGTATTAAACACTTCCTGCTGCCTAAGCCTCTGTTCTGCTTGGGTTTTCAGATCGGGTAGAACCCGCTCTACAGAGCCCTCCTGACCCAAACCAGAACGTTACCCCCTCCCTAGGGCCTTTTTACACCTAAATGACCACATATATATGTACCACCTAAGGACAGGGAATTCCTATTATATATATATATATCAAGACCTCACAGCCTCGCGATCTCAGCAACCACAGTCTCGCGGCCTTCAGCAGACCCAGAATCTCCTACCCAGACGGCAGCAACACACACAGTCTCGCGGCCTCAGGCAGACCCAGAATCTCCTACCCAGACGGCAGCAACACACACAGTCTCGCGGCCTCAGTCAGACCCAGAATCTCCTACCCAGCCGGCAGCAACACACACAGTCTCGCGGCCTCAGGCAGACCCAGAATCTCCTACCCAGACGGCAGCAACACACATAGTCTCGCGGCCTCAGTCAGACCCAGAATCTCCTACCCAGCCGGCAGCAACACACATAGTCTCGCGGCCTCAGTCAGACCCAGAATCTCCTACCCAGACGGCAGCAACACACACAGTCTCGCGGCCTCAGTCAGACCCAGAATCTCCTACCAGACGGCAGCCTTAGCACGAGCTCATCCTATTATCACCGTAGTACATGACAGGGGAATCGGGATTACTATATATCGGATCACACAAAGACTATTAGTTGAGCACAACCTGTTCTCTAGTTCGAGGGGCTCGTTTCCCCCTCATCCAGTTACCACTTACCTGACCAGGATTAACCTCTGTTCATGTTGAGTTAACTCTGACTAAAAGAATAGGCTATCCTCCTATACAAAAATACACAACACATGCTAACTCACGACAAGCTAAATACTTTATTTAAATGCCACATGCACATTCGCAGAATACATCATATATATATAACCTGCAAGGAAAGTGAAAGGTTAAGTTATACACTTCAAAGAAAAAGGGGTCGACATCACCTGAATTGTACGTAGCCTGTGCTCAATGGTCATCTAGGTTCCCTTCTCCCTCTGTGCCTCGGCTTCGCCTGGAAGTCACACCTCCGCAGTCGCGGATCTACTCCCTTCTCCCTCTCCGAGTCACTGGAACCTCTTCCTCATCGGCTACTCTCTCCTCTTTAGATTCAAGTTCGTCATCTGTCTTCCCTGGAATAAGTAGTAGCTTTTTCTGCTAACGGCCAGATGCCGCCTATGGTCTAGAAGCAAGTGCCCATATCTAACTCAGACTTTCACTAATATAGAGGTGCATTCTCTCATGGAAATTTCCAGCTCGAAACCTGCCGCCCACCAAATTCCTGTACCTCCCCGTGCCAAGGACACGTTCCCAGCCGGCCGGCCTGATGTAGTGTCTTCGGCAGGGGAAAAATACACTCCTTCGATAAGGGCCGGCCTGAACCGGTTCTCTCCGAGCGAATAACACCCCATAACTAAAACATCACCCTCCCTCTAGAAGTGTCCCAAGCTGCCGGAGCAGAAAGAAAGATGGAGTCTCTCCTGTCTGAGGCCTACCAGGCCTGAATTCAGCACGACTCCATGAAATACCCTCACTATAGGGCAAGTTATCCTCGATGCTAACGAATCTATCCCCTAGGCTATGTATGTAGGCCCTGATCTATGGGTAGGAGCACGGGATTGTGTCAAAGTGTCTAATAGATAGGCCCTATTCACTACTCTAGTCCTTAGACTTGGATGGAAAGAGACTGAAGTCATATTGATTGCTCTACAACACAAGAAGGCCAGGAAAATCAAGCAGTACAGCCTCTTAGCCAGGATCCGTCCTGCCATTTCCCCCACTTCATACACTTGGGAGCGAGACACTGTAACTTGCTCAGCTAGTTTCGAGTCAAAAACCTCATAGAGCCTAGACTTATGTATAGCAAGTGTTGATTTGATGGATTCAATATCTTGAACTGCAATAATAACAGAAACTAATTTAGCCTCCCACTCTAGTACAGCCTTCTGATAGGTAGCAAGTTGGGCCCGAGAGGACCTTTGTTTATTAATAGAATATGACAGAGTCTCTCCCCGGACTGCAGCCTTAAACGAGTCCCAAACCATTTGGGTAGAAGCAGTCCCACGATTAATATCAAAGAATTGTTTAATCCATTTGGACATATGTTCAATATACAGTGGATCGGCCAAAAGTTTACGTTCAAATGTCCAGGCATTAATCTTGGAAAATGGACCCAAACCTTGCTTAATCTCAATTAATATAGGATTATGATCTGAGATTAATCTGGGGAATACCTCAAAAATGATATTATTTAGAAGTGTCAAGGAAGTGTCAAGGAAACAAAAAAATAATCTAGGCGAACCGCTTTCTGATGTGGGGCTGAGTAGAATGTGTATCCCGTGCCGAATCTCCTTTTACAAACCCCACATCAGAGAGACCAGACTGCTACGGAATCCTATCATTAACTGTATGATGCCCAATTTGTTGATGGTATGTGGGTGATGGTGCTGTGCCTTATACGAGTGGAATAGATTGCGGGGTTGAGTGGGATGATGAAGTGGTGTTGGATTATGGGGACAAGGAGTTGGAGGAAGGAGAGATTGTGGAGGATGAGGGGCAAGTAAGTACCTGGTAGGTGGAGCCTCGTGAGGTGCTTCAGGTGTGCAGTGACCTAAACTGAAGGGGAAGCCTTGAAGTTTTGCAGTCAACAGTGACGAGGTCGTCGTCAGCAAGGGCAGTGTCTGTAGAAACAGAGGCGAGACCGGGGTCTGAATGGACGGCCTTGGTACTGGCCCTGTCTCTGAAGCCATGTAAGAAACCTTGCGCAGTGGGCACTGCTGGAGGCGTTGAGGTGGCGGTGCATGCGGTGTAATCGTAAACACTTGACCAGGAGGAGTGTGGCCTTAGATTGTTGAAGGATACGTACATGCAGGACCAAGGGACGGGCACGAAGGAAGCAGGAGAGAGAGGGAAGGGCAATAAAGGAGAGAGTAAGGCAGCGCAAGGGGAGGACGGGGAGTTTGGGGACATAGTGGAAGTGAACAGTGAAGGGGATAAAAAAAAAAAAAAGTACTGAAGCGTAAAAAGTGGCCATAGATGGGGAGCACCGAGCCGTTGGGGGCCCATTTGACGTTGGCAATGAAAGAGCGCATTTGGAAGAGAGAGTATGTGAAAAGTTTCAAGCTTCTGCATAGGGAGATTCAGGCGAAGGAGGGCTCAAAAGAAAAGGAATAGGAGTTGTCCTACAGACCTAAAGTGCCTGTTAATATTAAGAACTGGACAGCGGCTTTCCTGATTTATTTGAGTGTCTATTGCGAAAAATATCCAGAACGGTGCGTCGCAATGTGTAAGTACCTGGATGTAGTGATGAAGGTGCAGGTTACTTTTGAGGGTTGGGCGTAGGTGCCTATGATGAGGAGTTTTGTGCGTGGCTTGCTGACAATGCGGATGGGATTTGGGGATAGTTGGATAACAAACTTTTTCTCCAGGCAATAACACCGGAGCAGCCAGCCACATTGACTTACATGGCGAGTGACTGGCCGGTGAGCTACAAGTCTTTTCAAGGTCATCCCACCCTGGCAGGAGT
Organism: Triturus cristatus; assembly: GCF_964204655.1. Classification (NCBI taxonomy): domain Eukaryota; kingdom Metazoa; phylum Chordata; class Amphibia; order Caudata; family Salamandridae; genus Triturus; species Triturus cristatus. Next base: position 645,543,308 of record NC_140584.1, on the reverse strand, counting down.
GGGTTCAATGAGGAGGGCACAGGCAGGGAGGGGCTTGCTGGTCCTACAATAGGGGCCAGCGCTTGCAGAAGTACTGAGTACAAGCATGAATGTTCAAAATTCGGCAGAAAGCACATGCTTACACAGTGTGGGCCAGAGGGCAGTGGGTTTGGGCAGCAGGGTTGTGCCAGGAGGCAGTGGCAGGGTGGAAGCGAGTGGGGTAGGGGTAGTGGGGGACAGATTCCAAAGGGAAAGGGCACATACACCAGTTAAGGTGGACCACCTGAGGCATTGGCGGATTTTGTTGGGGGAGCAAGGGAAGAAGGAGGTGTTGTTGACAGGTTTTGAGGTTGGGTTTCATTTGTGTTACGAGGGTCCCAGGGTTTGGCGATGGGCAGACAATCTGAAGGGACATGAGGAGTTGGTGTGGGCTAAATTGTTGAAGGAGGTGAATGAAGGGAGGATGGCAGGCCCCTTTGATGATTCACCCCTAAAGCATCATCAATTGAGGTTGTGCCTATGAAGGAGTCGAGGGAGTTCCGGCTTGTCCAACACTTGTCGTAGCCGAAGGGTATGTCAGACAACTATTTCATCATGGAGCATGCAGTGAAGTGCACTATGCTTCAGTGGATACAGGCGTACCATTAGTGACTAAGTTCGGCCAGGGCACGCTGATTGTCAAGTGTGATGTGAAATCTACTTCCGGTTTGTTGCTGATCCACCCTGAGGATTTTGAGTTGCTGGGGATGCATTTTTGGGAAAAGTTCTTTGTGAACAAGGCATTGCTCATGCAATGCTCCATTCCGTGTTCCTTGTTTGAATCTTTTTTTTTGCAGAAATTGTTCAGGTATGTGGCAGAGAAGGAGCTAATGACTTATTTGGATTACTTTTTCTTGGTAGGACCTCCGGAATCACATGAGTGCCAGGACAGTTTGCGGCTGTTTCAGGAGTTGATGTAGGATGTGAGCTTCCTTTTGGCCCCGGAGAAGGCAGTGGGTTCTGATCAGGTGATTACGTTTTTAGGGATTGAGTTGGACTCCAACACAAATTGAGATGAGGTTGCCAGACGAGAAGATGCTGAAGTGTCTTGAGTTGCTGGATAGGATGTTGAAAGCGGTCATCCACATGCTGCTGGGCGTGCGCAGGGACGAGGCTGAGGTTCTCCGGTTCTCGGTCATAATGGTGTGGTTGTGTTTCGGGGCGTTCCATGTCACGGAGATCGTGGGATCTCAGAGAAAGGCAGGGGTGCGGTGGCATGATGTGCGGATGCTTCCCGGGGTGGTTCAGGTGTGGCTTTCGAAATCTAAGACTGATCAGTACGGCAGGGGTTCCTGCATAAAGTTGAGGGCTTACCCGGATATGTAAGTTTGTCCATGTGCATGGGGGAGTGTGTTGTCTTGGCAAGGGCTGGGTACTGGGGAAGCTTTCCGGCATGTTGACAGGTCACGCTTCACGGGCCGCATGTGTTGGGGGTTTTGCAGAAAGCTTTAATGGCGATGGGTTTTTGGGATGCATTCCTTTAGAATTAAGATGGCAACAGAGGCTGAGAGCAGGGGTTGGTCAGCAGCAGACATTAGACAGGTGGGGAATGGTGGTCAGATTGCTACCAGTGCTATTTTGCGTTTGGGCTGGGTGTTTCATAATGTGCATTAACAACGTTGTTTTTGTCCTAGGTTGCATTGCGTGCCCAGGGCACAGGTGTGGATATGTGGGCAATTGTGAAATGGGGGCAGGTCATGCTGAAACGAGGAGAGTTGGAAAGCAACGTAGATTGCCGGACATGGTGGTGCAGCTCAAATGGTTTGGCAAAGGGGGCCTGCGTTGGCATGAGTTGTTACCAAAGTAAAATTGATTGCGCACGGTTGCACCAGCCTGGATGTGCTGCTCCAGCACCTCGGAAAAAATGACCTAGTACAGATGAAGGGATGGCACTCGCAAAGTGCATTAAACAAGATATGCTGGAAATTAAATCTTTGTGGTCTGGTATTACCATGGTGTGGATTGGAAGGGGAGTTTGGAAGGGGGGCAAAGAAACATGGGTGAGTTGATAGAGCGAGACAGAAAGGGAATAGGGAGCTCCACAAATTTTCTAAGGATGAAGGTTCGATGTGGCTTGAGCATGGGGATATAAAATATGTTTGGAATTTTACCAGGATGACGGGTGCATTTATCTGTATATGGGGTGAAGTTGTACTTAATGCAGGATGTACTGGTGGGAATGCTGCTTTTCAAACTAAGAGAAAAGGGGGGGATTGAAAAACTCTTGCGTTTTTTCTGGTGGTGGGGGTTTACACAATTCAAAGTTATTGCAGGAAACGTTGCTCATGTTGAGACCAAGTCGGGGATTCTGGGGGGAGTTTATGAATGGAGTAAGATGGCAACAGTGGTGTATGCACGATAGTTGGATGCGAGGAGTTTGAATGAGGAGATTTGTGACTGTGTTTTGGTTTGGACAGGGTTATTTAGGGGAGGAGGAGGAGGAGGATGGATAGTTGTTAAAATGTTTAGTGAGGCCTAGTTTGATGGTTAGTATCATTAAAGTGGCCTTTTCCACACTTTCATGGTGTTGTTGGCTCTTGGACCTGCCGAACCGCCCAATGTTTTTTTTTGGGGAGGCAGAATGGCCTACCCCCGTCCCCGAGATCTTCGGTGGGTGGTAGTGTCTCTGAACAGCAGGTGACATGATTGGTGGGGGAGAGCAGGAGCCGGGCAAAAATTGTCCATTTAGGGGTGATAAATGGGTATATAGGTGCTATTTTGTCTTATGCACCAGCTGGCTAGGGCAAGTGGTAAAGATTTCCACACCCTCCATCCCTGATGTCTGACTTTTGGGAGGGGTTTTCCTACATGGGGGGCGGGCGGAAGGGTGTTTGTGGAGTTGTGTTTTTGTGAACCAGGTGTGCAAGGTGAATTTGTTTGTAATGGTTGTCACTGAGGATGTGGAGGCGCTTAGCAGGAGGAGCTTTACCCATGTTCTAAGTTATTGCAGGAAACGATGCTCATGTCGAGACCCAGTCGAGTATTCGGGGGGGAGGGAAGTTAATTAATATGGAGGAAGATGGCAACAGTGTTGTATGCATGATGGTTGAATGCGGGTAGTTAAAGTGAGGTGAGTTGTGAGTGGGTTTTGGTTTGGAAAGGGTTATTTAGGGGTCAGAGGAGGAGGATGGATAGTTATTAAGATGTTTAGTGAGGCCAAGTTTGATGGTTAGTATGTAAGGTGTAGAGCCAAGGGTTTGTGTTCGAGCTTGTGCACCTGTTTCATTAAAGGGCCCTTTTTCACACTGTCATGGTGTCGGCTGTTCTTCGACACGCCGTTCCACCTGAGGACAAACAAGCGCTGGGTTATCAAAGGCAACATACACTAAGTGCCATCTTGGAAAGGGTTTTTCTTACAATATTACATATCAGATATTTCCTTTTTTTCTTCTACATTGATTACCTTCAATTTAATTATTCCACATTAAACTTATTTTAACTTAGTAACTTAATTTAATATTAAATACATTTTGAATTTATTTCCCAAAGAAAAAATTAAGCAAGAAAAAATTAGACAATGTTACAGTAAAAATGACTTAATAGAATTACACCAAATTTGGCAGAAAGCTTGATCTTTTCTTAGAAAGTGCTTTAAATAAGTAGGATTGGCAAGTGTGTAAATGTTATGTCTTATGCTATTCCTGGTTGCCATCTGGTTGCAACCATCTGCTATGCTTTAACCCCTTGAGTGCCCATGACGAGATGGTCTCGTCATGGGCCGCGGTTGCGCTGTGCCCATGACGAGACTATCTCGTCATGAGCCCCGCCCGCTAATGAAACGCCCGGCACAGGGCGTGGAAAGGGCGGGGCACTCAAGGGGTTAAGTCTTAATGTAAAGCTCTTGCATCGGTACTAGCTTAAGTCTAATGGGTAGCTGAGTGTGCATATCAAGTGAATGTGCAATATTTATGATCCTAGCCACCCACGAACATCGATCATAGTCACTTGTTGCTTAGCTGAGTCTTTACACAGCAGTGCTCATCACTATTTGGATCTTTATTTTCCTTTTGTCATACCTTCCTGGTTTTCCAGGTCCATGAGTGATGTGCTGCTCCCGTTCAAGATTTTTCTTTGAGTTGTGGGACTTGCACTCCTATTTTATGATTGCAATAAACAAGACTACAAGTCCCAGAATTTAAAGAAAGAACCCGGACTGGAACAGCACATCACGCATGGACCTGGGAAACTTGGCAGGGCTGTTTTGTTCATATGGGTATCACCCTTATGTTCTGACAGTAGAAGAACACTGGCATGGTGTCATCAGTAAACACTTTTTACATGTAGATCTGAGACTGTCTCAAATCCAGTTTTAAGAAGTGAAGACACCGCAGATATTCTGTGGAGACAGAAAGTGCTCTCCAACTTGTTTATCTTATGCTCCAGGTAATGCATATGACTATGGATTTCGCAAGTGCTCCAGGGCAGTTGGCTTTCAGTCCTTATCAGAGAAACACAGCAGCTGCAGAAATAATATGATGTCCTGTACTTGGCGAGGACAGCTTGTTCCACTGCTTGTGAGCCAATAAGATAAATGGATGGATACCCATTTTAACCTTATGGACTCCTGGGATCACAACCCTGGGCAAGTACAAGAGTATTCTGTGAAGTTTTCCAGAAGAACATTTGGATCAATAGTTTGGAAAGGTTTCTGTGTAAGTCAAAAGCTTCAGTTTAGAACCGTTACCACTGAGCTGGATAGAAATGCCTTTTCTATTTGGAAAATGATTGTATCCCATTTCCACTATATTTAGAAGGGTGCCACGAAAATTGAGACTAGCCAACAGCCACAATGATACCAGTAGTCAGAATTACAAAATGAAGTTCTACAAAAATACAAAAACCAACGGCTTCATCATTTGCCTCTGGGAACTGAACTCCTGGATAGTGTCTAAACTTTGACTTCCAATTGAGATCTTCGGATTCATACAGTCACACAAATAGCTGAAATGGTTCCAGAATCAAGGTGACCTACAGCCACCAGAACCGGACCTCATACCAGTGCTTAATTTGTAAAATAATAAGTGCTGAGGCTTAAAGTTTTTCTCAAAAACTTGTTATCAGTGCTGACAAACTTGGGGTTGACATTTATGTCAGCTACTACCAAATGATCCCTGTCCTTTTCATTTACTTCTGCAGGTTGTGTTTCATACCTGCTTTCTCCCCTTATCTCTGTTTTCCAGTCTTTTTCTTCCTCCTGCTTTACACATTTTCTGCCTTTCTCTCTCATTCTGTCCCAGTCCCCAAACATGAGTGCTGGTGGCCACTACCTGCAACCATAGGTCCAAATTAAGCACTGGAAATTGGAGTCCTGATGACAGCGAGCGTGGTTCTTTACTTTGGCTCTCCCTGCTTTGCTGCTTTTTCAAAGGTAAGCAGCCCTCAATATAACTACAATCAGCAATTATGCAATGAAAGCACCCACATATTGTTAGATTGTTACTAGAACTAAGCGGACATTACTTATGGAAAGACAGTGCTGTTTAAATCATGACTATGTGATGTTTTTGGTTATAGCTGTTAGTGCCACTATTATGGAATCAGTGCATTTTTTCCTTAGTCACAACATCACTTAAAGAATGTCTGAGGCAGAAGCCACAGTTTCTAGCACCACAGAACTGGCTTACTCGTAATAGTGGTACCCCATGGTGAAAAGAGTGTAAAATCAGGCAATATGTTATTAGGGCAGATAGAGTGTAGCATTCTTTTATTCTGTCATGTTCAGTTGCCTCAGTGAAGCAGAATTTCATCTATTTGATCTACTCCGTTAATTGAAGAACTCTGAAGTTACACAATCAGACCACCTCAAACTCCATTATGGTTGCTGTTGCAGTACAGACAGTTACTTACCTGTAGTGTACCATGTCCTGAAGGGAGAAGATGCAGATCTCCCATAACTAGTAAAGAGAAAGAATGGAGGACAGGACCCAAGCAATGCTGTGCACTATCCGTATAGTATTAGCCCCATATTAAGAGTGTAAATGAGGATGGCCTCGTAGTCCTGGGTCTAGGTAGAGGGTTTTATAGGCACTCTAAAGTTAGAGTATATGGTGGGGTTGGAACAGGCTCATCTGATCCTCAAAGGAATAGTCTGGATGTAGTAGTTCTTTCTTTTTCTGGCTTGCCGGCTATTCTGCCACCTTTGACCTTATGTCTTCCGCTCAGATTCTGTAGTCCGCTGGGTCTTGTTCATGTCTTCCTAGGATCAAGTAGGTGTTTCCTGACAAGTGCAGTCCAACACCTCATGCAGGCAAGTAAGCAAACTGTGTCTCCTCCAGTCACAGCAGCAAGTCTTCGAGGATGATCAAAAGAGGTTGGCCTAGTCTGGAAGAAAAGTAGCAAGTTGGCAGAGGTTAATCGTTAATTAGAGATCTTTGTCAGAAACGTTCTATGTGGGCTTTGACTGAGTAGGTTGTGAAGTCGAGCATTCAATTATTACTCAGTAGGAGGGTGTAGATTTAGGAACTCTGTGACTATTAACGCACAAAAACTATAATTTGGAAGATCTGCTAAATGTTTCAGTAATTTCGAAGATCTAGTAAATGTCATATTTTCAAGAAGTATGACTTTAGTAAAAAGTGATTAGAAGAGTAAAACATGATCCTCAGCAGACCCTGTAACTCCTCTCAGTGTGGGCATTACATTTAATTTGATCAATTAACTCCGATTGCAGTCATATTGAGAAGTAGAGGCAGTGATCAATAATAGACTTCTAGTTGCCTTTCTTATGATTATTATGCTTTTTCTTTTCTAGGTATTTTCCTTTTAGCTTACAAGTGTTAATCATTTAAAAGGGAATGTAAATAGTTAATATGAAACCCACCTTCGTTTTATGTTTTTTCGTTCACCAAGTAATAATAAGTCTTTGAATATATTTACAGTATTTAATTTGAGCTTGCTATTTAATTCTAAATGATTATTATTAACTTATGAACAAAGATCAATCAAAAGCTGATAACTATGTTTCTCGGTTGTTGTTATTCTTCATAGAACACAGTCTAACAGAATGAAAATGTGTAAAAGGGCACAAGGCCATTGTTTATTGAGAGTGCTCCAAAAAGTGCTACCAGGCCAGCCTAGAGTACAGTGCATGTGCGCGGGCGCGCGCGCCGCGCTTTACCGCGATTACTTTCACTTTCGCGGTCGCGGCCACACGGCCGCTTTGATGTTTGATCGTGATCGCGATCACTTTCACTTTCGCGGCCGCACGGCCGCTTGGCATAGCCAATAGGTCTCGCTTTTGGGACCTAATAAGTATTTAGTTATGCAACTGTTGCATGGCTAAACACTTATAAGGTCCCAAAGGCGAGACCTATTGGCTATGCCAATGCTTGTTGTTAATTGTTTATGTAGAAAGGTTCAACTAAATAATTCTTTATAAACTCAGTGTAAAGGGTAAAACTCCTGGCCTGATGGCCTTCCGTTTGAGTATTATGCCAACTACGAATCATTACTGGCGCCTCAGCTTGAAATCTTATATCTCGAGGCTGCATGACTGAGTTGCCTTCCCCCGATGTTGAGGGAAGCATATGGATTAAAAGATTTTTAGTAAGATACTAGCAGATCACCTGCTACCATATCTACCAATACTTATCCACACAGATCAAAACGGGTTTTTGCCACGAAGCAGTACTTCACTGAACACACAGCGATTATTCCATGTGATAAACCAAGCCGCGCATGCATGGCCAGATTACGCCTGTATTTCTATTGACCAGGGAACAGGCGTTCCATACCCTTAGTTGGGAATACATGATTGCGGTGCTGAAGCACTTTGGTCTTGGGTCCAAGATGATAGGATGAATACAATTATCATATTCTTCCTCCACTGCTAGTGTCAAAACTGGCAGCCATATCTCTGAGACATAAGATATTGTCCGGGACACGTGGCAGAGGTGCCCACTTTCTGCTCTGCTATTCGTGTTGGTGATTGAACCCTGGGCTATTAAGTTCCGTATGCTTGGAAAAGATTGGAGAATACCACTAGGGGCTGATACTCAAATTATATTCCTAAATGCAGATGATATGTTGTTGTTCTTGAGAGACTTCCATATAGTCCTCACCCCCTTAACAGCAACACTGAATAACGTTTATGCCCTTTCCAGTCTCCAAGTTAACCCCACAAAACATTTATTTTCCCACTCAAACGTGATAGTCCTCCCTGTGATCTGATGTTTGGCACCAATAAATTACACTGGGACACACACTCCTTCAAATACCTAGGAATTAACAAATTCCATACCCCTACAGATCTCCTGGATGCTAACCTAGGGTCTGTGATACATACCACCAGATCCTAAGCAACATTCTGGAACTATGTACCCCTCACAATAATGGGGTACATAGTCCTTTCCAAAATGGTAGTCCTACTAAATTTATTATATTTCTTTACTAATTTACCGGTGTTAATTCCTGCAATAATGTTTTGGGATTTAAACACTATCCTTCTTGAACTGATTAAGAATAATGGTCGGCACCGAAAAGCACTAACCAAATTTCTCCTCGCTCCTGACCTTTGGCTTATTATTATGTGGCCCAACTGCAGTGGGCTGCGTATTGGCTAGATGGACATCATCTGACTGTCTTGCTCTGCCTTTCAGAAGATACAGAATTCTACAAATTCCACTTCCACACGGTGGCTCAAACACGGCGGAGCACGAGACATAAAACACAACAACACCTAGAAAGGATTTCTCTTTACAAAATGCAAAGACTCTCTTTTTAGAATAAGGCTTGGGGTTTTATTTATGCAATGCCCTCTAACAGAAAGGCTTTCCCAGATGCCAAATGAAGAGCTATATATTTATATGCAAGCAATAATAACCCTCTTGGTATATGCAACAGTTAAATGCATGGATATGAAATATAAAGAGCAAATAATATGAGATAAAACTCATGCAAATATACTGGATGTCCTACAAGAGATAAGAAAGATATATACGCTAAAGACATCAAATGATTACTTTGGATGTGCACCTCACTCATTCACACATCACAAAGAAAACACCGGAAATGACCACAGCCACTGGAACCACGCATCACAATGGCACTAGTCAGAAACAAATCACCTCACACGATTGTTCACTCGACATCCTTGCCAACTCAAGCTGGGGTGGCCCGTTCACAGCTGGGCTTGGACTCTGGACCGGGACTCAGGTTCCATTCATCTTACAACAGTACGTCTTCTCCGTAAGTGAGCTCCCAACCTCCATCTAAAGCAAGGTTTGTCATTCACTGACATGTCTGATTTATAACTGCAACCAACGATCGCTAATTCTAACAGGCTGGTTCGTCTTACAGCAGTACGTCTCCTCTGTAAGTGAGCTCCCAACCTTGGCTGTCAACAACCCTCAGCTTTATAGTCTAAAAAACACACACTAGAAGGTTCGAGAGTCTTCCCCTCTGTGCCAAGGAAACTTACTGTAACTGGCCTGCTTCCAGGCAAGCATTCCACGGCAGGAAGGAGTTCCCATGTTCCCTCTACATTCTCGCATGTTCCAGCCTTTATCTTGATGAAGCTTACGAAAGCCTTCCAGGGTACATTAAACAATGCCTAACAAAAACAATCCTTGAACTTGATTAACCCAAACAACTTGCAAGCCTGTCTGTGCGCGCTGAAAAGCTCAAGCAAGGCTGAGTCAGAATTCATGATGACATGAGGCCATGTCAAAGCCAATAGTAAGAACTTCATAATTCTTGCCAATGTAGAACACAATGCACAATTGTGCACCACTGCTCACAACACTGCACTTCGAGACCAAAAAGTACATTCCACACCTCTGTCTCTTGCTTTCAAATGCACATCCCACACATTCTGTTCTTGGCAATGCTGTTCTACTCTGTGACAGCTCCCACTGCAAGACTTCAAGATTACAAGAAAGAAACCTTTAAGAGAAACAAGGCATATGCAGGAAGTCGTACATTCAGGCTAGGATAAAATAGCACACCAAAGTCAATTAAAATGATGGTACTCAATCACGTGGTATCAGACCACAAGAGTGCCTCTAGCACTACATTCCACCCCATAACCTTTGACTATCATAACTTACATAGATAAAAAAAACTGGACTTCTTTACTGAAAGCACAACTATAATTTGAAGCACACATCAGAATAGTGACATTATAAACTCATGTGCTTAACTGAGTGCACAAATATAAATGAAACACATGTTAAAACAGTGACATCATAAACGCATGTGCTGAACTGGAAGCACAAATATAATTGAAGCACACACTAAAACAGTGAAATCATAAAAGCATGTGCTTAACTGAAAGCACAAATATAAATGAAACATGTTAAAACAGTGACATTATAAACACGTGCTTAACTGAAAGCACAAATATAATTGAAGCACACACCAAAACAGTGAAATCATAAAAGCATGTAAAAATCGTTTTAAAAAGCTCATGCATATCTAAATACTCAACAAGAATAAATGTATGATGATGTTGCCTTTATTTTTAAGCATACAATATATAAGTTTGGCTGCTTCAATAGTAGAAGTTCCAGAATTAGCCATTTGTGGCATTAGGAGCATTACTGAGTTCATATGCTTGATTCTATTTGTGCATTTACTTCATGTTCACGCAATTAGTCCATTATCACTGGCTTGGTAAGGTTGTCTAGTTTGTTCAGCCAAAGGATGTCAGCAACGTTGTCGGTTTGCATCGTCTGGTGATCACTCCAGGGTTGGGGAGGGAAGGGGTCACACATCCTCACGGGCCCACTCAGACATAGGCACCCACTCGCCGGACAGGGACATCAGGTACACCAACACGCCGCAGTATGATCTGGAAAAGAAACAAGCATCACTCTTCTTGCAAAAACAATATTTTTCAAAAAGCGCACGTTTTCCTTTTTCTGTTTTGGGTCTGATGGTAAAATATTATCATTCCTGTCTGCACGGTTCTCTGCTGGTTCTGGGGAATTATCTGAGAATTCTACCCACACTATGGCCTCTGAATTCTTGGTATTGGAGTAAAACGCTCCTTCTCTCTGAACAGTATGAAGGGCTGGGGCAGTCTCCTTTCTGACTATTTCTCCACACACGGCTGATTATGTGCACCCTTTGATCATTTGGCATGAACCCAAGGTAATCCATCTGCCCTATCTGCTCTGGTAATTTTCCTTTCTTCAACTGGCCCCTCACCTTCTGTGGGACTGGTTTGCGCTGTGCATACTGACACATAGGAATCACAGCTCTAAGTAAGTCTAGGGGGATATGCATCCCTTCATTCTCTGCTCACCTGTTTGTATGGTCTTTCTCTCCTAGGTGCTTGCACTTAGTCATGCACACCAAATCAGAATTGTGTGTCACCACCTCTGTCTCCAAGATTTTAGACTTTTCATCTGTAGGGGGATTAAAGGTTCTGTCTAGTGAATGTATAGGACCATGAGCATCTACATGATACACAGTAGCTGCGCTTTGCAGTAAAATCTGCCATTTCACTGGGTAATCCTATGTCGCAGGCACCTCAGACACCACCCTTGGACTTTCTATTGGGACTTGCACCAACTGTCCATGCAAAACTGCAGTTTTTGTCTGTATGTAACATTTGATCATTAGAGAAATCTCAAAAGTCAAAATCACATTATCTCTTATTGTCATCTGCCTAGTGTCGGTCAGCGTGAAAAAGCACAAAAGCATCTGTATCTGTCCTGTATCTGTCACAGCACAAAAACACATAGAATTGTGTCTGCATAGTGTCTGTCAGAACACAACAAAAAATCTACAGTGTCTTTCCTTTATCTATCAGAGCACACGTCAAATTCAGCTGTGTTTGTTCTGTATCTGTCACAGTGCAAGCAAAACATTATCCATCATTTGAAAATGTGTCAGTCCAAAAACCTAAAAAGCACATTCTTCCTTACTTGTTTTTCACACATACTCAAAGTGGCACACTGCCCCTGAACTATCACATGTAATTTAATATCTTTCTGTATTAGCCACAGGTTTAAAACACATTGCATAATCTCTTTTGCAGATTCAAAAGCACATTGCTGTTCCTCTTCAAAATCAAACTCAGAGTCAAGTTTAAAAATCACATTTTCTGTCATTTCTTCTTTCAAAATAGCATCTCTCCATCTAAAGCAAGGTTTGTCATTCACTGACATGTCTGATTTATAACTGCAACCAACGATCGCTAATTCTAACAGGCTGGTTCGTCTTACAGCAGTACGTCTCCTCTGTAAGTGAGCTCCCAACCTTGGCTGTCAACAACCCTCAGCTTTATAGTCTCTTTTTTTTTTTTTTTTTTTGTTTTTTATTGAGTTAACAGATGTTATACAAAGAAAATCCACAAGACAGTGAAACTTAATTATCCATCAAATGCCTTAATGAGCTTTTAGCAAAATAGATACAGAAATAATTGAATTATGGCTGCTAAAGATTTCTCCAACTGGTTAATGGAGCCCAAATGGCCCTCCCCTTATCCCTTACTGTAGCGCTTTTTAATTCAAATAAACATAATTCTATATTATGTATCCCGAGGAGCCTTGCCAGCCACATTTGAAATGTGGGAGGAGAAGAGTCCTTCCAACCTGCAGAAATAATAATACGAAACACAGCTATACAAATAAACACCAAAGCTTCCGCATTGTTACATAATTTCATACTCCTGTCTACACCCATTAACATCAGTGTGGCAGAAATAGTAATTTTGCATTTTAAAAGCCCCTCCAAAAAGATTGATAATTCTTTCAAAATGATAGACAGCTTTTCACACTGGTAGAACATATGTATTAAATCCGCTGGGCTTTTATCACATCTAGGGCAGTTATCCTTCATCACCAGACCCCACGCCGCGAGCTTTGCCGGCGTAAAATACAAATTAAATAGTGTTTTATAGTGCTGGGCCCTCAAGTTGGATGAACGAAATACTTTCTTATTTAACATTAAAGCAAGATCTAAGTCCACATCAGGATCCCCTGTTTTGACTGCTAATGAGGACTCTACTTTCTCCAGATCGTCCTGAATTCCCTCCAGCAAATGACTGTATATAATCTTTATTTTATTACCCCCGTTCCCCACATAGTCCACCAAAGGAAAACTAGTGGATGTTATAATTCTTGGTCTAAAAGCCGTCACTGATTTTACTACCTGTCCGTACAAGAACCAGTGATTAGAAGAGATCCCGAATTTCGACTGAAAAGCTTCAAAACTTAGAAATTCCTCCCCCTCCAACAAATCGCCTACATATCTGATACCATTTTCGCTCCAGAGAGGATTAATCATATTCATGCCCAGAAAGGGAAACAAATTAGAATTCCAAAGAAGGAGATAAGAGTTGTACTTAGGGATTTCCAACAACTTTTGGACTGCTTTCCAAGTCCCCCAAATCCCATTCACTACCTTCAATCTAGGCTTTTTATAAAATCTCAAATCAACCTCCCTTAGGAGTAGCCCTATAGCATTTTTCCCCCAAAAAAGTTCAAAAATGGAAGGGGGGGGCCTGATGACTTCCCTGGGCCGCTACTAGACTGGAGTCACGATGAAAGAGGATTGACATATGTGCAAGTAGACAAGATAGATGATATAGCCGAAGGTTTGGAAGAGCAAGACCACCCCTATCAAACAGGAGTGACATAAGGTTCATCGAACGTCTGGTTTTCCCGTATTGCCATATAAACCTATTAAAAAGGCCTTCTAGATTTTTTAAGATTGTTTCCTCTAATAATATCGGGATAGCACGAAACAAATAAAGAATCTTAGGAAAAAATGTCATCTTAAGTACATTAATCCTTCCCACCAGGGAAAGGTGTAAAACATCTAGCCTTTTTAACTCTGCTTCCATTGCAACCATAAGAGGGCTATAATTTTCCGTAATGATCTTGTCAACGTCCGCATTAATTTTAATCCCTAGATAGACTGCTGAATCTAAATATCTATTATCTGACCTAGTGATATTCTTAGTGCAGATAATCTGGGTCTTCTCTTCATTAAGCAGATATCCAGACCTACAACCAATTTCCTTAGCCAGCTCCACTAATGCAGGCAATGCCTGATGAGGATCACTAGTAAAAATCGCCAGATCGTCCGCATAAGCTAACAGTTTAGTTGTATAACCATTAACAATAACGGGGGAAATCCGGTGACAGTCCATTATCTTTAGGATTAGGGGGTCAATATAAAGTGCAAATAGTATCGGAGAGCAGGGGCAACCCTGCCGCGTGCCTCTTTTGATCAATATCTTCTCCGACTTCTCGCCCATTACCAATACCCTGGCCACAGGGTCTAAATACATAGCTCGCAGAGCTTTGATGATCTTGGGGCCGAAGCCCCTTAGAGCGAGGATACGCCATAAAAAGTTCCAGACTACGCGGTCAAAGGCTTTCTCCGCGTCAAGGAGGATCATGGCCATCTCCCTCCCCCCAGCAGCGTGGGCATCGAAAAGAGCTATGGCCCGACGAGTGTGGTCCGTGGTGCCCCGCCCAGGCACAAACCCATGCTGCCAAGGAGAGACAAGACCTCCAATGACCCTCCCCAGCCTTTTAGCCCAAATTTTTGAGTATAGTTTTGTGTCTGCATTAATGAGTGAGATAGGCCGGTAAGATCCTGGCTTCTCTTTGGGCTTTCCTTTTTTATGAAATATAATAATATTGGTCTCCTTCCAAGAGTCTGGAATAATACCAGAGCACATAATGCCATTGAAAAGATCTAACAAGATGGGAAGTAACTCATTTTCCAAAGTTTTATACACCTCCATTGGGATTCCGTCGGGACCCACAGCTTTCCCAACAGCTAATTCTCGCAGGGCATCTTTAATCTCAGTCAACGTTAGATCCCTTTCAAGCTCCTCTCTGAAAGCTACATCGAGTAACGGGCCTGTATTACCATTCTCTAAACTATGGCGCTCTTGCTGTTGACTTAGATGATTCTCGTCATCATACAGTTTTTGATAAAACTTTTTAAAGACTTTTAGTATGCCCTTGGTCTCCGAATATGTCTTCCCCTCATCCTGTATACTCGTGATATCACTCTTTCATCTATCCTGTCTGATGCGTAATGCCAAAATCCTACCCGCCTGTTCCCCGGTCTCATACCGCTTCGCCTTTGATGCCTGGTACCCCCCGACCGCCTTCTGTGTAACCAATTTCTGCAAATCAGCTTTAATAACCGCCATTGTTCTAAAGCTCTCCAGCCCATCCGAGCCTCTCGCTATTTCTTGACTATGCAGCTTCTCCGCTTTTGCCAGATCGACCATAAACTTATCAACCCATTGCCGTATCCTCCTTCCTTAACTTAGCCGAGCAGCTAATAGTTCCCCCCTAAAAGCCGCCTTAAAGGCTTCCCAACCCCCATTCCTAGAGGCACTGTATCTGTTTGCATCAAAAAACTCCCCAGACCAATTTTTGATGTGTTCAATATACCTCCGATCAAATAATAATTTTCTTTCGAATGTCCAATTAGTGTGCTTTTTTCCCGAACAATCAGCCCTATATGACGAAACAAGAGGATTATGATCGGAGATTAATCTGGGGAGTTTCCTGATAGTAACCTTATTAAGTTCAGATTGAGAAATAAAAAAGTAATCTAATTTAGAGTATTTTTGAAACGGATTTGAAAAATATGTAAACCCTGGGTCCTGTGGTTCCTTTTCTCCCCAGACATCTTTGAGCCCATGCGAGGATATAAGGGAGGACAATGCTCGATACACCCTAGGTTTCCTTCCTTGATATTCAGCCGTATTATGCCAAACTGCAGATATATTTAAGCCCCCGCAGACTATCAGAGGTGTTGGCCAGCCTGCCAACTCTTCTTCCAGATAATCAAAGATATCTGGGTCATCGCAGTTTGAGCCATAGATAGAACCGATTGTGACTCCTAACGTTAATTCTGCAATGACCCAGCGACCTAACCTATCACTTTTAACCCTCTTCGCACCCCCTAAGGATGTTCTGGCCAACAAAGCCACACCCCTAATCATGGAAGTCTGTGAAGAACAGACAATCATCTCATACCCTCTTATATTCAGCAAATTACGTTTGGCCCAGGGGAGATGGGTCTCCTGTAAACAGATTAAATCTAGCCTATTTTGTCTAACTAGAAACTCCAACCCTTGACGCTTCTTCCAGTCATTCAGACCACAAACATTGATAGTACCAATCTTAATACTCATACTGATAAGAATTTTCTAGACAGCCCAGCCATACCAACACCCTATAAAAAACAGAACTACCAAAACAGACAATTAGCATGTCAGCAATAGAACAAAATTCAAAACTATAAGTCCTTCTACAACACCTGATCAACTCATTTTTATTTTTACACCCCCTATTCTGTGCCCACCCCCCTGAACCCCCCCACCCCAATCCTCCCAGCCGCCCATCACCCTCCCCAACCCCCTTAGAAGAGGCGCTCAGACCTAGTCTGTGCATGTGATGTGTGCAGTGGTCGCAACCGAGGAATAAAGACAAAAAATACCATCTACAAATCCAAGGATCGGAGAAAACCATAAGGGTTAATCCTAAAGAAAGAAACCCAGGAGCCATGCCACCACATAATTACACCAGAATGCCTAATTATCCAAAGAGTCAAGAAACTCCTTTGCCTTAATCTCAGAGGCAAAATAAAAGGATTTCCCTTCCTTGATAATTTTAAGCTGAGCAGAGTTTATCAAATACACTTGTAGTTTCTTCTCCTGGAAAGGTTTAATAAGCTGGCGTAATCTCCATCTCCTTTCCACCGTGGCATGGCAAAAATCCGGGCGAACGAAAAAAGACAATCCTTCAACAGTTCTCTTTGCGTCGGGTCTCGCTTTCTCCGCAACTAGCTGTCTTAATATAAAATTGCCAAAGAAAATCAGGATTGCCCTAGGCTTGTCCCCTTCTCTGGAATTTGAGCGAGCTCTAAAAGGAGTACGATGAGCCCTCTGAATCTCAGACTGCCAGTTCCAGGTGGCAAGCTCCGGGAATGCTTGAGCAAACAGTTTAAGAATAAAGGCTTTGATATCTGACCCTTCAACCCCCTCCGGGACCCCTAGGACCCTAAGATTATTCCGTCTTTGCCTATTTTCCAAGTCCTCCAATTTCCATTGGATATCCGACATCTGTGAACTCTGAGCATCAGCTTTATTTACTGCATCAGTGGCCTGAGCCTCTGTCGACACGATCCTCTCCTCCAAATTTGATACTCTGTCACCCAAAGAGGCGCTAACCTTTGATAGCCTCCTCACAGCCCCCTGCATTTTCCTCATTGCGGCTTGTGTCTTCCTGCTGTCTTGACGTATCTCCTCCCGATGAGAAATAATTTCCTGGTGTATAGATTCCAGTAGGGCCTGTGAGGTGACCCCAAAAGGACTTGCTTGCGATGACATGGCCGGCGGGTGAACCCAACTGCTTTCATGATTAATTTGATCCTTTAAAGTTGCCACTGGCCTGACTGCAGTGATAGGAGGTTCCTGTTCTATATCACTGTCCGTACCATGTGTACTACCATCTGAGGAAGAGCGATGTTCATCATCGTCATCTGACCACTCAGAAACTGAGAAAAAACACTCACTAGGGACTTTTTCCATTGCACTTGGCTCTGAGTCCCCTGAGACAGTTCCAAGAGTAGCTAGGGGGGCACTGCCAGTCACTTGAGAGACATCCTTCCCAACCTGTAGCCCCTTGGCTCCTCCGATAAACTGATGGCCCGTCTTAGGACTCACTACAGTCAGGGAGACCTCAGCTGCGTCCTCAGGAGGCTTCCCTGTGGGGGTAACAATGGTCGCCGTTGAGACAGCAGCCAGTGTAATCCCTTCATCAGGAATAGAGGTAACTAAAGCCTCCCCCAGCACATCAATGCCTACGCTGCAGTCTTCAGTAGAGAGATGTTGCTTTCCACGTACTCCCTCACCAGGATCCATAAAGGGAGTTCTTTTAGCTCCCTTCTCCTTGCCAGATTTCAATAACATGCTTACAATAGAGGGGGCTGAGGTAGGGGCAGGGGTCGGGGCAGGGGCAATAGCGCACTGGCGAGTCTTACCGGCTAGCTGTTGTTTCCTAGCAAAGGAAGAATGAATCTCAGCCGGTGTATTTGCCTGCTCCTGCGACGCCATTCCGCCTTCCGCTCCTCCCTTCTTTTTGAATCCAGCCGCTTTAGAGTTGCTTCCTTTTGGGGGCATGGCAGCTGTATTTGACAGTCGAGCTCCTCGTCTTATCGTAAAGGGACTTGAACTGCCTGGACTTTCCTCCCGAACGCCGTCCGCGACACCAAAATCCCACGACACCTCACAAGGGCAGCCGACTCCGTTCCACTGCCTCCGCTGCCTCCGCTGCCTCCGCAACCACCACTGTCTCCGCCCACAGCCAGCCGATACTCTCCACCGATGAAGGGAGCACACAGCTGAAGCCACCAATGCACGAAGTATGCCGCCGCCTAAAACAGCCACAGCGAAGTAGAAGAATCATCCCAAACCCGGCTCTCCTTCAGTCCGCCGTAACAACTTCCAGTTTTTTTCCTCCGTTTTTTTCCCTCCAAAGTGATCTCACAATACGATCTTCATCCTCCTCGCGACCTGCTGCTTACGACCGCAACTGTGCGGGCGCCATCTTGCCTCTCGTGATTTTCCCCCTCAGCTTTATAGTCTCAAAAACACACACTAGAAGGTCCGAGAGTCTCCCCCTTTGCGTCAAGGGAACTTACTGGAACTGGCCAGCTTCCAGGCAAGCATTACACGGCAGGAAGGAGTTGCCACTTTCCCTCTACATTCTCGCATGTTCCAGCCTTATCTTGACAAAGCTTATGAAAGCCTTCCAGGGTACATTAAACAATCTCTCACAAAAACAATCCTTGAACTTGATTAACCCAAACAACTTGCAAGCCTGTCTGTGTACGCTGAAAAGCTCAAGCAAGGCAGAGTCAAAATACAGGATGACATGAGGCCATGTCAAAGCCAATAGTAAGAACTTCATAATTCTTGCCAATGTACAACACAATGCACAACTGTGCACCACTGCCTATAGCATCACATACTTCATCTCTCAATGTACAACACAGTGCACATTTGTGCACCACTGCTCATAACACTGCACTTCGAGACCAAAAAGTACATTCCACACCTCTCTTTCACTCTCATGCTTTCAAATGCACATCCCACACGTTCTGTTCTTGGCAAGGCTGTTCTACTCTGTGACAGCTCTCACTGTAAGACTGCAAGATTACAAGAAAGACACCTTTAGGAGAAACAAGGCATATGCAGGACGTCATAAATTCAGGCTAGGATAAAATAACACACCAAAGTCAATCAAAATTATGGTAGTCAAAGGTCATCACGTGGTGTCAGACCACAAGAGTGACTCTAGCACTACACTGACTGAGACAGGCCTCACGGTGGATCAGATCAAAGAAGGTGTATTGCACACTTTGTTGTTCCCCAGGGCACCTGGGTGGGACCTTTGGCTCCGTTGCTGGTGATAGAGCGCTTTTGCCTCTGCAACTCGTTACAGTACACCAAAGGTACATTAGCTTATGCTCATGCAGGAATACCCTTACTGGGATTCCCGGGCATGACCTGTGGTGCTTTCCCTGCGGGACCTCCTCACCTGGGAGGACGCTGGACTGACCACTGTAGGGGACTTATACAAGGATGGCCTCTTCATAGATTTTCCGGCCTTGAGTGAGCCCAATGAGTTACCTGCAGGTGGGTTTCTCACTTATGGCAGGATTTGCATGGTGATGATCCAGTTGTGGCAATACCCTTGTAGTGAATCCCCAAAACATACTGCACTACAGACAGTATTTACAATTGGCCACCGGAAACGTTTGGTTGCCTGGCTCTACAGCCTCTTTAATGCAGTTGGGAGGATGAATTCAACCTAGTGTTTAATAATAAAGACTGGCAAGCGGTCCTACAATACCCAGCCATAATCCCTCAAATGTAGGCTTCCGTTTCATTCCGACATGCATACGTCACAGGTCCTACCTTACCCCACAAAAGCTACAGACTATATTTCCCAGGGTATCTTCGAACTCTCCTTGATGTCAGTCTACCCCACCACACCTCACACACAAGCTATGGAGCTGCACGCAGTTCAACTCTTTCTGGGCGTCGAACCTCTCTTTACGTACAAGGCTCACAGATAGGCTGCTTAATCCTTCCTGTCTGGTGGTACTGATTGAGAGTTACGATTGACCTAAAATGGTCATGCTTACAACCTGATTCCCAGATTTACTTTACTGCTCGCATGCCGAGCTGTTAACCTTCGGTGTAAATCTCAGACTTCCCCCTCGTTGGACATGGCACTCTGATCTCCAGCAATGGGCCCAAGCGGAATGTACTGCCTTGAGACAAGAAGAACAGTGTGGACTGAGAAGTGTCACCAATAGCTGACCTTTCGGATAATCTAGTGGACAACCATAAATTACTGGTTAATAATGATGACCTCCCACTGCACCTGATTGTATTTACTGCCGTACTGTACACTGATTGATCCAGGGGGGAACCAATGAGCCTCGTGCCGGACGGAGCTTATCAGAGCTCTCCGGACACTTAATGGTGGCAGCAGGACAGATGCTCTGGCCACAGATGTAACCCCTGCCGTGTTGTCAAAATCTGCGGCTAAGGATGCTGCCATAAAGAATCCTTTGCATTTTCACTATAACTTTCCCAGGGACCAGCTTTTCTATTCTGTTGCACTGCTCTGGTTCCTCACTGTTTTTCTGGGTGCTGTCTCCTCGTTTCTTTTTTTTAACTTCTTTCTCCTTTATTTCCCCCCATTTTTCTGAGTGCTTTCCTGCTTTTGCCTAGTTTTTTACTGCTTTCTACTTTTTCTCCTGTTTTTTGAGTGCTTTTTCTGCTTGTGCCTTGTTTTTACTGCCTCCTCCTTGTTTCCACCCCTGTTTTTCGGAGTGCTTTTCATGCCTGTGCCTCGTTTTTTCTACTGCTTTCTCCTTCCTGTTTTCTGAGTGCTTTCTCCTGGTTTTCTCTAATTTTTCACTGCTTCTTCTTGTTTTTCCTCCTTATTTGCCGCTCTCCCCTACTGCCTGTTTTCCCGCATAACCCCGCCATCCACCTCCCAGCACCCCTCCCTCCTCCCAGGACCTATTTAAAGGCCTAGTTTTCTACTTTTCGCCTTCCTCTCCCCCTTTTTCCTGAGTGCTTTTTACTGCTTTTGCCTAATTTTTCACAGTTTTCTCCTCAATGCAGCTACTTCAGGGACTGGAGATCCTCATAGTGATTTGCCGCACTTTATAAATCCGGAATGATTGCTAACTTTGTTTTTAACACTTTTAAAACTGTGCTTTGCTGTTTATGAAATTGTATTCCTAGCGCAATGCACCTGATTATATTTACCGCGCTACTTTGCACTGATTGGTTCAGGGGGGAACTAATCAGCACCGTGCCGGGAGGAGTTTATTAGAGCTCCCCGGACACTTAAGGGTGGCAGTGGGGCAGACGCACCTGCCACCGATGTAATGCTGCCGCTTTGTCAAAACCTACAGCTAAGGCTGCTGTTGTTGTTTAGTTCTATCCCAGCCCATGTTGAATTCATTTTCAGTTAGATAAAAGAAATATAGGTCACGAGGGAGCGTTCTTAGGGGCAGATTTATGAGGCCCTTGCGCCTCATTTACGCCGCCGTTGCGTCACTTTTGTGACGCAGTGGCGGCGCAAATCCTGCGCCATGGTGCGGGGTATTCATAACGTGACGCATCTGGGAGATGCGTCACGTTGTGAAGCTCTGCGCCACATATAGGCGTTCCGGCGCGGGGGGGGGGCGTTCCGGCGCAGGAACGCCTCCTAAAAGTGGCTGAGTGAAATCTACAAGATTTCACTCAGTCACTGTTGAGCCCATGCTGCGTCAAAACCCTGCGCCTGCTTGAAGCAGGCGTAAGGATTGACGCAGCATTGTGCAGATAGGGCATCCCAGAGCCTTGCTGGAGCTGCGTCGCGCTTGCGACGCAACTCCAGCAATGCGCCACTTTTACGGCACAGATGCGTGACGCATCTGTGCCGTTTTTGCCCCATGGTGCGCCGCATTATAAATGCGGCGCATCCATGATGGCGGAGCTGGGGCGCAAAATAACTGGCGCATCCCTGCTGATATGCAGGGATGCGTCAGTTATTATAAATCTGCCCCCTAGAGTGTATTGCTGCCGTAAAGTAATCATTGCATTTGCAATTTAACTTCCGTTTTAACACTTATTAAACAGTGCCTTGCTGTTTATGAAATGGTATTCCTTGAGCTCCACACCTGATTGTATTTTCTGCGCTACTGTGCACTGATTGGCTCAGGGTGGAACTAATCCGCGCCATGCTGGGAGGAGCTTGCTAGAGCTCCCCGGACACGTTGTGGTGGCAACGACACAGATGTGCAGCAGACCGTGCAGTGGGCATGCCGATGGCACACCAAAGACAAGCACATCTGTGCCAGTCTGCAGCCGACCGGAGCCAGGGGGCCAGTCACTATGCCCAAAAATGTACCTACTGTTCTGAGAACCTTAGACACCTCCACTCTGCAAGTTATGAATTAGATCCCTTCCTTCTGTTGAAACTACTTTAGGACTATTCAACAATAGCATTTCAGTCTCAGATGTGATTAAACCTCTTGAACCCGTCTTCACACCTCCAGTCAGAAACCCTAAACCTAACCATTTAAAAATGAATATCAAATCACAATTACTTATCTCAACACTTGATGCATGGCCAAACACCAGCTTGAAATATTTAATTTCTCCCGATATTCTACTTTTGATCGAGATATGGTTAACTGATGAATCCTCCCCAAACATCTTGCTCTCCCTGAAGGATATTGCATACTTCAAAGTAACCTACCTGCAGGCAAAAATGGTGGAGGCATAGCGGCAATAATAAACGTCTTAGTTTGACCAGATTTACATCACTTAATCTCTCAGCTGTTGACAGTCTTCTGATCAAATTTGATTCATTAGCCTCCCCCTTGACCTGCACTCTCATGTACAGACCCCGAGGATACATGTAGCAATTCCCACAACTTCTCACAGAGTCAGTCTTACCCTATAAAATATATCCATTATTTCCTAGTTTTCTTGAGTATGCCTTTCCTCAATGAAAGAGGTTTGAAGTTCCACTAATTACCCCAGGCAAGATGAGCACCTTTCAGTGAGGCTCTGCTGGCCAAGATTATAATCCGTCAGAAATTTGGCACCAGAGGGCCCAATCCTGTCTTTAAACCACTTTAATAGCCACCCACTGAAAAGACGGAAAGCTGTGGGAATCACCCCTCTTCGGCATGCTGAGTCATAACTGAGGTGGAACAAGTGTGCCAGTGCATGTTGAGGCCTGGGATGGAGTGCTGGAGGTTGAGCCGGGCCAGAGACCAAGCAAGGCCAACAGAAACCCTTGATGTTCGATTCCTCAGAGGAACCCAACTCCCCATCTGCCCCCAAGGGCTGGGCAGTGAAGACAAGATTGGAGTGAGTGAGTGGATTGCGTGGTGGTTAGGAAAGTCTATGACAAATAGGAGCACAGAAAAGCTGATGAGACAGTGCCAGAGATGTGACTAGCGTGGTTGTGTGGAGATCCCTCTGAGCCTGGCAGCGATGGTCACCCTACTCGGAGGGCCCTGAGGTGGAGAGTAACTGACGCCAGTGGAACAGATCGATACGAGGCATGCACAATGGCTTAAGTAAAGTGGGTGATGTGTGCTACTGGACAACACTTTATGGACTGAGATTGCGGTGGGTCTCCCCTACCTCCCGATTCTAAGAAGCTTACCTGAGACCTGGAGGTTTAGACTAGATTCCAGGTGGTCGGGTCTGTCCAGTCAATGACACTTGACTGTGAAGCGGAGGGGAGAAAAGAAAAACCCACAGTGTGTTTTACAAAACCTCCAACCTTGGTGTTCAATGGCTGTAATATTTTATGCAGAATGTGCTGTGGAAGAAGCGGAGTGCTGGTCTGCTTGTGCCCCTTGACCTTGACCCTACCTTCTGCTGCAGCTGGGGTGTGGCGGTACTTGAGTTTGTGGCACAAATAAAATACGAACTGACTGGCCCTGCGAGACCTGCTGTTTTTCTTGGTGGCCCCAGGTATAGGTGATTGTGGTGCTTAGACACATGGCCCACTAAAATGTGGAAGTTGTGCCACAGGCAATCCAAGCTACAATTTGAAAGCAATAAGCCCACAAGGGTAATAGCTGAGACCTGCAGCCAGAGCACATCATCGCCTGGTTCCTTAAGAGATCCTGAAGACATCAGGGGCTTCCTCACCGACATGAAAAAAACATCTCTCAACACAGTCCACTCCAAAATGTACTTTCTCACCAACAGGCTCGATCGCATGCAGGAAAGGTTTGGAAAACGTGACGATCGACTTGACCGACTCGATAACCAAGAATCTCAGCAAACACAAGGAGATGATGGAAGGAGCGCTGGACTTTTCAGACACTCAGCCCCAGTCACAGATTTGGATTTAATCCATCATCGTTCTTTAACACACTTCGCCACCAGTTCAGACCCAGCCATATGCAAATCAGCCTCCACTGTGTTTCTTGTGGGAACAGTCCAGCCCGTACTGCCAAGCCAGGTCTTCCATGTACCAGAAACAAGCATCCTAGTACCGGTTTCAGGGTAACACCCCTCAGACAATCTAGCTTGAATCCAGTGGCAAAGTGGGCAAGGAACCCTTGTCTGGGCATACACTGCCAACTTAGGGCAAACAAAGCAAACACAAGGAGATGATGGATGGAGCGCTGAAACTTTTCAGACACTCACCCCCGTCACAGATCTGGGTTGAATCCATCATCGTTCTTTAGCTCACTTCGCTACCCCAGTTCAGACCCAGTCATGTGCAAATCAATCTTGACCCTGTTCCTTGTGGGAACAGTCCAGCCCTAACTGCCAAGCCAGGTCTTCCCTTTACCGGAAACAAGCATCCTGGGATCAGTTTTGGGGTAACACCCCTCATCAGCGAGTCTAGCTTGAATCCACTGCCAAAGTGAACGAGGCACCCACGTCTGGGCACATCCTGCCAACTTAGGGCGAACAAAGGAAACAGAAGGAGATGATGGACGGAGCGCTGAAACTTTTCAGACACTTAACCCCAGTCACAAATCTGTGTTGAAACCATCATCGATCTTTAGCTCACGTCGCCACCCCAGTTCAGACCCAGCCATATGCAAATCAGTCTTGACCCTGTTCCATGTGGGAACAGTCCAGCCTGAACTGCCAAGCCAGGTCTTCCCTGGACTGGAAACAAGCATCCTGGGACCAGTTTCGGGATAACACCCTGATAGAAATGGGGGTCTCTGGTTGGCAGTGGGTGGCCACTGTCCAAGCAGGGACCCTGCTTTCTAAGTCAGAGTGAAGGGCTGCACCCCTTTGACAACCCCTGCTCCACCCTGTGGTAACATAGCACGAGCAGTTAGGCTAATCTCAGAGGCAGTGTGTTAAGCGTTTATGACCATACACAGTAATACAGTGAGGAACACTACAAAGGGACACAACACAGGTAGGTATAAAAAAACAGTTATCTTTGTATAGAGGCTTATCACAATACCAAATAACGAAGAAAACACAATACTCTACAAAAATAATTCTCTCTGGATGCTGCAAAAATAGTTCCAATGGGGGAAGCAAAGCTCAGTTCAGGGCAATGGTCTCTGCGACCCTTTTTACTCACAGTTCCAAGATCTTGTCAAATAATCCACAAAAAATGCCGCTCTGGCGGGTTAGCGATGTTTTTCCTCACGCTCTTGGTCTCGGCCGCTTGCTAACGGAGTTTAGCGACAATTTTGGGGCCCGCAACCGGGAGGGGCGATGATCAGGCCAGCGGGCCCTCGCCGGCAGCGAGGCGACGATTTTTCTGATGCTTCGCGGCTGTAGCGATGATTTTCGGGCTGCAAACGTGCGGGGCGATGATCAGGCCAGCGAGCCCTCAGCGACAGCGATGCAACGATTTTCCTGACGCTCCATGGCTGTAGCGATGATTTTCGGGCCAAAAACGTGCGGGGCGATGATCAGGCCAGCGAGCCCTCAGCGGCAGCGATGCGACGATTTTCCTGACGCTCCGCGGCTGTAGCGATGATTTTCGGGCCGCAAACGTGCGGGGCGATGATAAGGCCAGCGAGCCCTCAGCGGCAGCGATGCGATGATTTTCTTGACGCTCTGTAGCTGTAGCGATACTTTTTAGGCCCGAAAACGTGCGGGGAGATGATCAGGCCAGTGAGCTCTCAGCGGCAGCGATGCGATGATTTTCTTGACGCTTCTCGGCTGCGGCAGCTCGCTAACAGGCCTTTGCGACGAAAATGAAGTCTACTGGTCCTGAGACTTCAGTCAGGGGGCTAGTTCTCTCTCTAGCCCTTGGGTGATTGCAGGTTCAAGATTAAAAAGTTCTCTTACAGCTCCTTTTCCCTCCTTTTCTAAGTCCAATGAAAACTACTGCAGGCCAATCCAGGGAACAGCACACAACACCAGGACAGTCCTCTCCTGCAGCTTTCTCCAGTTCCACGGACAGAGGTTAGTCTTGAAATCCAGGGGCAATACAAATTGTAGGGGTTTCAGCACAGATATTTATACCCCAAAAGTCTTTGTTCTCAGAAGCTACAAGCCACTGAACCCAGCCAGAACCAGTTCTGCCCAGCCCTGGAGCACTTTGTTTACCAGGCTGCATCCTTCCTTTCAGAAAGAGGGGGTCTGCCCTCAGACGCACAGTGGGAGGTGGAGCCAGCATTCACCTTGCCAGGCACAGCCCTATTCAAGTGCAGGAGCTACCCCTCCCCTCACTCCAAGGCAGATCTCTCTATTCAACCCGGGTCTGGCTCAGCCTGCCCTGTCCCTCCAAAACCAGACAGCCAATACACATAACAGCAGAGCACACTGGAAGGCGTAGGCAAGAAAATACCTACTTTCTAAAAGTGGTATTTTCAAACACAGAATATACAAATAAACTTCACTAAAAGATGTATTTTAATATTCTGAGCTCAGGCATACTAGATTTGTTTTTCTATCATGTTCTATGGGTCAGTTAGGACTATAGAATGTAATAGCCAAACCTCCCATTCTGGCCTATGGAGAACAGGTAGCCTTACAGTAGTGAAAAACGAAATTGGGTGTAATTCACTACCAGGGCATGCTACACACATCAGAGCATGTCCTACCTTACACATACAATGCACCCTACCATAGGGGTGGCTTACATGATGCCAAGAGAAGGTTCAGGGGCTGGGAAGTGGGTGCACTTCACAGCCAAGATGGCAGTTCTAGACTGCACACAGACACTGCAGTTGCAGGTCTGAGACACACTTTATGAACAACCAAACCACAATGCTAGCGGTAGCCCTCTAGAGCAGCACCAGATTTAAGATAACTCAATGTAATTGTTGGTGATACAGTCCATTCACCTTAAGTGTGCAATTTTGATTGACACCCGCCAGCACAATGCTTTCCAGTAACTGGAAAATACATGTACAAAAACAACACCAAATGCACCACTTAAACAATGTAATTCAAATAAAGTCCAAGTTCTTAAGGTATTTTTCGTTTTTCAAAAAAGCTCTTCTTTATTATGCAGTGAATATTGCAATTAAAAACAATTTTCCAACACAGCCAAAGCAGCCGACGCGTTTCGTCCACCTCTGGCCGCTCGACAGGACAGGTGTATTTTGACCTCGCTTCTGAGATACGGACTCGGGTATCTCTGACCATGTTATAGCTGCCCTACAATTTGAATGAATTTTTTGATACTGACCACCACTATTTCTGTCAAGCCTCATTTGGGCCAACCAACTTAATACTTTGCTTCTCCGATTTTTAGCTGTCTACAAGACATTAAAAACATTGACTTCTAACTCCTACAATTTTGATATCTGAAACTATGAGGGAACTGAAACAAGAAACCTAGAACCCGAAGACATCATTAATCCCTCTCAAGTTTCCTTGCCCTGAAGAAGTCCAGAGGTGGACGAAACGCGTCGGCTGCTTTGGCTGTGTTGGAAAATTGTTTTTAATTGCAATATTCACTGCATAATAAAGAAGAGCTTTTTTGAAAAACGAAAAATACCTTAAGAACTTGGACTTTATTTGAATTACATTGTTTAAGTGGTGCATTTGGTGTTGTTTTTGTACTGAGACACACTTTACAAGCTGCTTCTGTGGGTGGCGCAAATCAGCGCTGCAGGCCCACCAGCAGCATTTGGTTTACCAGCCCTGGGCACACACAGGCCACATTACTAGGGACTAACAGGTAGACCAAATAAGCCAATCAGGGATACACCAATTCATATGTCATCTTTATACAGGGAGCATCCGCGCTGCGGCACTGAATGGCAGTGGCGCAGCGCCTAGAGCATCTATCACCAGAAAAACAGAGGAGGCACAGCGAAAAAATGGAAGGGAGACTCACGCCAATGGTGCTAGGTCTAACACAAGCCATATTAGCCAGTCTAGCTTGAATCCAGTAGCTTAGTGAGCAAGGGACCCACGTCTGGGCATACAGTGCCAACTTAGGGCAAACAAAGTATCTGAAACAGATGAAAATGTCACATCTCACAATGAACAACTGCTGAAATGTAAAAGGTCCTGATAGTTATTAAAACCAAAAATGAAGATTTGCAGGCTCACCTGCAGTGCAACAATGTGCATATCCTTAGCCTTTCAGTCTACTACTGCTATGGATAAAATGGAAATATACGGTGAAACAATGTTCCATTATGCCTATATTTTCAACGCAAAGATTATAGCGCCACTTCTAATTCATATAACACAACTTCTACTAATAATTACAAACTCCAAATTCAGAAATCATAAAGCTTCTGGTTATTTTGTTTCTTTAGGATCCAGGTTGCTAATAATTACACCTATGGTACAGCGTAATTTTAGATCCATGCTTACACGTCACAAATACATGACATAAAGGTGCCCTTAGCACTTGTTTCTTGTGCGATCAAATGATTAATGTAACGTTTTGCACTTGACATAATTATTAAAGTGCACTCACTGTAGAATTAGAGAAATTTACATATACTGGGTGCCTTAACTGTATTAAATGACATATTCTTGGAGAGTTGATGAATAACCCATACAAACTCATTTAGAATGTGTTTACTTTATGAACGATAATGACTTATGTAATGTGTGCACCAATGTTTAATATATTTCTTTTAAATGTAGTTCTTGGCCATATTTACACATACACTCATTTAAGATTTTACTGTATGCCACATGAGTCTAATGTACTGACATTTTTAATTTATTTGTGTTTGAAAGTGCGCATGCATATTAAATGTGCACCATTGATTTTATATGCTAAATTGACATTGTTAGCCCTACATTTCTAAAATACAGTTTTCTTTTATCTGCTTACATGACTTTTTCTTACAATTGCTTTCATAAGGATTGTTAGTTTGAGAATAGATACAATAATGTACTAGCAATAGAGAGAGAGAGCCTGCGGAGACGACCTTGACCATGTTCAGTGTGGGATATTTTGTAAATGTTGCAGCTTACAACATGAGAATACAAAGGGACAAAGGAACCCCTCATGATGCTTACCGTAAGGTGTTAACTGGGACATTTTGGTGCAAATATCTGGAGCATACACTGTCTGATGTTACGATCACTCTCTCTTGGACTTGAGAGGTTTAGACCTCTATGCTTTCTGTCAGGGGACACAGTATCACCGCACGCACAGGCACTCGATGATCGGCATGGGAGAACTACATTTCCCGGCAGCCTCAGCGGATGTCTGACGTCAGACGCACCGCCCCACGTGACACCGGAACACCCAGGATAAGGCGAGGCAGCGGCAGAAGATGCTGCCGATTATTCTTGGAAGTCCGGATCGGACGCTGGCCATTTGCTGCAAATACCTGGTCTGCTAAGGGGGCCATTGACGCTGGCCATTTGCTGCAAATACCTGGTCTGGTAAGGGTGCCATTGGGCACCGCTCATTTCATATTCCGTTTGGGAGTACTCAGAGGGCTTATATACAGTCCCCGGTTTTTACGATGGATGGTGTTTTTCGAGGAGTACAACTTTATTGTAACGTTTCGCCCTGGAGTGAAGAACAAAAAGGCGGACACCTTATCCAGGCAAGAGTCCACGGTGGTACCATTAAAATGCCCCGAAAGAGAGATCGTAGACCTAAAGAACGTTATAGGAGTAGTCCACAGTGACACCTTTCTCAAAGACGTCATGAAAAGACTCCAGACCTTTCGATGGAAGGACTGGTTGAAAGGCCATCCGGAATGGAAGAATAAACAAGGCATACACGTCAACGGAACTCAAGTGCTTGTTTCCACTCTCAGATTAAGACAAACAGTTTTTCAGTGGTGCCACATAAATCCCTGTGCAGGACACAATGGTAGTGAAAAGACATGTGAAAAGATATTGCGTCAGTTTTGGTGGCCGTCACTCAGAAGAGACATTCTTGAGTGGGTGAAGAACTGCACCGTGTGTGCCTAAATGAAGACAATAAAAGGCAAACCCCAAGGGCTCTTACAACCTCTACCCACTCCTGATATTCCATGGGAAAGGTTTTTGTTGGATTTCATAGTGGGCCTACCTAAAGATAAGGAACATACGGTTATCTTAGTGGTAATCGAATACTTAACGAAATTGGGACATTTCATAGCATGCAAACAAATCCCTGCAGCAGGGCAGTTAGCCAAGTTCTGGAGAGTATGGTGTTCGGCTTTACAGATCTCGTCCACCATGTCCACCAGTATCCACCCACAAACAGATGGCCAGACAGAAAGGCTAAATGAAACATTAAAACAATATTTACGTTGCTAAGTAGACAACAACACAGAAGCCTGGGTGGAGTGGTTGTGGCTTGCAGAAATAGCATATAACAATGCTCAACATAGCTCCACCAAACACTCTCCTTTCTATAACACTTTCGGACATCACCCTCGTTTCATACCTTTTTTGACACCGGGTAGGAGTGAGCGTCTTCTAGAAGTACATGACAGGATAGTACAGATACGGAAGATCCTAAAAAGCACACAAAAACATTTAGTTCACGCTAAGGAACTATTCAAACAACAGGCAGACAAGCATCGCAGACCAGGGCCTACATACAAGAAAGGGGATCTAGTGTGGCTATCAACACACAACATTCGTTTCAGGAGGTATAGTGTGTTTAACCCTAGATACATAGGTCCCTACAGAGTTGCAAAACTTATTAACCCTGTGGCTGTGAGACTTGCTTTACCTTCACACATGAGAATCCACCCAGTATTCCATATTTCCTTGCTTAAACCTGCATCTGGCCCAGCACTCAAGAAGCCAGCGCCTGTGTGGATTGATCAGATTGAGGAATATGAGGTGGCAGGTATACTAGACCCCAAGATCCGGCACAATAGTCTTTGGTATCTAGTGGCCTGGAAGGGGTATGGCGCTGAAGAGAACTCTTGGGAGTCCTCAGTGCATGCTCCTAGGTTGGTTTCCGCGTTCTACAGACGACACCCTGGCTAACCTTGTGCCTGCCTGTGCTCTCCAGGAAGGAGATGTACTGTCAGGGGACACGGTATCGCTGCACGCACAGGCACTCGATGATCGGCACGGGAGAACTACATTTCCCGGCAGCCTCGGCGGACCTCTGATGCCAGACGCACCGCCCCACCTGACACTGGAACACGCTGCCGATTATTCTTGGAAGTCCGGTTCAGATGCTGGCCATTTGCTGCAAATACCTGGTCTGGTAAGGGTGCCATTGG
This sequence comes from Triturus cristatus, assembly GCF_964204655.1. Classification (NCBI taxonomy): domain Eukaryota; kingdom Metazoa; phylum Chordata; class Amphibia; order Caudata; family Salamandridae; genus Triturus; species Triturus cristatus. The sequence continues at coordinate 645,511,670 of NC_140584.1, read as the reverse complement.
GCACCGCTCGTTTCATATTCTGTTTGGGAGTACTCAGAGGGCTTATCAGATACCTGTTTAGAGCACGGTGCTCAGTACCATATTTCCCTACATTGGCGAGTTCTCGTTACTGTGACAGTCTGGCCACAGAGCTCTTGCGAGGGAAGTGGGGTGGTTCTGGTCACAGTGACTTTTGCTCTACATGGCACATGTAAACTCCTCCAGGTGGAGAGCAACTTTCTTCTTTGATTTCCCTGTTGGCGAGTCCAGGACAGTGGGCTCATACAGGGAAGAATTTGTTAGCCTACCTAGTACTGGGCTAAAGTTACCTTGAGAGTGATTTTGAACTCTCGACTTTGTTCTTTTTACTTTACCTGAATTATTTCCTGGATACAGTTGTTTGGTTTGCGTAACTACGCAGGTCACAGTGTGCTTATGGTACTTTAGACTTTTCTTGCACCTCGTGTTCGTGTCTTACGTGACTCACAGTATTTTGCACCTTCATCTTTTACCTCCACAGGGGTGATTCAAGGCAGGTGATCTTTCTGAGCTGGAAGTCCTCCTTCCACTATATCAAGGAAAGGTGTTATGTTCTGTGTCTTACAGTATATGGTGTGAGGAATTGTGATTTCATGCTCAGCACCCCTATCAGCCGGCAGCCTTTTCTTTCTTTACAGGTCAGTGGAAGTATGGGTCCAGTTGAGCCTTGTGGGAGAAGGGATTTATCGGAAATGTCTAGGTGGTAATCTGTTCTCTAGAATTCACAGGTCTCCCTCCCCACTGTCCCCAACCTTCCCTTCCCCCGTTTGACCATCCTTTAGTCTGTGTGTATATCATATCCAGACTTGGAGCTGTCGAGAGGTGGACCCCTATGAGCATCGGTTCGATCCTGAGGATACATTCAGGCCTGGGACACATTCCCTTGATTCTCTACTAAGAGTGGCTTATGCTAAAACTTTTTCCCCCGACCCAAGAAGACTTGATCGAGCTTCTGAAATGCTGACACCTTTCGGCCCCATTCTATTTTTCTCCTTTATTGAATCTCACTAGCTTTTTGAGATTCTTGTAGATACAATCATCCTCTTTAGTCGAACTTTAACTTAGACGATTTAGACTTTACTCATGTATAGAAGAGAGAACCAGACACTCTTCTCTGAGCATCAAATCTTACCATTGATTGAATTGCTTGTTTGTCTAATACTGGTATGCTTAAACTTTTTTAGGAGGTTGGGTTTCCAGTTATAATTCTATACCTTTACAGCATGGTGCTAAGGTTTGTGTACCTTAACTTGACTGCTAATTTGTAATAAACCTTCTTAACTATTTTCACTGATTCCTGGTCCTTATTGTGTAGCCAAATGGGTTGCACTGTAAATTGAAATTTGTATAATTTAATCCTAACTCACATCACCCCTCAGGTGTGAAAGAAAAGGTTAATCGGAGGGCAAATGGTATGAGTTCTAGCCTTGTGTGCTGGATCAACTTGGTAGCATGTTGGATGGTTTCCCACTTATGTGAGGGAGTTAGGGTGTTCCATTGAGAAACTGTCCAAGCCCAGCCCAAACCCCTAAAGGCCATGGTTAACTCAAAGGATTGATGGAGTTCCAGTGGTTTGGGAACGAATTGTAGCAGCTTGGTGTGAGTATAGTTGCCTGTTGCAATTGCTTATGCTTAGATTGTGGTAGTTTGAAGTGGCTGTGAGATTTTTTAAGTTGATGTGTGAATGTGGCGCTTAATGCAGAGAAGTAGAAGTGGCAATCGGGTTCGTTGTAGCCTAAGATCCCGAGATCCATACATACCTACATGGTGCTGGGCATGAGATGTTGTCGACAGTATTAATGAGAAAGGAACTTTATCTTTGTGTGATTGCGAGGTGTGGTGGGTATGGTTGATCTCAGTGCACCGGGAAGAACTGTATCAATCCGAGCAAGATACCATTGGTCGAAGTTTCATTTGAAGTGAATGTCAGGATAGGTTGGAAAGTGTTGTTCTGAACTGTTTCTTGTGTGTATCGAAAATCTTTAAAACATTTTTAGAGGAGAACCCAAAGTTAGTTGTTGAAATTGCTTGAATTTGTTTGTGCATAAATTGCTGAGAGAACGCACTCATGAGAATTGTAAAGCAGCAGGGCCGGACTGGCCTTAGCAGGTACCGGGCATTTACCCGGTTGGGCCGCCAGGGTTGGGGGCCAGTTTTGGGCCCCTGGGGGCCGATTTTGTTACAGAGCCATTTTTGCAGCATAGCTGCAATATCGGCTGCTGTAACGAAATCAGCCGAAACCGGCCGTGGCAAACAGCTCGGCCGCACCCCCAACCCCCGGGGGCCAACTGAGCACTTTGCCAGGGCCGATTTTGGTTCCCAGTCCGGCCCTATAAAGGAGGGTGAGCTGCTGCAAGAAGTGAGATTGACATCACAGTTTGTAGCGCTGGCATTGGTTGGTGTAGAGCCGTGCTGGTTGGAACCATTATAGAGAGCCACACTTTATTGATTGTGAACACCGAACAGAGAATTGTGGGTGGAAAAATCATTTCCTGGTTTAAACAAAAAGTAATTTGTGAATTTTGCATATTTTGATCGAAAATGAAATTCTTCAAAGCATTACAAATTGTAATGAGGGGAGATGTGACTGGACTTGTGAGAACCACAGAAGAGGCATCACCCAAAGGTATGCCTGATCATATTATGGCAATAGACGTGGGTCTTTAAACATGTGTTTGGCTTAAACAATGGCATAAGATCACAGAGAAAGATGGTGCATTGACATTTCCTCGTTTTGACACATTTAGTTTGAGAATCATTGAGCATTTAAGGAGGACGCTGTATGGCATGAAACTGCCTCCTAGACCTACACAAAGCAAAGCACTTAATGCCTGTGAACATACAGCTCAACGTAGCAGAGAGAGAGAGAGATTTCAAGGAAGGGTCAAGAAAGTTATATGCACTTGTGCGGATGCTAGGTGGGATACAGAACAGAAAACATGGAGAACTGACATGATGAGGGAGCTAGATTATAACTAGCACTAATGAGTGAGGTAAAGGGAAAAGGGAAATGCATGGATAAGAAAAAGAAGAAAGAGACAGATGACACAGAGAATGTATCTGAGGACAATCATATTGATTCAAATGAGGATTTCATAACCAAGTTATTGTAAACCGTCTACCCCCATACAATGTGATTGGAGGATTGAGTAATGTATCTATTGGTGACACTTTTGATGTGCCTACAGCACCAGTAAATGTAAATTCTAACTCAATGGGAGAGACTAGGAATAACAGTCCCTTAAAATTCACTTGCTCTAAATGCTCAAGATGCATTTACTGTTCCTGTTACAATTGGTCCTGTAGTTTCCTTATGTAAACTTGGATTAGCAGGAAATACTTCACATACTTTGGCTGTTCCTACTGGAATGAATACTTAAGCTAGGGATCCTGTGGGCTCGACAATAAGACCAATTACTCAAACTCCTATGGTTCTGACACAAGTTAATACCCCATGTGCTGTGTGTGCAGACCTTACATTGAATCAGACAGGGTTTGATCCCACTAGAAGATTTTCCCAAAGATCACCACCCTTTTTATACCTAAACGAATGCGCTTCAAAATGTTAATTATAGTACTCCCAGGACAGAAATACCTATGGGTATGCTAAATTCTGACATGTTTCTTTTGCACTTTCCTCCCAATACAAATAGTGGTTCCTTTAGCAGAGGGATAATTCTTAATACCCCGGCAGAGCAACCTGGTCTTACTGCCCAAGAACTTGATGACTGGTTCAAGGGTATAGACACCCCGACTGGTAGTGGGAATCCTGAAACGAATGGGAAAAATACTCAGATCCCGGAGAGGGAAATGATGCTGAATGTGGCTAAACTGGAAATAGAATTAGAAGAAATGATACTTGGAACTCTTTACATGTCCCAATTAAATGCTTACCGAGATGACGAGCTATTTTCCCTGTGTATGCATATTACTAGATGTTCAGGAAAGTTCATGAAAGATTTGAAATTGACTTGCAGAAATCCAAAGCCTTACAAAGACGTTACAGTTTAAGCTTTAGTGACCGGGATCTCGCAAACATGAGACCGTCGACAAAGAAATGACAGATCAAGGAATTAATTGTCTATGTTCAAAAATGGAGTGAGCGGGATAGATGGGAAGGTAGATGGGCAAAGAAAAAGGTACAGAAGAAAGTTTGATTAGAACTACCTCCGTCTGGAACCGAGGAGGAGGAAGATATACACATGCTTCCCATGAAATAAATGCCTGATAGATGTTATGTCAAGGTACCACAGGGAGTTCCTATAATGCAAGGTGGAAATGGATTTCAGCCACAAGTTTGAGGTTGTGGTTTCCTGATTGATCCAAGTACAGGGATTGATGTGGGGACTTTGAAAAAGTTGAATACCTGCCATGTTTGTGGCAGGTTGGGGCATTGTAAGCTGGAATATCGATTTAATGCTGGTAACATGGCAAATAGGAATCAGGTTCAGAATGGTGGATTTGTGCAATCCCAAGGTAATAACCTGTCTCGAAAACAGCAAGTGACAGCGAGTACAAAATTACAATGTGCCCCAAGCTCAGGTAATACAGGTTTCACAAGCTCCAATGCAACAACAAAATGCAAATGTTCAAAGATATAACATGAATCAGGTTTCGTTTCAAATGTACACACCAATCCTTTTGTGAATCAGGGTACATCTCAACAGCACTCTATGATGCTAGCAGATGAGGATTACAACGCAGACCTAGGGCCTGAGAGGGGAGAAGGATTGCTTCCTTGGCACAACCTTCGAGGTAGACCAGAGTGGCCCGTTCATGTACGGTGAAGTAAATGGTTATCCCATATCCTTTCTGATAGACATTGGTGCTACCTGTTCTACTGTGAGAACAGCAGAGGATCCCAAACTACCTCCCTTGAGAAAAAGAATCCAAGTTGTAGGAGTTGCGAATAAACAAATAAATAGCCCAGTCTCAGAAGCGTTACCTGTTAAAATAGGGTCATTTTAGAAGAACCATTGATTTGTGGTGTGTGGTTCGAGTCCTGTAAATCTGCATGGACGAGATCTTTTGTGCAAGCTAAATTATTCCATTTACTGCACACCGAATGGTATTGAGTTCCAGATTCATGATACAGATGTTTTCTTTAAACTTGTCAGAGATCGGATTGTACCCCTTTTTGACAAAGTACTATTTGCCCCAAAGGTGAGAGACACAGTGTTACCTTGAATTTTGGGACTTTTCAGGGAAGGACATTGGACTTATCAAAGGTGTTGAACCAGTTCAAATTACAGTGAAGCCTAATGCAGAGTACCTGAGAATCCTACAATACAACCTGACCCCTAGAACCATAGCTGGGATTACTCCTGTGATTGACTAAATGATTGAGCAAGGCATTTTGAATGCGATTATGGGGAGTCCATGTAACTCACCCATTATGGGTCTGCAGAAACCCAATGACAAGTCCTGCATTGTTCAAGACCAGCGAAAAATCAACTCCATTGTTCTTTTGTGTTGTTCTGTGGTACCGAATACAGGTGTGATTTTGTTTTAGAATTCATGTGAGGCCGAGTGGTTCTCTATCATCGATGTATTCCAAGCCTTCGTTTCCATACTGTTGCATGAGGATAGCTAATACCTCTTGGCTTTCTGATTCGACAACCATGTTTTGGCATTGTGCAGAGTCCCACAAGGGTATACGGAGAGTCCGTCAACTTTCAATCAGATACTCAAAAAGAATCTGGATTCTCTGGTGATGCCCTATCACTCAGTCCAAGTCCAAAACATTAACGACCTATTGGTGGCGTCAAATAAGCAGGTGGCTTGCAAACAAGACACAATTGCTCTGTTGAATCACTTACCTGAGAATGGACATAGTGTGTCCCCAACCAAGTTGCAGTACTGTAAGAAAGAAGTCCTGTACCTAGGATATCACTTTGAAAAAGGAGCGAGGAAGGTGTCACAAGAGAGAATATCTGCAATTCTTAAAATGAATCCGCCAACTACCCAGAAAGAAGTCAAGATTTTCTTGGGAATGGTGGGCTGCTGCCGACAGTGGATTTCCAACTTTTCCCTATTGTTCAAGTATTTACAGAGGCTTACACACAAGGATGTGTCAAATCTGGTACCATGGGATGACAGTTGCATGCACACCTTCTCAGAGCTGAGAGAATGTCTCTGCTGTGCCCCAGCACTGGGAATGCCGGATTATAATAAATGTGTTGCTTTGTTTTGCAGTGAGCGGGAGGGATGCAACCTCTTGGCGCTAACCCAGATGCGCAGGAATGCTCAACGACCCGTTGCATATTTTTCAGCCACACTTGATCCTGTAGCTCCTGCTTTGCCCAGCTGTCTTAAAACTGTGGAATCCACTGGTTTCAGCATAGAGCAGTGCTAGAGCATTGTTATGGGTCATCCATTGACCGTTTTTGTTCACGACTGTGTGGAAGTACTGTTAACTCGCACTAGAACACAATACCTTACCAACAGTCATCTCACTAAGTATGAGCAAGTCATAGCTGGTGCGAAGAATGTCATCCTTAGGTGATGTGCTACACTAAATCCTGCCACTCTTGCCCGTAACTGGAAATGATAATGCTGAACTATGCACCAAGCAGAGATCTGACATACAAGATGTGCCACTAACGGAATCAGATTATGTGATGTTTGTTATTGGCTCTTGCTTAAGAGACCATGAAGGAAATCTGAGAGCTGTCTAACTAGTCTTTACTGTCTTGGGTGTAGTTGTAGCCTCCTGGCTTTAAGGAGTATTTTCTGCACAAGTGGCCGCATTGATTGCTCTTTCTAGAGCATGCTGTGTTTCAGACCGGTTGAGAGTGACCATTTTCACTGATAGTATGGCTTTGGTGTTGTTCATGAATTTGGACAGTTATGGTCACAATAGGAATTCATTATCTCTTTAGAGTCTCCAATAGGAAATGGGGAAAATGTGTGACAGCGTGCAACAGATATGCAGACAAGACTGCTAGATACTGTGCTCTGAATGCTTGTACCTTTAATGGGAGTATCAGAATGAAAAATCGGAGGAGACAAATTGCAATCTGTTGTTAACCACAGTTGATACTTGGGAGGAAGTTTAGAGGTTACAGGAGGAAGTGTCAGAAGCAGAACAGCACGGCTGGATTAGAACGTGTTGTGTCATAAGAGATGAAGACAAAAAACAGGAGTACATTCCCCCCACTAGTACAATATTTATAGGCTGTCAGTCCATAGATGAAGATGTGCCCACAGACCAAGCAAAATGTTTAAATTATTTTTTCTTTCATTTTCATTTATTTCTCAAAAGTAATATTATACATATAAATGCTGTGGTAGAATCATTAATAATATTCATTAATTTCATATAAAACCAAACACATTGTAAATTCAACTTTGACACAATAAGTGATTTAAAAAGAGACAAGCAATGATGTGCCCGACGCAGGAAAAGCAATTAAACAAACAAACAATGCATATGATGAATCCATACATATAATAGCAACACAATCAAAAAAATACACAATACGATGTAGCACACATAGAAACAAAAACAAGACAAAAAGCACCAAATGAAGAGATGAAGACGACATTTGGGTTTCAGGAGATAGAAGACCTGTTTTCCCAGATAGTTTGTTGCCTCCAATGATGAGACATTATCGTGGAACTGCACATGTAGGTAGAGTTGTCATGGTATGCTTGTTGAGGCAGACTTGGATTAATTCCAGGTTTAGATTGATGACTGAAGGATTGTGTCACAGATGTTTTGACTGCAAACAGCTGAATGTAGGCAGAAGAACAGTAGTAACACTGTGTCACATAGGGAGATCCGGAGGTCCCTTCAACAGGATGCAATTGGACTTTAGCAAGATGCTTGTGAGCAATGGACTGAGATACGTCTTAGGGCTTGTTTGCATCTTCACGTGTTGGGTGGAAGTTTACCTGACCAGTAGAAATTATAGTCTCACAGTAGCTAAGTTGTTGCTGAGGGAGTTAATACTACGTTTCGGTTTCCTGACTTCTCTGGAGTCAGACCAAGAAACTCACATTGATAATGAGGTCCTGAAGATGTGCGCAGCATTACAAGTCGAAGAGAGGCTACATTGAAGTTACCAACTGGAAGCTTACGGAATTGTGGAACAGGTCAATGGCTCTTTGAAATCCAGATTGGCTAAAGTGTGTGCTTCGCCATTACTAAAATGGCCTGATGCTTTGCCTCTTGTGTTGATGAGCGTATGCAGTACTCCAGGTAGGAGAACAGGATTGTCTCCCCATGAAATCATCATGGGCAGCACTATGAGACTTCCAGCTGTGCCTGTGAACATTACAGATGACATGATTCCTGATGACTGTAAAGGATTGGCCTGGTGCACTGGACAGGGGTGTCTCCTCCACTAGGGTGGAGGAGCATTGCTCCACTGCTTTCTCGCAGTGCGAGAAGAAAAAGCATAAAATGGCAATAATTTTAAGTTATTACCATTTAATCTTTGGTTGCGGGCAGGCGGGTGGGGGGGTTGCTCTGAGAGCAGGGCAGGGGAGGAGTGGTGTGCCTGCCCACTCCCGAGTCGGCAAAGACTGTTTGGTCGGCCCCCTGGGGCTGCCCAAACCAGTCATGTGCACTCTGCGTGATCCCCCCCTTCCGCGCGACCATTCTCCTTAAGCGTGACCCTTCTCCTTAAGCGCGACCCTTCTCCTTAAGCGCGACCCTTCTCCTTAAGCGTGACCCTTCTCCTTAAGCGTGACCTTTCCTTAAGCGCGACTCCTCTCCTTCCGCGTGACCCCTCTCCTTCAAAGCGAACCTCCCTCCGTCAACGCGAACCTCCCTCCTTCAATGCGACCCTCCCTCCTTCTGCATGACCCCCTCTCCTTCTGCGTGACACCCCTAAATCTGTGTGACCCCCCTTTTGTGTGCCCTCCTGCTTCTGCACGACCCCCTCCTTCTGTATGACCCCCTCCTTCTGCGTGACCCCCCTCCTTCTGCGTGACCCCCCTCCTTCCGCGTGGCCCCCCTCCTTCCGCGTGGCCCTCCTCCTTCCGCGTGGCCCCCCCTCCTTCCGCATGACCCCCTCCTTCCGCGTGACCCCCCTCCTTCTGCGTGACCCCCTCCTTCTTCGTGACCCCCCTCCTTCTGCGTGACCCCCCTCCTTCCGTGTGACCCCCCTCCTTCCGTGACCCCCCTCCTTCCATGACCCCCCTCCATCCGTGACCCCCTCCTTCCGTGCGACCCCCCTCCTTCCGTGCGACCCCCTCCTCCTTCCGACCCCCCTCCTCCTTCCGACCCCCCTCCTCCTTCCGCACGCCCCCCCTCCTTCCGCACGACCCCTCCTCTTTCCGTGCACCCCCCCTCTTTCCGCACGCCCCCCATCTTTCCGTGCGACCCCTCCCTCCTTCCTTGCGACCCCTCCCTCCTTCCGTGCGAACCCTCCCTCCTTCCGCGCGAACCCTCCCTCCTTCCGCACGACCCCTCCCTCCTTCCGCGCGACCCCTTCCTCCTTCCGCGCGACCCCTCCCTCCTTCTGTGCGACCCCTCCCTCCTTCTGCGCGACCCCTCCCTCCTTCCGCGCGACCCCTCCCTCCTTCCGCGTGACCCCTCCCTCCTTCTGCGCGACCCCTCCCTCCTTCCAGGCGACCCCTCCCTCCTTCCGCGCGACCCCTCCCTCCTTCCAAGCAACCCCTCCCTCCTTCCGCGTGACCCCTTCCTCCTTCCGCGCGACCCCTCCCTCCTTCCAGGCGACCCCTCCCTCCTTCCGCGTGACCCCTCCATCCTTCCGCGTGACCCCTCCCTCCTTCCAGGCGACCCCTCCCTCCTTCCAGGTGACTCCTCCCTCCTTCCGCGTGACCCCTCCCTCCTTCCGTGCGACCCCTCCCCGTGACCCATTCTGCGTGACCCCTCCCCCTTCTGCTAGACCCACCCTCCTCCCGCACGACCCCCCTCCTCCAGCACGACCCCCCTCCTACCGCGCGACCCCCTCCTCCCGCGCGACCCCCCATCCTCCCTTGCGACCCCCCATCCTCCCGCGCGACCCCCCATCCTCCAGACCCCCCCTTCCGTGCGCCCCCCTTTCGCGTGGCCCCCCCATTCCGCGCGACCCCCTTATTCCGCGTGACCCCCCTTTCCACGTGACCCCCCTTTCCGCGTGACCCCCCCTTTTCCGCGTGACCCCCCCTTTCCGCTCGACCCCCTACTTTCCGCACGACCCCCCCTCTCCTTCTGTGCGACCCCCCCTCTCCTTCCGTGCGACCCCCCATCCTCCTGCGTGACCCCCCCATCCTCCCGCGCGACCCCCCATCCTCCCGCGCGACCCCCCATCCTCCCGCGTGACCCCCCATCCTCCCGCGTGACCTCCCCTTCCGCGCAACCCCCCCTTTCCGCGCGACCCCCCCCTTTCCGCGCGACCCCCCCCTTTCTGCGCGACCCCCCCTTTCCGCTCGACCCCCCCCTTTCCGCTCGACCCCCCCCTTTCCGCTCGACCCCCCCTTTCCGTGCGACCACCCCTCTCCTTCCGCACGACCACCCCTCTCCTTCTGCGCGACCACCCCTCTCCTTCCGCGCGACCACCCCTCTCCTTCCGCGCGACCACCCCCGTCGGTCCACGTGACCACCCCCGTCGGTCCGCGCGACCACCCACGTCGGTCCGCGCAACCACCCACCCTCCTTCTGTGTGACCATCCCCCTCCTTTTGTGCGACCACCCCCTCCTTCTGCGCAACCCCCCCTCCTTCTGTGCAACCCCCCTCCTTCCGCGTGACCCCCCCTCTCCTTCCACGTGACCCCCCTCTCCTTCCGCACGACCCCCCCTCTCCTTCCGCGCGACCCCCCTCTCCTTCTGCGCGACCCCCCTCTCCTTCCGCGCGACCCCCCTCTCCTTCCGCGCGACCCCCCCTCTCCTTCCACGCGACCCCTCCTCTCCTTCCGCGCGACCCCCCCTCTCCCTCCGCGCGAACCCCCCTCTCCTTCCGCGCAACCCCCCCTCTCCTTCCGCGCGACCACCCCTCTCGTTCCGCGCGACCCCTCCCTCCTTCCGCGCGACCGCTCCCTCCTTCCGCGCGACCGCTCCCTCCTTCCGCGTGACCCCTCCCTCCTTCCGCGTGACCCCTCCCTCCTTCCGTGCGACCCCTCCCCGTGACCCATTCTGCATGACCCCTCCCACTTCTGCGAGACCCACCCTCCTTCTGCGAGACCCACCCTCCTTCTGCGTGACCCCCTCCTTCCACGTGACCCCCCCTCCTTCCGCGCACCCCCCCTCCTTCTGCGTGACCCCCCCTCCTTCTGCGCGACCCCCCCTCCTTCCCCCTGACCCCCCCTCCTTCCGCGTGACCCCCCCTCCTTCCGCGCAACCCCCCCCTCCTTCTGCGTGACCCTCCCTCCTTCCGCGCGACCCCCCTCCTTCCGCGCGACCCCCGTCCTTCCGCGCGACCCCCGTCCTTCCGCGTGACCCCCGTCCTTCCGCACGACCCCTGTCCTTCCGCGCGACCCCCCCTCCCTCCCTCCTTCTGCACGACCCCCCCTCCCTCCTTCCGCCTGACCTCCCCTCCCTCCTTCCGCGCGACCCCCCCTCTCCCTCCTTCCGCGCGACCCCCCCCTCCTTCCGCGCGACCCCCCCTCCTTCCGCGCGACCCCACCCTCCTTCCGCGCGACCCCCACCCTCCTTCCACACGACCCCCACCCTCCTTCCACGCGACCCCCACCCTCCTTCCGCGTGACCCCCACCCTCCTTCCGTGCGACCCCCACCCTCCTTCCGCGTGACCCCCCCTCCTTCCGCGCGACCCCCCTCCTTCCGTGCGACCCCCCCCCTCCTTCCGCGCGACCCCCCCTCCTTCCGCGCGACCCCCCTCCCTCCTTCCGCGTGACCCCCCCTCCACCCCCCCTCCGCCCGACCCCCCCCTCCACCCCCCCTCCGCCCGACCCCCCCTCCACCCCCTCCTCCTTCCGCGCGACTGGATCTTAGGGCCTCTCTCAGTAGTGTGTCTGACCCTATTTGTGTTCTTTGTCTTAACTAGGTCCAAGAAGCAAAATCCTATGTTGGGTTACTTCTTTTTGCAGCAGTCGCACCCAGCAGTTCAAATTTCCCCTCTTTGGTCTGCCACAATGCCACAATGCCACTCACCTGTGGAGTCCACCAGGGTAATTCATGAGTCTAACCCTCTTCACTCATTCTCTCACTCTTTTGACCTCTCTTATTAGGTCCTTTGGCTTCAAATGGTCATCTCCTTTCCTGGTGATCTTGGCGACCCAAAATATTAATTCTGCACACTTCTGCTGTAGCCCCTTCATGCTTGTGGGCTAATTCTCTGATAATAAACGAAGGCAAAATGGAGGAGTTGATATTTAGAGCTCCTCTGACGTAGTAGCCCTTAAACTAGTTGCCTAGATGCCTCATATTTCATCTAACTCGGTGGAAACGTAGGCATCGTGTTTGGCGCAGATCTGGCATTTGCAGAGCAGAATACCAAAATGACTGCCTGTGTGTAATTATTCTGTTTCTATTAATGTACTGAAAAGGATTATTCCACTTATTGATTTGGAGTGCCGTACAGCTGTTATCCAATCTTCACATTTGTTTTTTAAATAATTATTTTATATTCGTATCTTATCCGTAGATTATAGCTTGTGCACATCACTCCCACCACAGCGCTGTTGGGCTCACCTGCCTGTTTTATCTCATTCGGCCACGATCCAAAGGCTCCCAGTGGCAAACTGTCCAGTTTTTAAGTCTCTCCGTAGCTGCCACTGTGCCACGTAGAAGAACACCCGCCTCTTTATTCACCAACGACTGGCATATACTGCCATCCTTCTTCGTGATCTGAATGGACCTAGATCGCAAATTGTACGTTTCCCTTCTTGCCAACAAGCATTGGCATACACTTTAGATTCCTTACTCTTTTAACAGACGCGCCTGAAATCTTGTCTCTTTCAGAAGTGGTGATGAGCTAATCCATGACATATATTGCAGTCCCAGGACACCCTCTTCAGGGTTACATTGTTTCTATAAGTAATTTGTATTCAGTCATTCATCCTGCCTGTGTTAATGAGGGAGGGACCGGAGGGCCAGTTTTTAGCAGCCAGTCAGTGGGCTGGGGCAGGAATGGATGACGCGGTCCACCTATGTCTGACGTCACCAGAGCATCCTCTAGCACGCCACTGCTTCGATTGTTACGAGAGTCCAAGCATAAGTGCACGCAAAAACACAAAATACTTGCTCTATGACGCCTACTATATCTGAATAGATCCTGCTACTGGAAAGGAGAGCGGCGGCCTGTTACAGCCAATCAAGGGGCTGAGAGCTAGAATAGATTATGTGGCACACCTTCTCACCAACCTCAGTAGAGCATCCTTTGGCACAGTGCACCTTCAATTGTAACCAAGGTCCTAGTGGCATTGTGCACAGTGAATCATCGATAAACCACCCACAAGAGTTAGATTGATTTTGTATACAATGAAAGATCTCCTTTGTGCTCTTCCTTTTTGTACCCTGTGCTCTGTGAATTATTTTAGCTTAAAGGTCAGGGATGGAAAGGGCACGCAGAGAGCACTGTCTTGTTACCTACAAGTGATCATTGCAAAGAGGGCACGGAGACTGAAGTATTCCATCAACCAATACAAGTGACTCCTCCTGAGAAGTCAAGGATTAAATAGAAATTCTACTTCAAATTTAATTTTGTCAATGGGCAAGATACCTGCATCCATACATTTGCCAATTCCGCTTTCTGCCTGTTCATTCCCCTGCACCTCTATGTGTGTTTGATTATTTGCTGTCAATCTGCCTGTATCTATGCTGTGGGGTTGTATGTGTATCTGTGTGTTCTGGTCAATGTACATGGGTACCTGGCCCTCTTTAGCTTGCCTCAGCATCACTATAATTGGCTTCCATTCCCTGTTAGGCCCCAACTCTTGATGTTATGTGCTCACCTTTCATGTGAACCCCCATCCCTCTCTTACACCCTATTGTTCCTGGGCATTCCTTGCCCTTACTTGCACCTTGTACTTGCCAACTATGCCTTAGGTCGACTACCCCTCTACTCCCTTATTTTAGGGACTACAGTTCCATTGACAAGTTGCCTTCATCATTCCCTCTTGTTCCTTCCTTAATAATGTGCAGTGTTCCTGCACCTCCAGAATACTCATTAAGGTGCCTTCTACTCTATGACGTCGAAAGCAGTCTTCTGCCACCTAATGCATCCGTCTCCATTGCGAAAAGGAGTCTTGTACGCGGTGAGCTCCTCTTGTAATATTTCACTGGCAGTTTGTGAATTAGGCCCAGTGCCGTTAGAATATGCGCGGCCTCACTGTGCATCTTTGGATTTTGCTCCAAAAACTCCTTTTCCCTATCTCAACCGCCCATGGGATCACACATTGTGCCCTCCCGTGACCGCGCTGTTTGGCTCGTGTCCTCTACGCGAAGGTGAGCTACCTGCCTCACCCGGGACACGGTGTTTCTCGATCACGAGTGATCCTATGTCCAAGATCAATAAACTTCAGCAAACATTGTTGCGACATCCTCCCTCCCGTGAACCAGGAGAATGAAGACGTTTTTGCAAACGCTAACGAAAAATGTGTACCGGGCACTGTAGCATTCAAGGTCACTGTCTGCATGCTGGAAAAAAACCTCTTTAATCCACCCCAAAAACAAGGGCGAGCAGGTGGCACGAGGACAGCAGACCTCCAGCTCCCATCAGATGATGTTTGTGAACAGGTGACTTACTTCTGTCAGTCAAGCTTTTCACAATCTACTAAACAACACGAAGCAACAACAGAGTTTGTGAAATTATAATCTTATTTTTTTCAAAGGAAAACACTAGAGAAGTGGCATCAGGTCAGCAGTGATGGGGCGTTGCACTAGGATGTTGGAGGGGTTGTTGCCTTCCCATTCTGTTGGACTTGTCCATGCCTCATCTCTTACCCTTTTGTGAGAGTGAGGCTGAGAACTCAACACTAGCCAAGATGCAGAGCAGTCTCCGTCAATGGGTGAAAAATCCGTCCAGGCCAAGCCTCTTGGACATGAAAAGTTTCCTTGGTTGCCACACCTAAATGTTACGCCGTGCATGTTAATGAATAATCCATTAGAATGCTGCTCCAAGACGTACCCTAGTACAATTTGGAACATGCTGTCATGTCTCTGCCCAGTTTTCCTGAAAGGCAGATATGGGACCTTCTCATTTATTGGTGAAGATTGAGAAATATTGTATGACAATGGCACGTCTCCCCTGTCTCTCCTCCACCCACATACAATCTCCGCCACCCAACCAGAAAGCATCAAATTTGCATAATGAATTTCTCTTTATCCCCACCTGTTGCGTTTGGACCAATTATTGAGCACAATTCATGCTCAGGAGCCAATCAGCAATGTGTCAGTAAGAACGAAGAGCTGGTGCTGCACATTTTCGCTTTGACAGATTGGTCATCAACATCCACCTGAGGTCACAGGATGGCTCGATGAGTTGGCACCGGCTTGGGGAGCCTTTCGCCCTTCCAGTGCTGGTGCCAATGGTGCACAGTTCAGCAGTTGACTAAAACACATTAACGCCTGCTGCTCTTGTGATTGTCGGTAGTGTAAGCGCAGTAATTGTGGCTGAGGTGTCCCCATCACAGCCACATCATAGTGGACCCCGCATGTTGCACCTGACTCTAGTCTCAGAAATCAAAGGAGTATTGGCATGGAGAAGGCACTACTTCATGAGGGACGTCAATGCACAGCCCTCGAATCCCAATTGGAAACCTTCCCGGACACCATGTACTGTAGTGGGTCCTCTGCTCACTAAGAGGGTCTCCTCTAATATTCCTCTCAGTCCTTCACTTTCAAAAGGTGCTATGTTCAGACACAGAAAAGGGAAACAGAGGAGCACATTTCCGTGATAATACTAATAGTGGTGATGAAGTTGCAGCTTCCAGATCATGGCCAGACTGGAAACTAAAATCAGTCCTGGTAAAAATGTTTAAACCTGCCATCCTCTCTTCTTCCTCGCTCTCTCATCTCGCTCTCTTCTCTCAATCTCTCCTCTCTCTATCTCCCTCTGGACTGGGCAAATCTTGCACTTCCTGAGGAAAACCTAACTGGGCTCTTCCGACCTCATTAACTACAACCACCTTCCCTTTCAGAGGTTAATCATTGAAAAGGGTGAAACCACCAAGCGACATGATAAAATGAAGACCACCAACCTTCTGCAAGACTACCAGTCTGAATGCATACCATAATGCAGCAAAGAGACGGCAATTGTTTCACAAAGCACTCAACATCACAGACAAGGGTATCCCCTGTATCCTTTTTCTCCGTGATCTCTCAATGGCATTTGACGCCCTAATTAGCACTTTATTCACCAGAATAGTCTTGAAGCGATGCATACTGCATTGTTTTAAGAAATATCTTTTCAACAGGGCCCAGCTGAACTAGGAGTGTATTATAGTATGGAACACACATATGTAACCTGTGGTGTACCCCTCTTTCCGGTGACCTTCAGCCTCTACGGGGCCCCTCAGCCCCTTTCTGGCTCACAAAGACATCAAGGTACATCTGCATGAGGATGACAAACAACTTCACCTGAAAAAAAACTGCCTAACATGATGTTTATCTTACCATTCAAGCTTGGAGGTATCGAAATGTATCCTCTCATCCCCTGAGCTTTTCACCATTTATAGGAAGCAATTACAGGATATAATGAAGAGTTAATGTGTAGGTTTCCATGCTTATGCCAATGACATTTAGTTGCTGCTCCCCCTAGAAGGAGATATTAAGCGAGACATCAAATATTTATCCAGCTGTATGGAAATAATTTAAGACTACATGTGAGAGAAGTAGCTGAAATGTACTTCTATTAACAGCGAACTGGTGCTACTAGGCCCTTGGCCATCCCACAAATGCCTAAATATTGGTAAAACTAAGATTAACCTATCCAAGAAGGTAATAACTCTAAGGGTAACTTTTGACAATCTCCTAAGCATGGTTGGGCAGACGATTTTACCAAGATATGCATTTATCACAGATGTGGCTTTGATATAGGAATTGATAACATTAGTCCAACATTGCAGACACTTCTGAAATCTCACTATGATTTTTCAGTTAAACGGCACACTGGATGCCCAGAATCAAAACATATAGTCCCTGTTGGACTCTCTCATTACTGGTTCGGGGTGAATTGGAGCACAGTGTCCAGCTAACTTATCCAGAAGATGGAGGGCAGGTGGTGCAATGAGCTCCCAGACCAGTTCTGAATGACTGAACATTTTAGTAATTTTTAAAAGTACTAAAAGCTTTGCATCCCTACGATCATATGGCCTCTGAATTCATGAGTCATGTCAGCACCTGTATAGCCATGTCTTTTTCCCCTGATAAATGCCTTTGATTTGACTTAACTTAGATGTCTAAAACTTTCCTCAAACTCTACTCATTTAAAACCGAATTAGCCCTCATTTCACCCAAGACTAAACACCAGCAAATTTACAACTGTCTTGCAATAATTAATCTAAATGGCTTCACATTCAAATGACCAACCAGCTAACCAGGCTAAGTCACTTGGCTTTCACATTTACCACTCTGTACTGCTCAGTCGATGACACCCCTTGTTGCTGCTTCAGAAAGTTAAGTCCTTCCTTCAGGAAGAGGGCTACAAAGCTCCCATGCAACTGGTAGCCCACTTGCACAATGATGAAGGCAGCAAACTGCTGACAAGAGTGCCACCTCACCCCTCGCAACAACGTCCTCCACACCGCACCTTACCTAATCATGGGTGCCTGGACGTTTGACAGAGTCACAGCCACTCTGAGAACTTCTCAGGCTTCTTATTGTAATATATATTAATTGCATTTATATAGTGCTTACTACTACTGATTAGACGTTGAAGCACTTCATAGCGTGTAGCACACTACTGTGCAACACAAAGTAAGTGGTTAACCAAGTCGTTATTAGTTATGTTATATATTAGTTGGTTATGCCACAGTGCGTCCAACACCAGAATCTTCGGTGGCTCATATAGCTGCCAGAAGTGGAACATCAAAAGACTGACAGTCAAGTGATGGTTGGAGTAGGAAACCAAATGCAGTCCCCATGTCAGGCCGAGAATCTGGACGGAGATTCCAATCTAAGTCCAGATCCTCTTCCACAAACAAAAAGAGACACTTCTCTTCACATCTCATCTCGTCCTCCCAAATATCACTCCACTGCTACCTTTCTTCACTACCAAACCCTTTAGAACCCCTATGCCAAGGTTCACTCCAACTCTATAGGGCACATGCATCAAGGTCATCATTTTCGATTACCAAATAGCAAATTTTAAGGATTCGCTATTACCTAATCACAAATGCCCATGCATGAGGGATTCGCAAATATTTCTGCGATTCCTCAACATTTCCTTATAGTGAATCACAAATTGCGATTCGCTATTAGGGAATGCATTCCCATTCATTCCTATAGGCCTGTAGGAATGAATGAGAATGCATTCGCAATTTGCGATTACCAAATTGGTAATCGCAAATTGCGAATGCAATTGTAAGGGTGCAGCAAGGGACCTAAGGCCCCCCTGATGCACCCCCAAAAAGGTAAGTGTGCACATGTGGCACACACACATGTCCTGCGGGCATGTGTGTGCGCCACATGTCACTTTGAAAAATGCACTTTTGTGCATGTTTCAAAGATTTTGCAAATTACCATCAACTTGAAGTTGATGGTAATTAGCGTTTCCTAAATGTGAAGTCACATTTAGGAAAGGCTTGATGCATCTCAAATAGGGAATTGCAATTTGTGATTCCCTAAATGCATTTGCAAATTAGGTAATCGCAATTAATTGCGATTAGCTATTTTGCGAATGCATTCCCTTTGATGCATCGGAAAAGGCATTTTAACGCTTCCAAACAATCCAATTCTGCAAATCGGCCCATTTGCGACCAGATAAATGCTTGATGCATGTGGCCCTATATGTGATATTTGCGTTTTTTAGGTCGAGCATAAGTGTACGACTTCTTGTATACTTTAATATACATACTACTCGGTGGGCCAAATGCCATTCCTTGCTTCTCATTTGTTTGTTTCAATGTCCTTTAAAAATCCTTGCTTACTAGTGGACAGTCCTGCCTCTTTGTCCTTCATTTTTCCTCCAAGGAGCAGGAACTTAGTACAATATCATTACACTTTGTTCTGTTGATCTGCTCGTGGGGGGACTACTTTATTATGTTTTCAACCTCGTGTTACACTGTGGCTGCTCAGACCCGTAACTGCTTACATTTTATTGCAGCACTAACCCTCTCAGTACCTTCCATGTGGTTTGCATTCTTTTGTATTCTTCCTGAAGACATCTTCCAGGCTGGCTTGGAATGCAAGCAATTAATTATTGTGGTTTTAAGTCTACGTCTGCCTCTTAATTTCCTCTAGAAACACTGCAACAGCATGCCATCTAGCTACTGCATCTCTAAATCATGAAAAAAAAGTTAAACCACTACTTAAAAACAGCCATTGTTTCAGTTCCATTAAATCTACGCTTCAAATGATACTTTAATATATATGCTGCTTATGTTTTTTCCTACGGTCCAGGACCTGTGCTTGGCTGCTAGCTGAGGGGTTGAAAGTCTCTGCTCTTGCTTTAGCGCTGAGGCCAAAATGTTTCTTTCTGGAAGAACGTCCCCTGTAAATGTGCATTTGAATGTAGTACAGTAAATAAATGCAGAACAAGAACGCAGGATCGCACTGGATACTGACTTCAGAGCAGAGGGGCTGTGTTTCCGAGTTTATTTTGCTTTTAAAAGCACTGGACACATTCCTGACCTCAAGCAATTCAAGACAATAAAAATGTCAAGATAACTCCAGTGATTAATGTTCTTGCTGGAGAGATGGAGTTGTCTAGTGGAAGAAGTTTTGACTCATTGCAAAGTAACAGAACGTTAATATGCCGGGTGCAAAGAAAGTGTACCATGCAGAACACAAAGTGCATAAAATGTAAATAGGTCAGTGGGTTACTACCTTTCTGTTACTTGCAGCTTATCAGTTAAAATCCTAACCTAGAACGGTGAATTTATAACTATCACTGCAAAGTACAGATTAGAGCAGATATTAATGTTGCAAAAAAGGTTCATCTGGGTAGTAATCCGTTCTTTTTATTTAAGAGAACCCCCAACTATGGTGTGCTGTTTTCAATTCTGAGTTTGTGCTTCTGGGACCCATGCACTCTTTAGCAATGCTGCCTACCAATATGCATAACTTGTGACTCTTACACCCTGTAGTCCTCTGTAATTTTGTAACATTTCCTTTACTCTAATTTATACACGTATGATTGATTGCTTCTGTGTAATTTGTGTGTGATGCAAAGTGCTTTGACACCCTACAGAGTGGCGCTTTTTAACTAATTAAATGCATCTGAACGTTAGTGGTTATGGAGCCTTAAGGAACACTGTTAAAGGGTGGTGGTGATGAAGGAATCCGGAACCCTTAGCCTTACCTCAACATCACCTCAGCACCACCTCAGCATCAGCGGAGCACAACCTCCTCATCAGTGCACCACCACTAGTGGAGCACCAACTCAGCATCAGAGCAGTACCAGCTCAGCACCAGCGCAGCACCACCTTAGCATCAGCACTGCACCATCTTAGCTTTAGCACAGCACTATCTCAGCATCAGTGGGCCACCACCAACACAGCCCCACCTCAGCAGCAACTCAGCACCAACGCAGCACCACTTCAGCATCAGTGCATCACCACCTCAGCACAGCATCAACTCAAAATCACTCAACACCACCTGAGCACCAGCTCAGCACCACCTCAAAACCAGTGCACTACCACAACCTCAGCATCCCTCAGCACCACCTCAGCACAGCACCACCTCTTCATCAGTGAGCCACCACCAGTGCAGCACCAACTCAGCATCAGTGCAGCACCACCTCAGCATCAGTGTAGCACCAGCGCAGCACTATCTTTGCATTAGCACAGCACCACCTGAATACCACCACCTCAGCATCAGCCCAGCCCCATCTCAGCATCAGCACAGCACTACCTCATCAGTGCAGCACCACCAGAGCACCAGTGCAGCATCACCACCTCATCATGACTCAGGTCCACCTCAGCATGTCTCAGCACCAGCGCAGCACCACAGCATTAGCACAGCACCATCTCTGCATCAGTGCACCACCACCAGCACATCACCACCGCAGCACCAAAGCAGCTCCACCTCAGCAGCAACTCAGCACCAATACCACACAACTTCAACATCAGTGCAGCATCACCTCAACACAGCACCAACTCATCACCACCTGAGCACCAGTGCAGCAGCACCACCTTAGCATGAACCAGCACCTTGGCATCACTCAGCACCACCTCCTCATCATCTCAGCATCACCTTCTCATCAGTTCACCACCAACTCAGCATCAGCGCAGCACCACCTCAGCACCGAAGCAGCACAACACAGCCCCATTCATGCATCAGTGCACCACCACAAACACAGCACCACCCCAGCTTCAGCAGAGTATCACCTCAACACAGCACCAACTCGGCATCACTCAGCACCACCGCAGCACCACCACCCCGGCATAACTCAGCGCCACTGCATCACTCAGCACCACCTCTGCATCACTCAGCATAACCTCAGCATCACTTAGCAGCACCTCAGTAACACTCAGTATCACCTCCACACCAGCACACCACTACCTCAGCATCACTCAACACCACCTGAGTATCATTTAGCATCACCTGAGCATCACATCTGCACCAGCACACCAGCACCTCAGCCCCACTTCAGCATTACTTAGCACCACCTGTGTGCCCTCGAAATCTGGCATCAGTTGATTCTCTCCTAGTGCCCGTCCGCTACTTGTGTTGTAATTCAGCTACTATTTCTCACTCTCCACCCTCCTATTGTTTATGTCCCTTCATTCATAACAACAAAAAAGCTATAATAAACAAGCATTACAACAGGCAGGAAGAGGTTGCCAGCATTGCAAGGACAAAAAAACTAGAACACATTTTTTGTCAAAAAATCTTTTAATAGTCATTCAATTGTACATAATGTCTTCTGTAAACTTCACTACAGTACACTCCACAACACAAAATACCATTCCACATACTTACACTCCATTACACACAGTCCCACTCCACATAATTCCAATACACTCAAAAACACCTAATTATTATCCACATAATACAACTGCACATCATACCACTTAATTCCACTACACAAATCCATACCACACAGTTTCATACCACATCTAAGAAGTCCAATCCGACCCACATAATTGGTACACGCCACATACATCCACTCCAATCCATAACACATAGATAAGAGACATTTACATTTACAATTCCAATAGCTCCAACTCTTTTTTAAAACACACAGATCTGATGCCTAGCTCCTACCTATTTGTTCTTTTCTGTCACCAAAAATGCAAAGCTATACACACAGTTCCATGCACGCAATTCAGCTCCACACATTTCCAGTCCACACCACACAATATAACACCAAATCACATAATGCAACTCACAACACAATTACACAACACACCACATGCAACCAATCCACACCACAGAATTCCACATTGTGCTGCAAAATTCAACAGAACAACACATAATTAAACTTAACTACTCACCACTCCACAACACACATCCCACTCCACATAATCCCACTACACTGAATGCCACACAATTGCTAACCATATATTTCCACAACACACCATGCCACATAATGCCACTACAAAAATCCACTCCACACAATTCCACACCACACAATTACACAACTAACCAATCCAACCCATATAGTTCCACTATACACCCCATACATACACTCTATAACACATAAGAAAAATACATTGCCATTTACAATGCCAATAGCTACGACTCAAAAAATACGAGACCGGTTGTATTTCCAATGCTTGTTAATAATAGTTTTGTTAACTGTTTCCTGACAACAATTGGCCAGTAGAGGTTACCATAAACATCTCCAAGTAAGATATTTATGCAACCCATTGAACCTTTTATTTATCCATAATGTCAGATAATCTTAACTTACAGTGCACAAAAGACTAGATACAGTCTCTACTTGGCCCCTACAAAGCTTCATAACTGGAACTTTCATGATAAATCTAAATATACGCATTTTGAGACATTACATGGTGACATCTGACATTATGGCTATGTGCCTGCAATTGAATCAACAGTACTTACATACTTACTTTTGGCTGCAATATTTAGTTTCTCTCACAAGAGGAAAATACAAATCAACCCACCTATACCGTTATTGAGGACGGAAATATGGAATATTTGCGATGGCGAGGTTTTCCGCCAATTGCAAATGATAGAATATCTAAGTTCGAGAACACATGAATACCTTTAAAACATATATGAAAGAAGATTATATGGGCTTCCTAAATGTCTTTCTGTGCGTAATGTAAATCTAATTTGTGCAAAACGACATACTTTTCTGAAAATAATGACGATAATGCTGTGTGATGAATAATAGATGGTTGTTTCACTATGATGGAGTTGAATATTTCCATGCGCCTATACTTGTGAGTTCTCTCACTCCCCAAATAGTTACTCTGTATTACTGAAGGATGTGTTTTGTCAGTGATGCTCTACCTACTCCGTACCCGGAAAATAATAAAATTGTTAACTTAAAAGAGAATACCATTAATAACGTTTGATAGATCCCTTCTCTGAGCATCCAATAATAATGAAAAAGATGTCTGAGTAGATCTGCAAAGATTTGGCATATCGTGTCCCTGGCCACTGCCTTGCCTGCTCAGCCACCTTATATTCTCTTCATTCAGTATAGACCGTCTTACTTTCTCAGTGGAGAACATATCGCTTTGATCATAGTAAACTGCTTAAATACTATTCCTAACAGCATGCAAATCAATTTAATGAAAAGGAAAACTACGCCTGCGAATGATATTTTTTTGGTGCTAGGGGAATGCTCAGGTGAACACTGATTACCTTTGGCCAGTTTGGCCCATTTATGTCTATCTATTCATGGAAATGCTTGATGTCCACTAATTTGTGGTCTGATCTTGATGTAATGATGGCGTATGAAATAGGAACATAACTACACATATCCTTTCATTACCCAATACAAGAGAATGTGACACATCTCCTTGTGGTGTAGGTATACCCATTAAGGATTAGGGTACATTTGGTTTAAAATTCATAGGATGGCTCAACATTTTGGGGCTGTGACTCAGTATATATTTGCTTTTGTTGCTTATTATTCAGAGATTATGGTTTATGCAAGTATTATTGTTGCTGCGCATGTTATTAATTTTAGAGAAGGCATTTGTACACCACTTTGGTGGACAATGGAACAATGCTGTTGGAATGGTAAAAAAAATCTCTGTGATAGAGAAATTATCAAAAAAATAGATTTTTTGCCATCTAGAAACACAGGTTCAGTTGCAGTATGTTTCAAAAACCTAAAGGAGACAGCATTGAGAGGGCAGCGGTGTCAGAGGGGTAGGGAAAGGAAAATGGCCGATTGCTGCCGTCGCTGAGAGCCACGTCCAAGAGCTGCTCCTGCACCACTTTGGCCTGTGGAAAGTTGTAGAACTGTAGCTGAAGGAAGGGATGTAGTGAAGAGCCTTTTCGCAGATGCAAACACTGTGGGCAGCCGAGGGCTGTCGTAGCATTCGGACCGCTTTAGTATTCACAGACAATTAAAGAACAAAGAAGCGGAAAGTGTTGAAGTATTTCACTCACCTGGTATACGTTCGATGTTGGTTCTGATTGTGGGGATGCCGCCACGGGTTTGGAGTCTTAACCAGAAGGGTTGCTCGACTTACGACGTTCTTCCCTTGGCTGGTTCTCCCTGATGTACACACCTGCTCGTGTTTCACTGAGGATGGCTCAGCCGAAGGCAACGGCTTCGAAGGGAGGTAGAGCTGGCTCGCGTTCTACCGCAGCAGTGAATGACCCAGCACCTGCAGACTCTGAAACACATTCATCCATTGCTAAAGGTAGTGCAGCATTTCTAGAATAGGACACCCTATTATGAAAGTATTGCAATCAGGTAAAGATCCTGAAATGATTAATCCTAGTGGCTTCTCTAATCTGCCACCGGAAGATGAGAAGATAGAAGCTTTGCCGGCTTTGACACCGGAGGTAAGCCTTGATCAGAACGCGAGCTTGAGAAGTTCGCAACCCCTGTCTATGAGTATTGGGGAAGAGAGCAAGAATTCTGACCCTTTGCGGAAGAGGCTGCCCGATGACGTGGAAAGCTTGGTAGCATTGAGACTGGCTATGGAGACAGCAGGCTGAACGGGGGGGTTGAAAGAACAAGCTGAAGCAGCGGTGATTATACAGCTTGGAAATGCTCAGCCGTATCAATCTTTACCGGGTAACTGTCAAGGGGGTCTAAAGTAGCAATGTAACTAACTTATGGGGGACCTATTGGGTCAACTGCCTGATATTGGAAGTGTTCAGATGGAGTGTGGTATCGGTGCGGACACTGATGGAAGTGGGGAAGTAGATATTCATGCACTCCTGCAGGATCATCTTACAGATCTCCCAATCATTTCTGTTGACATTTCCATCTGTAATATCAATGATACCCCAAAACTCACCAACAATAACACAAACTACTCTGCCCTAAATGATGGGATATCTCACTCTGAACCGACTACTTTGTCACTTGGCCGAAAGAAAGGCAGTGTCAAGACTAAGACCGCAATATACTATAAAAAAGGAATCAACAAATAAGGTGATTCGTGTGAGCTATGAGACACCAAGATTACTGCTGGTAAGCCAGGCGCAACTAGCAGCCCCTTTCGGAGATGAGTTATGGCAAAGAGAGAGGTGAAGAATTTAATATCCAGGCTCTCTGGTTCAGGGCCTAGTATGGGATTTGATGCAAAATGTATATCTCAAGGCACCAGTCAATCATCAACTTTCTCTTTTGAGACAGACTTAACTACAAACAATGGTCAGGCGGAATTGATGTTTGGCTTTGCCTCCCTAGCCGTTTCTGCTTCTGTGAGTGAGGGCAACTGCTGGATCAATTGAATCTTCTGATGCGGTAATTCTTCAGGCATTGCAAGCCCAAAGGGAAGAAGCTCAAGAATATTATACACAGACTAGGGCTGATAGTCTGGCAATCAAGCAATATTTCACTGATGTAAATGCTAAAGTACTGACACTTACTTCAGATATTACGGAGCTGCAGCAACGAGTCGCATATACAGAAGAACATGTTACCAGATCTGTTAAGGTCTCTGAAGCACAGGACAACCAGCTTACTTTTCTGCAAGGGAAGATTGAGGACTTGGAGATTCGGCCGTGCCGTAATTACCTCAGGCTCTATGGGGTGACAGAAGGCGAAGAGGGAACTATTTCTCGAGCATATGTAGTGCAACTGTTTCAGAAACCCTTCCCTGACTTGTCTGATTGGGATTGGGACTGCCAAATACAGCATGCGCACAGACTACCAGCAATATCCAACAAGCATGTAGGTCGGTATCCTTGGCCAATTCTCATATATTTTGGGAACGCTCTTTTGAAGCAGGCAGTCTCAATGAAAGCTTGGCCTACTGCACCTATTCGCCTGGACTCCTTTTCCATTTTTGTAAGATCGGATTATTGTAAAAACATCATGGACAGCAGATGGAAACTACGCCAACTTATCATTCCATTAAAATCTGAAGGGGCCCAAGTCTTCTTGCAAGAACCAGCTCGCTTAAAAGTCATTAAAGATGGGCAAACACAGCTAGTATATGAGGGGCAGGAGGTTTTTGCCAAATGGCGGCACGGGGCTAAATAACTTTTCAAATAAGATAAATACTGAGTTTTTTGATCAGGGGGAGATAGTTGGACTTATATAAGATGGAGTTATCACTGAATATTAATCTGCGAAGTTTAGCAATGTTTGATTTAACATTTTCTATAGCTCCCTCTCTATATTTTTCCTGTTTTTGTGCTCTTTTTCTTTCTCAAATGCTTTTCTTTTTATATACATGTGAGGGGGGCAGCTCTTGGGAGGGGTTGGTTCTTGGAAGCTGTCTGACCAGCGACAGCAATGAGGGGAGTGATTCTTTTCCGCAGACACTGGGTGGGTTGTGGGAGGGTTCGAATGGGGGGGTAGGGTTTATGGTAAGAAAAAGCAAGGGAGATAGGAAAGCGAACAGACAAAATGCTTTAGACAAAAATCAGCTTATAAGAGTTCTTATAATAACTGGAGATAACATTTTTGAGGAATATTTAGTGGACAGTACTTATCTCTGGGGAAAGTCAATGATATATGGTCAAACAATTAAATATTATGACTTTACTTAAATGTTTATGTTGGAATATTTCTGGATTAAATGCTTGTAGGAGAGTAGGATCTGCTTCAGATGGGTACCCCCACTTTTTGCTGGTGTTTCACTGTTTTTCGACCTTAGTCTGGCTGTGGCCATGCTAATCAGGACCCCAGCCTAGCTGCTTCCTCTCTAAAATGGTTTCCATGTACATTAGGTACATCTCTAATTGGATTCTGGAGTGCCTTATAAGTCCCTAGTATATGGTATACTATGTACCCAGGGCATAGGTACCTCAGAGGCCTACCAGGGGCTGCAGCATGTATTATGCCACCCCTGGGAAGCACTCCAAAATGACACCACAGGTCTGCTACTGCAGCTTGGTAAGGTGGTTCATGCACCCATTACTGTAGTATAGGCTACTTATATCACTACCATTGCACACACATATAAAAGCTATAAGTCACTCCTATGGCAGGCCTTAACAATCCTGAAGGCAGAGTGCTAGGTTTTTATGTGAGAGGGTGCCCCTGCATGAGCAGAGCCCCTCTGCAGCATTCGGAGAACCTCCTCTGATCCTGTTTGTGGTGCAGCCTGACCATATACTCAAGTGCATTATAACCTTGCGGTAAATGCTAACTTTGGACTGGCTGCACGGAAACATGTCATATTTGGTGTCAAACACTTTGCAATACTACCCCCGCCAGTTCTGGCGGCGGGGGTAGCATTCCACCCTTCTAGAGGGAGAGACATGTTCACTCTGGTCTGCCCGGTAAAGACTTTCTAGAGCCCTGGCATCACAAAATGGATGCCACTGCCACAGACACGGGTCTGGCCTCCTGCTGCTGACCGAAACTCTGGCAGGGGAGGCCTGGACAATAGGTTTCCTGTCCCAGGGAGGTGTAACCACCTCCCCAGACAGGCAGATGTGTATTGGGGCTGAGCGGGAGCACTCTCTGGTGCTTTGAAGTCCTGCACTGGGGGCACACTTGGTGTCCCTGTGCATAGTCCAGTTCAAACCGGTTGCAGGGGCTAGCTGCCCCTGCTCTGGCATGAAACTGGACAAAGGAAATGGGTGTAACCACCCCTCTTTCCAAACCCTCCAATAGGTGGGTCCCCAGAGTATGTCCAACCCCCTACCTTAGTATCAGTATAGGAACCCAGTCCTTGAGAATTTGGATTACCCTGGATGAAACTCTGCAACATATATCCTGGACCTTTGACTTTATATTTCAACTAGAAGACGGAAGAAATCTCCCTTGGGGTCAAGGAGTGACTCCCTTGCTTGGCAGGCACCAAAGAAGCAACTGTCCGGTCTGCAACTCTGAAGCTCCAGCCGGATGCCGAAGTCTTTGCATCACCAGAGGTGGATTTCCAGACTTCCCCAAGGCTACCCTGAGTCCACAGCAAAGCTGAGGCCCATGGCTATCATGGTGACGTGCAACCGTGACCCCTGGACACCATGAACTTTTGCCAGGACATCATCTTCCTGGTCTTCCTCGAAGTTGTGTTTTGGGCTCTGAGTATCCCCAGCATTGGGCACCTACTGCACCGAAGATCTCTGGCCTCCACTCCACGAGTAACCCGTGGGCCAGTTTCCAGTGCGACTGCTTGAGGCTCCTTCACGATCGCTAGCCCATTGGCTAGAGGGTCCCCACAAAGGCAACTCCTTTTCTGCTTGGCCTTTTCTGGTTGCTCCAGATGTACCCTGACTTACCCTTGCTGGGTGAGTCCCCCAGACCTTGCTGGTCTGCACCGACGTATTTCTTCTATTTCCACTTGACTTGCCGTTGCCAATGCTTGTTGGGTCCATTCTGGTTGCCAACACCGCAGCACTCGACAGACTTCGTGGGACAGCTCGAATCCAGCTCCTGGTCATCGTCGACGCCTCCTGGACCTCGTGGCTGAAGAGTCAAGACACCCGTCAACTCACCTGAAGCACCCGATATCTGTGGGCATTGGACTATCGTGCCCCTGGTCACTGGTAAATGACCCAGACTCTGTCCCCTCTGATTTCAGGTTCCATCCATCCTTGATCCAGGCTTGGATCTCTTCGGACACTTCTCCTCTTCACGGCAGTAGCACTTCTTTGCCAGCTTCCATTGAAAGCAACGCCGCGACCCGACACCAAAAGACACCTATGCACATGGCTTCCCTGGGTGAGGTAACTCGAGTACTCTGGTGCTCTCGTGGGTGTTGGCCCTAGACACCTCTAAGCCGAAAAGGGTTTGCTTGTAGCCATCCTCTAAGTGTGCTTAACTTGTAATTTTTCAACTGCGACTTTCCCCATAGAAGTTAACGGCGATTCGCGCCTGTGTTCTAACACTGCACCCGTCCCCCGTGGGTCCCCTACGTCACTACCTTGGGTGGTTCCTTGGGGCCCAAGCACTTCTAAAGGCTCTAGGCCTTGTGTCTAGTTCAGTTGTGGTTCTTATACCACTTTGACTCTTGATGTTAACACTTCAGCCACAAATTTTGAAGGCTGGTTAAGATCAGCTGTTAATTTGCTTGCCCCGGAAACCACAAAACCATCTCTCAATAAACGGGTAAGCTCACCTTGGTATACGCAGGAGTTGCGGCAAATTAAAACAATATGTAGACGCAAGGAGCGCATCTGGAGGTCAGATTATAGCGCCGAGCATAAAAAAGGCTATAATTGTGCACTAAAAGATTATAAGGCAGCTATAAAACTGGCTAAATCTGCTTATTTTACCACAAAAATTCTGGAGGCAACAAACTCCTCTAAGGAGTTATTTAAAACAGTAACAGCGCTAGTAAAATGTCAGGGCGATGGAGGATTTCTGCCAGATCAAAATTTTGTGGAACAAATGTCCCTGTTTTTCCAGAATAAAGTTCGGAAGGTATATAATACGTTAATTACTACTGCAGGTGCCCAAAAATCCAACAGTGCGGTGTCTCCTGATCACCGGATAACCTCACATAGGCTGTCCTGTTTCTTGACTTTGGATGAGGATCAAGTGGTCAACCTGCTGCTACAAACTAAATCGGGCTCCCCACTGGATCCCTGTCCGCCTTACATATTACATCTAATACGGTGCAAAATAAGTTCTACACTAGCACCTCTAATGAACGCTATTATCACCTCCGGAGATTTCCCCATGTTGTGGAAAAAAGCATGTATCAGGCCCATCTTAAAGAAGCCCTCCTTAGATCCTTTGGATTCAAAACACTACCGTCCAATTTCCTGAGTCCCATTACCATCTAAGATTCTGGAGAAAGCCATGAATTTACAATTGACGGAATATTTGGATAGTAGTAACTTGTTGGACTCCACACAGCATGGTTTCCGTTCACGGCACTCCACTGAGTCAGCTTTAATCATGGCCACAGAGCAGATTCGTAAAGTGATGGACGGGGGAGGCAGAGCCACACTCATTCTTTTAGATCTGACTGCAGCCTTCGACACCGTAAATCATGCGGTATTGCTGCAACGGTTGAAGGATGAGGGTATTGAAGATGTGGCTCTGACCCTACTCACTTCCTTCTTGACATCCTGAGAACAACTGATTCACTGGAATGGCCTGCAATCGGGATCATTCCATATTCCTTGTGGAGTCCCACAGGGCTCAGCCTTGTCACCAACACTTTTCAATCTATATGTCAGTCCTTTGGCACAGGTAATCAAAGATCATGGCATAATGTTAGTATCTTATGCTGACGACAGTCAATTAGTGGTTTCTACGTCCCAAAGTGTCGGGCTAACAGCAGAGCGGTTCCGCAATTGTCTCACAGATGTAATGGCTTGGATGACTGGGAACTTTCTAAAGATAAATACGGAAAAGACTGAGGTCTTAGAGTTTGGTCAACTCCCCTCAATCTGGAGCCAAACCAGAGGCAGGCACCTGTCCAGTTCCTGTACTTAGGGCCAGGAACTTGGGAATTGTGCTCGATAAAGATCTTAATTATGCCTCCCAAATTAATCAAGTTACCTCACCCTGCTTCTTTACATTAAAAACATTGCGGAAGATACTTCCCTTTATTCCGCTGTCGCTCCGGAAAACTGTGGTCGGAGCCCTTGTTTTGTCCAGAATTGATTATTGTAATGCTCTCTATCTGGGAATTGGCAAGGGACAGATTATAAAACTTCAATCACTCCAGAATGCGGCAGCTCGTATACTTTATGACTTACCCAAACACCACCCGACGTCGGTAGTGATTAAGGAATTGCATTGGCTCACAGTCCGTCAGAGAGTGAATTTTAAAGCTCTCTGCTTACTGCATAAGGCAATACATGGAGGCGGAGCGATGGACATTAAAACTCTGTTTGCCGTGTACCAGCCCCGACGTGCACT
The DNA here is from genome assembly GCF_964204655.1 of Triturus cristatus. Classification (NCBI taxonomy): domain Eukaryota; kingdom Metazoa; phylum Chordata; class Amphibia; order Caudata; family Salamandridae; genus Triturus; species Triturus cristatus. Next base: position 645,480,197 of record NC_140584.1, on the reverse strand, counting down.
CAGGTCAGCTAACACAGGACTGGTGTGTTCCCAGAACTAAAAGAGTTAGATGGGGAGGAACAGGGTTCACCTTTCAAGCTTCCACTTTGTGGAACTCCCTCCCTGAGTCAATCAATTTAGAACCAAACAGGGCCTAATTTAGGAAAAAGATAAAGACCTGGCTTTTTCCAAGGGGTTAATATCTGTCGTTGTCTGCTTTACAATCACCCAGCGCCAAGACGCCACGGCATAAGTGTGCTTTATAAATGTTTCAGTCAGTCAGTCAGTCAGTTTATTGGTATATAGTTTGGTACGCCCCTAGGGCCCAAACGTGTATTTGTGCTTTTACTGTTGAATACTGACTTGTAACTTAAGTACTTTGAACTCCAGCCTCATAAAGAGACTAGAGGGGCGTGTTTTATCTTAAATAAATATATTATGAATATATACCTGGTGTGGTTGTCCTTTCATTTGGTCATTCAAGAGATTATAGACTGGTAAAACAAGCTGCTTTACATTCCTTTAAGACTTAGCCTGAAGGTTGCTCTCCATAGCTACCACGAGGATAGCTTTCAATAAAGGTTGTCTTTAACCTATCACCATAAGGGGTTGTTTGGACTGGTAGAAGGTGCCCACTTTAATTAGTGGACAGCATATAACAGGCCAACTTCTCACAATGCTGGACGAAAGCGTCAGTAGGTCCAGGAGGAATTAGATACGTATAAACCTCATCTTGTATTTTTAACAGAAACTCACTTGGCCTATAAGGATAGGGGGCTCTTGAATCAGTTGAGATATTAAATAATAGTATGTACTTCTCAAAATGTCTCAATCAGAGGAACAGCTATTCTAGCTTGTATATAAATCATGTAGGGTATTAGCAGATCACAGAGGGGATGGGTAATGGCTCAGTTGGGAATTTATGGTATAATATACGTCTTAGTTGCTGTTTACGGGGCAATGCTGATGATCCTGAGGTTTTTAACTCACTAATGTTAACACTATTAAAATGGCAAGGGGTCTTTATAATCATGGGCGACTTCAACTGTGTGATGAATTATTCAATTGATTCTACTAGTAGATGAACCTTAATTAGGATGCCGAAAGTACGGGCATCTATTTTAGAATTAGCACATCTGCATAATATAAAGGATGTATGGAGAACTCTTCACCCTAATCTCCCGTGATATACCTATTATTCATGTCCCCATAAGCAATATTCTAGGCTAGATATGGTCTGGGCTAGTGACACCACGTTTCAGTCAGGTATAATTGAGGTATGCCCAAAAATACCATTGGACCATAATCCTATTGTGTTTTGCTTTCAAACAAAAACCTGCAAACAAATCTAGGCACTTTTCTATCCCTTGTTACTTACTGTCAAACCGTGAATATATCTCACATATGGAGAAATTATTAGCAGAGCTCATTCAGTTTAATCTCAACATGGCTACCTCTGTTATCCTCTGGGATTCAATGAAGGTATATATTAGGAGTATTACAAACCAATATATACTACAAGGGAATAAGGCAAGAGATACTACTTTTAAATCTGTACATCAAAGAGAAGGGGGGGGACCGGGAGCTAGTTATGGTCCAGTGTCTGTGCTCCGTGTTATATCTATAATACTCAAATGGAGACACTGTTCCTAAAGAGGGAAAGGGCAAAAGAGACCAGTTCGGAAAGAGATAAGAAAGAGGAAAGGCCTAGGCTAGTATTAGGCCCAAACAAGTTTAGATCAGGAGGGAGGGCATACCTTAGTTTCTCTTGTTGCCCTCACACACCCCGAAGGATGTCATGCTTCATCATTGGGCGTTTGCTCCTCGTCGGGCCGGCGCTGCAATGCCCTACGGGTCCCCCGAAGGGTCACTTTAGCGGAGATCTTTTAGAGAAAACGCCATTTGGTGCATGCGGGTGTGTGGTTTGGGTCCTAATAAAAAGATATGTGGTGATGGGGTGTGTCAGTGACGAGGTAGCCTAAAAATGTCTAAGGGTTGCTGAAAAAATAAGGTTTAATGTAAATAGCACCCTTGACATACTAAAAAACCCGTAGGTTGGGTGTTACCTTATTGGAAATAATGTGCCATTAGGTAACTAGTGTGTGGTCATGTGGTCGACATGTTTCGCGCCCCAATGGTCCAAAAAAGGATCCTTGGCGCTTCCTCAGGACCAAAAAAGAATAATAGTGAATGTGGACTGAGGGATACTACCCACAGTTACTATCCGGGCGTACAGGTCAAGATAGTGCTGCTCTCTGTGTGAGAGTCAAGTCGCTCCAGGATAAAAGCCTAAAAACGGGGAGAATAATGCTCCATAGATTAGGGGACGAGCGTACACACCTTCTAGTGAGTTTAGCTCCGGCGTGGCCTCTTAACCACCTACCCCAGATAGGAGGACGACTGGGGTAGGTGGTTAAGAGGCCACGCCGGAGCTAAACTCACTAGAAGGTGTGTACGCTCGTCCCCTAATCTATGGAGCATTATTCTCCCCGTTTTTAGGCTTTTATCCTGGAGCGACTTGACTCTCACACAGAGAGCAGCACTATCTTGACCTGTATGCCCGGATAGTAACTGTGGGTAGTATCCCTCAGTCCACATTCACTATTATTCTTTTTTGGTCCTGAGGAAGCGCCAAGGATCCTTTTTTGGACCATTGGGGCGCGAAACATGTCGACCACATGACCACACACTAGTTACCTAATGGCACATTATTTCCAATAAGGTAACACCCAACCTACGGGTTTTTTAGTATGTCAAGGGTGCTATTTACATTAAACCTTATTTTTTCAGCAACCCTTAGACATTTTTAGGCTACCTCGTCACTGACACACCCCATCACCACATATCTTTTTATTAGGACCCAAACCACACACCCGCATGCACCAAACGGCGTTTTCTCTAAAAGATCTCCGCTAAAGTGACCCTTCGGGGGACCCGTAGGGCATTGCAGCGCCGGCCCGACGAGGAGCAAACGCCCAATGATGAAGCATGACATCCTTCGGGGTGTGTGAGGGCAACAAGAGAAACTAAGGTATGCCCTCCCTCCTGATCTAAACTTGTTTGGGCCTAATACTAGCCTAGGCCTTTCCTCTTTCTTATCTCTTTCCGAACTGGTCTCTTTTGCCCTTTCCCTCTTTAGGAACAGTGTCTCCATTTGAGTATTATACTACTTTTAAAGCCATCTGTCTAAAGCTTGATGACTTAGAAATATGCCACGCTGCAGCTATTAGACAAAATGAGCCTTGACAAATACAGCTTTATGCTGCTCTTGTCGATGCACGTGCATCACTTGGGGGGATAATACAGGAGAGGGTCGCTGCTTGCTACAATAGGAATCGTGCTGCTCAATATGAATATGATGAACAAGTGGGGAAGATAATTGGATATCAGCTGGCTGAGCGTAAAGCCAAAAATTTAATAAAGGCTGTTAAGGGCATGAATAGCACACTATATACTGAACCTCATATGATACTCAAACAATTTAAAGTATTTTATGCAATCTGATTCAATAAATACAGAGGGGTTTGGTAAGTATTTAGAGAAAGCAATGCTCCTGCGCTTACAAGAAGAAGCTATTAGTCAGTTGGCTACCAAAGTCTCATTAAAGGAAATTTTTGCTGCCCTATCCTCGCTACCTTCAAACAAAGCATCGGGGGATGATTCAATTCATAGTGAGTTTTATAAAGTATTTAGAAGCATTATAGTGCCACTATTAGCCAGGGTTATACGAGATATCGGCAATACTGGGATTGCACGATTAATCTGGGATACTATAAATATTGTTTTTTTTGCAAAAAAAGGTAAACCACCTGAAGAGTGCGGCTCGTATCACCCGCTATCTCTTATTAAAGCTGATGCAAAAACATATGCTAAGGTTTTGGCTAATCGTTTGGCCCCTCTGATGCCAGGCTTGGTATCAGACCAGCAAAATGGCTTTATAATAGGCCAAGGTACTACAGGACATACTAATAATGCTATAATGGCCTTTGAGTATTCTAAACAATCAGGCAGTTATTCAGCTATGATACTTTTAGATGCGGAAAAGGCTTTCGACAGCGTGGTGTGGAGCTGTTTATGGTCTATCCTGGCTTCATTTGGAATTATGGGCCGATTTATTTATATGGACACAAGCCTTGTATTATACGCAGCAGGGCAAGCTGAGTTATGCAGGTAATCACTCTACATTTATTTACATACATGGAGGCACCCGCAGGGCTGCCCTCTTGCCCCACTTTTATTTGCACTCTATATTGAACCTTTTGTATGGATACTACTTACCAATTAAGACATTTCACCCTTAAGGAAACTCATGATTTGAAAGTAACCGCTTATGCAGATGATATTGCCTTTTTTACAACGGACCCGGTTGCTTCTTTAAAAATAACTTTGAGTGAAGCAGTAGCTGTTGGACCATTTTCTGGATGTAAGCTGACCCCAGTAAAACTCAGGTGCTTTTGAATTTTGAACCAGGTATCCGGTCCTAGGATGCTTATTTCCAGTCCAGCGAGGATCTGGCCTGGCATTTCGGGCTGGACTGTTCCCATTGGGCGAAAGGTCAAGACTGATTTGCATATGGCTGGGTCCAAACTGGAATGGCGAGCAAAAAAGCACTGGATTTAGGCCCAGATCTTTGTACTGGGGTGCATGTATGACATTGTTCTGCATTCTGTCTATTATTTGTTGTTTTTGCATTTGTCACCCCGAGTGGGACAGGAATGCCCAGACGTGGGTCCCGTGCTCTCCATGCCACTGGAGTCAAGTTATCATGGCTGATGAGGGCTGAAAGCCCGAAACCGGTCGTAGTATTGCTGGAGTATGTCCAGTAGCGACCTATTTGGGAATCTGTGTCATGCCCCAGATTAAACACATATTAAGGCTGAACTATTACAAGACATTAGTAAGAAGTTAAGAAGCTGGCATAAACTACCTATAAGTATAATTGGTAGATGTAATATCATTAAGATGACGATACTCCCTAAATGTTGTTATTTAGTTCGCTCAAAATCGTTAGAGTTACTAACTTCTTTTTTTTTTAAACCAGAAGGGGTAATAAGCAGTTTTATTTGGGGGTATAAACGAGCACGTTGTGCTATTAAGCTTATGAAATATCTGTATAGTCAAGGGGGCCTCCGTCTTCCCTACCTTAAACTATATTACTGGGCAGCCTTTATGGGCCGCTTGCATAGTCTTCTTTCCAGCAAGGGTCAAGACTTTAGCCACCAGCTACTACTAGGTCATGACAGCAGTAGGTTTCTCTAGCGGATATATAACCAAAATTCTTTTAAGCGAGTCAGCTTTAAGACACTTAGGAACTTGGCCAATATATGGCGGGAAATTTGTGCCCGGTATTCTCTTCCAGTAGATCATGATAAGTTCCTCCTTTGGGATAATCCATTATTAACTGGGATTTTTGCCGACAGTGTCTCAAATAGGTGGGCTAGAATGGGGTTTGAAAAACTCTGATATTTTAATGACTGTAGTGGTGTAAAACTTTTCAAAGCTTACAAAATATGTTTGAAATCCCACGCCAATATTATTATAAGTATTACAAATTAGAGACTGTTTTTGTGAGATCACAGGGGGTTACATCTATAGCAAAAGAAACAATTGATGGACGGAATGCTGGACAATGCAATCATTCACCCCCAGTCACAAAGATCTGAAATGGCATGGTGAGCAAAAAAACTATGGATTTAGGCCCAGATCTTTGTACTGGGGTGGATTTATGACATTGTTCGGCATTCGGTCCATCATTTGTTGTTTTTGCAGTTAAATCTATAGCGACATATGATATACTGACCTGTCTGCAGGAGAAGCCTCTGAAGCATACATTCCGTATAGCATATCAATATCTGTCTCAGGATAGAATTGATCCATGCTTACATCTAGCCTCAAAATGGAGTAGGGTGCTGCACATAGAGGTTCCCCCTACAGTGGTAACCAACGCATTCATACCACTAAAGGAGGCTGTATGCTCACTTAATCTAAAGCTTCAGCAGTTCTGGACTATTTGCATGTTGTATTACACCCCTTAAAAAATAGCTTGTTGGGGGGTACGAGGTGGAAGATGCTTTAGTAATAAGATGAGCTGTCCAAAGTGCAGACTGTATGCAGCTAATATTATACATATGTTTGCTACATGCCAATCATTGTTGGTGTTTTGGCAGGGAAATAAACACATCTGTAAAGTTCGCTTTGGCTGAGATATAACATTCACTGCATGAGATATCATGCTGGGGCATAAGGCCGATCCTAATTCGGTACGAAGAGCTTTGATTGCTATTATTTTGTTACTGCTAGGCTTGCTATTCCAAGGGCCTGGATTTCTCCAAAACCTAGCAGCTTAACTGAGTGGTGGGCTATTATGGTGGAGATCTTCGAGAGAGAAAAGGCTTTTGCGAAAACCGGAGGGATACGGTCATTGTTGAAGTTTAAGGCTGTCTGGCATTTAATGATCAAAGTTTGATGCCACATTCAGTGTGGCTTTTTGAAATAAGAATTATAAGTATATCATCTTTAATCGATGGTGGAAATGTATCTTCATGTTTCTCAATTTTAACACCTATGATTTGAACTCTCATATGTCAAATTGTAAAGCCATAATGGTTGTTATTTATCAATTAACTGTGTTGATCTACCTTACATCAATAAAAATAAAAGAGATGGCAATGGCGTTTGAAGGTGTGATAAGCAATAAACCCAGCACCATGGTGCACCATGTGGAGTTTAAGTGGTATGCAGTCTTGACCAGGAGTGTCCAGACAGATGGGCATATGTGGAATGTGAGCCGGGTCTCTTTGCTGAGAAAACACACACCAGATTGCTGTACTGGAAATGAATTCATAGACATACTCAGAGATTGTACCCTTTCTTTCATGTGTCCTTGCATCATTTGTTTTTTGCTAATTTATTTGGTGGTGGGCATCCGTACTCGTTTTTGGGGACGAACATTTATTTTTCATCATTGGACTTTCACCCAGAGAAATGGAGAAAAAGGCATGAAAAAGAGAAATGAGGAACAGAAACATAGGAAAATAGTCACAAATCAAGACAGAAGGGATAAAAAAACCTGCAAAAGTGAGATGAGAAAACAAAAAGCATAGGGTCATAGAATAAAAAGGCATTAAAGGAAATCAAGAGTAGGAAGCTTTGGTATTCAGCAAGCCTGGGAGGCTTCTAAGAAAAATGTGGGCCCCTGCACTTCAATTTTTACAAATTAAGAATTGGCTTTCAGACCATAGTTGAAATACTGTGTTGCAAGGAGTGTGGTTGTTAGAAGTCGATCAATGAGATACAATAGAACCAGTGCAAGGGAGTAGCCAGAAATATTAAATACCCCCCCTTCGACTCATATAGTTAGCAATGAATATACAAGTAAAGTGAGTGATCTCTGCACTTATTATGAAGTGCCATGGGAATTGTACCCTTGGGAACATTTTCAGAAAATGGTGCAAAATTGTAAATATGACAGAAAGATTTTAAAGGAATATGGGAAAAACTACACATTTACCAGTACTGACTTATCTTTCTAATTGATCCCTTCCATCTTTTTTGCTTTGCTTTCATGCTTCTTCCCTTCCATTTTTTCCATCATCTTCTCTTTGTTTTTTTGATGAGTATTTCATTGTCTTTCCATCTTTCTTTCCTTTTGTCTATTCTTCTCTCATTCGGTCTGGCCTCCTATCATGGATATCCTATTATGCTCATGTCGTTCCTTAACATCTTTTTTCTTTTTATATTCCTTTCATTTGTTATTTTTTCTTTTCTTTCCTTCAGTCACCCATTCTTTCAACTCACATTTCTTCTTCAATTTAATGTATTTTTCTGCTGTCCTTGTTCGTCTCCTTCAATTTTTCTTATATATTGCGTCGGTTTTTTTTTCACAAGAGAGAGTGAGAGAAAAGGCAGCACAGTTGCAATCTCCCAAATACTATATTGTGACTAAAGGCAACTGCTGTTTACTATTATCCCACGTGGTATACCGTTTTTTTATATATAGACCAGATATCAAATTAGGTAATCCTTGGACAATACGTATGTCCTGTTAAACACTTAGTATGGTGGAATATCCAAAGATATTGGAGAAGACGCCTCACTCACTAATAGTGACATGCTTCATCATAGGCGTCTTTCCACACCCAGGTGAGATGGTACTACCTGGGCGGACTCAACCAAAGATGTTCTGGGAGTTCTTATATAAGATAACAACTGGTTAAGCAGGGAACCAGATAGGTGATATATTAAAAATACCTACAGGTATATCCAAATACGATACTTTATTTTTAGGGTACCCGTGGTATATTTTAAAATCGTGAAATGGGGTTCTTTTGAAAACAATTTTTTCTAATATACCATCTTTATAAAGCAAACTTGTTTCGGCCCTCGGTGCTAGCCCTACCGGGTCTGGGGCCTTCGTCAGGGCTCAAATATCTACTCTTTTTAAAGTCCCTGCCTTATGTTAGGCAAATATTCCATGCACAACAATAATGAGACCTATTGCACTCACCTACATTTTTGAACAAATATCCAGTAGATTTTCTACTGTATGGTGCTATTTGTCACCATGCGGTCTGGTGTGTCACGGTGTTGTCTTGTAGTCACACATTCGTCAAAGATCAACCACCGTTGTACCTAGTTCTACACACCGCCCGCCGTCGATATATTGCGTTGTCCCTGCCTTTTTTTCCATCTTTCTTTCTTTTCTTCCTTCTTCTTCTTTTGCACTTTTTTCCTTATTTCCCTTGTTCCTTTGTGCGCTCTTTCCTTCATGCTTCTTTTTCCTTCCTTCATTAGTGGTATTTTAATTTCTTTAGTTTATGCTGTCTCACTCAATTTACCTCTCACTTTTTCTGTGTTATTTTAATAATTTTTCTTTCTCTCCATCACTGTTTTAGGCCATGCCTTTTGGCCCCCACCCAAAATTTGTGTTATTGTAGTTTATTCTTGCAGATTTTATTAGTTTCTCCTAACTTATGATGACCTGCGAGCCCGAGATAAAAGTTAAGAAGGGCCATAAAACTCTATCACCCTGCTTAAGTTGGCATAGCGGGTGGTTAACTATGCCCATGAACCTATGCTTAATTGTGAAAGAAAGAAAAAGTGTGGTGTCTGAAGCTCTGCGCAGTAGCAGACAGAAGCTCGCTGTGGAGCAGACGTGTTGCCACAGGGAACTTTGAGGTTCCCGATCAAGACTTCTGCCTGGCTGTCAAGGGCTCCTCCAGCCGAGTTGGCAAGAATGTTGAGAGAGCGATCGGTATATACATGGAGCAGAGAAAATTATAGCTTATATACATGAAGTTAGAAAAATAATACATCACTGATCTCTCCCTCAACATTCTTTGCAACTCGGATGGAGGAGCCCTTGACAACCAGGCAAAAGTGTCGATCGGGAACATCAAAGTTCCCTGTGGCAACACGTCTGGTCCACAGTGAGCTTTTGTCTGAGCGTTAAGATTTCCCACCTTTAATACCTTTTACTCAACCTGAGGAGAAGTTTCTAGAAACCTTGCCCCCTTTCTTCTGTTACGAAAAACCGAGCTGACCGTACTGGTCTGTGTCAGGGTCAAGACAGAATCTGGCCAGGCCCCTGTATTTTGACACCGAGACAGAGCTACACATTCTGCACATTTCAATGGCAATAACAATCTCTGCTCTAAAAGGTACCAAGCGCAAATTCCACACAACATGTTCCAACGTACTCTGCACGGTGAGGAGAGAAAACAAATGAAGAGCAAAAACAAGTGAAGAGCGAAAACATACCCCTCCCCACCCCGCAACTGCATGAGAGCACAGAAAATGGAGTCAGTTATACAAGATGGAGTCAATGGTCAATGTATTGTTCTTAATAGCACTACATTCCACCCTTTGACCATTGACTCTCATAATATATCAGTCTGAAATCAACTGCTTTATGTCAAAGTATAGACAAAAGATAAGGCACACACTGGATACAACAGCATAATGAGTGAAGTTTACCAAAATCTGTCAGCCACCCAAACAACCAATCCCACCATCCTTTTTCTACATCCTGCTTGACATCTTTAGCCTATTTTTTTAAAGCTTCAATGTGAAACTGAATTGATTTAGAATGATCAGAAAGATTGAAGCAATACATTCCATCAAAATGTAAACATCCATGATAATTTTTTGAGTAAATAATCAATCGCAGCTCTGTTCTGTAAGATAGCTTTTCTTGCTCCCCGCACATATATAATAATTCTGCTAAAGCAACTGATGTACGATTAATATTTTTCACTATCAAATATGCTAATTCACTAACAGTCCTAGAATTATAAATGGTTAGACCTGGAAGTCCTACTATTGAAGCAGCTAAACTGATATATTCAGACGTAGATAATAAATCAACTTCAGAATCACAATGTTCACTGAGCTGAACAGCTTCCGTCGTATCCTGGACATGTGAAGTTGGATTTAATGGGAACATCATGAGACCTAATCTAGTAAAAGCACACGGTTCACCTGTTATATTTGCTGGAATATATGTATATGTAATATTACCACAAGAAAATAACCACCCTATAGGCAATTTAATGTGTTTGATATGACTGGCAGCAGATACTACATCCTTACATGACATATTATTATGCATATTTTTGCATACAATCTAATTTCCATTTTTGCATAGGGTTTGTTGTTCCCATGTCATCTTTGAATCAGTTCCTTCAAGTCCCACTTGAGCACATTTAACTAATGGTGATTGAGTCGCAGGTTAGAATATAACAATATCACCTTCAGTGATATTGTACGTTATTACTTATGTTAGATTATTCCAAGTATCATCAGTAGTTTCTAGACAAAACCAGCAAAAGTCGTACGATGACATGTGAGTTCTCACATCATTTTCAAACACTGCCCCGTCTGCATTTGTGACATTGAATGAGTGTAGCAGTACATTGAAGGGGGTAGGTATAGCTACTAGGCACATATAAATAATATCCATGGTACTCTTCATGTTCATCATGAAAAAGTATCACCTGTTGAGGACTGTCTTTGCAAGATAGGACCACATGTTGCCAGGTCGATTCAGCAATGATGTCAGTCTACACTGTCAGCTGGTCACTTCGCAGTAAGGGGCTCCCGGACCCTCCCGGCCCCAATCGAACACAACCAAACACACTCCAGCGAGTGCAAGCAGAGCACAAACATGCCATACGGTGATCTAAATAAACAGTGAACAAACAAGTATTATTATTTATTCTTGCAAGTAACATTTATCAGCAGGCACATGTTTCCACTTCTCTTGCCCAGGTTTCATGATGTGTTGTCCCTTCCTGTTGCAATAAGTTCTGCCTGTTCGGGGGGACTATTTGGAGATTCTACCCACAGCTTGGCCCCTGGATTCTTGTCAGTGGAGCTAAACCCTCCTTCCTCTCGCATGGTGAGAAGATCTGGGGCAGTTCCCTTCCTGACTAGTCCTCCATAGACTGGCATATTTGAGCGATTCTGTCTCCAGTTTGTAATATCAAATCAGTGTTTCCACTGTTCAGTAGGATAACCTTAATTTCACCTTGATAGTCTACATCAATCACCCCTCCCAGCACTTGAATTCCTTTGAGAGCCAACCCAAATCGATGGGAGATCAATCCCAAGTACTCTGAGGTAATCTGGATTCCCACTCCTGTCTCAATAAGTGCTATATCTCTTGGTTTGAGTCTGTACAGTTTCAAATCATGCAAATCAAGACCTGTAGCCTCTGGTGTTGCCCGGTACGGAGCCAAGGCACCTGGAGCTGTCTTCCAGTACAGAACAGTATTAGTGGCCGCATAAGGCTGAATCTGCAAAGCTGGGGTTAGCATCCGCATCAGAGAGGTTTCTGCATTTGCCAAGGGTCTATTGTTCAGTATTTGTAACTCTTCATTCAAATGATCTTTCTAATTTTTCAATGACCCATCAGCTAACTTTTCAAATGATCTTTCAACAGTCCGTTCATGCGTTCTGTCAAACCCGCAGCCTGTGGGTAATACGGAATGTGAAAGACCCACTTAATATTGTGTTGTGCACAGTAATCCTGCACCAATTTGCCTTTAAAAAGAGACCTATTATCACTTTGGATTTGCAGCAGAATTCCATAGTCCAAAATCAACAAGTCTAATGTTTTCAATGTGTTCAACTGAATAGCATGTTTACATGGAAATGCAATCAAATATTCAGAATATGTGTCCATCACCATGCACACATATTGACATCCTCGACTAGTTGGCATGGGCCCAATGTAGTCAATCTGACAGATCTGTGCTGGTAATTTTCCACTGCCTAGATACTGTCTCAATATCTGTGGGAGTGGTTTGTGCTGGGTTTGCAGACAAATAGGACACTGCATTTCTGTGTTTTTAATCAGCTCTAGGGGATTATGTATCTCTCTAGTCACTGCCCACCCACTAGTGGCTCTTTTTCCCAAATGTCCACACTTCTGTGCCCACTTAGTAATTCCAACCAGTTCAGAATCTTGCGTTGCCACATTTTAGCTTTTTCATCTGTAAGAGAATTAAACCAGCAGTCGAGTGAGTCGGTGGGACAGTTAGCATCTACATGATACACGGATACTGTGCATTGCGGTAACATTTCCCAGATTTCTTGCCACAACTCCTTACCCCACACCTCCTTCGAATGTATCATCCAATTATGGCATGCCATCTGGAAAACCAATTGGCTAACCCATTGGCAGTGGGCCACGAGTCAGTGTATATATGACATTTTCCTGACAATTCTTGTTTCAAGGCTTGATACACAGAATATAGTTCTGCAAACTGGCTACTCTTTCCCTCTCCAGTAGTGGTCAACAGTTTCTTGGTCACGGTATTGTATGGAACCGCTTTTCAGTGCCTCTTAGCCCCCACATACCTGGTTGAACCAGCAGTAAAACACACATGCTTCCTGTCTTCTGAAGACAATTCTGCAAACAGCTCACCCCACTTCTCAGGAGACTCCTGTATCTCAGGCACATCATGCAACGCCTCTGTATCTCCCACTGGGGCTTGTGCTACCTGCTCATGCAACACTGCTGCACCTTTGGGACTTACTCAGGCCCTGTCCTGTATGTACCATTTTCACTTGATTATGCTGGCTTCTTGCGCATGTCCTATTCTGTGAGTCTTGGGGGAACTCATCACCCTTTGCATCTTTGAATCTCAGGTCTCAAAATCACATTTTATCCTAGGGTCAACTGCTCAGTATCCACCAGAGCCCAATAGCTGTTTTTCAAAAGGGGTGTACCCCTCTCCACCATCTGGCAATTTCTTTGTCCAGAATTCTAAAGGCACCCTTGTCCTTACTTGCTTTTGTCACAGGCTACAATTAGCATACAGCTCTTTTACTGTCACATTCAGCTCAACATCCCCCTCTTGTACTGCCAACAAATCCAAAGCACGCTGTATAGCCTATTTAGCTGATTCAAATGCAATTTGTTGCTGATCTCCCCTTTCAAACTCATTTTTCTTTTGCGTAACTTTGCAGAAAGAGGTAACAATCTGACTCAAGTGAGGGATATGCTGTCTCCAAAAACCAAACAATCCAATGAACCTCTAAGCTTCCTTCCTATTTCATGGCTCAGAAAATTCTTTGATCTTTTGTCTCACTTGTGGCACCACCTCTCTGTGTCCCTGATGCCATTGTAAACCTCACACTTTGAGAGGGTCCTTGTACTTTTATGGGATTTATCTCCCACCCTTTACTCTACAAATGTTCCACAATCCTGTCCAGCTGAATCTGCACTTGCTCTTGTGTCTCTCCCTGTATCATCACGCCATCAATGTAATGGCAAAGCTGTACTCCGGGAATAACTGGTACCTTATCTAAGTGCTCCGCCGCCAGCCTGTGACAGATGGTAGGACTATGCAAATACCCTTGAGGCAATTTTTTGAACGTGAATTGCATACCAGCCCATGAAAAAACAAATTGCTCTTGGTCCTTAGGGGCTTTTGGTATAGAGAAGAAAACATTGGCAATATCAGTAGTCGCATACAAAGTCCCAGGATGCTTCTGTATTTTCTCAATTCAGGTAATGGTATCTGGGATAGCAGCAGTCAAAGGAGGTGTGTGCTTGTTCAATTCATGATAAGTAACTGTCATGCGCTTACTATTGTCACTTTTTCGCACAGGCCACTTGGGGTTATTCCAGGTGGTAGTGAGTGGAATCACCACCCCTGCCTCTATGTCTAAATCTATGTATAATATTTCTACAGCGCGACTGTTACTCCAAGGAGTGTCCTGGCGCTGATGCAGAAGTGGGGTTAACTGACAGAGAAGGAAAATAAGAACTTATGGTTTAGGGAAAGGTCATGTTTTACGTTTTTTTGGGAAGGGGGGTAGCCTTGGTGCATCTGTGTTCCAAAGGAAGTTTATTCCAAAGAGAGGGGCCCAGGACAGAGAAGGATCTGCCTGATGACCTTGCCTTCCCAAACCACAGGCCTTTGGCAAGAAATAGGTTGGCAGAGCGCAGGTTTCTATGGGGCTCATAGAACTCAATTCTAGTGCACAGGTAGTGCAGGCCAGTTCCGTATAACGCTTTCTGAGAGAGAAGCAATGATTCTCTTCCTGATCAGAAGCCAGTGAAGAATGAGAAGAAACCGTGATACATGGGAATTGCGGGGTAGCCCATAAATTGTTCGCGCAGCTGCGTTTTCGACCAACTGAGTAAGTAAGTAAGTAAATATTTTATTTGTACATGATTAATTAAAATCTTTACAAGTCGAATAAAAAACATTTAAAAGGACAATTAAAAATTGCAAAGAGAATTAACCAAAGGGTATTTAAAAGTTCTCTCTGTCCTGTGCGTTTGCCAAGTTGATTCAGATTAAAGTGTTGCATTGTTAAAATCAACAGTCCTCAAGCTCTCATGTATCTGACTCCGGCCAGTTCAAAGAATTTTACGACCTGACAGTTTAGTTTTGTTTTGCTGGGATTGAAGCAAAGTTTGACTGCCTGTCTGCATGTCCGTATACCATAGGTTTTGAATGAGTCTCGCAGGAATTTGCATCTCAGATCTTTCAGTTTGGGGCAGATGCACACTGCGTGGACAAGGTCTTCCTTTCCTGCTTTACACAGACGGCATTGTGGATCAAGATTTTTCCTTATCCAGGGCGGTAGGTGAGGATATACCGGGATTACGCCCAGACGCATTTTTAAAAATTTCTCTTTCATTCTTAGGTTCATGCCCACATTGAGGTAAGCCTGTGGTTGCATTGGACCATAATCATTAAGGATTACCCAACCATGTGCTTTTTTTGTCAGGGCCTCCTTGTCTTCAGTTTTAGAGATGAGTCTAACTACTTTTTTGGCTGTTTTTTTAAACGTCACATGGTCTGTTGGAATGTCCCATAAGTTGGATAGGCCCAGCACTTCAAGAGAGTCAATTAAATACTTCCTCGCTGATGATTTTTGATGCTGAAGAGTCTCATCCCAGATGTTAGAATTTAGGGAATCATTGTTGGCGTTACGTATCTTGTGCCAGGCAGTGACGTATGCACACCGTCTTTCTAAGGTTTGTTTCGCGATGCCAAATTCCAGTCGTATTTGTGCTGAGGAGACTTGTTTTGGCAAGTTAAAGATGAGCCTGTAAGAGTTTGAGATGATTGTGTCCAGAAGAGTGGCGTCTTTTCCTTGAAGGGGTTCGCTCCCGTAGGTGAGTGTTGGTTGCAGTTTTGCGCGAAGTACTTGGAGAAGTGGATAGAAGGTCAGATCTGGGAGTTTAGTTTTTAAGGATTTTAGGGCAAGGGAGGTTGCCATTCCCTTGCCTCGCAGGGAGTCCAGCTGGGGTTTAAAAGTGATCTTCGAGTCCAGTATTATGCCCAAGTATTTGTAAGTTGTTACGTTTTCCAATCGTTCTCCATTTATATGCCAATTATGTTCCCTTTTCTTTTTGTAGTTTACTGCCATAACCTTAGATTTATTGAAATTTATCTGCAGTGCATTTTTATTTGAAAAATCGTAGATGGTGTTTAGAAGGTGCTGAAGACCAATGGGTGTCTGGCTGATGAGCACCAGGTCGTCTGCATACAGCAGGTTGGATAGTGTGGTCTTCCCTAGCTTTGGTGCATGGCAGTATTTTTTGTCTAGTTCGCCGGGCAGGTCGGCTAGGAAGAGGTTGAATAGCATTGGGGCTAGGACACAGCCTTGTTTGAGGCCCTTTGTTGTTTTTATTGGTTTTGAAAGATGTGTGCCTGCACCAAGTTTCACTTTAATCCAGGTGTCAGAGTGTAGTGCTATCAGTACGTTTAAGAGATGAACAGGTATGCCCCATTTGGTCAGTTTTTGCCATAACATGTTGCGGTCTACATGATCGAACGCTGCAGTATAGTCGATGAAGGAGAGATATAAAGATTTATTGTTATCTCTTGCTGATTCCATCAGTAGAGTCAGGGCCGTGATGTTTGTAATTGTTCCTTGGCCCTGACGGAATCCGGTTTGGGTGTTCGGGATTACCGAGTTTGCGGCGGCCCATGAGGTTAATTCCTCTAGTATGTTCCCTGCAAAGTATTTAGCTTCTACGTCAATTAGTGCTATCAGACGGTAATTTTTTGGGTCTTTTTTGCTCGAATGTTTATGGATTGGACTGATTATTGAACCATGCCATGACTCTGGTAGAAACTGATTAGTTTTTGCGTAGTTGAATAAAGATGTTAACGCGACGCTCCAGAACTCTACGTCGTTTTTGTAAAGCATTGATGGTAAGCCATTGGGTCCAGGGGCTCCTGTTGGTCTTCCTTTCGCTATTTGTCTTCTGATGTCTTCAGTCCCAATCGTCGATGGCTGTGGATCTGAGACTGTTGAGGTGTCGGCGGCATTCTTTAAATCGTTCGCTTTCAAGATGAAAGTGCTGCGTTTGTTGTTTGCTTCTCTTTGGTGGTATCCTGGTACTACCTCCACGTCATCCGTGCTCAACCTCCTTAGCACTTCCTCTTTAGTTGTAGCCTCGCTATTAAAGTGACTGGCTAGATGGTTTATCCATGCTTCTTCTGTGATGTTAGAATCTATGCCACCATGGTCAGGATTTTTTATTTCCTTGATCATTCTCCAGAATTTAGAGCTGTTTTTTTGTTTCGCTTCGTGGAATAGTTTTGCCCACAGTTGATCGTTTTTATTTTTCTGTTTCTCCCATTTCTTCTGTTTTAGTGTTTTTTTAGCTTCCCTCAAGGTTGCCTGCATATCTTTATTGTCCGGGTCTTGCCGTATCTTTCTCAGCGTGTGGTTTATTATTCGTTTTTGGATCTTCATGCCTGGAGAGAGTGATGTTTTATTTAGGTGTCCCTTGCCATACGGAGGCTTCTTTACTGGACCCTTAGATAATTTGTCTGCAACTTTTTGGGTGAAGTTTTGCCATTCTTTTGATGGTGTGTTCAGGCGCTTTACTGTTTGAATGTATAAAGATTTTACGTCGAGACTTATTGTAGTGATGTTGTTGGAGTTACATCGAAGTCGCCTTAGGTTTGATGTTGTGTCTATCTTTGGGCCGGTGTATGGTTCTGTGTTTAATAGTGCTCTTGCTTTTATACAGATTTCTTGGGGGAGGTGGTCACTAAGGTCGTTGACCCCTATCCTAAATGTTGTTATCATTGGGAACATGTTTAAGGATGTAAAGGTGTAGTCGAGATGGGAGGTGTGATTATTGGAATGAAATGTTGGGGCCGGTGGATTGTCGCCAGCAAGTCGCCCGTTAAGTGCCCTTAGGTTGAGGTCTTCTAGCTGTCTCAATAGTTTTTTTGAGTTGGTTGTTGATTTATCTGTTTTAGCCATGCTTTGTCTTGGCACGCCCCACGCGGAGCTGAGTTCTTGCTGAATGTTATTATCGTGGTCTGTGTTGATGAGGAACATATTGAAGTCACCACCGACTATGATCTGGTCGGACTGGTCTTCTTCGGAGATTTTTTGCAGTACTTTTATCAGTTCATTTGCTGCTTTTCGTTTTTGTGTAGGATGAATATAAGTATTTATTATTATAACCTCTTGAGTATGTTGTTGTAGTGTTAGCTGGGTTTTAACCGTCAGGATTCCGCTGGGGGGGGATATGTAAAACTCTGTGGGTCTTATTGTTCCTATTGTGGCTATGGATGCCAAGATGGCAAGACCTCCTGATCTGCGTCCAAAGATAGAATTTTTGCTGGCAGGGAGAAAGCATGATGTAAACCCTTGAATTTCGAATGGTTCTTCCTCCCAAGTTTCTTGGAGGAGCAGGAGGTCGAATTGGTTTAGGTACTGCAGGAATTCAGGGTCGTGTCTTTTGCTTGCCAGGCCGTTGATATTCCAAATACAAATTTTTATTTGTTTGACTTTTTCTGTAGTGCTCTCAGTGTTCAGAACCCTTTGTCAATTTGGAATAGCTGTATTAATGGTTCGCTGGATCAATGGCAGCTTTTGGGTGAAGATTGGTGGGTTTTGGTCATTTTGTAGGAGTTCCTGACCATTGACCGTTGTTGCCCCAAGTTTGGAATGTGCTGTCGGCGAGAAACTCCTTGCTCCTTTTAGCACTGAATTGGTCTTTTTTCGCGCCGGTGATCTGGGCGGAAGTAAAAAAGGTGCCGGGTATCGAGGTTGTTCTACAAGTCGTAAGTCGATCCCCCAATTTTTAAAGATTATTTTTTCTTCCATTATCTTTTTCGCTGTCTCGGGAGTATTCCACGTTGTTTTTGTCATTTCTTGGTGGATGATGTCGTTACTGGGGATGAATTCAATTTGGAGCAGGTCTGAAGAGTAAGTGTTCTCTAGGGTTGTTATTGAGTGAAGGAGTTTAAGAATGTTACCCCTGTTTAATATGTCGTCCCTGCCAAGGGACGTGTATTCTGGCGCAAAGAGAATGACAGTGGAATTTGCTTGGTTGGTGATGTTTTTGCAGTTTGGTTGGAAACTCACGTAGGTGTTGTGACTAGAGTGGGGTTGCCTGCTTATGCTGCTCACAGTTGGGCTGTTTATTTGGGTTCTTAATGTGTGCTCGACTCTTGTTTCGGTTATATTGCTATTAGTTGTGCTATTTGATGGTTGAATGAGTTCTGTATTATTAATGAGCTTAGTTGTAGAAGTGGTTTTTTGTGTTGAATTAAACTTGACTGTGGGGTCATCGATCTTTCTTGGTTCACAATTGTTTTGGTCAAGTAATTGGTTGTTTGTTTCCAGGTGAAATTTCTTGGCTGGGCTTCTGGTTGTCTTTTGGGCTGTGGCGTGAGGAGGGTTAATTAGCTGCTCTTGTATTTTATCTTGATCCTCTTGTTGTGGTGTATGTGGGCATGGCTCTGTGTCCGTTGCTTCAGAGGAGCTTTTGCTGTCTTCTTGCTGTGGGTTGGACTGTTTTTTGGTGAAAAAGTTGACGTTTGATATGAGCTTTTTCCTCCCTTTCCTTTTTTTCCTTCGAATTTTGTTCTGTGCTTTGTTGTTCTTTGGTGTCAGATTAGTGGGGGTGGCTATTTGGATTACTGGTTCGACGCCTGGGACCTTTAGCTGGGTAGAGGTCAATTCCCTGCTCTCTGCAGTTGGATTGGTGGCTGCTCCCGGGACCAGTGTTGGCTTGGGGTCCTGCGGTTTTTGTTTTGGAATTGATGCTGCACAACAATCTTGCATTAGAGGAATTGATGGTTTTTGTTTTGGAAATGATGCTGCATTACAATCTTGCGTTAGTGGAATTGATGATTTTATTTCTCGCATCAGGTCCCCTAGCATTGATGGCATTGTGGCTAGTTTGTCTAATATCAATTCACAGGAGCATGGTTGGGAGGGTGACTTGATCGTGTAGGTCGCTTCTTGGCCCCTTTTTATGAGACCGTTTAGTTCAGATATCTTCCCCTCAATGCCTAGTATAGAAGTAGCTATTGATTGTAAGACAGTTAGCTGGGTGTCCATTTTTAGCGATTGGAACTCTAGTGCTTTGGCAGTTGTTTGCAAAGTATTTATGATTATAGGCCATGGGCTTTCAGCTAGTGGATTTAACGTGCTATTGCTGTTCCCCTGGCTTAATGAGGTGTTTGGTTCGTCGAATAAAGTGTTGTACTCTGGCCTCAGGTTGTAAGAGGCGATGAGATCTTCCCATTCCTGCGTGGCCATGAATGTCATATCATTTTCCGCGGAGCAGGTCGTGGAGTTGAGGTCGCTGTAATGAGATAGGGAGCGACGCGTTTTTGAATTGGACTCGATTGTCCCGCTCTGGGCGCTTGTATGCCCCCCATGGTCTGGTTTTGTTCTTATTGGGGGCTCTGTTTGCGTAGTGGTTATGTTAGTCTGTTGGAGTTGTTGGTATTGTTCTTTTAGTAATGTTTCTTGCTTGGTGCTCAAGCTGTCCCGGTTTGTCCGGTTGTTTTGTTGCTCCGTTGAGAAATTTCTGTTTGTTTGTCGAGGTAACGCATCTTGGATGTTCCAACTGTTACCGTCCTTGCTGTCTACTGTCATGGATGGGCTTTGCAGTTTCTTGTCCTGGTTCTCCTGGCTGACCCAACTTTCCTGATGCGGTTTGTTGGTTTCAGTTGAGTGAAGTGCCTCCCTTGAGATGGTATTTGGGGAGTTGGCTGTCACGGCGGGTCCGCCCGTTTCTGATGTGGTCTCTCTTGTGCGATCGACCGTGTCCTTGTCACGTGTGTTAGCCAAGCTTTGGTGGTTTCTTCTGATTGCTCCTTGGTCTACCTTTGGCGGTGACGTTGCCGGACTCCTCAGAACTGGCGAGGTTTTTGAGACTGGTGGATCGTCTAGTATGGTGCTACTGCTCCCCTCTGTAGTCAGTAGGGCGTCATTTGTGTGACTATCAGAACAGGTATAAGTGACTGCCTCGGGTAGGAGAGGAGTTTGCAGACCCTCTATGCATCCAGTCTTAGAGTAGATTGCTAAACCTGGATCTTTCAGGAAGGAAAATTTTGTGTATATCTTGGGTTGTTTAGTACATTTCCTTTTTGTTTCTGATGTTTCTAGTAGTCTCTCTATAGAAATGAGCTCCTTTGATTCGCTAAGAGATTTTAAAAATGACTTCGTCCTGATGATTGGGGGTTGCGATGTTGAGAGTGATGGGCCTAGTGCGGCGGCTGTTGGTAGTTCCGGGTCCGATTGTTGTTGATGGGCCGTGACAGAACTCAGGTTGGGGAAGTTGGCCTTTGATGGTGTCTTGTCCTGTTCTGTCCTTTTGCCGTCTCCATTCGTAGGTGAGGCTGGGTTTGGTGAGGCCGTTAGAACGCTCCTATCTGTCTTGACTGAGGTGTTTTGGGTGACCTCTACAAACCCTTGAAGACCCTCTTGAAGCGGTTTGATGTGCAGATCGAGTGCTCTCTTTATCTTCTTGGGCTTTGAGGGAGGATTCAGGTGGGGGTTGGGTAGCAATTCCCTGACTCTGCCAGATCTCATCTTTGTTGTCTTGAAGGCCTGTTATCTCGGAGGCCTAGTTTAGAGTAGTTAAGTTAGATTGGAATGAGATGGATAAAGCTGGGGGGGTGTGTAGATAGTTAGATAATGTGCAGAAGGGGTGCACACGATCAGACCCTCAAACCCTCAAACCCCTGACCCCCAGGACCGTGTCCGTATCCGTGTCCGGGTTGTTTGCTGTTTCCGGGAAGCAAGTAAGTAGACGCCTGGCGTCGTCTGTGGCGAGGGAGAGGTAACTTGAGGACAGGCGCTGGCAGTCCCCTCAGGGGGGGTCAAGGCGGGACGCTGAACACTAGGCACAACAATGGACAACACTGGACACGACAAGCAACAAACAACAAGACAGCGTCAGGAGATTACTCCTTGCCACATCCCGTTGTGTCCCACTGTCTCCCGCTGCGTCAGCTGTGCCGGTTTTGCCAGTTTGCCAGTCCTCTGACCCGTGTTCTCCCGTGCGTGCGCGCCTCACCTCGCCTCGCCTTAGCTCACTCGCTCACTCGGCACCACTGTTGGCCGGGTTCAGTCCGGCGATGAATCAGTGGTCCTGTCGTTTCTTTTCTTTTCTTTTTGCGGCGTCGGCTTGCTGATTCAAGTTTCAGGTTTTTTGGCTCGGACCACGAGGAGGGAGCTTGAGGGGGAGGGGTGGTGGTCGATGTGACTTAGAGAAGCGCGCTAACAGCTTGCACCTCTCACTGCGCCCCTCTCATCTCCTCTGATCGCATTGACGTTATATCTGCTGATTTCTGCTGATTTCTGCTGTCCTGCTGTCCTGCGAGGACTCTGCGCTGCTCCTCTCAGATCACGGCAGTGTTTGGGGGTGGTGAGACAAGGTAGCACCTCCTGTGCCTGCAACCTCCGTCCTCCGTCCGCATCTGTCACTGTAATGCAGGCGGAGACGTTGAAGCTGTAACGCCAGCTCTGTGTGCGCAATTTTAAGCACCCTTTTAGTCTCTTAAGGGTGATGCCGAGGTGGGGCGGAGAACAAACGAGCCGGAGCTACAGGGGCCGGAGCTGCCGGAGCTACGGGAGCTACAGGAGCCGCGGGGAGCGGGGAGGGGGGAGGGGGGGGGGCAGATTGGACTGCTGCACCAGCCTGCTCAACCCGACCCGGCCCAACCCAACCCACCTGTGTCTCTCTTGCTCTCTGCCGAATCGTCACGGCTCCGCAGCACCCGGCTCCACAGCTCCACAGCTTCGCTCAACTACTGCACTAGCAGTCCGCGGGAAAGCAGGCTCCTCCTCCTTCGTGGGCCCGTGTGATCAGCTCTCCAGAAGCGTGATTGAAATTCTTAGTTAAAGTAGAGCAGCAGGGCCGCATCCGTCTGCCTGCCACGATTCAATCGTTTTCGACCAACTGCAGTCTATCAATCAGGTAGTCTGGTAGGCCTAAGTAGAGAGTCTATCAAGTCTTGTATGGTCGCACTGATCTCCTCATGCCCTCCTGGAATTCTGTACTTTTTCAAATGAATCACCTTAGTAGCCTGGGGCACCTTCACTGGAGGAATTTTCAAATGACCCACCCTTACGACAGCAAATGAAATGTACCTTTTTGATCCAGATTGATAGCACCCAGCTACAAAGTCATTCCCTTCAAGATATCAATTCCAATAATATATTCAGAGAGTGGCACGATCAATACAGTGTACTCTCTTTTTGGTATTCTCCCTATTTTCATTTGGACCTTTGTCTGCACAGCTGGTGTCTCTTTTCCGCCTAAACCTGTGATTGTGAAATACTGTCCTTTAAATTTTTTCGGATTTCCATATGTCAAAGTGGCCTCCACTCCGGTGTCTAGTAGAGCTCTGGCCTTCTGAACATTACGATGTTTACAATAAATCTCAATGTCAACATAAGGTCTAATAACCCTGCGAGCCTATCTCTGATTCCCTAATGTGCTTTCAATCTGTCAAACCTTGCCCAAATCAAGTCCGGGTTCAACCTGTCATACTCTCGGGGGAACTCCTCCTCCCTCCTGTTCTCACTGAGTCTATCACTTTCTCAGTCTCTCCCTCTCTTCATCTTCAAATGGGTGGTTCTCTCTCCCTCCTTTTCCTCTTCCTCCACCTCTGGCTTTCTTTGATTCACTTGTTTTTTATTCTGTTTATTCACTTTCCTACTTCTTTCTTTTTGTCCAACCCTCTCTTCTGATACATATCCCACAGACTTTTAGTCTTTATTCCATCTATCTGCTATTTCTTCACTCCATCCTCCAACAAACCTATAAACATATCTCTACTAGTCAGCCTGTTATTGTCTGTCTGTATGGGTCTCAGACCTGGCTATTTCAGTCTTTATCCAGTCCCCTCCAGTCCAGTCACGGACTGCCTCAATCACCTGCGCCAAATTTTCAAGGTCATCCTAACCTGTTTGTAGGCTGGGTGAGCCAAACGGATTCTTTTATTTTGCACTGACATGGTCAACAGCCCATCCATTAGCTTATGAGCATTATCCAGGAAAATAGCAGTTTTCACTACTTCCTCCTTAAGCCTCTGCATAGCATCTCTTAATGCATACCAAAGTTTATCATTCACTGGCCAGTCCGACTCTGTTGGGTATTTATGACTGTTCCTGCACAGTAGGATCAGTACTGAGCGTGCAAAATTTCACAGCATCTCTGTGATCCAACATCACCCCAGAGGTTCCCATATCAAGCAGTCGCACCATTCATGTAAGCAAAGCTTCTCCGGGTCTCTGTCGGAATCTATCTAGAATGTCATTAACCTCCTGCTGAGTAAAATCCTCCATGGAATCCATCACAACATGGATAATTTGGACCTCCTTGTATCTTCCATTGATATATGGGCTGTGACTGAACAACCTTTAGATCGTCCGGCTCACTCTGGCTGCTAGCTTGACCACACTCTCCCCCTAAGTCTGAAAATTCTGGAGAATCCCAAATATTTCCATCCCATATTTCTGGGTCCCAATCAATTCCTACCTTTGTGATGGCTAAATGCACTTTTCTCTTGTTAACCCTTGCCCTCCAATTCTTATATTTAAATTGTGTGATACGTGCTGCAGCTTTCTCCGCTACAGTCTGGTTATTTTCCAACTTATCTTGTAATAACTTATTTTGACACGTTAACATTGTAGAGGGATTCTTGGCTTCAACAAACTGTTTTTCCATTTGCTTGTGTTCCTGCTGTAGCATAACACATTTTTCATGCATTTTATGAAAAGCACATAATAGGATCCAGCCTCTTTGCTCTAACGTGCTAAGCTCTTTCCCTTTCTCAACAGGCACTTTTTGCAAACACGCACCCACTTGTGATGGCCCAGCATCAGCTAAACATACATTCCAATGTTCACTCAGCGCAATGAGCCCACTCGTGGGCAAGCATACCATAGGGGGCTACCTCCCACCCAGGTATTTCTGTTGGTATCTGGGAATCTGCCTTCATTTTTCTGGAAAACATTTTTCCCCTTTTAATTTTCGTATTCTGTTTTGTGACGACAAAATGTATTGCTTATGATTTGAAATAATAGGCGACAACTAAACTCAGCACTCCTGAGAGGAGGCAAATGTACTGCTGCACCTTTAAATAACACACGTAACTCAACACTCCCTAAAGACAAGGCATTAAAACAGGACTCCGCACTCTCTCAAGGCGAGGCAAGAAAACAGATTCAGGTGCATTTAAAATGAAACACTTGTATTTATTAATCCAGTTTGTTAGAACCGGCCTTGTGGCATGGCCATCCCTGAATCCTAGCCACACACCCTGACCCCTGCACCTCATTCAGCCCCCGAGTACATGGCCTAGCCGGTCCTTCCCGCCAGAACCTACACACACCCGACACGGACTTCCCCGTCCGTGCCCCCCATCTTCCCAGCACCCCAGAGCCCGCGTGCCCACTTCATGCACCTACAATGGCCGCCCGGCTCCAGCGCAACCCAGGCCTAGAGTGCCGCCCCGGCTGGAGGACATCGCGCTCCCACGGAGTGAGAGAGGGAGGAGCAGTTTCCATCGCACCTCTGAACTCCCCTTGGGAGATGGGTTTCGATCGGCCCTCCGACCTCCCTGAGGGCTGGCTCCACGCCTGCTGTGTGTCTGGGACTCCTCCCGACCCGGCCCTGAAAGGATCAAAGGACGACATGGCAGGAAGCTCCAACAAGCGACCCCCAGGTGCTAAGACCCCTGCCTACACAGACTCCGGACATCAAAGAGGAGTTGACCTATAACAAGGGGTGCTCTGGGACTATCCGGTAGATTTGACTCTGGAACGACGAGAGCCCTGCTGACGTGGTCGCGGCTCCCTTGCAACCTTGGAACACCTGAGCCCTGCTGAGTGACTCGCGGCTCCCCTGAAGATCGTAAGACCTCCGACCTTGTGCTTGAGCCCTGCTGAGTGACTCGCGGCTCCCCTGAAGATCGTAAGACCTCCGACCTTGTGCTTGAGCCCTGCTGAGTGACTCGCGGCTCCCCTGAAGATCGTAAGACCTCCGACCTTGTGCTTGAGCCCTGCTGAGTGACTCGCGGCTCCTAAAGACTCCCTCGGTCCGGCTGGACCCCAATGACCTCAGCGTATCCCCCAGCTCGAGGATTGTGAGCTTTGCGCCGGGTACGTCCCTGCATTGATCCGGATCCCCAAAGACTGTCCCGCTACCCCCTATCCCTACCGAGACTCTTTGAGCCCGTGCTCTATTTGTAAATATCCACCTTGTTGATCATAAAGATCCTACGAAGCTGATTAGATAAAGATCTGTTCCCAAGAATATACCGTGTGGTGTCTCTTTGTCTTGTGGTGCAGTGTGTACGATCCTAGATACAAGACTCTTCCCCTGAGGAGTCTCCCACCAGTGCCCGGCTACGATACCCCGAGGGTAGGTCTCAGGGTGCTCCCTGTCTCCTCTGAGGTCGCCTTCTAACACAGTTCTTTTAAGAGGAAGGCAAAATATATTGGTTAATGCAGATTCCCAAAAATCAAGTAACTTAGGCACAAAACCAAGATAACATATGGCATATATACATGGAGCAGAGAAACCTATAGCTTATATACATGAAGCAAGTAAAAAGAATACATCACCGATCGCTCTTGCAACATTCTTGCCAACTCGGCCGGAGGAGCCCTTGACAGCCAGACAGAAGTCTTGATCGGGATGCTCAAAGTTCCCTGCGGCAACACCTCTGCTCCACAGCCAGTTCCGGTCTGAGCGCCAAGATTTCCCACCTTCAATACCTTTTACACAACCTGAGGAGAAGTTTCTAGAAACCTCGCCCCCTTTCTCCTGTTATGAAAAACCAAGCTGACCATACTGGTCTGTGTCAGGGTCAAGACAAAAGCTGTCCAGACCCCTGTATATTTACTGCGAGACAGAGCTGTACATACCACACAATTCACTGGCAACAACGATCTCTACCCTGAAAGGTACCAAGCGTGCATCCCACACAACATGTTCCAGCTTATTAGGCCACCAGGTACCTCCAGTAAGCGCCACAGGTCTGCGTTGCAGAGAGGTGGTCCAGGCCACGTCCCTTTTACACCTCTCTGCAATACAGCTCTGTGGCATTTAATGGAGGTACCTAGTGGGCTAGTTGGACCCCAGAGACCCTCAGGATTCAAGGAGACTTAATCTCCCTACTTAAAACGCGCCACGGTGTGCATTTGCACAGTGGTGAAGGGAGGGGGCGGGGCATGAGGTGACATGTGCAATCACGCCCTGTGGCACGTTTAAAGTTGGGGAATTAATTGCCTTTCAATCCTGAGAGCCCCTGGGGGCCAACTAGCCCACCAGGTGCTTCCAGAAAGTGCCACTGTGCTGCGTTGCAGAGAGATGGTCCAGGCCAAGCCCCTTTTTACACCTCTCTACAACGCAGCTCTGGGGCGCTTACTGGAGGTACCTGGTGGGCTAGTTAGACCCCAGTGACCCTCAGGATTCAAAGGGAGTTAATACCCCAACTTAAAATGCGCCACGGGACGCGTTTGCACAGTGGTGAAGGGAGGGGGTGGGGCCTGAGGTGACATGTGTGTAAACACGCCCTGTGGCATGTTTTAAGTTGGGGAATTAATGCCTCTTTAATCCCGAGGGCCCCTGGGGGCCAAAAACCCCACCAGGTACCTCCAGTAAGCGCCACTGCGCTACGTTGCAGAGAGGTGGGCCAGGCCACACCCCTTTTTACACCTCTCTGTAACGCAGCTCTGTGGCGCTTACTGGAGGTGCTTGGTGGGCTAGTTGGACCCCATGGACCCTCAGGATTCAAGGTGACTTCATCCCCCAGCTTACAACGCGCCAGGGGCGCGTTTGCAGAGTGGTGGAGAAAGGGGGCATGGCCTTTGTCTACCTCTCACCAATCCCACTGCATGGGGCTTACTGGAGGTAAAAGGTAGGCTAGTTGGCCCCTAAAGGACCCCCAGCAGTGAAGGGGACTTCAATCCCCATCCAAAAGCGTGCCAGGGAGCGCATTTGTAGAGTGGTGGTCAATGTGGGCGTGGCCTGGTACGAGTACTTACCAGTGCTGCTGTGTGGGACTGACTGGAGGTAATAGTTTGGGAAGTTGGCCCCCAAGGATGTCCTTGGGGGCCAACTACATCGCTTGTTACCTCCAGTAAGTCCCACACAGTGGGATTGCTAAGAAGTCTTCAAGGGCCATGACCCCCTTTCTGTACCACTCTGCAAACGTGCTTCGTGGCAGACTACGGGATGGGGGATGAAGTCCAATTTAGCCCTGAGGGAGATTGGGGGCCAGGAATCCCTCCTGGTACCTCCTGTAAGTCCTTCACAGCGGAATCCATGGGCATTGGTTGGACGCCCAGCACCCTTTCTCCACCACTCTACAAACGCCACTACTAGTTAAAGTAGCATATTTCTGCACCTCTGACCAAGAGGTAGTTTTAATCCCCCTGCCCTATTATGTTCTAGAGCCTTACAGAGGAGGTCATGCTAATCACAAGTGTACCCCAACGCATAGTGTTCCCTAGTGTATGTAGGTGTTTTCACTGTATTTTAAGTGTCTTTTAGCATAGCACTGGTTCTAGGCCTGGTTAGTTAGAGTCAGTTACCACCAGTACCCGTATGAAAAAGTTGTGGGCACAGGATGATTTTGCAACAAGGCCTCTTTCTGCTCCTCTGTTGGTTCTTTCTGCACATGTCTTGCTTCTTCCTGCACTTTTCTTCGTCTTTGTGGACTTCTGTTGCTTCTTTCTGCATTTCTTTTACTTCTTTCTGTGCGTTTTTTCTTCTTTCTTCACATGTCCTACCTCTGTAGGCATAGTTAGAAGCTAGCATTTGAAAAACCTTTGAAATGCACTTAAAAAACCATAGGTTTCAGGCAGGATATAGTTAAAAATTAGCATTTAAAAAACCTTTGCAATTCACTGAAAAAAACATAGGTTTCAAGCACGTTATAGTTAGAAATTAGCATTTAAAAATCCTTAGAAATTCACTGAAAAAACCATAGGTTTTAGGGAAAGTTATAGTTAGTTGGACATTTCACTCATACAAAACCAGAGAAATTCCCCCGTTATAGTTAGTTCAGCTAACTATAACTCGCGCCCCCGCAATGCACTACTGATGATGTCACATATTACATCAATCATGATATGGTCAGTGACATCACTGATGACATCTCAAATGACATCACTGGGCCGGCTCCTGCAGTGTCCTGGGGTGCCCAACCCCGGGACACTGCCGTTTGCCATGGTAGGGCCGGAGTGCGTCTGCCGCCCTACCGTAGCAAACTCTGGTTTGGATTTTGGAAGAGAGAGCAGGGAAATCTACTCTCTCTTTCAAAATCCAAAGCAGAATTGCTTTTCTACACGGGGAACTGCATTTCAGCAACTCCCCATGTAGAAAAGCAATGCCGGCTCTCGCAGGATGCGGGGAGCCGGCGGGAGCGTGGGGGCATTGGGGCTCCCCCCACAGTCTCCAACGAAGTGACTAGGCCCCGGGGAATGGGGAATAAAAATTAGTGGTAGGAGCCTAATTAAAAAAATAATAATAATTTGGAGTCGCTGCCCCCTGGTGTGAACGCTAGGGGTGTGTAACTCCCAGCACGGCCCCCTGGTGTGAACGCGAGGGGTGCGCGACTCCCAGTGCGGCCCCCTGGTGTGAATGTGAGGGGTGCGCGACTCTCGGCGCAGCCCCCTGGTGTTAACGCGAGGGGTGCGCGACTCCGAATTGCGCTGGGTGCGTGACTCCTAACACAAAAAGTACGACTTTTTCATTGAAAAGCTATATTATATGTTAGCATTTTGGGTGGCTCTAAGAAGAGCCCTTGTGTTTATTGGGAGGTTTTTGTAGCTACATGTAAGTGCCGGTGCAGAGTCTTAAGTTATTGAGAAGGACTATGTTACCCTTATCTGTGAAGTGTACACCATCACTCCTGTAGATACCATCCATATCAAAATGCAGATTGTTGTTGTAAATGGACCCCATGCTATGGTCTCTGAAGCAGAAACAGCTTTATTGACATTCTTTCTAGCTTTCTCAATCTGTGGACAAAATTGATTGACCCACTTCTATTTCTGTCTTTGGCATATGTTAGAGTAGACAAAGGCAGTCTGAGGGAAAAGCAACATCAATTCTTCAAAGGTGTCCTTCATTAGCATTTCCAGACCTACCCCAGTCAATGTGCCTAGGTCATTGCCACCGCAGTGCACAATCATGAGGTCAGGGGGTTGGAGATGCATAAAGGTTTTAAGCAATGGCATCAATTGGTGCCACTTTAATCCTCTCTGTCCAATCCATTTAATATCTACATTTTGCAAAGCAAGATATTTGTCAATACCTCTGTTTTCAGTATACCTTTTGCACCAGAAAACATAGCTGTGCCCAACAATCCACACTGAAAGCATCTTGAAGGGATCTCTGAAGGTAATCAAAAGATGTGTGCAGCTGAGGTAGACAGATGGTAGAATGAAATCTACGTGAAATGGTGGACAAGATGCTGTTTTTCAGAAAGTAGAGATTTGATTGGCTGTTTAAGAACACTCTACATTCAAAGATGTGGTGCATTTTACTTTATTTAGAAAGCATGTTTCTTATTGGTTATTAACAAATGTTGGAAAGGTACAGCAGAAAGGATAAGGGCATGCTTTGCAAAGCCAACCACACCTGCCTTTCTTATTTGCAACATTCTGTGGTGAACTTTTGACCTGACAGTTACGTTGAATGTTGCATGACCTGTTGCTATGGAAACTACCCTTAAGCAGAAGGGGTGAAGAAGTCAGTTGAAAAGAGTTATTATATTTGACCTATGGAAATGTGTTTTTCAATTTGAAAATCTCTGGGAAGCAGTGTGATTTGTTGCTTGTGTGTATTTGTATGGCAAAATAGAGGGAAATCTTGCCATTACTGGTTCTTACCTTGGAGACTGTGGTGATCTACATTCTCTGTGTGTAAAAGAAAATCCTGTCTGAGTGCGTGAGATTTTTTCATACAACGGATTTATTTAAAAGGTGAGTTATATATTTTTGAGAGTTATTTAAAATAGATTTGACATTATTATAAAATTGTGTTCTTCGAAATATATTATTAAAAGTATAGATCTAAATAAAGATTATATTTATTGTACTTTGTTTAAAAAACTGTTTGTACAGTAATACATATTTTTATGTGTATAGAAAGGTATAGTTAAATGATGCCTCTTATTTATTATGAATTGATTAAATATGCACTAAGATTATGTATTTTCTAAAATGTCCATATAAGGTATACCTATTAGGCATGATTATTTCTTCTCTGTAAAAAGGTACAGTTTAATAATATTGCATTATTATATAGTTTGGTAAAATAAGGTACAACTATGCTGTTTCAAAGATGATCATAAAAGGTATTAATAATTATGATTCTGTTGTTACTTTGTTCAGTTTGTGTGGTTCTAGAAATCCTCATAAAAAAGGTGTTGTTTAATTCTCTTCTTCATTAAGTCTGTTGAGAGGTACAGTTTGATGATGTTGCATATTTCTAGATTTAATGTACAATATGTAGCTCAATAGAAAAGCAGTACATTTTACTCTTTCTGGTAGGTAGTAGTTATATACTTAAGTACATAGTATGTTATGACTCATGTCTTTCTTTAGATTGTATTTATATAGTTGTATGTATATTTACTAAATTAATGAGAGGTGTCTGACAGATTAGAGGATTGCAAAGGTAGTGAATATGTGATTTTGTAAATACATGAGTAGGGATTTAGTGGTTCTATATCGTCCAATCTCGTAGCTAGGCATTAAGACACACAGTGTTACAGTGAATTGTACACAATATATACAGTCCCCTAACCCCATGCACACTACTAATTCGCTCCTGCAAAAATCCAGGTAGTAGCCATGCAGATCAGGAATCACAGTGTCCCTCCCTGTCCACTCCTCCTATCATCCTGACAGAACAATGATCTTATCTAATCTCTGTGCAGAAACACAAGCACTTATAAACTCACCCTCCTGTCAACTACCAGCACTCTCACTATTCAGTCAGTGTCCATACACCTGTACAATGCCTCAGGCATTAAGACACGCAGTGCTACAGTCAAATGTACAAAATATATGTAGTCTCCTATCCCCATGCAGACTACTGATTCAGTCCTTCAAAAATCCAGGTAGTAGCCGTGCAGATCAGCAATCACACTGTCACTCCCTGTCCAGTCCTGCAATCGTCCTGACAGAACCATATCCTTATGTACTCTTTATGCAGAAACACAAGCACTTATAAACTCAGACTGCTGTCAACTACCAGCACTCTCACTATCCAGTTTATGTCCATACACTCGTACAATGCCTCAGGCATTAAGACACGCAGCGCTACAGTCTAATGTACACAATAAATGCAGTCCCCTAATCCCATGCAGACTACTGATTCACACCTAGAAACATCCAGTAGTAACCATGCAGTTCAGCAATCACAGTGTCATTCCCTATCCACTCCTCCTATCATCCTGACAGAACAATGACCTTATCTAATCACTGTGCAGAAACAAAAGCACTTATAACCTCACCCTGCTGTCAACTACTAGCACTCTCACTATCCAGTACACTGTTCATGCACTTGTAGCATGCCTCCGGCATTAAGACACGCAGTGGTACAGTCAAATGCACACAATATATGCAGTCCCCTAACCCCATGCAGACTACTGATTTACACCTAGAAACATCCAGGAAGTAACCATGCAGTTCAGCAATCACAGTGTCACTCCCTGTCCACTCCTCCTATCATCCTGACAGAACAATGACCTTATCTAATCACTGTGCAGAAACACAAGCACTTATAACCTCACCCTGCTGTCAACTACTAGCACTCTCACTATCCAGTCACTGTTCATGCACTTGTAGAATGCCTCAGGCATTAAGACACGCAGCGCTACAGTCAAATGTACAAAATATATGCAGTCACCTAACCCCATGCAGACTACTGATTCAGTCCTTCAAAAATCCAGGTAGTAGCCATGCAGTGCCCCAATCACACTGTCACTCTCTGTCCAGTCCTGCAATCACCCTGACAGAATCCAGTCCTTATCTAATCTCTGTGCAGAAACACAAGCACTTATAAACTCAGCCTGCTGTCAACTACCAGCACTCTCACTATTCAGTCACTGTCCATACACTCGTACAATGCCTCAGGCATTAAGACACGCCGCGCTACAGTCAAATGTACACAATATATGCAGTCCCCTAATCACATGCAGACTTCTGATTCACACCTAGAAACATCCAGGTAGTAACCATGCAGTTCAGCAATCACAGTGTAATTCCCTGTCCACTCCTCCTATCATCCTGACAGAGCAGTGACCTTATCCAATCACTATGCAGAAACACAAGCACTTATAACCTCACCCTGCTGTCAACTACAAGCACTCTCACTATCCAGACCCTTGATCCTCCTGAGGCGGAAGCCAGGAGTGCTCTGTGCTATATTTTTAAAAACTGTATATATTTTATTCTGTATTTGCCTACCTGCTGAATCTTGCATCCCGCGCAGCTGGTCTTTCGCTGTAGCGGCCGCAAGCCCTCTAATCCCACCTCGGGACGCCATTCCGGCGAGCGCCGAGGCCACGCCCCTTCACAGAGGCCACGCCCCTCGCCGCCGCGTTAAAAAGGATTCTGTTCTCAGCGCCTGTCAGACCCTTGATCCTCCTGAGGCGGAAGCCGGGAGTGCTCTGTGCTATATTTTTAAAAACTGTATATATTTTATTCTGTATTTGCCTACCTGCTGAATCTTGCATCCCGCGCAGCTGGTCTTTCGCTGTAGCGGCCGCAAGCCCTCTAATCCCACCTCGGGATGCCATTCCGGCGAGCGCCGAGGCCACGCCCCTTCACAGAGGCCACGCCCCCCGCCGCCGCCTTCCTTCCTATATAATATGTGTCATTGGCGGACGCGCAGCGGACGTGTGCAGCGGGCGCGCCGACTGCGCGCCGAAGGAGCGCCAAAGGAAAGCCCGTCTGCGCCCGTCAGCGTCCCGGTGGCGGACGGTGGCGGTAACGTACAGATCCATCGTCAAGAGAAAATCACTCAGTACTCCGCTCTTCGGCTCCGTACCCTTAGACAAACATGCAACAGCAGTTGCAGTGTCCATGATCCGGCTAGTGGGACTAAACATCTTTGCACGGGTTGTGGCTGGTCGTTGAAGAACGGGCTGATGGAAACGGATGGCGTTAAGCCTAGCCAATATATAACTATACCTATAGAGCGGGCCGCCGCTGATCGTTTCTTCAGCTGTGCCCTTCTGAACACTCGTTCTATGAGCAAACATGCTCAGGACCTGTTCGACTTTCTCTCCGATTCTAAACCCGCCTGCCTGTTTCTCACGGAAACGTGGCTTGGCGAAGCATCAGGTCCTGATATAGCAAACGCCCTGCCCGCAAACTACTTCATACTGAGGAATGATCGGAAATCAGGCAGAGGGGGAGGAGTGGCATTGGTGATTGACAGACGTTACGAGTGTTCCATTATACCAACCGAGGACATTCGTGGGGTGGAAGCACTGGGGTTCTGTCTTACACTTTCTCCCGGTCAATCTTGTGCGGGCTTGTTGGTCTATAGGCCCCCAGGTCCCGTTGGTTCTTTTAACGAGGAGCTGGATGCAGTGATTTCGGTCATGAGCGTTCAATTTAAGCATTTCATTCTTCTGGGCGATTTTAACGTTCATTTTGATAATACAGATGCGTCAGACACCATAAACATTTTAGATATTACTACGCCTCTGGGCCTCTTACCCTACGTAACGTGGCCTACTCATAATAAAGGACACATACTGGATCAGATTTTTTCATCCTCTTCGGTGACAGTTGTACCCCCCCCTCCGGTGTTATGGTCCGACCACCTTTTGGTGACTTTTAATATCCAGTCCCAAACCATGGCGACTAGTAGAGGTGTGGGGTGCCTTGCCCGGCTGTCGCGTCCTTTCCATTTAGTAACCGTGGAAATGATGGAGCAATATAGGCTAACTCACCCCTGCTCTCTTTCCGGGGTCCTGGAACTAGATCTTGTCCGCTTTCAAGAGTGGCTTACACAGTGCTTGGAGGATTTAGTCCCGCCGAGGCATTCGCATAAAAAACCCTCACGAACATCGGCCCCATGGTTTTCGCATTCGCTCAACTCTAGCAGGAGGCTCTGTAAAAAAGCCGAAAGAGCTTGGTGAACAAATTACCTGGATACTATGAAGGAGGCCTACAGAAGTTGTACCAAGGCTTATCATAAGGAAATCTATCGGGCCAAAAAAGCCTACTTCGCTCAACGGATTGATGAGGCCGCTAATACCAGCAAAGAAATCTTTGCAATTGTGAAGGAATTCTCTTCACCAGCGGCTTTCACGCATAGGTGCTCTTTTTCGGAACCGTGGGTTCTGCAATTAGCTAGTTTTTTTGCCAATAAAATCAAGAGCATCCAGGCAACTTTTCCTGCTTTTATGAAGGTGGGAGCGCCCGAAACTAAGACCGCTACATCGGACTCGAAAAAGCCCAGTCTGATGAGTTTTCCTCCAATTACACTTCAAGCCTCTTTGGAACTTCTTGTTAAAATCAGATCGGGCTCTCCCCTTGACCCTTGCCCTGCGAAGTCTCTCGCCAAAATAGCTCACGCTATTAACCCGATGGTCAACCCTATTTTAAACTGTTCATTGTCAACAGGGATTGTGCCGTCCGCCTGGAAACAGGCAATGGTCATTCCTCTCTTGAAGAAACCTTCTCTTGACCGTGCCATCCATGCTAATTACCGACCTATTTCTCTGCTCCCGGCACTGGCCAAAGTGGCGGAAAAGCATGTTCAGTCTATCCTCTCTCATTTTGTGGAGTCTCATGGCCTTCTGCACCACACTCAATCCGGCTTTTGTGCGAATATGAGCACGGAGACGGCGCTGTTAGAGGTGTTTGAGGCCATCAAGGAAGCTCAGGACTCTGGGGGTAAGGCACTGCTGGTGCTGCTCGATCTTTCGGCAGCATTTGACACCGTTCCGCATGACCACCTATTGGCGCGTCTTGCAGAGATAGGTGTGGGAGGAACGGTGTTCAAATGGTTCAAGTCCTTTCTTAACGATCGCCAACAGACAGTCTGGGCCCCTCCCTTCTCTGCGACAGTTCCGCCTCTGGGTGTGGGTGTTCCTCAAGGTTCCATATTAAGCCCGACCCTTTTTAATATCTATATGTCCCCGCTGGCGGCGCTGGTCGAGTCTTTCGGAGCCCAGATTGTTTCTTACGCTGATGACACCCAGCTCCTTTTCACATGTGGTAAGGACATTGATTTCAATGGAGATCGCATCAAGTGCTGTCTGGACGCGGTCTTTACATGGTTCCATTGTAATCAGCTCAAATGCAACTCAGATAAATCTGAGGTTCTCTTTTTTGGTTGTCCTCCGGATCCCTGTTGGAGGTCTTGGTGGCCCGCTGATATGTCTCCCCCTTCAGACGTGGCCTCAGTGGTTAAAAATCTTGGGGTGAAGATGGACAATGGTTATGAGCCTAGTTGGCCAATGCTTTGGCATTTTAAAAATGTTAAGGAAATTTCTTCCTGTCCTCTCCATCGCCCATAGGAAGATCACGGTACAGGCCATGATAGGCTCTAGGCTGGACTACGCCAATGTCCTGTATCTGGGTCTTCCGAAGATCCTTCTCTCACGGCTTCAGGTTGTGCAGAACTCGGCCGCTATGGATATCTTTGGCCTTAGCCACCGTTCCCATGCTTCAGGACTGTTGCAATCTTTGCACTGGCTCCCTATTCAGAAGCGCATTGAATTTAAGGCACTTACTATGGCATTCAAGACTCTTTATGGCTCCGGTCCCCTCTATTTGAGGAAGAGGATCGGTTTTCATCGGCCTGCCAGAGCCTTGCGTTCTTCGTCATTGTCACTCACTTCGGTCCCGGCAATCAGGCGCGCCCGGATCGGAGGGCGTTCTTTTAAATACCTTGCACCTCGGGCCTGTAATGCCCTTCCATTGGCCTTAAGAAAGAGCGACAACTTGATGACTTTTAGAAAGATGCTTAAAACATGGCTGTTTAGCCTTTAAATCTCTCCCCCGGATGTAGCTATATGGTCACGGGTCTGTCAGCGCCGGGACACTCTGCTGAGTAGCTGAGCGCTTAATAAAACCCAAGATAACATAACATAACATAACATAACTGCTCATGCACTTGTAGAATTCCTCATGCATTAAGACACGCAGTGCTACAGTCAAATGTACAAAATTTATGCAGTCCCCTAACCCCATGCAGACTACTGATTCACACCTAGAAACATCCAGGTAGTAGCAGGCAGATCAGTAATCACAGTGTCACTCTCTGTCCACTCCTCCTATCATCCTGACAGAACAATTACTTTATCTAATCACTGTGCAGAAACTAAAGCACTTATAAACTCACCCTCCTGTCAACAACCAGTACTCTCACTATCCAGTCACTGTCCATACACCTGTAGAATGCCTCAGGCAAAACATACTTTGCAAAACACAAGCATTAATAATTTGTCTATTCTCTTTTGATGCAATACTGTAATCATTCAGTTAGTAGCTATGTACTCATGCAATGATCCAGGTACTAATACTTACAGTGTTACAATCATCTATCCAGTATTGATGCAGTCCACTATACTCATAAACTCTACTTATTCACTTATTCACTGCTACAATTCTCCAGTTAGTACCTGTGTACTGCAGTAAATGGATAGTGATTTGAAAACAAAGTGTTTACATGTATTTTATGTAGAACATGTTT
This sequence comes from Triturus cristatus, assembly GCF_964204655.1. Lineage (NCBI taxonomy): Eukaryota > Metazoa > Chordata > Amphibia > Caudata > Salamandridae > Triturus > Triturus cristatus. The sequence goes on along the minus strand of NC_140584.1, from coordinate 645,442,732 downwards.
GTATACTAATATAATAGTATATTTTATGGATATATTTTAATGATATTATATATTCACTGAAAAAAACATAGGTTTCAGGGACGTTATAGTTAGAAATTAGCATTTAAAAAACCTTAGAAATTTACTGACAAAACCATAGGTTTCAGGGGCGTTATAGTTAGTTGGACATTTCACATGTACAAAACCATAGAAATTCCACCGTTATAGTTAGTTCAGCTAATAATAACTCACGCCCCCACAATGCACTGCTCATGACGTCACATATTACATCATTCATGACATGGTCAGTGACATCACTGATGACATCTCAAATGACATCACTGATGAAATCACTGATGACATCATCCAGTGAATGTTGTTTTGTTTGTAATTTAAATAGTATTATATATATATCAACCTGTATTGAAGAATGAGTGGATATATATAAGTGTATAGATGGAGGATTTAGTAGGTGTGTGACTGACTGTTTAAGTAAATGATTAAATGTGTCTCACTAAATACATGGATTAGTGACTGAAGTGTTTGAATGTGTGTATTAGTCTTTCTGTAGTTGTGTAACCTGCTGCATTAGTTTGTCAGTAGCTACATGAGTGTCTCTGTGGGTTATTAATTAGTTGCCTGGGTTTTTGTATGGGAGACTGAGTGTGTGTGTGTGGGTGCGTGGGGGGGTGTCTCTATGCATAGGTATGTTACTGGTTGATTGACTAAGTGTATGAGTTTAACAGTGTATGTGGAAACAGTTGTATGGGTGAGTGAGTGTGTGTATGGGTGAGTTGGTGAGCGAATATATGTCTCAGTGGTACATGTCCAACAAATTTGAAAAGTAAAAGGCAGTGTATGTGAGAGTTGCTGTATAATAATAACTATACATAAGATTCACGAATTGTGAGAGTGACTGTATGGATGTGTGTACACTTATAATAGTTGTTATATATGACACTATGTATGCGTTACTATCTGTATGAATAAATGAGGTGGTGTGTGTATAACTGTGTAGGTGAGTAAATGTAACTGTGTGTATTCTTTGTATGACTGACTAGGATGAGTGTATAACTGACTAGGATGAGTGCTGGTGTGTCAATACATATATATGTGTATGAGTGCTTTTTTTTTTTTATTGAATTTTAATAGCATGTAATCAAAACATACAGTAGTAACATGTAAACCAAAATACAGGTCATGGCACATCAACATCCTTCATCCAGCATGCAATAATTATCTTTACCCTCCTATGTCATCCTGACCGAGGTTACCTAGCAGTGAGAGAGTTTACACAGGCTGGTGTGTTTGTAAATATTGAACCAGGTATGTCCAGTAGTCCCTGGGTTTGGACCCTGTGGGCAACTCCTCCTCGTACGTTTGCACCGTGTCTCTGCAATAAGTCAAGTCCTGAAGCCACTGCCTGACCATGGGCTCCATACGGCCACCCCAACACAATGACACCCGTCTCTTAGCAATTAGGAGTGCAATGAGACAGAATTTGCGCTTGGTAGCCCTTATTCCCGGCAATAGGCCCAGCAGGCATGTATTAGCCGAGCATTCAAGGTGCGTGCCCACCATGTCACCCAATATGTGTACCACCTTCTGCCAGTACTCCGCCACCGCACCACAGTGCCATGCCAAGTGTATGAAGTCTGCCGAATCTACCCCGCAGCGTTGACATTTAGCGTCATCCCTCAATCCGTACTTATAAAGTCTTGCTGGGGTATAATACGTCTGATGGAGGTATTTGTAATGCAGCATGCGCAGGTTCCCATTTGGTGTCAGCATCCCAGTGATCGCACATGCCACCCCCCAGTCCTCCTCCGAGAGGGGACTCAGCAGGCAACCATTCCAACGTTCCAGCGCCTTGCGTGTCGTGTCGGCAATGTCTGTCTGCATCGCTGCGTATAACCTAGACACCAGTTTAGTGGCAGTCGGTGTTGTGATCACCAATTGTAAGGCACTCAATGGGGGCGGCTCCTCCGGGTGTGTGGGGTACAGTTTCTGCAGCGCCCTCTGTAGTCTGTAATATGTGAATATAAACAGTAGCGTCTGGTTGCTTATGTAGGTCAGTTCCTCGTGTGTCCTAAAGGCACCACCCTCGTATAAGTCCCCCATGGCGGTCAGGCCAATCTGTCGCAGCAGATCCATGCCGACCTTTTCCTGAGTAACGGAGAGCTCAGGATGATGCTGTAGCGGTAGTTCCGGCGCATAAAGGGGCAACCTGTGTGCTTTCTCCCCCATGGTGTGCCAAGCTCTATTGGTTGTGTCTATCGTGTTGATGTCCCGAGTATGCAATGGAGGTCGCCTGTGCGTTATGATAGCACTTAGGGGGACCGGGTGTGCATCAACTTCTTCGATAGCGGTATGTGTCAGAAATGGGACCGGGTGATACCAGTAATGCGCATATTGTGCTTGCGCGCAAAGATAGTAGAGCAGAAAATCCGGGACCCTAAATCCCCCCTGGGCGTATGGTAATGTGAGGAAACGCATTTCTATCCTAGCTTGCTTACCTCCCCATATAAGGCGGAGGACCATGGCTGAGATTCTACGGAACACCTCCGCCGGTGGCTTAATCGGAATGTTATTAAATAGGTACAATCGCTTGGGGAGAACGACCATTTTGACAATGGCTATACGATCTGCCAATGATAATGGCAGCTGGATCCAGCGCCCTATTTTACCTTCTAAGGTCTCAATCGCCCGCCCATAGTTTGTGCGTATCACCACCTCTGGGTCTCGGTGATACCAGACCCCCAAATATCTCACCGGGTCCGACTGCCATTCCAGCTGAAAATCCACTGGACAGGGATCCGTGGTGTCTGTCAATGGTATGATCATTGATTTTGACCAGTTGATAGTGAGACCAGAATGCTGGCCGAACTTTATATATTCTCGCAGTAGTGGGCTTAGGTTCACCTCCGGATCTCTCACATACAACGTCATATCGTCGGCATACAGCGAGATATGGAGCGGCCTCTGTGGGAACTGGAGCACTGAGTAATGGTGTTTTTGTCTGATTTTGCACGCAAGCGGTTCCAGTGCTAACGCAAATAGTAGCGGAGACAGCGGGCACCCATGCCTCGTGCCTCTCGAGATCTTGATCGGGTCGGAAACGTATCTATTAACCTTTATCCGCGCCGTTGGTTCTGTATACAGAAGCGCCACCCCCTGCAGGAAGAGCGGGGGAAATCCCATACGTTGCAGTATGGTATACAGATAGGGCCATTCAATGGAATCAAACGCTTTGGCAGCATCAAGAAATATCGCCGCCGCCTTCGTGGTAGGGAGCAGATAATGTGATAGGGCGAAGAGTGTCCGGGTGTTATGCGCGGTAGATCTGGACGGAATAAACCCAGATTGATCCGGTAGAATCAATTTAGGCATCAGCGGTTTTAATCGGTTGGCAAGAAGCTTCGCCAGAATCTTAGTGTCCACGTTAATAAGGGACAACGGTCGATACGACTCGCATTGCTCCGGGTCTTTGTTCGGTTTCAATAATGCAATCAGCATGGCCTCGCGCAACGTAGGTGGCAGCCGCTGTTTCTCATGGGCATCTCCGTACATGTCAACAAGATGTGGCGCCAGTTGGTCCACAAATGCCTTGTAGAATTCACACGTGAACCCATCGGGGCCCGGGGCCTTCCCATTCGGCAGGGATTTGATCACCTCCGTCACCTCCTCCTCCGTGATCGGGAGCGATAAATATTCCCGCTGTCTATCCGACAGCCATGCAATTGCAATGTCTTCCAGGTACTTCTCAATCACCTCTGGAGGCTCTGTAGGGCGTGAGGAGTATAATGCCGCATAGGTAGCCATAAATTCACCTAAGATGCCCTGCGTGTCGCGTTTGAGCGACCCTGTGGGGTCCCTCACCTCCCACACAGTGTGGGGGTGGAAGCCCGAGCAGATCCTAGCGGCCAAACACCCGCCAGGTCTACCGCCCTCACCATACTGTCTTGCAGTCGCGCGTTTGGTGATATATTTAAGCTCATCCTCAGCGTAGGATTGATATTCCGAAAGTACTACCCTGATGTCTCCCAGTATCCCCGTGTTATGTGTCCGCTCATATTCCGACTCCAGTTCGCGCAATTGAACCTCCCGTCGATTTAGTTGGTGTCTAATGTCTTTGAGGATACCCGCAGCGATACTCAGGCACACCCCTCGGATAGTGGCCTTGAATGCCTCCCACAGGAGCCCCGGGTCATCCACCGTAGGGGTGTTGATGTCGAAATATTCCTTGATGGCCTTATGTATAGTGTCTGTATAAACTGAATCTAGCAGGGCCCGTGCATTAAACCTCCAGCTATAAGGCGGCGGCGTGTAATGTGGGATTTGTAAGGACAACAGTACCGGGTTATGGTCCGAGTGCGTTCGTGGTAGGTGCGCAATGGACCTCGTCCATAACAATGCCTCGGGCGAACCCACCCAGTAGTCTAGCCTAGACCAACTACCATGCGCTGCTGAAACGTGTGTTTGTTCCCGGGTCCCCGCGTGTCTGTCCCTCCAAATGTCTGTTAAGTGTCTGTCTACCAACACATCCCTTAGCTTACTCAGCGCCTTCTTGTGTGGTTCCGTTGAGCCCTCCGACCTGTCAAGCTGATCGTTGAGCGCCAGATTAAAATCGCCCCCCCATATCACAGGAATGTCAGGGAGATTACCCAGTGTGCGCCATATCGTGTGGTAAAAATCTGGGTCGTCCACATTCGGGGCGTATGTGTTCAGTAACGCTATGTGTTGCCCTCGTAGTACCCCTGTGATGAGGACAACCCTCCCTGCATCATCCTTAGTAGTGTCTATCACTTCAAACTGTGTCCCTTTTTTAATCAGTATCAGAACTCCCCTGGAATAAGATGAGTAGGAGGAGCTTTTTATGACCTCTGCCCACCGTGTACCCACTTGACTTGGGGGGGCCGGTGCAAGGTGCGTTTCCTGAAAAAGAGCAATGTCGATGTGGTGCCTATCTAGATATGCAAATATCTGCCTAATCTTTCTAGGGTTGTTTAGACCTCTCACATTCCAGGTCAGCAAGTGTAAGGGTGTATCAAGTTCTTTCCTCCTAGCCATCGGACACATTGTAGAGCTCTAACAACACCCCGATATTACCGCACACCATAGCAAACAGGAGTAACTCGATCTAGGACAACATACCACCTATCGCAATACCGGAGCTCAGCCATGCTTCTCGTGCACCATAACCTGCAATATATCACCCAAGATGTAAACACCCGCCCCCTCCCACTTCAGCAACCCAACCATGCCAAAGCCATACCCTACCCGTAGAGAACAACATCTTTTAACTTAGAGTGGGGAGCACCCGCTTCGGGGATTCCACCGAGAGCCCAACACTACATCCATTGCAATGGATGTGACCAGGCAATTGATTACACATGCTAGGCATCACATATAGCACTTCGCCCGTCCGTTGTACATGTTGTGGACTTTGGTAAGCTCAACAAGCACATTGTCACGAGTTAGCCGCCCTGCCGTACACCCCCAAGGCCAGCCAGTGCACCGTCTCAACACAATGGAGTGATAGGACAACAGAGCCCCCAGGGGCCAGCCCCGCAGCCCATCCCGCATGGCAAAACAAACCCGCAGTGCAGACAGTCGGGGAGCCGGGCAACACGTGTGAATCCATCGTTCGCCCTCGGTACACGTTGTGCTCGTGTAAAGGTAGTCAGTTCTAGTTTAATTGGCACAGTACGGGGGGTCCAAATCGCATCCCGCGACTCCGCTGCCAGTCGCCTCAGCCACAGCGCACCCCGGCCCAGTCCGGCTGCCGTCTAGACCCAGCAGGAGTTAGCGGAGCAGACCCCCACAATAAAATGTGCATAGTTCTTACCAGTTCTGAGCCAACCTGACACCCCAGGCATCTCAACCCAGGTTCGCATCCATGTCAGCTTCCTGTCCCTGCTCTACTGGTCGTCGATCTCTCCTCTTGCCCCCGAGCTTCTTGAGGAATTCCTGAGCTGCACTCGGCGTCTGCAGGATTGTCTGACGGCCATCTTGTGTCACGCGAAGTCTTGCCGGATAGAGCATGGCATAATCAATATTCAACTCCCGGAGCCTCTTCTTTGCTGGGTTGAATTCTTTGCGCGCCATTTGAACTGCCAACGTGAAGTTTGGGAAGAACTCCAAATTGTTGCCCTGGTACGTGATGTTCCGTTTCTCTCGAGTCAGCCTCAGGATTGTATCCCGATCGCGGTAGTTCAGGATCCGGGCGACGACCACCCGGGGGGTCGCCCCCGGCTTCGGGCGTGGGGCAAGGGTCCTGTGTGCACGTTCCACAACAAATATAGCTGATAGATGCTCCGTGCCGAACACGCCGCGTATCAGCTCTTCGATGTAGGTCTCCATTTTCCCTGTGTTGGTGGATTCTGGAATGCCCGCGACGCGGATGTTGTTGCGCCGCGAGCGCGCTTCCAAATCCTCTGCCTTGTTGCGGATGACCTCCAACAGCTTCTCCATCTCGGTGCACTTCTGCTGCGTACCATGTGCTTCGTCCTCCACCGCCGATATGCGTGACTCTGCTTCCTCCAGGCGCAAACCGTGGCCATCTAATTTGGCTGACATGTTGTCAACCCGCAGTGTGATATTGTCAAGCTTGCCATTGATGTCCTGCAAACTACGCTGTATGGCCTGCAGCACTCCCTCCATACCCGCAGACGCGTCCATGGGCATCCCCTGCGCCAGCGCCATCGCCGTCGACTGCTCCCTCGTGGGCTTTTTGCCTTCAAATGGTAGCTTTGACTGTGTTTTATCCGGTTTCCCCATCGTGATATCACACTGAGGGTCTCTCCCGCCGCAGCCACCAGTCCGAGGAGGCCACACCAGTCGTCAGTGGCCAGGAGCCCCACAGGCCCGGAGAAGATCCCTCGGAGGCGGGGTCGCCCCCAGCAACAGCAGCGATGACAGCGACCAACCCCGGGTTCAGCGATTCTCCGGGGCCCCAATGCCACCAGCCCAGCCGCAAGTCGGCCCAGTAGAGGATCTCTGGCGGCGCCAGCCGTTGGCCCACCCGCGCGCACCCTACGAGGTCAGAGGTGCTCCGCAGCCACCACAGCCTGCCCGCTTCCACGTACCTCTCGGGCGGCGTATGTTATGCAAGGAGTGCCAGGCCCAGCCAGCACACGCAGGGTAGCCTCCACAGGGGTGATCCACACGACCTCCCAGCTCCTCTTGTCCACGCTGCCTCCCCCGCAGTCGACCATGTGCGGATCGTGGGACGGGTGCCGCTTGCACAGCGCGATCCTCGGCTACGGTTTCTAAAACGCCCACAGTGGTCACACGCGATGAATGTGTCCACAGGCAATCCAGCCCTCGGACAGCACACCTCGGGTCCTCGTCTGGGGTAGGCCATCCACCTCACAGTGTCTCCCGGGCCGTCCGGGTGATCGCCGCCGGCCGTGTACGCACAGTTCCCCGCCGCGCCCGCATACCACAGCGCGGGTTAGGCAGTGGTGTCAGGGTCCGTTGTGCGCCATTGTGCCACTTGCCACAGGTCTCTGATTCGCCCGTTAGCTCCACACTTGACATCCATGCTCGCCAGGCCAGTACCTCGCAGGAGCCGCCGTTCAACAGGGCCGTTTCTAGGTGTTTGCCACCCTAGGCAAGAATTGAAAAATGCCACCCCCTCCCTTTTACTACCATCACTCTCTCCCCCTGTCATCCAGGCTAGAAGAATTAATGCATTAGATATTAAAGAACTCCCCTCCCCTTTTAACTTGGGTCCAAGCCACTGGGATGACCCCAGTTGAAACTCTTCCCTAGAACCTTTAAGCAGGCAGCAGTATACGACGACCGTTGATGCACATCTGCAATAATGGGTAATAACTTATAGGTACTGTCGAACATCAGGCATTCCGAGCTTCGCCTCTCATGGCGCCGGCGGTACCACTTCATAATCCTGTCCGATTCCATGTGTAAAACCTGGGCTCCATCCATCCATCCGATCCTCACATTTCACCAACCGCATCTGCCATGACACATCGCAAAAAACAACCCCCGCCCCCACAACAAGTAATATGGAGGATGCCATCTATTTCCAGGTCATAGGACACTAAGGAAGCCACTAGCCACACCTGACCCTTTCTATTAAACTACAGTCTAAATATATTATAAACAGAACCTTACCCATAGGGATCGAGATGTCTATTCTACCTGAAAACTGTTATCCTATGACTCCTGAACATAATTTGACTTTCCACAGAAGCCTGGTATAATTGATGGTGTCGTGACTTGATTCCACACCGACCACTCCATCAGCTCCTCAACCAACCCACTAGCTCAAATGCACAACCAGCAGGCCCCACGGCCACTGCTCCACCTAAACACTTCATGTAAGTCCCTGCACCAACTCCTGAAGGGCCTCTGACAAATAGCATCCTGCTTTGGGTCTGTCCCAGGGGCACATCCAATACCCCAACCTCTTCCTCCCAACTTGGTGCCCTAGGTTAAAAAAATGTGAGGGTCAAAAACTCCCCCGAAAACCAACTCTCCTCATCCGGGCCACCACTCCAAACCACAGGCCACTAACGCGAAGCACGCACGTCCCTCCCTGTACCCTTTACAATGAGTGACACACATTCAAATGATGGATATAGACGTGCAATGAATGAGCGACCTTCTATTAGTTCACATGTGATCCCATTGAAAGAGATGGTCTTCAAGTGAGTGAGAAAGCCTTTTGGTGAGTGAGATGGCCTCCCTTTGAAAGAGACAACTGACAACCCCCTAGTGAGTGAGATGGACCACACATTATTAAAATAGGCTTCTATTAAAGAACAAGACCTTCCATTGAGTGAGATGCATGTGTTGAGCAGTAGTAGTCCTTTTAAGCAGTGTGACGTTCTTTAATAGGATTTTCTCCCTCTGAGTTAAACATACTACCAGTGATTGAAATGCATATCCCTTGAGACCACTTGCCAACGAGGCATGGGAAGTCAGCGAGAGACGTGACCTTCACCTTCCTCGGAATTCCTTGTAAAGAGTGAGTTTCATGTGGTCCGTGCGGTGGTTTATAATGTTTTGGTTCTGTTAGGAAAATTCAGATTGAGTGTATGTTTTACAGTCCTGCCAAGTATCATGTATCAGGCGTTAGACTAATGCATTTCAGTGTGGTGCTCCGTATCACCGCACTGAAATGCATTGTCACGCATATTTGCATATGATTGCTGTCACTAAAGCCTGCAAACCTGTACGTAGTAGCAGACAGCGCGCCGCCTACGGCTGTGCGCGCTGCTCCCGCAGGCTTGAGACACTCTGTGGTACTTCGCAGGACTGCCAGCAGCTGAGAGATAAGACCGCGCTGTCAGTACTACAATGTATTATACTTATTCAATTCGATTTCCCGGGTGCCGTTCTGCCTGCGCAGCTCTGAGTCTCTTGACGCAGCTCCAAGACAAACTGACATCCCGTGGCGCTGCGAGGGGACGTCACGCCCTGTCTCCTGCTAGACAGTGCGCCATGAGGTCCAGGAGTATGAAGGCCATCCGCAGCTCAGTGGTTTGCGGGTGACGCTACCAGCCACAACCATTATGGTGCTCCCGGCTCTGCTCGCATCGGTCTAGTGCTGTTCCAGCAGTGCTGAGAGTAGTGCTAGCACTGGCTTGACTTCCCGCAGACAATTCAGTATTGCTGAGGCCGATCGGGAGAGTGCAGTGTAGGGCGTGGTCGTAGTAATGACCTATGACCGACCGTCACGCGTCTGGTTGTTTGCAGCAGCTGCCAGGAAAGGACTCGGACAAGCTGCCTGAATTCACGGGCACCAGCAGCAAACCAAAAACAAGCATTGGCATAGCCAATAGGTCTCGCCTTTGGGACCTTATAAGTGTTTAGCCATGCAACAGTTGCATAACTAAATACTTATAAGGTCCAAAAGCGAGACCTATTGGCTATGCAAAGCGGCCGTGCGGCCGCGAAAATGAAAGTGATCGCGATCACGATCAAACATCAAAGCGGCCGCGAAAATGAAAGTAATCGCGGTAAAGCGCGGCGCGCACGCCCGCGCACATGCACTGTGGCTCTAGGCTGGCCTGGTAGCACTTTTTGGAGCCCTCTCAATAAGTCTCGCCAGACCAGCGCATGCGCTGGGTCAGGCGAGACCTAATGATTGCCGTGGGAGGTGGCACGAGGCAGCCCTTAGCCTGCTGCAGAGTCAATGGCCGAGGTCAGACACACAGCGCTACGGCTGCCTGAACGAAGATCAGATCACCAAGAACAGAGTTAAGTAAAGTACGTTTTGCCACCCCCACCCGAGTGTCTGTAAGAGTACTAGATTAATGCCCTTCAATTTCTGGTACTGTGCATTACGTTTAAAATCTTCTTAGTGTTTCTCGTTGCAGAAATGAGTGCATTTTCTGATATTTATGTGCTTCCCTCATCTTTATGTTGCTTGCCAGAAAGTGTCACTCATAGTCCCTGAATCGTCACTCATAATTACACTGAAATTATGCAAATGTCACATCATACATAGCATTAACAAGAAATCAACCATCCCAGGTATAGAATGATGTCTAATTATCTCTGCAATTAGTGTAATCCTAATGTATTAACTCTATACAATAGGCATATGTGAAGGGTATACATACAGATGTCTATTACAATTGTTGAGTGCGGAGAGGGACCGTGACTCTTGAGAAGTGAAGCCTTGACTCACCATTATTTAATATATTTTATTGTAGTGCTTTTTAAAGCAAAAGCGCTACACAACACACACATGGAATAAAAAGGATCGAGTGAAAATAAGCACAAATACGCTTTCAAACCTATATAAGCAGCTCATCAAAACGAGGCAGAATGATGATAGAAATGTGCCTTCAATAGTGGGGCTGAAGCACAAGGAGGTAAGAGAAGAGGTAAATCAAGTGAAGTAGCAGATCGAAGGGCACAAGGTTAGTGTGTAAAGGGACCAAAGAATACCAACAAGAATCAAGATAATGTACACCTTGAGTTTACAAGCAAAAACAAGGAAGCCTTGGTCAAAAGGATGGTAGGATCCTGTGAATCTTAACCTAATATTGAGAAATGATTGAGTGATTTGTAGAGTAAAAATGTTCTACTGAAAAAATCGGTATAACAGCTTGCAGATTATAAAGGATTTAAATCTCTCGTGAAATAATAATTAAACCCGGAATGTCATTTAAATGCATCCGCCTTTCTTCAAGGCTTTGAATAAATAAATACCATAATGTATTCTATTTTTGAGAAATGGATGTTTTTATATTATGTGAGAGGTTGCGCATTCTTTGCTGTGTTTGTGAAAAACTGTTTTTGTCAAATTTAATAACTCACTTTTAAAATTAGTAGGAAGCATAGACATTTCCTGGGCCTTCTCAAGCATTACCGACTCGCCTTAGAATCTGGAAGAGCTACAGTGTTTATTATACCAGTTATTTACAAATTCCAATGTACCTCAGTATTTAAATATTTTAAAATAACTATGCTGCAGCCGACCCGGATCCCACCCGGGCCTCCCCCGGTACCTGATAGGCAGGCCTGCAGGCCGCAGCGGGAACTCTCTCTACCTCTTGCCAGCCGCGCGCGCACAGCCTTCGTCCGTGGCGTCGAACGTGACGTCACGTCACGTCGATGGTGAAATTGAAGGCACCACGTTACCTGGCCTCACGGGAACTATACTGGGATTGCACTTGAGAAAGTCATGGATGCAAGGGTGCTACAATCAAGTATCGCAGCTAATGTTTGATGATAGATGTGGGGTGAAAGCGGGAGCTCACTAATTTTTTGGGCTGATTAGTGCGTTACTGAATTTGAGCTTCAGCTCGGGCACCCACCTGCTTTATTTATATCTGTAAGTACTTTCTGACTGTTGAGGTTTAATTTGATTGCCGCCCTCCACCTTTTGCCGCCCTAGGCGGCTGCCTAGGCCTGCCTAGTGGTAGAAACGGCCCTGCCGTTCAACGCTACTCGTCCACGCTCCAAACGCCGCAGGGCGCCGCCATCTTGGATTCATCGGACATCGCCTCCGCAGCTCGGAGAATTATGCCGATTCCTCAGCGATCTCTCGTCGGCGGCCCTCCTCCGGTCCGTGCACTCCGAGCCCTGTTCTTCCGACGTCAGTGGTTGGCGGCAGAAGGCAGATGTGAGCCCGCCATCGCTCCTTTTTAGCCGTTAATCGAGCCTGGTCGGCGGAGCTGTCTCACGAGGCAGCCATTCCGCTGTGGGCTCTCTAGCGCCCCCCGTGTATGAGTGCATTTGATAGTGTACTATCGATTAGTGAGTGCATGTGTGAGTGCTTGTATGGGTGAATGAGTAGATGTGTGCGTAGACCTAGAAATCAGCGAGTGGGTATCTAGTAACTGGTATAAGTGTGTCAATGGTTTTGAAAATGGTACTCTGTATTTTATAGTGAGTGTATTAAAGGTTATACTAGTGTGTGAGGAGGTGCGTCAGATTGTCACATGGATGATATAATCATTGATGTCATTTGAGATGTCATCAGTGATGTCATCAGTGATGTCACTGACCATGTCATGAATGATGTAATATGTGACGTCATGAGAAGTGCATTGCGGGGGCACGAGTTATAGTTAGCTGAACTAACTATAACGGTGGAATTTCTATGGTTTTGTATGTGTGAAATGTCCAACTAACTATAACGCCCCTGAAACCTATGGTTTTTTCTGTGAATATATATATATATATATAGCAAGTCTACGTAGTGGGAGCCCCTGACCCTGCAGGGCAGCTCAGGCTGACAGGCACGAAGTTTCCTGGTACATTTCAAATACAACAAGCATTTTCAATGCAATAGGTCTCGCATTTGTTAGTGTTAGAGCTATTAACGTTGTAAATGACAATATGTTTTATGCCTGATTTTGTTTGTAGTGTAGTGGATGTGTGTAGTGTATAGAGGATATATGTTGTTTGTACTGTGCCGTAGGTTGAATGGATATTAACTTGCACTGAAGTGTAATACGTTTTATGTGTCAGATGTAAAGTAACTTTTGGGATACAAAAATAAATTTAAGAAGACCTCACTTTAAGGGACCAGCTTTTATTTTTGAGCTATTCTGTGATCTGTGGTTATTGGATAGGGTACTGGGTGTAACATGTTACTCTATATCTCAATTACTTAGTTTAGAATTGCTTCACAAGCAATGCCAGTTTAAATGTCATGTTTGATGTCCCTGTTACAACACAGGTCTGAACACACTATAATTGAGAGATATATGTGTATTTATTCAAATGTCAGCATTTGCTTCCAGCTGAACATAATTCAATATGCAGACATTAGGAAAGTCACAGAAAAGAGCAATGCTTGTGATTGGAAAATATCAAAAGTAATCCCTTTCTCTTGGGACGACCGACAGTAGCAAATACAGCGCAAGGTGAGGACAGCAAATCTATAAAATGCCTGGAGCTGATACTGTCCCTTACACATCCAGAGTGGGTATGTTGTATTTGTTTGGGCGTGCGCAGCTGTACTTGTGAAGGACATGATTCCAAACGTCAAACGACGTCCGAGGTTAAAAATACATTCTATATCGCGAAAACATTGAAACAAACACAAGGGGTGAATAATATTGTTTTAGCTCCTACTTCTACTGCTGGCGCCTCTCTTGCTGAATGGGCAGTGGTGGTGCAGTTCGGAACGATCAGGAATCCGAACCGAAGACACAGGAGTGTCCATCTGTGTCATAAGCCCAATGCGAGAAGACAGATATGATATCTGAATGCTTGAGAAAGGTTAAAAAGGTGTTTCTATCACTAACCTCTTCTTAAGTCCTTTGTCATGTAATTAAAGAAATGACCTGCACCTCCACAGCGAACCTTCAGAGCAAAGCACACTAAACAATGATTCCTCTAAGTAATCTCCAAAACAGTGTAGTGCCACTCTGCCGCTGTCTTCTCACGGCAAGAGAACAAACTTTGTAATCCCGTTTTTGAAACACTGGGGAGACATTTACTGTTCATGATTTCACTGTACAAAGATCATACAATACGCAGCCACCCACCTAAAACCTGCAATAGAAATGGTTTTAGGCCCACGCCTTGCACATTGTGGTGGCGCCTGCAGAAATGCTATAGCTAGGGAGACACTTTGCATCCTGGGGATTGTAATTCACACTTGAAGCTCCTGTATAATGTGTTGTTGCTTGTGAACCACAAGTCAAACAATTTTCTGGGAAGGCAGTTTACAGACTAGTTTGCAGGAATAGAAACCGAACTGGTCATGTGACCTAGTCAACCGCCTCCATAGTTCCTTCAGATCTCCAGTCTGTCGTCGCTGCTGTTTCATTTGCTGTGGAGATTGCTGTCTGGTACCGGGATCTGAGGGAAGACTCCCGGAGAAGCCTTATGTCCATGCATAAATAAAAAAAGCTGCACGGCCATGCTGTATGTGCAAAATAAAGCATCTGCAAAAGAGGGCCCACGCGTTCCAGTAGCGCCGAATTTTAAAGTGAAAGCTGTGCCCTGCATTATTAACAAAAGTATCTGCCCATGCTTTGTGATGAAGAGTTACGGGGCAGCTCTGTATGTGCAAATAAAGCATCCACAAAAGCAAACGGGGGCTCATGCATTCCGTCGGGGCTGAAATGTAAAGTGAAAGTACCCATGCTGTGTAATGAAGCGCTGCAAAATAAAGCGAAACAAACCAAAGCAAATGGAACTAGGATGGGTTGCAGAAGTGGTACAGCGTGTACTGCCTGCAACAGCAGCCACACCACACACGTGTATTTTACCCACCAGATTTCTGAATCTCACCGTAGACTCACACTTAACGTTGAACCTCTCTCAGCAGACGATCCCAAAGTGAAAGTCTGCTGTTATTAAATAAATAGAGGCACACACCCAAGCTGTGTCTGGATGTGGGTCGGGTCTGACAGCGCTAGTGTTATTAAATGAATAAAGGCGCACAGGCATGCTGTGTTGGGAGGGTCTGAAAGCGCCAGTGTTATTAAATAAATAAAGGCGCAGGCATGCTGTGTTGGGAGGTGGAAGGTGTTTGAAAGCGCTGGTATTATTTAAATAAATAAAGGTGCGGACACACTGTGTTGGGAGGTGGGAGGGGTCTGCTTTGGAGGAAAGGCAATAAAGAAGGAAAGGCTGCCATCATGCTGCTCGAGTACATCTAAAACGAGAAAGGAAAGGCAGCCATCATCTGAGCGCCAACGCTGCTCGAGGACAGCAGAGCACCAGCACTGCTCGAGGACAGCTAAAAACAAGCATTGATCTCTTATCTTTATGGGGCCATGTGTTTCTAATTAGAAACACATGGCCCCATAAAGATAAGAAAGTGCTTTGCGACAGCAGCAAAGCAGGCGACCCAGTGGCAGGTCACCGTTTAGCCTAAACGGTGATGCCAGCCAGTGAAAATGAGGGGCGGGGCTTAAAGTCCCCTTCTCAAATCTACTCTCCTTCAAAATCTCTCGCCTAGCGAACAGCGCTTTGCACTGCAACGCCAGGCGAGACCTAAAAATGCAGAGCCACACTTTCATGAAGCAACCTTTTGTTTATTTAATTTCAGAGAGACTGCAGCCATATAGTTCATTTCCTGATGTGTTTCGGCTTGTGGCCTTGTTGACATGCCTGTCAGCCTGAGCTACCCTGCAGGGTCGGGGGCTCCCACTAGGAAGACTTGCTGTTTGGATTAATGGGGAGCATGACCTCTTTGCCTCTGAAAATGAGCAAAGGATTTCCCCTGTAATTACAAGTTGGAGGTGAGAAAGTGATGAGAGAGGGATTTATTCCTCTCTTTTGCATTTCATGAATCCTTCCGTGGTACAATGCACTGCAGCAATACAAATCATGAGTGTTGTTTTTTTGAAAATATATGAATCACAATGCACGTGGGAACAGTACATTACAAAGATTTTTCTTCTAAAAACTGAAATGCTATTTAGCAACATACAAATACTTTTTAGATGGATTCTGGGAAATGTATTCCATTGAAGTCACGTGCTGGGTGGGCTGAAAAGCAAAGTGACTAATTGAGCAACTACTTACCTGTGAACAAGGCCACAAGCCGAAACGCATCAGGAAATTAACTATTTAGCTGCAATTTTTCTGAAATTAAATAAACAAAAGGTTGCTTCATGAAAGTGTGGCTCAGCATTTAGGTGTTTGAAATGTACCAGGATACTTTGTGCCTGCCAGCCTGAGCTGCCCTACAACGTTGGGGGCTCCCACTATGAAGACTTGATGAAAGAATGTTGCCACAGTTTTAATCCATCAAAACACTCCGGATAGGACGCGTTTCGGTTGTTCATGAGATGATAAAATCTGCTGAACAATCAAAACGCGTCCTTTCCGGAGTGTTTTGATGGATTAAAACTGTGGCAACACTTTTTTATCTTGGAGTGCCATTTCTTTCTTTGAAGGGGAAAGTTAGTGGTGTAATTTGCAAGCACCAGCGATGTCGTTTTCACGTGCACCACCAGCCTTTTGGATGCAAGTCAACCTAACCACAACTTGTTTGGAATATAAATATATATATATTCACTGAAAAAACCATAGGTTTCACACATGTTATAGTTAGCTGGACATTTTACTGATAAAAAACCAATGAAATTCCCCCGTTATAGTTACTGTAGGCAACTATAACTCACGCGACCGTAATCCTCTGCTGATGCTAATACTGTATTTAGACACTTATTTGCCCATGTCTTCTTCCATTAAATTTTAGCTATACATATATTACAAATATTTTTTTTTCATAAAGACACATATGTCATCAGCAGAGGATTACGGTCGCGTGTGTTATAGTTGCCTACAGTAACTATAACGGGGGAATTTCATTGGTTTTTTATCAGTAAAATGTCCAGCTAACTATAACATGTGTGAAACCTATGGTTTTTTCAGTGAATTTGCAAGGTTTTTTAAATGCTAATTCCTAACTATAACGTGTGTGAAACCTATGGTTTTTTCAGTGAATTTGTACGGTTTTTTAAATGCTAAGTTACTTTACGCCATTTGTGGCGTGCGCGCCCACTTAACGCAGTTCGTTCCGTGCGCGCACGGTGCGCTTCGTGCACCGGGCGCGCACAGTGAGCACGCGGTGCGCGACGTTACGCTACATGGGCCATGAACGCACGATGCGCTTCGCGCACCGTGCGCACATGGTGGAAATATGATGAGCATCGCTGTGATATTTAAAATATGTGTTAGTTTTAGATCTAATAAGCCATGCACAAAAGGTGCCCTTCGGGCACCTATTGCACACAGGGTGGGGGGATTGTGTGGATATTTTTTTTTTAATTTTTTTTTTTTTTTTACCGTACGCGTACGGTAAGCGTAATCGGCGATATTTTTGAAAAAATTAAAATTGCCTTTTTTACCTTGAGGGGGTCGTTGGGGACTCCATGGACATGGCAAGGTGCTTGGGAGCTGTCTAAACAGCCCCTTTACATGTTTTGGGGCTTTGTTTTTCCACCCCCTGTCAGAGTGCGAGAGAGAAAATGGCGGCCGCCGCTTCCTGGTTTCGACCGATTCGAATGTTTACTAAGATCTAAGGGCCAATCAGAATCGCGCTCGCGCACGTCACCGTACGCGTACGGTAAGCGCACCGTAAGCGCACCGTAAGCTGGCTCAGATATATATATTGATTTAAAGGCTATTTTCTCAGAATCTACTGAACAGATTTACACCAAACCTACAAAAGGCACTTCCTTGACTTGAGGACTACCTCTCTGCCAAATTTCAAGTAATTCTGTTCAGCCGTTCGGGCTGTAGCTGTGTCTAAAGGTCCTATGGAAAAATGCAAGGGAAAAACGCGTTTTGGGACCCCCCTTTTATCTCAGCCCCCGCTTGACGAATCCCCCCGAGACTTTCAGGGTAGGAGCGGAGCGTAGCGCCCCACCTATTTTGAAAAATTTGCGAGGATTCGTCAACCGGCGCCAAAGTTATTCAAAATAGAATGTTGCGGATTTCCTATGGAAACGTGGTCCTAACTATAACTACCTACTGGCGACCGCCAGTAGGTAATATACATACATATATCCACCGTCTCTGGCTCGAACACCACCCAGACCCATGGCGCTTCTCATTTCGGTGCGAATTCCTTGGCAGAGCCACGCCATCTCAAAGAAGACTCCCAGGTTTTCTTCAACCTGGAAATCTTCTTTGAAATTAAATAAGATTGGGAAATCAATGATCCTGCGAGTGCGTTTTCATTTATCCGAGAGGATTTGAGGACATATGTACATACATGTGCGTGTGTGTGTATATGTCTTTGCAAATAAAACATTTGAAAACAGGCTTAATGCGAAAGGAGCAATTGCAAAAGTTCAATTTGAATGCCTATCTGTTGAAAATGTGGGTCAGCCAATATTAAATAAGGGTGCTTCAGCAGCAACATTCTATGAGACAACCTGACCTTTTGGAAAAAGAAGCATTTAAAATTGTGTAAAAAATATGCCATCCACAAAATTAAATTGATCTAAATTCTAAATGTTAATGCTATCTAAGGAAGTTATCTTCTGTGTAAAATAAGGACAGTCATTACAATCCTCGACGAGAGGAAAGGAGGAGTATCAATTTACTTATGGAGAATAAACCTGGATTATTAATTTAACGAGGAACATGAACAGGAAGACTGCATGAGAGATATGAGGAACACATATAATTACACATATTGGAATCTTTATTTCTTAAGGAAAAATAATCATGGGGAATAGGTCTCTAATTTAACTAGAGCTATGGAAAGGAAACCTGCATGAGAGATCGGGGCAACAAAAATAATTACACATTTTGGAATGTATATTTAACCCCTTGGCTGCGGCAGGAATTCCGCCGCAGCGCTGGGGGAGGTTTGGGGGCAGCACGGTGGCGCTGTGCTCATGACGGAGCCACTCCGTCATGAGTCACGGTTGAGCTGTGCTCATGACGGAGTGGTTCCGTCACGACTCCGCCCACTGCGCTAATCGCCCGCACAGGCGGGGAATTAGCGCCGCGTGGGAGGAGCGGCCGCCAACAGCCGCGGCATGATGGAATCACTCCGTCATGAGCACATGGCCCCCGTGGCTCATGACGGAGTGGTTCCGTCATGAGCAGGGAAGGGGTTAACAAGGAGAAATAATCATGGTGAATAGATTCTGCAAACGTGAGTAAACAGCAAATGAAATGTTTGCAGTTAGTAGTCTATATGAACAAACAAGACGCGATTCACAGTACCTAAATAAGGGATGAGGAGGTGATCCAAAACAAATTTTAAAAGATTTGTAAAAATTGAGGGTCGCAGAGACAAAAAAGTGGTGGGAAAGTGCTACTTTAAAAAAAGATATTGAATATCAACAAATACCCAAAGGTCTGCGTATAGCACTACCCACCTTGAATGAAATGGAGCCAGATTTGCTTACTCAGTGGCAAACCGATACAACAGAATGTTCAGTGAAACTCATGAAAACCCTCATCATACATGCAGAAAGAAAATTGTCAATTATATCTAAAAAAGTGAAAGATTTGGAAAAGATCTTGGAGAAATTTGGAGATACGGAAGAATGTAAAAATTTGCTTGAAGAGTTAGAAAAGAAAGTGGATAAACATGAGAAAGAAGTCCAAATGAAAAAGCTCATGCTGGCACATGCTACAATATTGGCTGTTGCGATTCCTTAATTGAGATTTTTAAGGAATCGCAATTAAGGAATCGCAAAAGCCTATGCATGTAAAAATCGCTTGAAAAATAGCGATTTCTAAACATTCCTTAATTGCGACTCACAAATTGCGAGTCGCAATTAAGGAATACCTCCCCATTTATTCCTATGGGCCAAGAGGCCCATAGGAATCAATGGGAAGACATTCTCAATTTGCGATTCTCAATTAGAGAATCGCAAATTGAGAATGCAATTTCAAGGGTGCAAGGGTGTCAAGACGACACCCCGTTGCACCCCTGAAATCGATCTGTGCACAAATGTTGTGCACACACATGTCCAAATGACATGTGTGTGTGTAACCTACGACTTTGAAAAATGCACTTTAGTGCATTTTTCAAAGTTTCCGCAATTCACCATGTGGTATGATTCCACGGTAAAGAGCGGGCCCAAATAGCGAAATCGCTATTTTTAAAGGCATCTTGCATTGCAGTTAAGGACTCGCAATTTGCGATTCCTTAAATGCAATCGCAATTTAAGAAATCACAAAAATGTGCGATTTCTTAAATTGCAAGTGGCAAGTTGTTTCATGCATCGCAAAAGCTATTTTTGTGATCGCAAACGGCCGCTTTTTGCGAATCGCTCCGTTTGCGGACGCAAAAAGCTTTGATGCATGTGCCTGAAAATGTTTAACAGAGACAAAACAGCTTATGCATTGTGAAGGATATATACATTCGCTAAACAAAAAGACACTCTGCACAATAGACAAAAAATGGATCAAACAAGGGGCAGAGTAGAATTACCGCCCAGTGTGGAAAGCTCGGAAGTGAGCTCTGGAGATGAGGGTGTAACTGCCAATCTACCAAAGCTGGATTCCAGGGAACTTCATCTCCTCCAGATGACTATGAGGGTGAGGGGCAGAGGAACAACTCAAGCAATTCAAAAAGAACAAAAAGGAGCAGGAAAAGGAAAATGTGGCAGAGGAGGAAAGAACAACAAAAATCTAAAAGGACTAATGAGAAAAGAGAAAACGTTTATAGAGGAAGACTTGGTTATAAATCTTTCAGCATGGAACTAAGCAGGAGACACATAGAACTCTTGAATAAGGGATTGTCTTTCTGTCCGAACTCAAACATGGATTTGGCAAATGCCAGGATCGACCTCTACAAATTCTGTTGCAAACTCAAACTCATGAAACATTTTGCCACAAGTAAATTCCAGACACCTGCAGGAGAAATTATAAAGACACTGTTCATACTGACACAAATAGATTTACCATATTTACAAACACTCATGAGTATAGAAGAGTATGTAACATCTGATTGGAATAATTTGAGTGATAAAGAATTATGTGTGGGGTTCAATATTGATACCAGCATGTCAGTAAGCAGTGGGAGTAAAAGTAACTCAAAATTCTGGCTTCAACTGACACCGGGAAATAAAGTGGATCTTTTTCAGGAATTAGTATCGGATGGTTTGAGAAAGTTAGCGGTCGAGGATGCACAGGGACAATTCAGGAAAAGTAGAGAAAATATGACAAAAGATGATTGGTCAGATTTGAAGGAATTACTGGAAACCAAATTATTATAATAAAACCTTCAGATATAGGTGCAGAGGTAACAAGGTGCAGGTGCTTTTAAATCATACTACCACGAGGCCCTGAGACACATTCCTACGAGCCCCACAATGCATTAGATACATTTTCTCTGTACCGTGGTGCTGATCTTAAATGTTGCTTAATTGCTTACTCTTACCGCAGTCCAAAGCCAGTTCTTTTCACTTCAGTGCATTGTTATTAAAATGCCCCGTGCAAATTAGTTTCTTAGATTGTATTACAAACAAACCTATTTTTCGGACTTGCTGCATAATTGTAAATATTCTCTCAAATGTGTGGTGTTTCGGAATTTCCAGGGAGAGGCGGTTGCCTCTCCCATCTCCCCTTCTCACCACCGAGCACACCAGGTAAATCCTTACTATCAGGTTGATTCCTTTTTAGGTCTCGGCTGGCGAAAGCAGCGCGCATAGAACGGCGGGGCCGGCTTCGGCCACGCCAAAGGTATGGTGGTCGAGCCGGCCCCCTCCGCTGCAACAGTGGGCGTGCCTCTCGCGCACCTCTGTGACGTGGCAGGCCCATAGGTCCTGGTCTTGAGGCGCAACCCGGAAGTGATTAGAATCACTTCCGGGTTGCGCCGATTGGCAAACGTCCGGCCAGTAGCTCTGCCCGGGCCATCATCTAGGGCTATAAAGGGCTGGGGAGCCCAGGAATCTGCCTCTTTGTTCCTGTCTCCCCAGCTTGCCCCCAAGCCTCGCTAGGAGGCTTTAACTTTTTGCTTGTCTCTTTCAGGTCGGCGGCACTGTTTTGGCTTGGATCCCAACGGCGCGAGGTTTGAGGGTGAGGTTCGAGTCCCTTTGTGTGGTTTTCGCTTGCACGTCGTTCAGGAAGCTGCAGTCAAAGAAGGAGTGGGCCATCGACTGCTGCGGAACTCGGAGAACGGCGAATTCAGGACCGAGCTCCGAGGGAGTCACGGTGACGGAGAGGGATCTTTCGATCGAGCGAAGGGGCAGGAGCTCCGTGTCAGGTACCTGGTTGGGGTCGCGCAGGTACCGGTAGCAGCGCGCACCCCTCCGGTTGCGTACCACCTAATATTATAAGTTAGCAAGGCGCCTGGTGTATTCTGAGGCTTGTGGTGTTTGCGCACCGCGCGGCGATCCTACGTAGCGCGCGGGGTGATTAGACGGTGACTTGCTTTCTCCCCGCCATTTTATTAACCGCGTCAGAGTGTAGGCGCTTTAACATTGTTTTCACGGCCTGTAATAATTCTACATTACGTTTACGGGGTGTTGCTTACCGCGCGCGCTACTAATTTAGTCAGCAGCTTGCCTGCATTTGATTCACCGCGCGTCAGCTGTTTTTGTCGGATTCAGCGCATGTATCAAATGCGCTGATGTCATTCAACAGGGGCAAAATAATTGTGTGCTAGTTTTAACAATAGAACACAGTCTAGTTTTGGGGGCAATTATTGGCTCATATTGAACTGCTACAACGTTGCCTGATTTTTTACCTTGTGTGGGGTTTCAGTAAATCAAACTAGAGTGAATTATTACGCAGGGCTGTTTTTTACTTCTGCGTGGTGTAACTGTGAATTTTACTTCTTTCTGTTTTAATGTGATTATCAGCCTGTTAGCTCATTTTGTCTTAGGGTAAAGGCCATACATTACCTCCGTTCACATCGTGCTACCGCTGTAAGATCAAGGTTGTGGCAAGGGTTGTATTTAGTGGGCGTTTGTGTGGTTTTTTAGGTTTTATTGCATAATGGCGGGAAAAGCTAAGATGGGGGAGCAGGGCTCTCGTATGGAGAGGCTGTTGGAGAATATGTTGATGAAAGTGACTGAGATGGGACAGGATCTTGCTAACCTCAGGGAGAAAGTTGAGGGGCGGGAGGGACAGGGAGAGTGGGCTAGGTGCCCCAACGTGCCCCCCAAGGCTGCTTTTCCTCCAATCCCTAAAAGGGTGAGAACAAAGAAGCGCGTGGGGAATGGACTAGCTCCACCCACTCCCCAGATCCCCAGTGGTAACGTCCCGTGCCACCTACCTCAGTACCTGTCCCAGTACCAGGACCAGTGAGCCCAATGTCACCAGTCCCGGCAACTGCCCCTCCGGTGGCACCAGTACTTGCACCACCAGTAACACCACAGACCCCACCTCTGCTTCCAGAGCCGCCAGCGATTCATGTGGTCCCGGTGCCCCAACCCGCCCCCCCAGGGGCGCCAGTCACGGGCATCCCATCTACCGTTCCTATACCAACACCCGCTGGGGAGACACCGCCGGGTGGGGGGGTGGTCCCACAAGACATTGTGTCACATTTGGCGGCAATCTTGCCATGGTTGGGGAAGGCAGGCATTCTCGCTCCAGCGGTGGGGGCGAAAGAGTTAGGTACCGATGCTTTAGCGGAAGCAACGCAAATTGTGTCAAAGTTTAATGCGGGGTCCAAGGAGCAAATCACTGCTGGGCCAGCTGCATCGTTACCTATCATTCCAGGGGGTGGTACCGGCACTCTGGAGAACAAGGGGTTGTCAGTCCCCAGTGCGGCAGCAGGGATTCAACAGGAGGCACCTGGGACCGCGGCAACAGGTAAACTGCCAACATTACCAATGTTGGGCGTAGGCGAGTCCAGCTCTGAGCGGGAGTTTTTAGTCAGGCATGTGTCTCTGGAGTTGAAGAACAGAATTTGGGCTGGTGAATATATTAACATGTTTTCATTACTGATCTGCGAAAGGGAGAGGGAGGATGGAAGGAAGAACAAAGATTATATGCTTCCCATGGAATGGGCTAGTGAGATGTTGAAGTACAGGGTGGAAGAAAACTTACTCAACTGGATCAGAGCCTTTTCCATATTCATGGCAGTCACAGCGGAGCGTTTCCCAAAATTGCAGGCGCAGATGGCTTGCTATCAGAACAGGATAGTGCTGGCCCATGATAAATTTGCAGGTGGAGGGTGGTTAGAGTATGATAAGAATTTCAGGGTGGCCAAGGCATCCGACCCATCGCTGTCATGGGACCGAATTTACACAATATTGTGGTTGGATGTTTTGGGGGTGAGGGGCATGGTAACACAAAGAGTCAGTCCCCGCAGTCAGCTCAGCCCTTTCAGCCCTTTCGGTCACAGGGTAACACAAGTTACACCACTAATTCAAACGGTAATGGTGGGAGGAAAGGGACGTGCTGGGACTTCAACAGGCGGACTTGCACCAGACCACAGGGTCAGTGCAGGTTTAAGCATGCGTGTTCCATTTGCGCCAACCCATCCCACCCAGAATCCAAATGCCTCAAAAGATCAAAGGATAAGGGTAGGAAAAAACAGGAGTGAGGTGGTGTCCCCGCTCAAAGCGCGGTCCCCGATTGATGTGACGGCTCTGACACCTTGGCTCAAGAAATACCCATGCCACCTTACGGCAAGAACTCTGTTGGAGGGTTTTAGGGATGGTTTTAGGATACCAGCTCCAAACTATGGGGGATCGCCTGAGTACCAGAACCAACTCTCCGCCCGGACCAATCCAGGTATAGTCTCCACAAAGATTCCCAATGAGTTGCGCCTGGGTAGGGTGGAGGGCCCATTCGAGTCTGTGCCGGTTGAGAATTTTGTCTGCTCCCCGTTGGGTGTAGTCCCCAAAAAGGTAGAAGGGGAATTCAGACTAATACACAACTTGTCAGCTCC
Organism: Triturus cristatus; assembly: GCF_964204655.1. NCBI lineage: Eukaryota > Metazoa > Chordata > Amphibia > Caudata > Salamandridae > Triturus > Triturus cristatus. Next base: position 645,417,981 of record NC_140584.1, on the reverse strand, counting down.
CAAAGGTAATTCTCTGAATGATGCAATTGAAGATGAGTTCTACAGTGTAAAATACGCGTCCTTTGACCAAGCAGTGGAGATCCTCAGGGGTTTGGGCCCTGGAGCATTGATGGCAAAATCTGACATAAAATCAGCCTTTTGGTTACTCCCAGTACATCCGGACGATTATCATCTGCTTGGTTTCAAATTTCAAGGAAGTTTTTATATGGATATGTGTATGCCAATGGGCTGCTCTGTTTAATGCGCATATTTTGAAAAATTCAGTTCATTCTTGGAATGGGTTTTCAGACAGAAGACAGGGCACCAGTGGGTCATGCATTACCTGGATGACTTTCTTATCCTGGGGACACGGGGCTCCGCGGAATGTGGGTGGGCGCTGCAGGAATTTTGCGTGCTCATGCAGGCTTTGGGGGTTCCTTTGGCTCCGGGAAAGACAGTTGGGCCGGCATCTACTATAGAGTTCCTGGGCATTGAGTTGGATTCTATTCAGAGGTGTTTTAGGTTACCTATGGACAAAGTCAACAAATTCAGAGCTGCTTTACAGCTATGTTTGGGCGAACAGAAGGTCACACTACACCAGCTGCAGCAGACAGTAGGGCAACTGAACTTTGTTTTAAGGGTTATTCCAATGGCTAGACCTTTCTCCAGATCCATCTCCCAAGCCATGGCTGGGCTCAGGGAGAAACATCACCACACAAGGCTGTCAGCTGAGGTCCAGCAGGACATGCGGATTTGGATGGCATTCCTGCAGGATTTCAATGGCAGAGTAGTGTGGCCCGGTCTGCCCACTTCCTCCGCGGAGTTGGGTTTAATGACTGACGCCACCGGCAGTGAGGAATTTGGCGCCATACTCGGTACCGAGTGGGTGGCACAACGGTGGCCCACATGGTGGATAGAGAATGGCCTAACAGGTAACATTGGGTTCCTTGAGCTCTTCCCCATCTGGGTGGAATTGACTGTATGGCCAGAACAATTGTGTAATCAGTCAGTAGTTTTCTGGTCAGACAACATGACCGTCGTTGAATGCATCAACCAGCAAGCAGCCCGGTGTAAGATGATTCTCCGCCTCTTGAAGGAGATTGTTCTCACATGCATGAAATTGAATGTACAATTTAGGGCTAAGCACGTGCCTGGTGTCCTTAATCATGCTGCTGATGCACTTTCTTGCTTTAAGATGCAGCTTTCCAGGGCTCACCTCCCAGCAGCGGCAGAGTATGCCACTCTCTTCCCAGAACGACTCTGGCAGATTGGTGCCCCCACCTCCCGGACCTCGTGGCAGCTAGCCTAGCACCCAGGACCAGGAAAGCATACGAAGGGGCGTTCTGGCAATATTGTTCATTCTTGGGTATGGGGTGGGCTGAGAGGTGGCACGACACTGGGGCACTCATTCAGTACCTGGGTTGTTTAAAGAGCAATAGGTGTTCGGCTGCAGCAGCTAAGCGGCATGTGGCGGCGATCTCCTTCTTTGCTCAGATCAGCGACAAGGGGGATCCCACTAATAGTTTTACAGTGTGGAAGGCTCTAAAAGGTTGGCAACGCCTCCAAGGGTCGGCCCCAGAAACAAGGCAGTCAATTGGGGTTGAGCTCCTGACGTCATTACTAGCAGCCCTCCCCGCAGTTTGCAGCACATCAGGGAAGTACGGTTATTCACGGCGGCATTTTCGTTGGCCTTCTACGGCGCGTTTAGAATTGGGGAATTAGTGGCCCAAAACAAACTGGATATACATGGCGGCCTACAGTTTGATTGCATCAAGGGCAAGGCCGACACCTTATTAATATCAGTCAAGAAGTCCAAGACCGATCAGGAGGCCCGGGGTGTTGGGGTAGTTCTACACCGGGCACAGGGTAACCCATGCTGTCCTATATCACATGTTGAGAGCTACCTGCAGGTTAGACCACATAACAAAGGGGGGCCTTTCCTGATACATGTGGATGGGGTCCCATTGACACGCTTTAAATTCAAAAGGGTATTGGACATGGCAATTCTAAAGGCAGGTCTGAATCCAGACAGTTTTGGTACCCACTCCTTTAGGATAGGGGCTGCCACTGAAGCAACGGCCAGGGGTCTGCCAAACAGCAATGTACAGAGGATCGGGAGATGGGCTTCCAATTGTTACAAACGATATGTGCGTCTACACATGCTGTAAGTGAGAGAGTTCACAAAACACTGATGCATGTGTCTTTTTCTGCTTCCATTACAGTTTCTCAAGCCTGTCACGCAGGGGAGAAACTGAGGACACAGCAACATTTGGCAACGCAAAGATCATCACCACCAAAGGAAAGACCACAGACAGTTTGGATTGTAGGCCATTCATATGTAAGGTGTCTGTCTAACCTTTTCTCTACAGGTAATTATAGGGACAGAGCACGGCAGGCGGGTTTTGAAATAGCATGTCATGGGAAAGGGGGGCTCTGTTTTAGTTAGTTCAGGGGTATCATACTGGACTTATTAAGGAAAGGTGGTCCGCCCCCCAATATAATCATACTACACTTGGGGGGGAACGATCTAGCAAGACTGGGAAGAAGAGGGTTGGTGGAAACTATAGTCACAGAAATAGGCTGGTTAGCCAAGACTTGTCAGGGCTGCACTATCGGGTGGTCTCAGATGATACCCCGATTCCAATGGAGAGGGGGGGAATCTGTAAAGGCTTTGAATCACTCAGCGAGGAGAATAAATAACAAGATTGAGAGACTTTTCAGGGCTCCCCACTTACAGACCATCGCCCATGGATGCATTAGGGGTGAACCGTGCTTCCTAAAAGACGGCGTTCACTTGTCCAAAGTAGGCAATGAGGTTTTCTTGGAGAATATTTTGGCGTGGTTGGGGGGGCCTTAGTCGACCTTTCTAGTGAGCACAGGGGGGGGCTAGATAGTCGGTCAACCATGCTAGCCTGTGGCGGTAAGATCATGATTGGTGAGCAGTAAATTTAAGGTCCATAGAGGGCGGCGCCATTCCCGAATGGTGTCGCCCAAGTGGGATGGACAAGTGGTCTCTCCTAGAACTCCAGGGGCAGTTGGGTGCGGGCGAGGAGGGAGTCACGCTTTCTCTAGGCTGGTTGGCCATCTCGCACGTGCACAACGGCTGCAAGGACCCCTTTATGGAGATCAGGTACAGAGCGAACGGGGGTAACCGGGGAGGGAAGTACCCTCACTGTGAACGGGCCCTCTGCGCATGCGCACTCCGGCTGGAGGGCGCGGTTAGAAATTGATAAGGATCTGACACCAGTTAGTGACCTTGCCGTAGGATCTATTAGGTACGCAGAAAATAAAGATTGTAATGATTATTAAAGGTATGTTTAGATACGGATAGGAAACCTTTGTATTAGAGTTATGTTAAGGTTAGCCATCTGATATCTGTACTTATCAATTGTAATCAGTGTAAAGTATATTTTCTGCTATATTTTGTAAATACGGTAATTTTGATAAATGTTTATTAATTTTGTATAATAAATACGGCCGGGGGGTGTCACGCCCCCCACATCCAAAAACTTCTCTCCTGTCACAGGTCTTGAGTGGGGAGGAGGGGGTGTAGGTAGTACCTGGCCATATGCGCTGCTCTCGTCATTCGGGAGCTTCTTGGAATCAATCCAGATTCCAAAGCTCTCGGAGGCGGAGTTGAAGCCCCGCCCATCTTCCTCATTGGCTGGCTTCGTCCTGCATGCAAAACACAGGCTTACGATTGAAAAGGAGGCTTCTTAGTCCCTCCTTGTTGCCGCCTTCCCTCCTTTTGGCCCCACCCATCGGGATCGGATGGTTTACTGGCGGCGTGTTATCATCCTCTTTAATTACAGGGTGAGGACTTTTTGGGTCATTACAGATGGTTAACTTTGAAACTGAGCCACTTCGCGGACACCGCGCTCGGATTATTTATATATTTCTCAACTTTAGCTCTGAGCGCAGCAGTTAAGAAATATATAAAGAACCCGAGCGTGGTGTCCGTGAAGCAGCGCCGCGCTCAGTTTTAAGCATTTGCAATGCAATCGGACCGATTACATTGCAAATGCTTGTTCATTGGAGCGGGCTGCCGAGGCCACTTCCGCCTTTAAGCACGCACTCTAGGATTTCGGAGAGGAGCCATGCGACCATAAACTTCTCTGGAGCCAAGCGCGGGAAGAGCCACCCCCGCTGGCAGGATTTGCATGACACTGGGGCTCCTGCACAGGTCACCCTGTGCGCCTTGTGGTTAACGGGCTTAGCAAAGCTGTTTGGGCGATGTTAACCCAGCTCGTCGTGAAGGGTAAACAAACATACCAAGCGGCCATTGTGTGCCTTTCAGCGCGCCGCTCTCGCTATGGCCAACGGTGGCCTTTGACGCTGCGCTGCGCGAGGAGCAGCCTGTGAAGCGCTCGAAAGGGCTCCGGTTGGACACCAGAGGCGGATAACTTTTTGTTCCTGTCCCGCTCATTAAATCACCGCGGCCTTTGGGGCATATTATCACGCCAGGCGATAAAATTATCGCCGCTTTAGCGGCAGAAAACTGCTGCTAAAACAGCGATAATGGGCTTGATAATATGCTCTATGGAACTCTAATTGAAGCCCATATTAAATGCGGACGCCTAACATGGGCTTCAATTATCAAGCCTATTATCGCCGTTTTAGCTGCAGTTTTCTGCCGCTAAAGCGGCAATAATTTTATCGCCTGGCTTGATAATATGCCCCTTAGTGCGCTCGTTCCAGGAAATGAAAAGGCAAGGGGGCGTTTTACACCGCGGCCCCAAACTTTTCATGACCTGCACTAACCGGCCTACCCAAAGCACTTAAGCGGGCACTGCAGGTAAGGCTGTACTGTTTATTGTAAAGTGTAAATACAAAACAGCGGTTTATCGCTTTCATCGCTTTTTTTTTTTCAAGGTGTGTCCAATGCTTTGTCTCTGGCTCCACAAAACACGCCGTATCTTTTTATTGAAGACATTTCAGATAGCCCTTGAAATGTTGTCAACGAACGAGACCATAGGTATATGTTTCTCCGAGTTTTTGAAGGGAAGACAAGACACAAGTAACTGGGCGTGTTGATTTCACTAACAACTCCACCCCCAAATACTTGTAGGCAGGCACACTTATCATAACAGATTAGAAATGGTGGGTTTTTATATAGGGTTGACGACTGGCCATTTTTTGTAACTGGTCTGTGTCTTTAAAGGTCAGAAAAACTATTGCGAAAAGTAGTGAAAGTCGGTATTTTTTTCCCTTTTGAAACATACACCTCAAAGAGGAAACCCGTGAAGAAATCACAAAAAAAAGTATTTGTGATCTGTCTTAATCATTTCTAAACGATTATTATAGCAAGTAAAAGTATAATTGCAATGTTACAAAAGATTAGTGAATATTGTATATAGTTTCTATTGTATTTCCCAGCTCTTGGCCCTTCCAGCGTACAAACGTAAACGAACTGGCAGTATTTTTCTTTCACAAAAAATGGCAGCTCGTTGCTTCACAGGGAAGACCTGGGATACTGTGGTGCGTAATTGGGATTGGTGAGATTTTGGCAGCTAATTGGCTGGCTTCTTCGCATACATAGAATACCCCAGGTCATGAACATGGTGTGTTGTCGTCCCGAGCTCAGTGATAGACGTTTTAGTGCCCAGAAAAATGAAAGATCGGGTCAGCCCCCCCTGTTGAGAGTCGAGCAGGTGCCCTGCAAGTACACACACATCTCTGAAGCAGGCGCAGTAGCCCTCTGAACTTTCTCGCCCGTTTCTGATCTCATGGCGACGCTTATCTGCTTTCGTGTTTGCAGGTTGATGCGGGAGGTGGGGGGTTGTTATCTCATATAATTATTCGAGAGGCCATGTTGGCAGAAACTTTTAGTCTCAACCTGCCAATAAAAGTAAAGTGCAGAGGAGTGATTTGGTCAAGGCTTTTTGGTCGTTGTTGAAAGCTTCCCTTTGTCAAGTTTTAACTGCGGAGAGTAGAGCCACGAAATCGTTGCACGGCGAACGTGCGCTATACAGACGCAGTGTTTCAGAACGTAAGTCCCAAAACACCCAAAACAGTTCTTCAAGTATATGATTCATTCATTTCATAAGGCTTTATTCGGAGCTTAAACACAAAGTCCATAAAAGCACATACATTTTCACTACAAAAGCAACATCATAAAAAGACCATTGTTAAAAATACAGTACAAAATACAAGATTAAAAATACAATTAAAAGATCATGCTGGTCCTAGCTTTAACAGCTTGAAGAAGAAAGGTAGCAGTGAAAAAAGATACATCAGGGTACGGGTTAAAAAACAACTTCATAGAATCATGAACAGTTCTGGTACCATACTTCGTAAAAATGGGTTTTAAAAAGGCTGATCGGAAGTTACCATAGAGTTTACACAGCAATAGAAAGTGCATTGTGTTTTGAACTGAGGTATTATCGCATGGGCATGGACCAATCGGATGTTTTTCAATACAAGGGAAAGCCACCAAATGGTGCACAATCCCAAACCTTAATCTTGTTAGGACAAACTGATGGGAGACTCTGGTGACATAGCTCAGATACGGTTGTTAACCCACATTCTCACAATATCTTCCGTAGAGCATACATGTAGTAAGATGACTACTATCCCTCCCCCGCCTCTCTGACTTTTAACTCGCGAAAGCGGTCTTAATCTCAACTTTGGACAGGCTAGAAGCAGCATAACTGTCCTTTCTTATATCAAAGCCATAGATCTCTAAAAAACTGTTAACAACAAATTTGATCCAGGGAATCTTCATGTGATCATCAGTAGAAAAACAGTCTCTAATGATGGCTCTATTTAAGGAGGTCTCTTCCTTCGACCAGATGGCACGCCACAACATTAATGGTCTTAGTGATCAGGTCTGAAAGATGTTGAATCCCAAGCTCTCTGTGCACCAGCTCGTTGGAGGCAGATTTGGGCAGACACAAAAGTCTCTTTAGAAAGAGATTTTCCTCCACTTGAAGGCTCCTTGCCGTGGCGTGACCCCAAACCCCAGCACCGTAGAGGGCAATTGAAAGACATCTCATTTGATATATTTTTAACATGTCTTTAATCCGTTTGTCCCCTATTTTGGTAGCAAACTTGAACACCCCATGGGCACATTTCGCCATCTTGGCCCGGACATATGTAATCTCGCCGGTCCAGCCACAGTTCTTAGTAAAGGTGATGCCAAGATAGTTAAAGGAGTCCACTGTTTGCACCTTATGCCCGTCAATAAAATAGGAGTGGGGTTTTTTACGCCCCATGCCACATTCCATGATGTAGGTTTTGGATTTGTTAATCAACAGCTTTCTCTCCTTGATGAACAGTGAAAACCTGTCCATCAGGCGTTGTAGGCCTATAGGGGTCCTGGACAAGATCACGGCATCGTCCGCGTAAATTAATACAGGGACGTTAAAATCATTGATTTTTGGGGCATCTGCCGCAACCGTCTTTAAAACAGAATCAACTTCGTTGATAAAAAGAGTAAAGAGTAGGGGGCAAGAACGCACCCTTGTCTTATGCCCCGTCTAATCTTAAACTTTGGGGTGCGCTCCCCACCCGGACCAAAACGAACACTGGAACTTAGATTGGCATACAGTCGGGCCAGGAAATAGACAATGCCCTCGGGGCCCCCATTTCAAGCAGTTTAGCCCATAAAATGCTATGGTCCACCATGTCGAAAGCACTGCTCAAATCTGCGAAGCAGAGAAAAAGAGAGCCATTCTTAGCCTTTATATATTTCCCGATTAAAAGTTCGAGGTTAAGACATTGATCAATGGTCCCTCGTCCCTTCCTAAAGCCATATTGGCAATTGGCCAGAATGCTTTTAGAATCAGCCCATTCTTCCAACCTGACCAAGAGCACCCGGCTCATAATTTTCACTGACGAATCAAGGAGGGAGATTGGGCGATAATTCTTCGCATCCCCCCTGTCTCCCTTCTTATATATAGGGATAATAATGGATTCCTCCCACGTAGGTGGAACACCATTACATACAGCAGCGTTGAAGACGTTGGTTAACAACGGGCCCCAAAATTCTGGAACTAATTTATACAAATCGATCGGCACCCCATCAGGCCCCTGGGTCTTCCCACCACTGCTAAGTGTATGATTCAGGCTGTGAAAGACTTCCATAGATTGTGTTTAAAAATGTTTACATTAAAATATAACTTCCTGGGATTCCCTTCAGACGTCTTACCGGACCTCCCAGCGGTCACCTGTGTCCAGATTGGGTGGTCATAATGTATTGCTGGACAGTCTTTTCCATCGGAATTCAAAAACGTAAATCCGAAATCCGATAGATTCGAGTGACATTTCAGTTAAGTATTGACTTACATATTTGGCAGCCATTTTCTCCCAAAAATCGCTGTCCTGTGAGGATTTAGACTTCCAAAAAGATGGAATGACATCCATAATTACAAGCATCGAATATTTATGACTTTCTTTCCATAAATGTTAAATGGCGGTATGATGCTGGGGCTGAGAAGTTTTAACTGCACTGTCCAGTATCTTGCACTGTCCAGGGTCAGTTTATTGGCTGAGCTCGAGGCCGGGGGACGCAGGCCTTTTTTAGTCCATGCTGAAATCACCCCGCTGCCCACAGACAAGTGTCTCCGGCACATTTCTTCAAGAGAACCGTTTTGGCGGGAAACATCCTGCTTTTGTAGGTGTGGGTGTTCAAAAGCATTGAAGGGCGGAGTGTTCTGTACTCAGCAGCATCCGCTGTGAAAAGCGTTAATAGCTCTGTAGGGGGAAGCACTGCTTGGTGAGTAGCAGTTGCATCTTCATGGCTGCTGCATACTATCTCACCAACCTCCCACCATGAAAAATCGATTTTGTTTACTCATGAAAGAGCATGTAGGGCTCTTAGATGAAAATGGTTCATCTTTGTGGGTGGAAAACATTTCTACAGCACACGCTCCATTGTGTTTGTTGGCGCTATGTGGCATAGGTGTATGACAGACTATTAGGAGCTACACCTCCCATACACCAGCACAAGTATCTAGATTCCCTTGTGGCATAATGTATGTTTGTAAATCAGTTTCCTTGCATTCGTAGAAATCCTGTATGGTTATAAAAAGCGTGAGCACTTATCACAATCCATTAAACAGCTAAACTGAGAGAAATTATGCCGATGCCTCTCTCTCTGTATACAAGTTACATGGTTAATCCTTCTTATTGAATGTTTGCGAGGGGTTTCAAAGCTAATATTTCACAACAAAGAAGTCTGCAAATTATCTCTAGTAGTTTGCAGTGCGTAATTTATTTGCAGGCTATTTACCTCCCTAAACAGATGAAAAAGTTAAATACATTATTTCGTCTATCTTTCAGTGCGTGTAAAATAAGCACCAATTTCACAATGACGGTGCTGCTCCCAGACCATGAACCCCCACACCGGTCAGCTCCCCGGTACAGGCCTATCCGTGGTGCAAGCATTTGCCATAGAACAGCCCCAGTGCGTGAAAAAAACCCATTGCAAAGGCAGGATCCTGTGGCAAAAGTAACCCTTTCCCACATTGAACTTTATTTTCTTTATTTATATATAAACAACCATGCCATGAGCAGCTGTTCGTGACCCATGTTTGTGTGTGCTTTTTTAAAGCATGAAATGCGTCCTTGCGTCAAAGTGATGCGACGATGCATGTCATGCTAAAATATGGGTTAAATGATGGGGGAAGCCCCACAAGAAGTAATTTTGTGCACTGTGGAGTCAGTCGTGAACTTGAAGCAAGGAGTGAGTTTTTTTTACAGGAACAGGCTCTGAAATGGTGGAGCTCAGTTCCTCTGCAGCAAGGCGAGTGTGGTTACTTAGCAACGATGAAAATAGTACAGTTCTTTGTAAAGGAATTGGGCTGTTTACTGAGCAGACGTTATGGATGTCATCTATTTTGCCCGGTCTGTTATATTAATTATTACTTTATCAGTATTGCTAAGCAACGCTCTTTTTAAGAGTTCGAAACCCCAGATTACTGAGCAGTTGTCACCTTTTTCTTGAGCAGAAATACCCCGGCTGTTGCTCCCTAATGCTAAAGTTCGGATGGGCCTTTTGTCTGCTGGAAGCTCCCCCTTCAACTCTCCATCCATCGCTGTGCTTGTCAGCCCTCTGCATACTAGCTGCATTATCACCAGGGCCACTAGGTTTATGCGGCAGAGGAGCACCAACTTAGTCGATAGGATTGACTAAATTATGCGGTGAGACTCCAAATTATGCAGTCCATTTTTTTAAAATAGTTTTAGTTTATTAATTGGTAATTTTTACACATGGTAATACTGTTTCGGCAAATATTTCAGTTTATTAGTGTAAGGTGCACAACTAAATATAGAAATAAGCAAATGACCAGCTAACCTTTGCGAAGGCCTTCTACTGTGTGTGAACACATGTCCCTGCCTCTTTAGTAACCCATGATCAGTTTATTTGTTTTAATCTGCAGGTCATGCAGCAGATAACGGATCATGTGGCAAATACAACATATTGGGAAAAAAAGCAGAGGCCGCAAAATTATATTATTCCAGTGACCTTGCTTAACACTTAATTGTAGGACTGGTGTATGGCCTCCACAGGTTCGGAAGCACACTCCCGCCTCTGGTTCCAGTGGTGGTGTCTAACCTCTGTAGTAAGATGGGCGGGGAGTCTGAATGGGGTGTGGGAGGGGGGGAGGGCTGGTTGTGCCATTTCTCTACTCTTCCCTCCCGAATTCTAGAAGTACTGTCAGTTCACTGCAAACTTGGGTACCTTTTACCTCGCAGCTCTTGAGCAGGCATTGCTGTGCAGGTTGGGAGTGTTTCTACCCTTATAGATGTGGTATCTCTCCCTTAGAAGCCGAGGACACCCTTTCAGCACTCAGTCGTCCTCAAGCTAGAGGCTGCTAACTTCAACTCCCCCCCCTTTCTGAAAGTGATCTCTATTATCCCCAAACGGCAAGCCCCCATTGGAGATGCCTTCCACACCATAGAGCTTTAGTCAGTCCGCTGCAGATTGTAATATGCTCACTGCCTCTTCTAGAGTGGTGTTCCTATCCAAGTGGAGACTGGCCCCTGACCCCCATCTCCCACCCAAGCTCCCTTTCTGGGGTCTAGAGCTGCTTCTTGTACCCAGCAGCCTGAAAGCACCTTCGAAGATGTGACTTAAGTCCTCTTTCTCCTTTCTAGTTTTGCAGTTTACAAAGTGGAAACCGCACCCACCATCAAGGACGGGTACTGATGATGAACGATCCATGCCATATGCAGGGAGACACTTGAAACAAGCATTGAAAATGCAATAGGTTTCGCCTTTGATTAAGTTAAAGCCATTTGCTTTGCGGTATTGTATAGCAAAGCAAATGGCTTTAACTTAATCAAAGGCGAGACCTATTGCATTTTTAGGTCTCGCTGGCGTTGCAGCGCGAAGCGCTGCCACCAACGAGAACTATTGTTGCCGTGATGCCTCTCAAGGGAGACAGACCGGGGCACGCGCAGCGATCGGAGTCTGTGGACGCGCTTCTGAGACGCGCTCGCGCAGACGCACACGCCCCCAAGCGCGCGCGTGCCACGCTCCGCCGGGCTTGTCTTGTGTTCTAGGTGAGTGTACGTGTTTGGCCAAGTAGTATTCGAATGCATTATGCAGCTGCTACTGCGCGTAACCCCACAACTTTGTTTCCTTCATCACTTTTCCAATACTTTTTGCACTTAGACCATTGGACTATAAGGATGCCGTATTTAATAACTGGGTTTCATTCGCTGGTATTTTAAGACTTTCGCAGCGAATTAGCGCGAAAGATGTCACTGCTGACAGCACGTTCCTCTTTAATCAGGCAACTGACGGGTCCTCTTTACGTTTCCGAATCCGATCCCTTGTAAGGAGCTCTCTCCTTATAATGACGTTGTACACATATGCCATTTTACTCGTGGGCTTCAGGAAGGCGATGGCTGTCGAACGGAGCCACTTCAGAGGCGGTGGCGTTATACAACTCTGTAATGGCCACCGCTGCATGCAACAAAGCGCTCTGTCATGCAGGCTGTCAACGGCCACGCTGAAAAACTATTTAGTTGCTAGTCGGATGATTTCTCTGGTGCACGCTTCCGGCGAGTGCGCGTGCAGGGTGCCCTGGGATGGTAGCTTGTACCGGAAGTGGGAAGCTGCTGTGTAATCCTATGGTGCCCGAGTTCAGAGTCAGACTCCTGAATCCAACCAGTGTTGTGTCACGAACAAGCTCTCCAGAGCTTTACCATGCCCGACTACCTAGGAGAGGACCAGCGCAAGACCAAGGAGGAGGAAAAAGAGGATCAGCCCATCCGAGGTCAGGGGAAAGCCATCGTTTTCTATTTGTATATGGGATTAGTCAGAAAAGCAGCACCCTTCATAGGGAGGGCGAGATCAGCCAGGAAATGATTATGAGTGGTACTCACATTGTGGTGGGACGCTTCAAGTCACGGGAGTGGGTGAAAAGTCCTCATGTAAGAACATTGTATTTTCATGCTATAGGAAAGGGTCATCCAACTTGGAATGGGCCATCAAGACCAGGGTGGTCTCATCACTAATGCATTCCTTTTCACGTCCCTCAAGGAAGTTCTTACAATATTGTAGATGTGTAATCAATGCCTGTACGATCCTCATCCTAATGTGTTTTTTGTGTGACTGCCATCTGTTGTTTTATTTTACTTTTTTTTCTTTCTCGTTTTTATCTGTAACGTGTAAATATGTAAAATTCTCCTCACGTAACGTACTTGAAGCGCTCTGACACCTTTCGGTAAGGTCCGCGCTATAAAAAATGCATTAAATAAAATAAAATGAATCACTTCGTTATCAAGTTCACTGTTAGGAGTTTTGGGCTTGCTGGTGGCAACCTCTTGCATTCTAGGTGTTGTTCTCTTAGTTTAGTTTCATTCGACTAAAACACGTGTAATCGGTGATTTATAGAATGACATTTCTGCGCTGCAAACAGTGTCCATGATGTCTTGGGTTGCCACCTTTCAAGAGTAAAATACCGGGCATTTGCTGTTGTTTCTAGAGTCTGTAAAGGCCCGGACTTCATACTAAATAGGACTTTAAACAAAGTCGTATGCATTCATTTCAAATATGAAATTTCTGCCGTTTGTTTATTTAAATTATTAACCAGGGATCTATGACGCGGATCTAGAACACATTTCAAAGTGGTTTCTATTTATAGTTACTGTTTTAACCATGTGCAAATAAGAGCTAGAAAACCGACTTTAGGCGATTTTGCTTAATTTTTGAATTCCGCCGGGACAAAAATACCGGTGGTGACGGTAGAAAACCTTCCAGGTGACAACCCTACTTGGGGTGCCCCCTCTGATCATGTGATGGCGAGTACTAGGGTATTTGGTGTTAGTGGGGGCCTTATTCTGATCAGGTTGTAAGGACAAGGCACAGCCCATGATGAATCATCTTGACAAGGGTGCCTCTGTGATGGAAAAATGTGAAGATTCGGTACTTCTCCACAATCTTCCAATACAGCATCGAGCTTTTAAGACAGAATTGTCTACGCCTCTATAATTGAGCGACTGGTACAGAGTGGACAAACCGTCTCAATTGACTGGGGGGTGCCTAACCAAAGTCAAGTTGGAAATTACTAGCCAAAGCAACGCATACCCCACTTTAAAGTTTACTGTGCCTAAAAGACACAGTCTGGTTTCACCCCCCACTCCCAATAAACCCCATTAAAAACACCTACCCAAAACTGTCTGAGCCTCAATCCAGACCTCTGTACTATTCCACCTAGACAAGGGTAAGTGTCCACTGATAGACCTGCCTCAGCCCCCTTAATTTCATCACATTCAACAGTGTTCTAATCAGAAGCTCGTCTGTGAAAAGGAAAAATACGAGAACATCATAAACATCTTGGCAGATATTTCTTGGTTTCTGTACAAACGTTCATCATGTTTATAGCTTGATCTTTTATAAGTCGCAGATTTCCAAAATGTAGCTTACTCTGGGACTCCACGCTACCCTAGCCAAATCCTCCCCTGTCTGAACATGAGTACCACAAAAATGAATAGATCCGGAGATTAGCCTTCTTCTATTCGCAAGGAATGTCTCTTTATGGTTGACATCAGTTCTAGATCTGTCCCCCACGGTAGCACCTGTCCTTTTTCAGCTGTACTTTTCATTTTTAGGTCTCGCCTGGCGTTAGCAGCGCACATGCGTTGCTCTCGCCATGCAAGGGCCTTTTGTGATCGATTCAGCCAAAGCCGAACATGCACGCGTACGGATGGACAAACATGGCTGCTCTCGCCATTCAGACAAAGCTAAACATGCACGAGAACGTACGGACAGTGGACAGTCCGACGCATCTTGTTTTGCTTGTTCCAAACTAAATGTGCACAAGTATAGACAACAGATGTGCACGCGCGCGCTTTGCGGCATGCTTTCGCTTTCCCTCCCTCCAAATGAAAAACTCGAAGGCCCCGGATTCAAAGAAAACAGAATTGGAGGTCGTTTCCCGCTACCGTGGGAGATACTGGTATTTTTTCCAGTCTCTGTACTTAGTAAAGCTGTGCGGAGTAACAGAAAGCAGAAACAGAAGTAACCGAAGGCTGTGGCCCACAGGGCCAGGGATATCAGAAGCTGCAGGAGTGAGCGACATTAGCATAAGTCCATCAGTCCCGTAGCAGTGCAGCGCCTTTAAAGCAGAAGGTGGGAGCAGGCACAGATCAGAGGCTGCGGCGCGCCAGCAGGGGAGGTGGGCTTGGGAGTCATGACCCCCAGGAGAGAGGGAGCGGGGGAGTGGCGGAGAGCAGTGCAGGCTCGGCTCCTTCTAGGAGCGGATGGTGGGATTGGGTCTCACCAGAACTGTCATCCACGGCCCGGGTGTACCTTATAAACTTCTGTTTGGAGCGCAGTCTGAGGCTACCTCGAAGTGCTATCCGGGCAAAAACGTGGAGGACATATCATCTGTCGCTCAAACGGTCAATTACCCACGCTTAATCCCGGCTATCTCACTTCACCGACATAGTGTGATCCTCGACAAATCCCTTCTTCTCCAAGCTCTATGGCACCGATATCGATCCAAATTGGAAGGCTTCTATTGAGGTCACGTGAAAAATTGTATATTTTCCTGTGCCAGAGGGCTTTTTTCCTCTGAGAAAAGTGGGGTCGCTTCTGCAATCTGGGCGTTTCCGAGGCCACCCCATCCGGATCACATGAATCTCACGATGACACAGTAGAGATTTATTGGAAGCCCAACAGCTGGACGTGTACATTTTTTTTGCTGTGTGTGAGGTCGTTTCTGGGAAAGGGGGGTTTGGGAAATAACGCCCTTCATCACGTTTTGTTACTTGGTGGCTTTGAGGCTGTCGTCGTTGGAGAAGGAGGGACCCCCGTGCACAGGCCCCGCGGAGGAGCTTGGAAGTGTGTGGGCTGAAGCTGGGCCAGCTGTTGGACTTGTGGCCGGAATGAGGATGGAGGCGTGCCTGCCATCGAGGGGTCTGCTGATGGTCTGTGGTCTGCTGCTCTGCCTGAGGAGGTGAGTGCAGATCACGGGGGCTGGACACGTGGGCCGGACGGGGGCTCCCACATACATCTTCTGCACGATGATGATGATAATGAATGTTAATAATTGTGATAATACGTGCTTGACATAGCGCTGTCGCCTCCTCTAAGCGCAGTCATCAATCGATGTTAATGGAGCTCAAGTGAGTGGTGCAGTGGACACAGTGTGGGAGTACGCTTGTTTATGCATAGGCATGTCGCGTAGAGACCCCAAGAAAGTGTCGTGCTCTGCCCTGCTGCTTGCCCAGGCCATGACGGTTTGTTGCGCTCTGCTAAGTTACAGTCAATGGATGAATATGTCTTCTTGTGTACACACTTTGAGCTATAACGGCTTCAGGCATGTATAGCGCTTGGCAGATGGGAGGGAGAGTCGAGGCACATGCAGCTCGATGCCCAGGAGTGACACGCCCGTGAGGTGACATACACATGGGATGGTTTGCCTTACATTTCATAGTTCAGTTAAGTTGGGGGTCTGTGTTTTGCATCTAGTACTTATGGTCCGGCAGTCGCCAGTTTAACCACTAGCGCTTCTCTTCATAAAGTGCTACACACAAGTTAAGTGGGTGTTGAGTAATACTTTGCTATGTCATGATATACTTTATTTATTATATTCTGCCATGTGCATGTTATGTGTTGTCGCGCGCTATGCTGTACGTCATGGTGTATATCATGCTGTGCTCTGGTATATTTTTTGCTTTGCTAATGTATGCAATATGTAATCATATGTTTGTTATAT
Source organism: Triturus cristatus (assembly GCF_964204655.1). Lineage (NCBI taxonomy): Eukaryota > Metazoa > Chordata > Amphibia > Caudata > Salamandridae > Triturus > Triturus cristatus. The sequence continues at coordinate 645,401,827 of NC_140584.1, read as the reverse complement.
ATTATTGTGTGCTGCCCTGTGTTATGTGTTGTCCTGCGCTAGGCTGTATGTTATGGTGTATATCATGCTGCCTCTGGTATAGTCTATGCCATGATTTGCTATGTTATACTCTGTTATGAAATGTTTTGTTATATAGTAAACTGTGCCCTGTGTTGTTCTGTGCTATGCTATATGCTATGGTGTATATCCTGCTGGCTGTCCTCTGGTATAGTCTATGCCATGATTTGCAATGTTATACTGTATGTTCTTGAATGTTAAGTTATACAATATATTGTGCCCTGTGTTGTTCTGTGTTATGCTATATATCCTGCTGGCTGTCCTCTGGTATAGTCTATGCCATGATTTGCTATGTCTTGTGTTATAGTGCGATGTGTTGATATGCTGCTCTGTGTCCTAAATTATGCTGTGCTATGCTGCGTATGTTTTAGCTATTTCTAATGTGCTTTTGTGCTCTGTTATGTTCTATGCTGTGCTATTTTATATGTGATTCTTTTCTATATCTCAGATGCTGTTGTGTGCTGTGCTATCTTATATGCTTTGCTATGTTTTATGCTGTGTTATATCTTTTCTTATCTTAAACTGTGTGTTACGGTCTTCTATCTTGGGTCAGACTGAACAGTATAATCCCGCCAAGTCACTGTTTTCTGTCCTCTTATGCCACACTATGCACCACTGTGTGATACACACAAGGCAATGGGGTGTTGTTATAATATGGGCTCTCTGCTGAGTTGACTACAGAATTCAAGAGGGCGCTGCACATGCTCATTATATCCTGCAAATAAAAGCAGGGCGGCTGGAATTGTGCGATTCTGCGGCCGTGGAGTTTCCCACATAATTGAGGATTTCCGCATTTTCCACTAAGTTGCAGACTTATTTCTAGTTAAGACGTATCAAAGTTAATAAAGCGCTACCTCACAGGGTACTGATTCCTGCATTTAGGGGTTAAACTGATATTAATAAAGTGAAACCAGCCCATATGGTGTTAACAAGGGTAACAACAAGCGTTAAAAATGCAATAGATCTAGCCTTTTATTAAGTTACAGCCATTTGCTTTGCTATATAATACCATTAGCAAAGCAAACGGCTTTAACTTAATCAAAGGCGAGACCTATTGCATTTTCAATGCTTGTTAAAGCTTGTTCTTGTGTGTACAGGCAAGCGGGTCATGCCCCCCTCATAAAACATCCAAAGCAAAGCCTCTGTCGACGGGGGGCCTCCAACCCTGCAGGGCGGCCTCAACTGCGGGGACAGAACATCCGTTAATCAACACGAACAGAAGGGTGCTTTGGCCAATTCACAGTGACATCATGACATTTATTATTAAAAGTAGCATGGCAGCATGGCCATGGGTCTCACTTCCTGATGCATTTCGGCGAAAGGAAAGAAAAAATAATCTTTTTTAGGTTAATATTTCATAGCCATAAATGATACGGTAAAACTATAAATACAAAGAGATGTTAAAAGAAATATTGGAATCAAATACAATCTGAATGCATATCCGGTATCGATTTCCTAATCTTCACAGGGCTATTTACAAAGTTTAACAGAGAAGAGAATTTTTGAAGGAGTTGCAAAGACTGTAAATACAAAACAGTAGGTCTGCACGGTTTGAATTGTAATTTAAGTTGTTTTGAAAATTGGGTACTAGGGTATTTATAAAACGTATAAAAGAAAACTAAATGTAAAGTGCTTTGTGCAGACATACCATCACATGGACATATTCTTTTATCTTTTAACCCATGTCCTGGTGTAGGATGTGCAATCATAAAACGTATTTTGGCAAGATGAAAGCAGATTAGAGTACAGCATTGATGACTATTTCAAACATGCAAGAGATAAAACTGTAAGACAGGGCTTGAGGGAATTAAACCATGAGCTACCATTGAACTCTTAACACTTTCGCTGTGTTCCCTGGCCTCACTAGTCAAGCTTTTCAGGTTCTTCTTAGGTTCAAATTTTTTGAGTTTCGTAAGTGCAGGAAATAACTTTCTTCACTAGTACCACGGCAAGATCCAAAGACTCAGAGGTCAATCTAATGCATTCTTACCAATCAATTTTCTGAGCATAATCAAGGGACAAACAATCAACTCTTAAAGCCATATTTAGCATAGGTTCAGGTTTTGTCCAGATGGAATGCCAAAGCTGCAGTGGTCGCACTATAATAGTGCCTTCTATATAAGAGATTCCCAGTTCCTTATGACAAATAAAGGCTGAAGTAGCTAGGAAGACAACTAAAAGTCTTCTAAGTATTATATTCTCGGTCCTTTGTAAAATTTGACAATCAACATCACCCCAAATACTTGAACCATAGGTAGTGGCCAAGATGCTTTTATAGTTGTATATTGTAAGCATCTCTACAGAATACATCATAGAGAATGCCGTAGCCAGACCCGCCCTGGATCTCCCTACATGAACCCACATCACTCCTTACCTCAAGGAACTCCACTAGATCCCTGTACAGAAAAAATGCCAGTTCATGCTCCTGACCCATGCATATAAGGCCCTACCCAATTGTGGATCCGCCTACTTGAACCACTGCGTGAACTCCCATCGGCCCTCAAGACACCTCTGCTCAGAGTCTCTTTCACTAACCCTCACCCCTTGTATTGGACGTAGCAAATGCAGAGGTCTCTATTTCTCCTACCTAGCAGCGAAGATATGGAATTAGCTACTCTTTCATCAACAGACCTCCCCATCTCTTCCAGAGTTCTGAAAGTCCCTGAAGTCGTGGCTATTCGGCTAATCAACTGGATGCTGCTAGCGCCTGGATACCTCTCTCTAATTGGTCTAGACCTTAATTTTGAAGCAAACCGGAAGACAGATGTAGAGTCTTCTTTAGCTGATGGGGCGTAAACCAAATTTGAGCCGACCCATTCCCTTGGTTGTCAAATATGATCTTCAGAAAGAAAAAGTAGACATTATGGGGATCACAGTATTTTTAATGAAAAACTTCCTCAGTTTAGGAATACCCTTCCCACAGATCATAACATACATTTTTGTTAAATTATGTAAGGCAGAACTCCTTAAATGTGCCGAGTGTGAAGGGGTGATCAGACAGCAGATAGCCAGGAGAACAGGGAATGAGAGAGCATTAGAAGCGGCGAGAGCTTGGGAAGTGCTAGTCATGGCGCTCAAACCCCCGGAAGACGCTGAGGATGCACATTCCGTCGGTCTTCCCCCAGCAGACTCAAGTTAGGCTGCAAGAGGGGGAGAGTTTCTTGAGGCATGGAGGCAAACTGCTGTGGGCAGCCCTCCGTTGCCTGGATGGAATGCGATCCTCTATAGTGCTACTTCAGTCAGTGGTGGCACCCTGCTTGGGACACTGGTCTACTATACATTTACGACCTAGATGTAAGTGACACACCTGGGGGGTGGGGTGGGAGGGGGTAGTTGCGGGTTGGGAGGTTTCAGTCAGGACTGAATGTCAGTATATGCATAGGACCGCAAATGAATGTCAAAAGAACAGAACATCCTGAACTGACTAATAAGCTGTACTATTGTCCTAAGTTGGCTGAATATACGTTTGTTGGTTGATAGGGTTGTGGCATAACGACCCAAATTATTGTTAAATTTACTTTTAAATTCAGGGATTCCATGAAATAGGATATGAGTCTGACAACAACTGAAGTCTGTTTGCGGTGCAGGGGTAGATAATCCCATCGTCTGTGTACAGTAGAGTGGATTTCAATTTGAAGCCTTCCTTCAGTAAGTCAATGGTGGATTGCAGAAGAGCCTGTTCAAGGCCATTCAGATATAGTGTAAACAAGAAAGGGGCCAGAACACACCTTTGCCTGACTCCCTTCATTTCACAAAATAGCCTGGTACATTCTCCTGGACCAAAACGAACCGTAGTGGTGATATTTTGATAAAGATTACTTAACAGGTGAATAATATGAGGGTCCACACCCATAGAAAACATCATCTGCCACAATTTATTGTGGTTGATAAAATTGAAAGCACTGCTATGGTCCGTGAAGGCCAGGAAGAGGAAACCTTTCAGGCCTTCTTATACTTAGCCACAAGTAGTTCCATTTTCAAACATTGTTCAAGGGTACCAAGGCCCTTCCTGAAACCATATTGTAGGTCAGAAATAACGGAGTGCTCCTCTGCCCAATTTTCTAGCTTCCTCAACAGCACCCTACCAAGAATTTCAACTGATCTATCAAGTAAATAAACTGGACAATAACATTGAGGGTCGCATCAGTCCCTTTTGTTAAAAACCCATGTGGCTCCAAGTCAATGCTAATTGAATTTTTTCATCTATACCAAGGATTATGCGAATATCATTATGAACCCATGGAGGTTGGCCGTCCATTGTAACACCCTGGTCAAATGATAGGTAGTTTTCCTCCCTAAAGTATGGAGATTTGCCCTATAGACCAAAACAACCTTGAATCTTTTAAAGCACTAGATTTGGCCAAATTATCCCAGGCCTTGTCCCTTGCAATAGACTTATGTGTTTTTAGTGCATGCTTATACTAGGCTCTACAATGAGCAATTGCGGCCCGATGTTTAGGGAGACCGTTTAGCACCTTTTTAAAATTTGAATGTGCCTTCCTACATGCATCATCAAACCAACCTTTAGCACATTTTCTCTGTGGGATAATATTTCTAGCTAACTTCACATTGATAGCAGAGCAAATAGCTTCAAATGACTTAACAATCACACTGGGGCTGGCATCGTCTGTCAGACAGGTTGTAAAGTTATCCGTGTTCTGAGTAATTAGGTCAGGGAGATATTTCTTAGGTTCCATTCCAGATCATATGATATGGACATTAGATCTAATAGTGTTTAGTTTGCTTACCACAAGGTGATCAACATTTCAGGTGATCCCCAGGTTGAAGTTTACTTAAACCATATTAGGGTCGCTCAGACATATAGGGGCAACCTTAACATTTCTCAAAAGCTGGGCTATGTTCCCTAAAATTAGTATGTGATCAATAATAGTCGTGGCTCCTCTTCCTGTAAAAGTGGGCAAGATCTCCTTGCAAGAAGGACAAAAATTGCTAGCAAACCCCAGATTAAATTAATGACATAGAGTGTTTAAAGCATCTTATTAAGATGAATGCGAGAAGTGATTCTGTCCAAACCCTATGTCATCTTCACAACCCCACACAGTCTTAGGAAAATGTCTCCACAAATGAGCATTAAAATCCCCAGCCCAAACAAGGTATACTTTTGCTTTATTGGAATAATGTGTTTGCCAAAGCTGAGTCTAAAGAGACCAGTACAACTGTATTATTTGTGTTAAAACAGTTATTGTAAAAATTAATTAACATGAAGTCAGTGCCTGTGGCAATTCCCAAACAAAGCAATGCAAAGTAAGGGTTATCGTAAAAAGAAAAGAAAAATAATTGATTTACTGGTAAATGGCTGGAGACTAGGACAGCTAGTCTCCCCTGTGCTCCCCCAGCTCTAGAGTGTTGAGCAAGGGTGACGTATGTCATAAACCCATTTGCGTGAAAAATATGTTGGGCACTCAACTCCTGGAGACTGACAATTCTAAATCTTGCAATGACAGCCTGATATGTATGTATGTATCTATATATCAATATCTCTATCTATCTATCTAGCTCCTTTCTATGAAGCACCCTACAACACCACTGCCACTCTGTCCACCTCAAATGTCTTTTTTAGCAAAGTTTCTAAGTTTAGGATTGGCACAGTGCCATCGACACCAAGCTAGAAAGTGACAAAGTCCTTTGTTCAAGGGTATCTAGGCCTATATATATATACTATATAATATATTTATAATATATATATATTTTGCTTACTGGCAGGTTCCAGTAGGTAGTTATAGTTAGGATCTAGTTTCCATAAGAAAGTTTTTGTTTTGCCAATAACTTTGGTGCTGTTTGCCTACAAAATTTTAAAAACTAATATGGTAGTCAGTTCAGCTTGTGTTTTGAAAGTTTTGGGGTGATTTGTCAAATGGGGGCCGAGATACAGAGGGGGTCCCAAAATGCCTTTTCCCCCATGCAATTTCCCATAGGGATTTTAGACCAGACTACAGCCCAAACTGCTGGACAGAATTACACCAAATTTGAAAGAAAGGTATCTCTTGGTCCAGAAGCGACCTTTTTGTGAATTGGTGTAAATCAGTTCAGTACATTTTTAGATATTAATAAAAATCCAAATGTGTATATATATATGGACGTGAAGGCTTCGCAAACTTGCCAACACTTCAAACAGGATGTGATGGCAGCCATCTGTTCCAAACAAAAAAGAGAAGGGTGCAGGGTACCGCTGGGATCCTCTAGGTCTCTGGGAAAGGGGGTCCCAGAGGTACCCCACTGTGGTCAAAAAAGCATTTAAAAAAAAAGATTTTGGCAAAATCAGGCTAGATCTGCGGCTCCCACTGAAAAATTTAAAAAAAGAGGCATGGGCTCTTGTGCTCCTGTAATATTTATTCCCCCTGTGAGCCAGGTCCTGGGGCATGAGGAATTATAAAAAGGAGTGGGACGCATGGCCCCCCCCTCCTAGGGCTTATAAAAGCCCCCAGGAAAACAACCTCCCCGGGGCCCTGCTTTCAATGTAAGTAGGGTTGCCTATGAGGCCCTCCCTGTGCCCTGGAAACCGCCACCTCCCCAAGGCAGATCTCTATAAATGAATGCAGCGTTGGCCCACACAGCCCCAATCTGCTGCCCGGGGACTGCCACTTCCCAGGGCACTTAAAATATGTATACAAGCGGGCCCACTGGCCCTGCCTGCACCCCGGGAGCTGCCACCTCCCGGGAGCAAATTAAGCTAAGGGCTAAACATAAAATTAATACAAGGGGCCCACACAGCTCCATCCAGCACCGGGGACCACCACTTTCCCTCCCTGGGCAATTCATTCAAATTAAGGGGGGGGGCTGTGCAGCCCCGGGGACCACCGCCTCTCTGCGGCTAACTACTGCAATGGAGGGGGCAGTGCGGCACCCCTCATGGAGCCAATGATGGCTCTGGGGACCACCATCCTCCAGGGCTGGCTCCTACTACCTTCAGAGGTGCACACCCTTGGGAGGAAGCTGTTTGCTTTTGCTTGGTGGGAACTGACAGCTCCTACCAAGCAAAAGCAAACATGACTCCGCTTTCTGCAAGCAGGAGCTGTCAAACAGCTCCTGCTTGCAGAAAGCGGAGTTTTCATCTTTTCAAGTATGCGTACAGGGAAACAGATGAAAACATTGTTCCTGCAGGAGGCGGGGAGCCGGCAGGGACCGTGGTGGCCTAGAGGCTCCCCCCGTGGTCCCGGGGTAAAAGAGGAGAAATAGGCAAAATAAAGGCCAGAAGCAAGCATAAAGAGAAAGAACAAAGGTCAGAAATGGGCAGAAAGAGGAAGAATAAAGGTCAGCAACCAGCAGAAAGAGACAAGATAAAGGAGAGAAACCAGCAGAAAGAGGCAGAATAAAGGTTAGAAACAAGCAGAAAGTGGTAAAATAAAAGTCAATGATGAGCAGAATCAGGCAGAATAAAGGTCAGCAATGAGCACAAAAAGGCAATATAACGGTGAGAAATGAGCAGAAAGAGAAAGAATAAAAGTCAGAAATGAGCAAAAAGAGGCAGAATAAATGTCAGCAACGAGCTGTAAGAGGCAAAATAGAGGTCATAAATGAGTAGAAATAGGCCCCCAATGACACTCAGCAGCCAAGGGGACTTCATCCCCCAACTAGTAGTGCGCCAGGAGGCACGTTTGCAGAGTGTTTGAGAAAGGGGGTGAGGCCTCCGATGATGTCTCAGCAATCCAGCTAAGGGAGACTTACTTGTGGCAACAATAGGGGTTATTTGCCCCCAACGACCATCAGCAGCCAAGGGGAGTTCATCCCCGACCTGTAGTGCGCCGGGCGGCGCGCTTGCAGTTAGGAAGTAAAATGAAAAAAAAACACTTTGAAATTCATTGAAAGAAACAGAGGTTACAGGGACATTATAGTTAGGAAATGCAATTTAAAAATATTAGAAATTCACTGAGCAAAAAAGGTTACAGGGATGTTATAGTTAGGAAATATAATAAAAAAATTCTTAGAGGTTCACTGAAAAAAACCAAAGGTTACAAGAACGTTATAGTTTCACTGGTTTTGTGAATTGAAATATCGTACAAAACCAGTGAAATTCAGCAGTTATAGTTACCTGAGCTAACTATAACTTATGCCCCTGCAATGCACTGCTTATTACCTCACATGATCAATGACATCACTTATGAGTTCTCAAATGAAATCACTGATAACGGTCTGCACTGGGACCGTAGGGGGAGCCTGAAGGCCCTCGCGGTCCCTGCCGGCTCCCCACCTCCTGCGGCATTGCTTTCACACACAGACAGCTGCTAACCATGCAGCTCCCTGTGTGTAAAAGCAATTTGTCTGTTTCCCTGCTTGTTTCATGGAGGGGGCAGGGAAACAGACGATACTCCGCTTCCAGCAAGCATGAGCATTTTTACTACTCTCACTTGGTGGAAGCGGAGTGTTTGCTGTGACTTGGCAGGAGCGGTTAAATCTCCTGCCAATTGACAGCAATAAGCAATGTCCTGGAGGTGGGCCATTCATGGCTCCACGAGGGAGGTCGTGTGGCCCTCTACTATTCTAGTATTAAGCCCCGGGGAGTTGGTGGTCCCTTGGGTAGGGGGGCCTGGGCCCCCCCTTAATTTGAATGAACTGCCCCAGGGAGCAGGCAGTCCCTGGGGCGTCCAAGGTGCCCCGTGGGCCCCCCGCATTAATTTCATGTTTAGCTCTGATAAGGTGGGCAGCCCCACATACATAAAAAACAATAGCCCGGGGAGGTGGTGGTCCAAGGGGCTTTCATAAGCACTAGGGGGGAGAATCCTGTGCACCCCCTCCTATTTCTATGATATGCTCCCAGGACTTGGCCCACCCGGGGTTAGTTAAAGGCAAGCACTGGAGCCCGCAAATTCGTGAATATTGTGATTTAGCTGCAATTCTTTTTTTAAATTATTTTGGGCCTGGCAGGGATCCCAGTGGAACCCACAGACCAAGGCTAGAGGGTTAGGGTAATCCTACCCTTCCCCCTTTTCTTAAAACTTTTTCTGAGGGACTCCACTGAAGCAGAGTCCCAAGATGGCTGCCAACACTTACTGGTTGAAGAGTTGGCAGCAAATCAGAGCTCTGCATATCCCTGCATAAGCTCGTTATTTTTCGCAAAGTTGTCGCAGCCACAGATATCACTGACTGTATTTTCTTAAATTTCTCAACAACAGCTGAAGAGATTTACACCAAATAACAGAAAGCACAATCTGCAGACAAAAAGACAGCATTCTTCCAAATTTGATGTAATTCTGTCCAGCCGTTCCGGCTGCAGACGTATCTAAAGGTCCTATGGGAATTAACATAGGAAAACAAACTTTTTTTTACACCCCTTTTTCTCGGCCCCCGCTTGATGGATCACCCCGCACAACAAGATTCGCGCAGCACTTTTTGGGGAAATTTTGTGAAGATTTCTCAAACAGCGCCAAAGATATAGGCAAGTCAAAATCGCTTTTCCTATGGAAACATGGTTCTAACTATAACTACCTACTGGTGACCGCCAGTAGCTAATATATATATAAAACACCCTTTCATCAATTATCTTTATTGTGTTGGTCCACTACATTGACATTTTGCTTCTTCTTACAGTTGCATAGTGCAAGACCTTTAATGTAAATTAATGCATTTGTTTTGGCACACATGTATAGTGATGCTCAAAAAACAGTTTGCTAAGAATAAGGTTGAATTAACTTTAATTTACTGGTAACTGCTAGTGTTTCATAGTATTAAAGGTATTTATTTAATGTTGCCAGCCTGGTGTTTTCTAAACTAACCATAATACAAAAAATTGACATATAGAGGACTATTGGTCAATCATCTTAATCCATTAGTTTGCTCAGTTCTACTAAAACACAAGGTGATTTGGATCAGCCCACTTAGCCATGGGTTACGTTTATTCAAGAGGACGTTTACATTGAACACTCTAATACATCCACCTAAACATAGTCACCCAAGGTTCCACCTAAACATAGACACCCAAGTTCAACTCCTTGAATGCAGTTGTATTTACTAGTGAATGAGTTTGCAAATTAATAATTTTAAAACCACACCCTAAGTATGGTGCAGGTCATTTGAAGCACTTGCATCTGGCTAGAGATAGACCTCTAGTAACAACTTTAGCTACTGCAGGTTTGTGGACATTTCAATTGGATCTGACTCAAGAGGTACTCCTAGTAATAATGAACTGAGGTACTGAAGCTTTGTGAAAGAATTTGGAAGATTTTACATCTAACTCGAGAGTGACATCTAGAAATAACATGAGGTATTGCAGGTTTGTGAATAACTTGTCTCAAGAAAAATTCAAAATACATAGTAACATCCATACATATTTATAAATATATACATATGCATCTTTGAATAAAAAGCCTTTGATCAAATATTTTTTGTGCTTTACTTATCTGACATTAACATTTTGTTTTTCCTACCATAGCATAAAGCAGTGGGCTTTAATATAAGCAACAGATATATAAAGCGCTAATCAAAATCTGTTTGATAAGGATGAAGGCACTTCAATTAACCAATGGTTAGTATTTATATATATTTGAATGTCATCACACTTATTGAAACTTGAAATACTGACTTTGGCATAGCTTTGGCATATTTACTTACCTTGTAGAAAACAAGCACAATCCATTAGAATAACAAAAGTGTGTATGTACATTTTATTTTGAAGCCACACCCCCTCAACTTTTTGAAGGACAATTAAGTGATTGCATCTGTCTCGCGATGGAGAGTTTAATAAGACCTTCAGGTATTTCAGCTTTGCGATACCTGTGTTAAGCATTCGCTTCTGACTTGGGAGGGACATCTAGTAGGGTTTTGAAGGGCTGAAACCTTGTTAAAGAATCCAAGCTATTGCTTCTAACTTTAGAAGAACATCTATAATGACTTGAGATACTGCTGCTATGTGAGAGGTCCACCCACTGATTTTGCCAATGCTTGTTTTTAAATTTTATTGCTAGGTATTTGAGATATTGATTGTTTTGCATTTAATGTATTTATATTGCACAATGTTTCATCATTAATTTTAATTTAATAAGAACATTGTTTTGTAATTATGAATGAACGCTATGATTAGGACATCCACAAAGCTAATAGATAGTTGATGTATGGAAAGCTTAGTTGAATGATGCAGGGACTTGCCAGTTTAGAATATTTAGACTTTCAATCGGATTTTATATTCCTGCTATACCTAAAAAAATAATAAAACAATTTCTGACAGACATTCTACAAGCCACAGCACTGGTACAGTGTCATGTGCTTTTACCTGTTTCACCTTCAAAAAACAGTTGGAATGTTTCCACTGGCATAGCTTCACATCATGTGCCAGATGTTTGTGATAACTTCTGTGTGCTCAGCAACTTCAACAAATATTGCAACATGTATACGGGTTCTGAAATGTTGCTTTGTTTTTTACTGAATTGGCAGTTTAGTTTTTCCCCATTCCCTCCTCCTTTGCGATGATTGTCCTCACGAGCTCTCAAGTCCAATTATCTTTAAAGACACTGTTATATAGAAAAATAAATTGTCATGCCTATCAATAGACCTCATGCCAAAAAAGTTACTTTCAGCCAGTCCTGATTTTTCACCCAGCATGTCCTGCCATTTGGGTACTTCTAGTTTGACTTCTCCATTAGAAACATCGGTCTGCAAGTTCCAGTATGCCTTGTCCTATTGGCTGAAAACCCAGCACTGGCTGAAAGTCACCCTCATAACCTGTGGCTGGTTGTCAGCTAAACATTTTATGGGAATATGCTGTGAGAGTGCTCACTTAGGCAAGAGAAGTGGAAAGGGTTAATATTTATAACTTTTCCTTCAACACCCCCCCAGTGGCGGCTGGTGACATTTGAAAGTGGTGAGACATAAAGTTCCCTGATGAGGGCCCTATGGTGAGCGAGGGTAGCGAGCGAGCCTGACCGTTATAAGGAGGGTTCAGGGGGGTTCTCCCCTAAGAACATTTTGAAAAAAGAGTGGGCAAATGGTGCAAATTTGAGAAAGCAAGAAGGCTTATAAGGCAATTTGGAAATTGTAATATTGACATGAATAATGAGATTTCATATGATAATGACGTAGGTAGCTGCCTATTTAGCATAACCACAGTTCACCTCCTCACTGGTTATGGACACAACCTCTTGCGCTACCATGCTCCACACATCTAAGACATATAGCATGGCATATCATATACAGTAAATGTTATAATCATGTGATTATGTGATTATGTGGCTTCCGCCTAGGCACATTTTTCACTCTCTGTCAATCCTTATACCACTCATCAAGTGGCAATGTAGGCTGGTGCCAGGCAATGCCCAGGGCTAAAAAAGAAAAAATAAGAAAGAAGAAGAGTGACATGAATGAAAGTAAAGCGGACCTTCACATCGTGAGCCACTGGACAGAAACACAGAAATAGGATGGGAAGGTAGCAGATGTAGATTGAAGTGCAGCTAACACATATTTACACGTGCTGTGAATGCGCTGCCTCTGTGTCTGTCACCCCTAAAACTGCATCAAACTCTCCGAGATGGAGATTGTGGTCGGCAGGGATTTTCTTTGCAACCGTGAAAGAGAAAGCTTTCACTGTCAATTAAACTTTAAAAAGGTTGAAGACTGTTCCTAACCTAACCATGCTCGAGTAATGTATGAAGACTGTTCCTAACCATGCTAGTACCTGCTGCTCACATACATGTTACTATCTGTCATGTGGCAGCATAGAGATGGCAAAACACCCGTCCTGTGCCCAGTACACTTTTGCGCAGTAGTGCCAGAGGGTGTAACATTTTTATTTTTGTTTAAACCAGCCAATCATTCATTGCAGTAAATTGGACAATAACATTAATTGGTCCAATAACAATGCATTTAAACCAAATGAGAAAATTGAAATGTTTTGTTTTTTGGTGAATACGTGGTCAAGCGCTGCCTGCTTGGGCACACACTGATTTCACGCAACTACAAGTGGAAGAGCTTGTCTCTCTGAACTGGAACTTGCAGTAGCTGCCAGACTCGTCCACAGTGACAAATGCTTGGCTCTTGTTACACGCTAACAAAAAGGCCTGGAAAAGGATTGTGTTTCTTCCCGGCTCGTGCTGATGAGACAAAAGTATGCAAATCCTCCCAGATAGCACACCCCGACTGGTACCGACCTCCGAAGAAACACTAAAACGTACAGGATATGTTAAGGTACAACGCATGCCATTACATCGCATGCCGTTGCAACACCAAACTTTACCCCGACTTTCTGTCGGGGGAGCCCTGGAAGTTGGAGTAGATTAATGTACTATTCGAACTCCAGTGTGTGCAACAGTGGGGAAGGTGTTGGAGTTAAATCCAACACCTTCTACCCACTGCTGCACACCTGTTTCGTTGCAACGGCATGCGTTGTAACTGCATGCGTTGTAACGGTTGCTTTGTAAAGACTACTTCCCAATCAACCACCTGACACTGGTCTATGATGGAGTCCCGAACACAAGCGTGCGAAGGTAGCCGAACTTCAATCACACTGCGAGGCGCATAATGGCAATATAGCGCTATGCTGTTGCTCTTTAACAACATCAATCTATCCCAAGAGCGTTTTTCTAAATTGCAACCGCTTCTGCCCTCCATGGTGGTTTACACTGAGCGCTATGAACGATTGCACTCACTCACTAATGCTGTCTCTGATGTCACAGCAGTCCTCCTCATGGCCGCATAAGCAGAATGCAGGAGCCCTCTGCTACCTTACATGTCAGCGCGCCAGGCCATGCAAAATGTCCCGTAGTTTTGGGATCTTGGAGCTGGTCGAGATGCAGTCAATTTGGCTAGTGGCTCGGTCTTCCTCTTATGGTGGCACGCGTCCCAGGTGCTGGAGCTCCAGTTCAGGGAAAGCAGCACAACAACTATGTTTCCCGTCTGGTCAGGCACGTAGCTTTAAGAGGGGCTATATGGGGTGATACCCTCTAATTATTTCTCTGTTGTGTCTCGGCCTCCTACTTGTTACAGTCAGGGAGACCTGAGTGCCAAGGATCTGGCGTCATGCCCCACTGCTTTCTGCTGAACGCACGTCTTCACACCGTGGTCTTACAGAGGTGTTATGTTATGTTTATAGAGCTTATATAGCACACGGTTACCCTGGGGTGTCCTGGCGCTGCGCATGCCTGCTAGAGGTCTATGAAGAGAAAATGACTGAGTGAAGAGCCACATTTTCAGCCCCCTTCTGAATGAGAGGAGATCTGGAGAGTTCCTCAGGTGGGGTGGAAGCTGGTTCCAAGCTTTGGAGGCGCATGTGATGAAGCTTCTGCCGCCCCAACTGGCCTTTTTGATCGGAGGAGTTACAACTAGTTTGGCTCCTGTGGGCCGAAGATTTCTAATAGGCACATACCACTTAAATGTCTGCCTCAGATGATTGGGGTCAATTCCATTGAGGGCTTTGATGGCTAAACGAAGGGCCTTAAAATGTACTCTTAGCCTCACGGGGAGCCAATGAAGTTGAGCCAGCTCTTTCTTTATGGAGACAAATTTGGGGGTGCCTGTGACTAATCTTGCAGCAGCATTTTGAGCGATTTGCAGTCTATTGATGTGCCTTTTTTGAGTATTTAGCAGAAGACTGTTGCAGTAGTCGATCCTTGCCATAATAAGGGCTGTGATTACTGTCCTAAGACTGCTCTCGAGGAGAAATATCTTTTTTTTCCTAAATTTCCTGAGGATTAGGAAACAGGTCGAGACCACCATGCTTACGTGTTCGCAATACGAGAGTTTATTGTCCATAATCACCCACAGGTTTTTTGCATTCCTGGTGGGCGATGGGCAAGTGCCCAATTCGTCTGGCCACCACTCTGGCGTCCAGATATTGGTTTGTCATCCGCCAACTACACCAATCCTGATGATGCTTTCATGTTGTTTGTAGTAGCATGACAGCAGCACCCAGATTAGATAGGGCAGGCAGACACAACGCTCCTCTAGAGACCAGGAGGCTGCGTCTCTGTCCCCTCGGCTCACTTCTACATTGTACATGGTAAAGTGCTGAAGTACACATGCCAAGTTGGCCGTGGAAAACGATGTGGCCAAATTGACATGCCTACTTTATTTTACTGCAGTCTTTGCGATGGGCATGGTGGACTGCCAATCATTATGCTTGGACCAGCCAGCCCCCAAGGTACGTCATCGGGCCAGGCGTGGTTACAGAAGTCAAAGCAGGCTGGTAACAAATTCACTTTAAAACTGCAACAAAAAATATATATATTTCATATGTGCACGTGTGACAGCTGACAAGAAGGGGGCAACACTTTTGGCGTAACTATGGACGCACCGCCCCTGCACCCTCCTTAACCATGTATCCTCTCTGAAAACTGCTTCAGCCTCTTTCACCAACACCAACTACCTGGTCACCAATCTCAAACACACCTTCCAGACAACAGCTGATCGCCACACTCCTTTCAAACCCAACATTCTGAAAGCCAGGCACTGTGGTACATTCAAGATCTCTCTGACAGCAAGCAATCCAACAGCAGTGTACCAGAATATCTTCCTAATATTATTAGTAGCAGTATTATTAAATTCTTGTATAGCTCATGGCTTCCCCCAGAGTTTCCCAGCACTTAGCAGAAAGCAGGGACTACTTGGAGATGAAAGGTAATATAACCAGGTTTTCAGTTCCGTGCTGAAGGTAGAAAAGGAAGCACAGCATCTTAGAGACTCTGGGAGGCTGTTCCATAGCCTGGAGTCCAAGAAGGCTAAAGACCGACCACGCATCCGGGTACATCTGACTCGGTACTGTGGAAAGAAGTCGATTGCTCGAGCACAGGGGGCGGGGATTCTTATCCAGTACCTTAACCTCAAGGGATTTTCAAGGGATTTTTTTCTTTGGTGGAGACTACAGTGAAGTTGGAGTTTGGACTATCACTCCTTGGCTGTGTAGTATCATTTGGGGTTGTGACTATAGTGAGCTGGATATCTGTCACCCTCTCAACTAAGAAGTCTGCCAGCTCTTTGCATTGGGCTTGTGACAGTGAAGGGGGAGATGCTGCTTTGCTGTAGTCTGACAGGTCCTGGACCACTTTGAAAAACTTTTTAGGGCAGTTTTGTGCTTTTTTAGAAATGTTATCTGAATAATAGGAGACACGCACATTTCTACAGTCTGTGTGGTAATAATTCCGGGCTGTTTTGTATTTATGGTGTGAGTTCTTGTCATACAATTTTCTCCAGGCCTTTTCTAGTTGCTTACAGAGTTTCTATTCCTTCTGTAAGGACTCATTAAACCAGGGGTGTGTTGCCTGGATAAGGATTTAAGTTTGGCTGGTAGGATCCTACAAAATATCATAGCCAGAATATCAGAGCTAGAATACTGTGATAGTGGGTATGTGGATGTAATTACAGTCTAACTCTTCTTAATTTCACATCTACGTATCTTGATTAAATAAATAACCTTGATGCTATATATGTCATCAAGGTACACAGATGTGAAGCTAAGAACAGTGAAGCTCTATGCACCTATATATATGTACCTTCGCATTATTGTGGTAACTCTATTGCGGCTATGGAATGTTTGCACATTATATTCTGACATATTACTGTTGGGTTTATCAGTTGTAAGTCTTTTTGGGGTTGGGAATAAAATGTAGAGGGTTGCGGATCTGAAGGTTCTAGGAAGGTGGTTAAGAGGTGGGAAGGCTGTGTGATATTCTTGTGTCATTTCTCCTACTTCAGATTTGCAGAATAAAACACTTATTTTACAAATATTGTCTTGAGTGCACCTTCATATTATTTACTAGTGCAACAGAAGGCTACAAAGTAAGCAATACTACCAGAATAACAAGCTGTGAATATTATCCTACAAAAATATTGTGACAAGAAAATTGACTATCATAGTATCAAAAATCTAAGTATAAGTAAGTATAGATTTAACTCTGCATATATGTATCTTGATTAAATATATTCAAGTTGTGTAGATGTGGAGTTATGAATATTAAATCTATACTTACAAATGTATGCTTACTTCGCAATATTATATTAGCCGATAATATAGTCAGAATGTTTTTAGACTCTATATTCTGATGTACAACCAAAATAGAAATAGTCCTGAATTTAACCACACCAATATCTCATGACTTTGAACAACATTTGTGAATCCCACATGATGCTCACCATGGATGTCAAGTTACCCTACTACATCACAATTATCAGTGTAGCCTCCAACAAAAGCAATGTCCTCATGAAGGCTATACAACACTCTGTAAACCCTATTCTGGGTCTACCATTGAACACTCGAAGTAAAAGTGGCATGCACTCAACAACTCCTTCAAAGGAAGGCTCAAAAAAATCAGACAAGACATTGACAATACAGAAGTATCAGTCATCACCTCAACATTGCCACCCCAAAACACTGCATTCTCTCTATAGAAGAGCTTTTAAGACCCCTTAATTCCTTGAAAGCCGCAATCTATATGCACAACATTATCCTATCTTCAGTGATAAAGGCCATATCCAGCAAGACTTGTGACACTCCACAGTACAGTCGTTTCATTTTTCACACACGGTGTCTTCCACAACTCCATTAAGACAAAACAGATCCTCCCATTACGGCCATAACCCATTTGCTGTTACGGGGAAAGATAATCAAAAAGACAACTGACACCCACCTTCACCAAAACAAAAAGAGAAATAGTCTCCTCCAAGACTGCCAATCTATGTTGTGAACTCCATGAGCGCAGATATATCACCCATCCTGCTGGTCAACGATGCACCCCAGAGACAAGGGTGACCCTGACTTCTCATCCTGCTAGACATCTCCGTAGCCTTCCATATCACTTGATCAGCAAACACTGGACAAAACCCTCAGAAAGAATGGGCTTTGAACGTATTGTTGTTTAATGACTTAAGCCCTAAGCAAGTAAGAGTTCCCTCCATAAAGTGGAGCAGTGATAACCTGCTAGAAGGAGAAACTCTTTTGTTTCACTAGAGCTCAATCTGAGCCAGCATGAAAGCCATAAAGCAAAGTAGGAGTATAGTGTCAATGAAATGGCTGCATTAATTGTGGGCACGGGGTTACATAGCCTCTCACTTGGACTATATTTAAATATATGTATGTATATATATATATATATATATATTTTTCCACAACACGACCCACTTCAGGAATCATGGGCGCTCTGTGGCGGTGCGTTCGAGGTACGGCAGGGTCAAGCCGTTATTAATTCACCTTCGTTTTCCCCTTGAGGACACCCTCGCGCACTCACGGAAGAAAAGCAGCTTTGCCAATATATGTTTCAGTTCCTTTATTCACAGCATGCCAGTTACAAAGAAGGACTCTACGTGTTTCAGTCTCTACGGAGACCTTGTTCACGAGACTAGCAGTGACTCAAAGGCTGTGGGATTTTTTAAAACTCACATCTAAAAAAATAATGACATCACTTCCTTAAGGGTGCAGCTAAGCATTCTGGTAACTGTAGTATTTAACCTAAAGTGTTGATCATATAACAATACCTTTATCAGTTGAAATCATAATAGACAAACACATGAATCATATCAATTGCACTTTGAAATTCACAAAACAACTAAATTCTCGGTTCCACCATTGATGCAATGTATTAGTTGATCTGACCTGAAACTCCTTCATTTTTTAGAAAGTGCAAATAAATATTTCTGGTATGTATTTGCTAAACCTAGCAATTACTCAACCATTTCTAAAATTATATTTGTCCACATTTTGGCTGTCATTAAACAAAACCTGTTCCATCGTGAACAATTGAAAGCTTACTTCTCATTCAGCAACTAGTTATCAATTATACTGTGGAAATAACGGGACTACCGTTTTATCTAATCCAACAGTGGTCCAATATTTTGGTTAGTGAAGTGATAGCCATGTAAGCCATGTAAATGCATTGCTGCCAAATTTTGGCAGCAATGCATTTACATGGCTTTCAACTGCGCAACACGTGTTATGACTCTAGACGACATATGATGTGCTCAGGTGCCGAATATGTGGAAATATTCTATAAATCCTTACAATTGTGTCTATTATAAGAAAAGAAAAATTGCAACACTAGTAGAATCGTTATAATTTTTGACATTTACTAATGGCCGCCGTGTTTGTCACTATCATTTGACAAACATTAGTCCTTCTTTTTTATCTGCACCTATATAGAATCATTGGAGATGTGTATTACTTTGTGTGATCAAGACAGCTTGCTGTCGAAACGCGTAACCTTGGTGAATAAACTTCTGGTTTTGTCCTGAGTGCGAGTCATTCTTTGAAGAAGATTCTTGTGCGTGATATATATATATATATACACACACACACACACACATATATACACATATATATTTGAAAAGGTTTGCCATCTTGTGAGATGCACTCCCAGGAAGTAAGCAGACTCAGGAATTGAAATGTTAAAGCACACTGACCAGCAGTTTAATGCGACGCGTTTCAGGCTTGTGCCCTTCTTCAAAGCTGACCGCTCTCCAGGATGGCAAACATTACTGCCAGCATTTTCCCTCCATTTATTCAAGTCACGCCCCAAGTGGGCCGGCAAATCACATTGCCCGCAAAGCATGATGGGGCTGGTAGCTCAGTGAGAGTTGGAGTATATAAATGACTATATGTGAGAGTCAGTGATTGTGAGAGTGGCTGTATGGATGAGTGTGTACTTGTATCAGTGATTGTATAAGAGAGTAATTATGCGTTTCTTTCTGTTTGAATAAGTGATGTGTGTATAACTGTATAGGTCAGTAAATAGAAGTAAGAGAGATTGATTCTTTGCATGACTGACTAGCTGTGTGAGTAACTCTGGATGAGTGCTGGTGTGTGAGTGTCTGTGTATGTATATGAGTGTATATGATAGTGTTGTATTGATGAGTGACAGCATGTATGAGTGGTTGTATGGGTGAATGAGTGGATCTGTGTGTAGACCTAAGAACCAGTGACTTGATATGTAGTATTTGGTATTGGTGTGTCTATGGTTTCAAAAATGGTATTCTGTTTTTTTAGAGTTGGTGTATCAAAGGTTATATTAGGGTGTGAGAATGTGCATCAGATTGTCACATGGATGAATGTGCATCAGATTGTCACATGGATGATGACATCAGTGATGTCATCTGTGATGTCATTTGAGATGCCATCAGTGATGTCATCAGTGATGGCACTGACCATGTCATGAATGATGTAATATGTGACATCATCAGCAGTGCATTGCGGGGGCGCGAGTTATAGTTAGGTGAACTAACTATAACGGGGGAATTTCTAGGGTTTTGTACGAGGGAAATGTCCAGCTAACTATAACACCCCTGAAACCTTTGGTTTTTTCAGTGAATTTCTAAGGTTTTTTAAATGCTATTTCCTATCTATAATGTATCTCTAAAGCTATGATGTTTAATGATTTTCATTGAATTTCAAAATTTTTCAATTTCAGTGTGTCAACTCCTTTAATTATGTTTTTTTTAAAATACTTTTTTATCACCTTTTTTAACTTATTTTTTCAATTAATTCTTTTAAAAATTAAAAAATATTATTTGTTTTTATTGGGTTTTAAAAAAAAATTGTTAATGTTTTAAAATATATTGTTATATTTTCAAAAATATTTTTTAAACAATATTTTCAAAACTTTCTTTTTTATTTTTTTTCCCCATTTTTTTGGGATCCGCGCACCCAACGCATTAGGAACCGCGCACCCTGCACGCATTTCGCCGTTTAAAAAAAAAACAAAAAAAGGGGGCCCCAGGGGGTCCTTCTGGGACCCCTTAAGCAACACTAGAGGGTCAGAGTATTTCTACCCTGCCCCCTTTACATCTTTCACACACTTATTTACCTTACTTAATCAGCCTCGCTTCTACCGAGGCACAAAACGGCTGCCAACAGTTCCTGGTTTCGAATGTAGACAGACACTTGACAGCCAATTAGCATTCAGTGCGTGATCGGGAGGGTGCGCGCTCTGTTCGGGGGGTCCGCTTAGGGTGCGCATAGGGTGCGCGTATCCTCCGAGGCCATAGATATATCTATCTTTTTTAGTCTAATTTTCTCAGGAACTACTGAACGGATTTACATACACCATTTATGCAAAAGGCACGAGTCTGAACTGAGGACTACCAAATTTGGTGTAATTCCGTTCAGCAGTTCGGGCTGTAGCTGCGTCAACAGGTCCTATGGGAAATTGCATGGGGAAAACACGTTTTGGGACCCCCCTTTTTTCTCGGCCCCCGCTTGACGAATCACCACGAAACTTTCAGTATAGGAGCAGACCGGAGCTGGCCAAAAGTTTGGAAAATTTCGCGAAGATTCGTCAACCGGCGCCAGACTTATTGGGAATAGAATGTTGCGGATTTCCTATGGAAAATAGGTCCTAACTATAACTACCTACTGGCGACCGCCAGTAGGTAATATAGATATACATATCATTATTTATATATATATATATATATATAAAAATATATATTTAAAATATATATATAAATATGTGAAAAAAAAATTTATTTAAAAAAAAAATATATATATATTCACTGAGAAAACCATAGGTTTCAGGGGCGTTATAGTTAGCTGGACATTTCCCTCGTACAAAAGCCTAGAAATTCCCCTGTTATAGTTAGTTCAGCCAACTATAACTCGCGCCCCCGCAGAGCACTGCTGATGACATCACATATTACATCACTCATGACATGGTCAGTGACATCACTGATGACATCACTGATGACATCTCAAATGACATAACTGATGACGTCATCCATGTGATAAATTAGTGCATCTTCTCACATCCTAATAAAACTTTTGATACACTGACTCAAAATTTCAGACGGCCATTTTGAAAACCATAGATACTCCAATACCAATAACTACATACCCACTCATTGACTCTTAGGTCTACATACACCTCCACTCACTCACCTGTACAGTCACTCATACTTACAGTCACTCCGTACAAGACTATCATATGCATTTATACACCTATATAGACACTCACACACCGCCAATCATCAATTGAGGTACTGACACACCTAGTCAGTCGTGCAAGTAATTAAACACAGTCCAATTTACTCACCTATACAGTTAACACACTCAAGTTCACTTACTCATAAAAATAGTACCACATTCTTACGCTCTTATACAATCATTGATACAAGCACACACTCATCCATACAGCCACTCTCACAATCACACACTCTCACATATTCCCACTTATATACTCTTACACACATATATACTGCCTTTCACATATGTAGTTAGTCACACATGTACCACTGAGATATACATTCAATCCCTAACACACCCATACATACACTCAGCCAACCATACAGTCCATCACAGATGTACTCTTAAAACCATGCACCCATAGAATCACCCACTCACACATCTATGCATAGAGTCACACACACCCTACCCACACAAACACTCAGGCACCCATACAGATACTCAGACAACCAATCAATAACCCATATAGACACTCATATAGCTATTCACAAACCCATGCAGCCACTTATACACCTACACAAAGACACATACAGACATTCACAGTTTAGTCACTAGTCTGCAGTAAGATACATTTAATGACTCACTTATAGAGTCAGTTACGCACCTAGAAAATCATCCATTCACACACTTGTACACCCACTCATTGTTCAACAGACCTTTCCCTATATATATTAAACATATTAAAACTGTACAGAAACACATACTCACTGGATGAGGTCATCAGTGATGTCATTTGAGATGTCATCAGTGATGTCACCGACCATGTCATGAGTGATTTAATATGTGACGTCATCAGCAGTGCATTGCGGGCGCGCGAGTTATAGTTAGCTGAACTAGCTATAACGGGGGAATTTCTATGGTTTTGTACAAGTGAAATGTCCAACTAACTATAATGCCCCTGAAACCTATGGTTTTTTCAGTGAATTTCTAAGTTTTTTAAATGCTAATTTCTAACTATAACGTGACGGAAACCTATTTTTTTAGTGAATATATATATATTTATTATACTATGTATACATGTGAAAATGTCTCGGTCCGCCTGTTTGCCTCGGTGGCACAGAAAAAATGGGTGGAACTGATGTCAGCACGCCGACGAGGTCCTCTTATGGCTCCGATGACTTAATACGGTGTCACGAGCGGAGCCGTGCTATTATGACGTCCTCGTCGACGTAGGAGAGCTAGGAAAGAATTTCCGTGGAATGCTGGTACAGGGGATATTCACCTAAGTGTTCAGGCTAGTCCTTTGGGAGCAACTGTTTATTTTGCCACTCCAGAAGCCAAAACCTGTGATCTGAGGGCAGAGGCCCTGCAGATGGCACACGAGGTGGGGTGCCCAGTCGTGTGCACCGGCGGGGCAGCGAAGTGACAACCACCACAACCCACAAAAAGGTAACGAGGGCACTGAATAACACAGGATCTTCTCTTTGAATCTGGCAGGAACAACAAAGTTAAAATGCCCAAGTATCAAAATGTAGAATTAGTGCTACAACGGTCTTCAAGAGGACCTGCGATGCCGCTTCTGCCTCCCGGACCCTGGTGGCGGCACATGGGTCACGCGGTACAGTCATACTGCGGTGGGACGCACACTCGTTGACCTCTCATGGCCCTGCTCCACACTTCAGGGAGGACGCTTTCCATTAGCTATGTTTTCTGATGACGTGTTGCGTGAAGAACCAGAACCAATTGGGCCTGGCGGCGCAGGGTACTCCTTAATCTCCTGGGTTCTCCTGCTTCAGCTAACAGAGACACGGGGACACTCTGTGGGCGTAAAAGATCACATTTTATTAGCTGCAGCTAGTACAGTTGTCCTAGAAGTACACACGGTATGTTCTCAGGAGACTGCCACTTCACTCCGTGGCGCACAATCTTATATAGTACATAGATAACATATACAAAACATACATAGAGGACCAATAAGAAGAGTTCAGGAATAAGTCAGAGCCAATAGAAAGATTTGGAAAACAAGGTATCGAGTAACTCGAAGAAGCCTCTCCTCCAACGGTGTTTGCCATCCCTCCCACAGGTTAAGGTATTAACATGTCTGTAACTGGTTTGCAGGTGGCAAGATACGTTTGTGTGTTTTGGAGGACAGTTGTGAAACAAGAGAATACGAGCGGAGGACAGCGAAGGCCAGAAGACAAGATAAGATCAGGAGAGAATAGTGTGAACCAGCAGATAGTTAAGACAGGGATTAGGAAAACCAGACAGGAATTAGTGTACTCGGCCAGTCTCTAACACCAGCTTCGTAAACAGAGGCACAAGGCTATTTTGACACAATATTGCAGGAAAAGCAGAAAAGACTTCGTTCGTTGTGCTGCCTGAGTGAGAGCAACACAAAATGGCGGCAGAGCACAAAATGGTGGCTCAATGCGATCGTGATCGAAAATCGAATTTCCTCAGACCCTCCTTTTGCCAGAACTCAGGCAAGATACATAGACTTACGTCAATCTGAGTCGATGTCGATGGCCATGAGGTCATCAAGCTGTTGCTGTAACATCATTCTAATATTCTCTGTTCTTTGTGTCTTGGGTTTTGGGATGCACATAGTAGCACAAAGATCGCAGATGGCGGGACCACAGTGCATACAAAGGCAACAAGAGAAAATTATGGCTAAAACCATACCGAGGAATGTTAGTACCTTCCAACCCCATTTGGACAGTAGTCCCCAAAACCATCCCAATAATGACCAATCTCCTTCGTCCTGATGAATCGACTCAGAGATTATATGTAATTTAGAGATGGCCTGGTATACTGTCGGAGCGTCATCAGGTATATAAATACAGCAACTTGATTTGATCAATTTACAGACTCCAGCACGATCTGCAAGAATAACATCTAGGGCAACTCGGTTCTGTAAAGTCATAAGACGATCCGCTTGTAGTTCTGCTGTAATATTACTTAAAGCTCCTACAGTGATGTCTATGGTAGTCTCTACGACACGAACCAGTTGCCTCATATTCCTGCTGTTTGCCATAGGACCCCAAAAAGGAAGAAATCCCTTTAGGAAGTCTCCTCCCTCTTGTCCTGCTGTGTCTTTGGAATCAATAATTCCTCTGCCATATCTGTTTTTATGGAAATTTGAAGAAGCGGTGTATGTAGGGGGAAGAAGAAAAGCTATATAGCAAGTTCCAGAAAAACCAGTCGGCAACCACGTATAGGCTCTATCATGACAGATGAAATATGGGCCCTGAGATGGCACTAATGGCGTCAAATTCTGAGAAGAGTGGATGTAAGTATAGGAACAAAAGCTTTTTCTTTGTTCGGGGTCAGTAGTTTGACCATTGATTTGCAAACAGAAATTGCCTTGATGAGGTACAGTCCAAATCGGTGGAGATTTTCCTTGTTTAACCTTATCACTAAGACTTGTGATGTAATGAGTGACATTCCAATTAGCGTATGCTTTTCTTTCATCGACAGCAATTTTGCTATTTTCCATGATTTTAGCCATAGCTACCATTCCCTTTATCAATGAACTATGACTGAAATCTGGTCCACCAATATAAGAACTGACAGGTCGTTTAAATCGGCTTTGATAAGCGTTAGAGAAAATTACAAAATAAGCCCAAGCAGAACCTTCATAAGAGAATGGAAGGACTAAATATGGCATCCCTTTTTCTGTGGTATGAGGCATTAATCCACACACCCAACAATCAGTTGTATTAATTACTAATTGGTGTTGGTGTAATAATTGAATAAACAAATTATTGTAGTATTCGATTCTTCTAATGAGTTCATGTTGAGGAAGTGTATGAAAGAGATGCGGAGAGAATAAGAATAGAATAAGAATAGAATAAGAAGGCACAGTAACAGAAGAAGGGACAACTTTTTGCTGCATAGCATAAACAATCCAACCTATACACGCCAATAGAATACACAATAATATGAAAACACATAAAGTTATACCACAACGACTGTATATTATTTTACAATGACTGTTTTTCATTTTGTTCTTTCTCTCTCTTTCGCCTAATGTAGTTTCCATCTTCTAAATGGATGCTCACGGCAATCTTCCTTAATCACTTGATCACGATTGTCTGCCGTCCTATGATACTGCAAGTCCTGCAGGCCTATTGCCACTACTCAGGTCACAACCAAGACTCCTACCGTGACCCTACAACCGGGATAGAAACTACATAGAAGAGAGATTTTTCAATTTTTCTTCTTCAGTCTGGGTCTCAAATCGTAATGGGTTTTATCAGGTACAGTCTGATCCTGAAACAGTGTTCGTGGGTTTGTGGTATTCAGACGAAAATGTGATGGTACAGCTTCTTGGAAAATGTCGTTGCTTTCTTTTTCCGACAGTGTTCCATTCAAGCGTGCATCACTAAAGGGTACAAATCGTGGAACCTTCTCGCTTTCAGAGTCACTTATACCCTTGCGGACCCACTGTTCAAAGGGCAAAGGCAAAGGAACCTTCTTGCAGTGCACGCTGTGAATCCAGTTTTTCTTTCCTTCAACCTTCACTGCTGTACAAGTTGTTAGGAGGACCTGACGGGGTTCCCTCCAACGAGGCTCGAAATTCTTCGTCCTTTGAAAATTCTTCACGCAAACCCAGTCACCTGGTCGGATGGAATGACCTGAGTCTGTGGAGGCCTCTGGCAGAGCGCTCTGAACCTGTTGATGAAGAACACGCAATTTAGTTGTAAGGTCGTGCAAGTAATCAATCAACATTGGGTATGGCAAGTCTGAATACTTTTTAGGGCGAGGGACTCCCCATATATTGGCTGGGCGTCCAAAAACTACCTCATAAGGGCTAAGTCCCAAACGAGAATGCACAGCCGTTCTGGTAGATAGAAGAGCCAAAGGTAGGGCATCAGGCCAACTAAGGCCTGTACTAGCCTGCACTTCAGCAAGCTTGAGATTTAGGGTGCCATTATAGCACTCCACTAGACCCGCTGACTGTGGATGGTTTGCCGCATGGAATTTTTGTCTTATACCAAGACCTGCACAAACCTTTTGCATGACTTGGCCCACAAATTCGCTCCCATTGTCACTCCAGACAATGCGCGGCAAACCAAATCTAGGGAAAAACTCTTTTAGAAGTACTTTGGCTGTAGATAAAGCAGTATTATCTTTCAGGGGGTAAGCCTCTATCCATCGGGAAAAGGCACATACCATCACTAGAACATATTTGAGATTGTTGCATCGTTCCATGTGAATGTAATCGATTTGCAACACCTCAAATGGATAGGTCGGAGGAGCAAAGTGACCTGCTGGAGTTGGGGTTCCCTTTCCCGGATTATACATTAAGCAAATAATGCAATGTTTCACTATATTGTCTGCACACTTCGGGATTCCTTCGTTTTGCCATACTGGAGCCAGAAGCTTGCATATTCCTTTCGCACTTAGGTGAGCTGGACCATGCGCCATAGTAACTACAGGTAGTACATAGGCATCTGGTAACAGCCAACGTTGGGTGCTCGGATAATTCTACCCAACACCCCATCTCATCTAACATTCCTGTACTTTCTTTCCACCTACTCAATTCTTTCTCTGTAGCTTCTTCTCTTCTTGAATTGATTTCACACTTTCTACTGTATCCTCATACATTCCTCTTTCTCTGACCCAATTTGCAGGGCCTGCAACATACATGCGACTTGTAGCATCTCTGGCTGTCTTTTTCGCTACTTCATCCGCAAATGCATTCCCGTGACCAACATCGTCAACAATCTTCCTATGTGCGCTACACTTCACAATTGCTATCTGGGTAGGCACAGCAAGTGACTCAAGAAGATCAGTCACCAATTGACCATGCTGTATCTTAGTGCCGTGGTAAGTAAGGAATCCCCTTTCTTTCCACAAACGTCCAAAATTGAACGCCTCACCAAAAGTATACTGACTGTCGGTGTACACGTTCACTCTTTTTCCTTTGGATAACACACACGCTCTGGTTAAGGCTATTAGTTCATCTGCCTGAGCTGAATTATGTCTGATGCGTGCTGTTTCCACGACTGTATGCAAGGTTGTAACAGCATAGGCTGAAGTTGTCTCTCCATTAGGAAGCTTAAAACAAGAACCATCTACCCATAGCGTTCCATCCGGATTCACTAATGGCGTATCTGTTAAGTCAATTCTACCTTTTGTTTCTTCCTCAGTACGAAAGAAACAATCATGTTGTTCCTGAATACCTTTCTCTTCTGGAAGAGGCAACAGAGTAGCTGGATTTAAAGTATTACATCGTTTGATGTGCACGTGACTAGCCAAAAGCGTCAGCTCATATCCAGTCAAACGAGCACTCGTAAGATGCTGTGTTTTTGTTCTGTTTAGCAAAGTATCCACTGCATGTTGCACCATAACAATGAGAGTATTATCTAGTACCACTCCAGCAGACTGTTTAATATAAATTGCTGCTGCTGCTGTTGCTTTAAGACAACTAGGCAATGCTTTAGCTACTGGATCTAACGTAGCCGAAAAATAGGCACATGGCTGCTGTTTATCTCCAAATCGCTGCGTTAAAACTGACAACGCACAACCTTCTCTTTCGTGAACGTAAAGCGTAAAAGGCTTACTGTAATCAGGAGTACCTAGTACAGGAGCAGAACACAGAGCAGCACGTAAGTCAGTAAAGCTCCTCTGACAGTCGTCAGTCCATGGAAGAGGCTGAGGCGTATCTTTCAAAGTGAGTGCCAACAAAGGTTTGGCCAACAGAGAGAAGTTAGGGATCCACTGCCTACAATAGGAAGTAATGCCCAAAAAGGCACGTACCTCTCTTTGTGTGGATGGCACAGACATTTGCGCAATAGCTTGGATACGTTCTGGGGTTAATCGTCTTCCCTCCTTTGATAAGAGATGACCCAAGTAGGTAACCTCTCGGCGAACATATTGTAGCTTAGAAGGTGAAACCTTATGATTAAGATCGGATAAGTGTCGCAACAATGCAACCGTCACATTCTTACATATATCCTCTGAATCAGCAGCGATTAACAAATCGTCCATGTACTGAATGAGAGCAGCACCAGACGGCAAAGAAAAAGCATCAAGATGACATTTCAGAGCTTGACTATAAATAGAGGGACTTTCACAATAGTCTTGAGGTGCGCGTTTGAACCGGAAGCTTCGGCCTCCAAGAGAGAAGCCAAAAATATCCCTACTCTCTTCGGCAATGGGAATACTAAAGAAAGCATTTTTCAGATCGATAACAGAAAACCAAACCGCTGTAGAAGGTATCATCGTCAACAGCGCAGTGATATCTGGGACAACAGGAAACTGTGGTACAACAATTTTGTTTACCTCCCGAAGATCAATTACAAAACGATAAACAGGAGGTTGAGAAGGATCAGTGCGTTTAAGAACAGGAAGAATAGGGCTATTACATATGTTACCTCTCGTTTCCTCAACCACATCCTTCTGAATCAAATCATGAATGATTTCCAAAAGCGCTCTTTCACCTTCAGTGGAAATTCTATATTGAGGAACGCGTGGCAATTCAGCATTGGGCTTGAGAGTAACAAGATAAGGTGGAATTTCAAGACAACCAACATCATTTGGACCCGTGGCCCAAAGCGTTGTAGGAAGAGAGAGCAATTCAGGTGGGAATTGATCTTTAGACAAATACATTGAAGAAGTCAGTTTCTGTCCTAAAGTGAGATATACACCAGAAGGAGAACAAGATATTGTGGCATGCAGTCTTTTCAATAGATCCAAGCCCAATAGATTCTCGCCGCAACCATTCGTTAAGAGAAGCGGAACTTCTAAATCATAAGGGCCAATTGAAATAGGCAAAAGGCAAGAAACCGGATTATGAACTGGGGCACCAGAAAAACCTATAGATACATTCGTTAAGCCAGACAAAGGTGCCCCAGGGAGTTTTGAATGAATGATAGAACTTCTCATCGCACCAGTATCTAAAAGAAATGGCTCTGAAACACCCATTGTAGTGACATTAACATAAGGTCCATTCTGATCTACTGGAATCAACACAACTCCCTTACTTTGTCCATGGCTATCCTAGTTAACATGAAGACTTTCATTCTTGCCTTCAATATAACAATCCCCATTGTAATACTGTGTAGACCGAGCGTTTTGCTGATCAAAGTAGTTCACAGAACTAGAGGGAGGAAGGGAACGCTGTTCTTGGGTCAATATACCTCGACCTCTACCTCTGTTTGTTGACTCGAGGCCAGCACGACCTCGTGGAGCAGATAATGTCCCATTACGCTGCAATAAAACCGGACAACTATTCTTGAAATGACCTTCCTCTCTACAATAGGCACATTGATTAAGACCTAACAAAGGTCGCGGAATATATGGCTCAGGCTTTTGATACACTCTCTGAAACTGCGGAGGCTGTTGAAACTGGGGCTGAGCATAACGAGGTGGATAAGCCTGTTGCAAGAGAACCTTAGTTTTCAATTCTTTAGTCTTTTTCTCTTGCTTATCTTTTTCTTCTTTATCTCTATTTTCATAATATTGAGCAGTAGCCAATATATGAGCTGGAGAAGAAACAGCCCACGAACTCTCGGAGTCTTTCAACTTATGCGACAGCTCGGGAAGCAAATTAAGTACGAACTTATCTACAAATAATCGCTGTCCACCCTCCGTAGTCATGTCCTGACCACTGTGATCAATGAATGTCTCCTCAAAACGAGTAAAGAAATCGGAGACACTCTCATCTTCTTCTGTTTACACGCGGCTAGTTTATCCCAGTTAACTCTCAAGACAGGCATCATCGTTTTCATTAATGTAATAATCCTACCAGGGAGTTCTGAAATCAAAGCCTCGGGTTTCGCACCACCCACTTGGTTTCTATCTGCGGCAATTATAGCATCCCAATCAGCACCTAATTCTTGGGCATGATTCTCTTTACGAATCCTAGCCCATAATGCTTGTGGAACTACATTCCCCATCAACATATCAATATCTGCTAAATTCATGATGCAGGCTTCAACAATTTGTGACAATTCTTTATAATAACCTGCAGGGTTTTTACGAGGAGCCGGTAAAGACTGTTTAAGAGCCAAAACTTCAGACCTTTTCCAGGGCACATGTACCCATATTCGCTGGAAATGAGCAGGAATAGCTAGATTACCACCTGCTGCCGGAACCTCTTCTCTCCATACCGGAGGAACCTCTCTCATTGGATAATTTTTCAGTGTCAACCTGACTGAGGGATCGGAATCTAGAAAAGTCTGTGAAATAAATAAGGTTCTAAAGGAAACAAGTGTCTTTACAGCGTCCTCAACCTTAGAACCCACAATGAGTCCCTTATCAAAATTTGCCTGAATATCTAACAGACCCTGAGGAACCGAACCCAAGTCCATATCCTCCCAACCTTTAATAAGAGTATCACACATAGTATTGAAGACATATCTGTGCGTAGGCGCATTCCACTGTGAGAAGGTAGGCATAATGTCGGGTACGCTATACCGAGGACCCTTCTCAAT
Source organism: Triturus cristatus (assembly GCF_964204655.1). Lineage (NCBI taxonomy): Eukaryota > Metazoa > Chordata > Amphibia > Caudata > Salamandridae > Triturus > Triturus cristatus. The sequence goes on along the minus strand of NC_140584.1, from coordinate 645,370,504 downwards.
CCATTTGCGAGCGAGAGAGTCCAACCTTTCTCGTTCTTCGGAAGCTGGGAACTGACTACGAGACTGTCTTCGAGAAAAAGCCGGAGACACATTTAATGCCTCAAAGAAAGGTGATAAAAGACCAGAGACCGTTTCTGTGAGTCGTTTACGCATGGACGGAGAATTGGACATAAGAATAGGGGACAAAGTATTAGGCGAACTAACGGAAGGGAAATCAGTAATTACCGAAGGAGCGGAAGGCGTAGAAGATGAAGGTAAAGGAGTCGAAGGCAAAGCTGGAAAAGGCGGCAATACTTGAGGGGGCAAATGTGGAAGAGCCGGAGCAAGCGGAGGCGCAACTGGCGACTGAACAGGCTGTAACAACGGGGGTGCATTAGCACCTTGTACATAGGGTGGAGGCAATCTTAATAGGTGAGACATCAAGGGATCTTCCTCTAAATCCTTTCTTTTATCAGAGGGGGAAGTTGGCAACATCGGATAGCATTTATCTATTGCTGTCTCTCTGAAATTTCCATTGTATTAACAACTTCATCATCTTTAAACTGCTGAGCAGCCTGTATAATTGACATACCCTGTGCTTTCTTATCTCGTTTTTCTTGCCTAATTTTTCTCTGTTTGGCTTCCTTATGCCAAAGGCGGAAAGAGTCAAACATTGCCGGCCGGGCTTTTCTTTTAAATAAAATAGTTTCCAAATTATCTAGTATGTTGGGCTCAAAGCTACCATTTTAAAACACCATCATTCTTCGTGTATCGGATCCATGCCTCGTTAAAGGCAATGGGGCCAACACCATGTTTAGAATAGAGCTCATAAGTGGGAGTTCCAACCGCAGGAATCGGACAAGAGTCCTCCAGCCGGGAATCCCTATTACAACCAAAACAACAAAGTTTCTCAAACTTAGTCAGACCAGGCATCGTTTTTTCACTGGACTGTTCACAAACATCAAGGGGGTTAAATACTTAACACAGCACAAGTGTACTTACTTCTCGGCTTCGTTTATTGCAATACCCGAATCAAAGACCCAAAGAACCTAAGAACCAAAGAACCAAAGAACCAAATGTGGGAGCGACCCACCAATACTTAACTAAGATGTCTTCTTACACCAACAGAGGCCCCGTCTATCGTCTCGCTTTACCATACATCATCGAAAAGAGGGCCAAGGCAGGGCGGCAGTCAGGGCAGCAGTCGTCAGTAGCCGTCAGGAAGGAGTAACCACGCTGCAAAAGACCTTCGGACCACTTTCGACATACAGGGGTCGCTTGACGTGGCTCGCGATTCCTCCAGAATTTTCTTGCGGGGTTCCTCACGACCTTCAGGCAGAGCCACTACCTCTGAAGCCGCCCCACGTTGGACGCCAGTTGAAAAACCAGAACCAATTGGGCCTGGCGGCGCAGGGTACGCCTTAATCTCCTGGGTTCTCCTGCTTCAGCTTAGAGAGACACGGGGATACTCTGTCGGCGTAAAAGATCAGATTTTATTAGCTGCAGCTAGTACAGTTGTCCTAGAAGTACACACGGTATGTTCTCAGGAGACTGCCACTTCACTCCGTGCTGCACAATCTTATATAGTACATAGATAACATATACATTAACAAATAACACACCTAAAACATACATAGAGGACCAATAAGAATAGTTCAGGAATAAGTCAGAGCCAATAGAAAGATTTGGAAAACATGTATCGAATAACTCGAAGAAGCCTCTCCTCCAACGGTGTTTGCCATCCCTCCCACAGGTTAAGGTATTAACATGTCTGTAACTGGTTTGCAGGTGGCAAGATACGTTCGTGTGTTTTGGAGGACAGTTGTGAAACAAGAGAATACGAGCGGAGGACAGCGAAGGCCAGAAGACAAGATAAGATCAGGAGAGAATAGTGTGAACCAACAGATAGTTAAGACAGGGATTAGGAAAACCAGACAGGGATTAGTGTACTCGGCCAGTCTCTAACAGCAGCTTCGTAAACAGAGGCACAAGGCTATTTTGACACAATATTGCAGGAAAAGCAGAAAAGACTTCGTTCGCCGTGCTGCCTGAGTGAGGGCAACACAAAATGGCGGCAGAGCACAAAATGGCGGCTCAATGCGATCGTGATCGAAAATCGAATTTCCTCACGCGGCGGCCTCGTCCAACAACAGAACTCCTTTAGATCCAAACAGACTCTTCCACTTTCTCACCGGAAGTGAAACCAGGCTACGCGGGCACTTTCACAATACAACAGCTGGGAATGCACTTTCCGGTAGAAAAACACATTCCTTCCTCCTAATTAATCAAATAAACGTCTCACTGAAGAACAGGAGCCAGCTTCGATCAGTAAACAGCCGTTACAACAACTTTTTTACATCGCGATACCATTACAACGCATTCATTACCACGCATGTGTTGTACATCGCGAAGTCATTACTACACATTTTTTTAGAATGCATGGTCATTTACCACGCATGCCTTTACAACAAATTTTGCTGGAAAGGTATGTATGGTAAATGACCATGCGTTCTAAAAAACATGCAGACGATCCACGTTGTTGTAAGGAAACAGAGGCTGTTCCGTTTCCTCACAACGACGTGCACCGCCCCTCAGAGACGATGTGAAGCAGGAACCACGAGGAGAGAGGAACCACGAGGAGTGAGAGGTAAGGGGGATTGGGCATGGGGTGTCTTTTTTCCTAGGCTTTAGGGTAGTGCAGTGGTGTTTGGGTAGTGTAGGGGGTCGTGCTGGGGGTAGTGTTTTAGGGTTTAGGGTAGTGTAGTGGTGTTTGGGTAGTGTAGGGGGTCATGCTGGGGTAGTGTTTTAGGGTTTAGGGTAGTGCAGTGGTGTTTGAGTAGTGTAGGGGGTCATGCTGGTGGTAGTGTTTTAGGGTTTAGGGTAGTGCAGTGGTGTTTGTGTAGTCTAGAGGGTCATGCTTGGGGTAGTGTTTTATGGTTTAGGGTAGTGCAGTAGTGCTGGGGATTCGTGCTGGGGTAATGTTGTAGGGTTTAGGGTAGTGCAATGGTGTGTGGGTAGTGTAGGGGGTCATGCTGGGGTAGTGTTTTAGGGTTTAGGGTAGTGCAGTGGTGTTTGAGTAGTGTAGGGGGTCATGCTGGTGGTAGTGTTTTAGGGTTTAGGGTAGTGCAGTGGTGTTTGTGTAGTGTAGGGGGTCGTGCTGGGGGTCGTGTTTTAGGGTTTAGGGTCGTGCAGTGGTGTTTGGGTAGTGTAGGGGGTCGTGCTGGGGGTAGATTTTGGGTTTAGGGTAGTGAAGTGGTGTTTGGGTAGTGTAGGGAGTCATGCTGGGGGTAGTGTTTTAGGGTTTAGGGTAGTGCAGTGGTGTTTGTGTAGTGTAGGGGGTTGTGCTGGGGTTAGTGTTTTAGGGTTTATGGTAGTGCAGTGGAGTTTGGGTAGTGTAGGGAATAGTGCTAGGGTAGTGTTTTAGGGTTTAGGGTAGTGCAGTGGTGTTTGTGTGGTGTAGGGGGTCGTGCTGGGGTAGTGTTTTAGGGTTTAGGGTAGTGCAGTGGTATTTGTGTAGTGTAGGGGGTCATGCTGGGTTCTAGTGTCTTAGGGTTTAGGGTAGTGTAGTGGCGTTTGGGTAGTGTAGGGGGTCATGCTGGGGTAGTGTTTTAGGGTAGTGCAGTGGTGTTTGAGTAGTGTAGGGGGTCATGCTGGTGGTAGTGTTTTAGGGTTTAGGGTAGTGCAGTGGTGCTGGGGATTCGTGCTGGGGTAGTGTTTTAGGGTTTAGGGTAGTGCAGTGGTGTATGGGTAGTGTAGGGGGTCATGCTGGGGTAGTGTTTTAGGGTTTAGGGTAGTGCAACGGTGTTTGAGTAGTGTAGGGGTCGTGCTGGGGGTAGTGTTTTATGGTTTAGGGTAGTGCAGTGGTGTTTGGGTAGTGTAGGGGTCGTGCTGGAGGTAGATTTTGGGTTTAGGGTAGTGCAGTGGTGTTTGGGTAGTGTAGGGAGTCATGCTGGGGGTAGTGTTTTAGGGTTTAGGGTAGTGCAGTGGTGTTTGTATAGTGTAGGGGGTTGTGCTGGGGGTAGTGTTTTAGGGTTTATGGTAGAGCAGTGGTGTTTGGGTAGTGTAGAGAGTAGTGCTGGGGTAGTGTTTTAGGGTTTAGGGTAGTGCAGTGGTGTTTGTGTAGTGTAGGGGGTCGTGCTGGGTTCTAGTGTTTTAGGGTTTAGGGTCGTGCAGTGGTGTTTGGGTAGTGTAGGGGGTCGTGCTGGGGGTAGATTTTGGGTTTAGGGTAGTGAAGTGGTGTTTGGGTAGTGTAGGGAGTCATGCTGGGGGTAGTGTTTTAGGGTTTAGGGTAGTGCAGTGGTGTTTGTGTAGTGTAGGGGGTTGTGCTGGGGTTAGTGTTTTAGGGTTTATGGTAGTGCAGTGGAGTTTGGGTAGTGTAGGGAGTAGTGCTAGGGTAGTGTTTTAGGGTTTAGGGTAGTGCAGTGGTGTTTGTGTGGTGTAGGGGGTCGTGCTGGGGTAGTGTTTTAGGGTTTAGGGTAGTGCAGTGGTGTTTGTGTAGTGTAGGGGGTCATGCTGGGTTCTAGTGTCTTAGGGTTTAGGGTAGTGTAGTGGTGTTTTGGTAGTGTAGGGGGTCATGCTGTGGTAGTGTTTTAGGGTAGTGCAGTGGTGTTTGAGTAGTGTAGGGGGTCATGCTGGTGGCAGTGTTTTAGGGTTTAGGGTAGTGCAGTGGTGCTGGGGATTCGTGCTGGGGTAGTGTTTTAGGGTTTAGGGTAGTGCAGTGGTGTATGGGTAGTGTAGGGGGTCATGCTGGGGTAGTGTTTTAGGGTTTAGGGTAGTGCAGTGGTGTTTGAGTAGTGTAGGGGTCGTGCTGGGGGTAGTGTTTTATGGTTTAGGGTAGTGCAGTGGTGTTTGGGTAGTGTAGGGGGTCATGCTGGAGGTAGATTTTGGGTTTAGGGTAGTGCAGTGGTGTTTGGGTAGTGTAGGGAGTCATGCTGGGGGTAGTGTTTTAGGGTTTAGGGTAGTGCAGTGGTGTTTGTATAGTGTAGGGGGTTGTGCTGGGGGTAGTGTTTTAGGGTTTATGGTAGAGCAGTGGTGTTTGGGTAGTGTAGAGAGTAGTGCTGGGGTAGTATTTTAGGGTTTAGGGTAGTGCAGTGGTGTGTGTGTAGTGTAGGGGGTCGTGCTGGGTTCTAGTGTTTTAGGGTTTAGGGTAGTGCAGTGGTGTTTGTGTAGTGTAGGGGGTCGTGTTTTAGGGTTTAGGGTCGTGCAGTGGTGTTTGGGTAGTGAAGGGGGTCGTGCTGGGGGTAGTGTTTTAGGGTTTAGGGTAGTGCAGTGGTGTTTGTGTAGTGTAGGGGGTCATGCTTGGTTAGATTTAGTGTTTAGGGTAGTGCATTGGTGTTTGTGTAGTGTAGGGGGTCATGCTGGGGTAGTGTTTTAGGTTTTAAGGCAGTGCAGTGGTGTTTGTGTAGTGAAGGGGGTCGTGCTGGGGGTAGTGTTTTAGGGTTTAGGGTAGTGCAGTGGTGTTTGTGTAGTGTAGGGGGTCGTGCTGGGGGTAGTGTTTTAGGGTTTAGGGTAGTGCAGTGGTGTTTGGGTAGTGTAGGGAGTCGTGCTGGTGGTAGTGTTTTAGGGTTTAGGGTAGTGCAGTGGTGTTTGGGTAGTAGAGGGGGTAGTCTTTTAGGATTTAGGGTAGTGCGCCCAACCAGCCACAATATCCGTGGACAAAGGGGATCCTGACTCTTTTGAACGCTCCGCCAATTGAATAATTTGGGTCAAGGGCCCTACCACGTCCAAGACCTATCAATTCCTTTCTTGGGATCCCTCATATACTTGGAGAAAAACGTACATAGTTTCTCATCAATTTCAGGCGTATGTGCCATCTTCCCCTTCAGTGAGGGCCTGGGTCATTCTCCCCTCATCCTACTCCTGACCTCCCTTTCAAGGGGCTGATGGATTTTCCCCACCACATACTCTGCCACTTTGGTGTCAGGGGTCCACTCCGCCGACCTAGGATGGTAAATTTGGGTAGGCTCGAACATGTCCGAGTGGATCTCGTCCCCAACCTGGGACTGAGAGGAGTGGGACTCTGGATGCCAGGGATGCCCCGCGTCCTTATCCTCATCGGAGGAGAAATCGTCCTCCGATACACCCTCTCCCTCTAAGGGAAACCCGCCGTCGGGCTCTACAATAGTAGTGACAGTGTTGCAATTTTCTCAGGACTCCTCCTCCCGGCAGGGTGCATGTTTTAGCGTTCCGCACTCTTGAGGAAGGTCTCCGCAAGTTTATCAAATCCTTCCAAGTGCCCCGCGTTATGCTTAACGGCCCTTTTATTCCCTATCTGGGAGCTACTGGGACCCGTCACCACCAGATCTGGGTCACTGAACACCCCAGGGATGCTTTTCACCAGCTTATCAACCTGATCCCTAAGAGGAGCCAGCGCCCTAGAACTAGCCAGAGAGAGGGCTTGGTCCACTGCTGGAGGTAGATGTTGGGGGGCCATTCCTCCTCCACTTCCTGGTAGGAGGAGTAAAAACGGTCTTCTGGAGAAGACATGATAGCAGAGGGTGTGAGCACAGAAGAAATGCCCTTAAAATCCTTAAGGCAGCCCCCTCGCCGGTGCTCCAACAGCTGGGCTTTCCCCGAAGCTGTTATAAGAATAGACTGAGGCGCAATACCAATTACCACCACCAGGCGGTGCTGGTCACTAACGTGGCCCTGTGGAGAAATCACCGCGTAGCGGTGTCAAAATTAGGCGAGAGTTGGTCTGGAGTCAAGCAGACACTAAAGGAGTGACCGGATTCCCAAACGTGCGTAAAGACCAGCGGGAGCGCTCGACGGACCAGACGCCCATGACAGGATCTCACCACGCGCAGAGCGCACAGCGGGAGAAACTGCGAGGGGGAGAACGCTCTCGGGCAAGATCCTGCTGCGCAGGCAATATGAAACAATACCAAGGCAATAATGCTAATAACGTGCACAAGAAACCGCTATACAAACAGCAACAACGTCAGATTAAGCCAAGAATGTAAGGAATGCACTTAACTGACGAGCAGTGAAGAAAGAGGAATCGGAAGGGACGTCACGATATTATATACGATGGACTGTGATATGATTGGACTATAGTTGCCTTGGAGACTACCCCCCTAATGGTTTATGGGTTGTGTAGTCTTTTGTTTAATGATTGTTGTGTTACGTTTTCTTTGAACTGCTATGCAAATAAAGTGAGGAAAGATATGCATAATCCTCGCCACTGTCCTGCCATAGAATTCATTAAACTCTATTCGATCTGATTTAGAAACATTGATCCTAAAAGTGTACATAAAAACAGTAAATCCTCTTTCCTAATACAATACAGTGAGAATTAATTAAAACCAGTAGGTAAAAACGGGTGTTACAAAGCCCGGTTCAGAGCAACTTCAGGTGAACAGAATCGTAAAGTTCAAAGTTTCGCAAGATCAATTTCATGTACTTCGTGCAACATACGCAATAAGGGGTCCAAGTAAGATGTAACGCTCCAATACCTGACCAGTCTGCACTATATAAAACTGCAGAAAAACTACAAATAAAATGTGTTTTGCACACTTCTGTCATTGGGCTATATGTGGGTTACATCTGGATGATATTTGTGCTACATTTGGGCTCTTTTTTCTCTGGTGGCCATCTTGGGAGATTTATTTGTTATGAAGTTTTCTAATTTCTTCATTTACTGCAGTCTCCTCAGTAGGAAATGCTTTCAGTTTTTTACTTTTATTCCATCAAGAAGGCATTCAGATGTGTCCACATTTGCCATAAATTCAGAATGTTAGCACTCTAGTTGTTCATTTGATCACTGTAGTAAAGCTACTGCTCACCAGGGAGTTAACTGGAAGTCTACTGCTGGTATTGAAAGTGATTGTTTCAGTCTGCATGTCAGAATTTTCTAATGAAATAGAAGAGGATTTGAGATCTCACTTAAAACATGCCCTACATTTTCTTTCGGCAGAACTAACCATAATTTCTATGGCAAAATGAACCCCCTCATTTTGTTCCTTGTTAAATTAAATGTTTTAAGTGTTACCAGTCTATTCCAATCAAGATGGCTTCAGGTGTGCCATAATTTTGTCATAAGTAAGACTGTTAGCTTTCTAGTTGTTCTTTAGAACACTCTGGGTAGCTGCAGTAGAACACAAAGGCATCAACTGACAGGCTGCTCCTGTTGAAATATAACAGGAAGATTTTTGAGATCTCACTTAAAACATGTCCTAATTTTTCTTTTTACAGCACTAACCATAATTTCTATGGCAAAATGAACCCCCTCATTTTGTTCCTTTTTAAATTAAATGTTTTAAGAGTTACCAGTTTATTCTAATCAAGATGGCTTCAGGTGTTCCATAATGTTGTCATAAGTAAGACTGTTAGCTCTCTAGTTGTTCTTTAGAACACTCTTGGAAGCTGCAGTAGAACACAAAGGCATTAACTGACAGGCTGCTCCTGTTGAAATATAACAGGAAGATATTTGAGATCTCACTTAAAACATGTCCTAATTTTTCTTTCTACAGCACTAACCATAATTTCTATGACAAAATGACCCCCCTCATTTTGTTCCTTTTTAAATTAAATGTTTTAAGAGTTACCAGTTTATTCCAATCAAGATGGCTTCAGGTGTGCCATCATTTTGTCATAAGTAAAACTGTTAGCGCTCTAGTTGTTCTTTAGAACACTCTGGGAAGCAGCAGTAGAACACAAAGGCATTAACTGACAGGCTGCTCCCGATGAAATATAACAGGAAGATATTTGAGATCTCACTTAAAACATGTCCTATTTGTCTTTCTACAGCACTAACCATAATTTCTATGACAAAATGAACCCCCTCATTCTGTTCTTTTTTAAATTAAATGTTTTAAGTGTTACCAGTTTATTCCAATCAAGATGGCTTCAGGTGGGCCATACTTTTGTCATAAGTAAGGCTGTTAGCGATCTAGTTGTTCTTTAGAACGCTCTGAGAAGCTGCAGTAGAACACAAAGGAATCAACTGACAGTCTCTGCCCTTGTTGGATGTACATGATTTACTGAGAATGACAGACTTCATTCTCACATGACTGAGAAAGATAATGTGAATTTACAGAAAATATGCTCTCATTTTAGCTTCAGTTTTCTCTCAAACATGATTCATGATATCCCAGCAGAAGGTTTTTCACAGGGTAAAATCACCTTAGAACACACCACTATTCCTGAAATTAGTATGGTACCATCAACAAATGAATTCTAATGTAACCAAAATCTGTTATCACCCTTTATAGTTCTCCTTTTGGTAACCCTCAAAATCTTCGATTCACTACAATGCATTTCAATGGGGTACTATCATGTATATTGGTCCCAAGATGCCTGCCAGCAATTCCAGGATGAAGTGCTGACAGCCAATCAGATCTCACGATGAGATGTGTCGTTAGGCTCCGCCCAGATATTGAATCTTTTTCTAATTTCTCATGAACTACTGAATGGATTAACACCATTTAACAAAAAGGGATCTTTCTGAACCAAGGGCTACCTTTTCGCCAAATTTTGTGTAATTCCGTTCAGCAGTTCGGGCTGTAGCCGTGTCTAAAGTTTCCTATGGGAATTAACATGGAGAAAGCATGTTTTGGGACCCCCCTTTTTTCTCGGCCCCCGCTTGTCGAATCACCCCGAAACTTTTAAGATAGGAGCTGACTGGAGCGCCCCACGAGCTTTGAAAATTTCGCGAAGATTCGTCAACTGACGCCAACGTTATTGGGAAAAGAATGTTACAATTTCCCTATGGATAATAGGTCCTAACTATAACTACCTACTGGCGACCGCCAGTAGGTAATATATGCATATATATACGTGTGTATATTTATGTATATATATATATATATATATATATCTCCAAGCCAGAAATTCAGTGCAAAGCACTGAAAGCGCCTTCCCCCTTCCTCTTTATGCGGCGGTCCGCGGCATGGCGGCGAGACAAAAAACGTCAAACAAACGCTGTGTCTTCCTTGAATAACAGCAGCCGCGGACAACAGAAAGCTTTTAAGCAGCAATTTATTTTAATCAGAGAGCGGCAACTCGAAGCATTTCGGGACCAGGTCCCTTGTTCACGAGTACCGTGGCTTTGTTTACAATGCATTTAAATAAACATGTGACTTACAAAAAATAAAAAGTGAAGACAGACTGTTACACAAGAAGTTACTTCACTCCTTTTGAACAACTATCCTTTCAAAATATTATTGCAGTGCTGATTTTATTTTTTTGACAGGCGCTAGTTTATAATTTCAGATTTAACAGTTTTCTGAAAGAACAATTAATACTCGTGGGCTTATTTTAAATATACTTAACGTAAACGCAATGACAATGATACAGCGTAATTGTATATAAACCTTCGTCAATCGATATCAAATATGATTACATAGATTTTTTAGAAAACAATCACAGATGGCCCAAATGGGTCTTAATCTGCACAATAATACATTCTCATAATAAAAGCCCATACGTTCTACCAATGCCATATCATAAGCCCAAGTGGGCTGTGTCACTGAAAACTGAAGATATTTTTGCTCTTGAGCATTTCTTCATTTTTACCGCATAGACAAAATCTGTAAAAATCCAAGAAAAAAGAAGAAACTGTTTAAAACATTAAACCTTTATCCCTTTAACCACAGTGAAAAATTAAATTTAAAAAATGACTCATTGGCATAACCATTCTTAAAATCAACAAAATCATTGCTTCAATTCTAATAGACCACTATTAATAAATGACAGACAGTGAATTGGAAACTCCAAAATCAGAATAAATTGATCACAATAACAAAATAGAGAAAGACCGTGAAAAGGAATCAATGAATGGAAAGCAGATAACATATATTTACAAAGATCTGCTGAATGTCAAACGTTGAAAATCTTCAGACCTAGTTTAACCCAAATGAACTGCTAGTTCCTCATCGCAGTTATGGCCTAATGGTGCTAACGTTCTGTACTGGATAATGAGTTTGGACTCAAAACGTCGCAGACTTTGTATTCTGTTTCCTCCCCTTTCATTCATTTTAACTGTACCAAGTACGACAAAGCTTAGGAGATTGCTGTTTTGTCCATGATGGCTTTGGAAATGTCGCGCTACTGGGTACTGTTTGTCCCCATTCTTTATTGCGCATAAATGTTCCAATACTCTTTTTTTTTTCTTTTCGCCTTGTGAATAGTGCTCCCTATGTATGCTTTCTGACAGGGACAGAAAAGAGCGTAAACTGCAAATTCCGTATTGCAGGACGTGTGTTTCCTGATTTCAAAAGGCCTGCAATTCGGTGAAAGTATACATTCTTTTCTATTTTTACTTCTTTTTGCAGGCTTTACAATTCCTGCATGTAAAAAATCCTCGTATTCCTAATGTTCTTGTCACAGATGGCTCTACTGCTCTACATAGTGTGTCTCTAAGAGATTTAGTTTTCTTAAAGGTAATTTGTGGGAAGCTTTCAACGCTACTGGCTATATCTTTGTCTGTTTGTAAGACTGGCCAAAATGTATTTAAGCTTTTCCGAATCTCCTGTGCTTGTCTAGAAAAGGTGGTTATGAATCTTATCTTTTCTTGTGATTCACTCTTTTCCTTGTCTTTTCTCAACTAAAAGGGAAGCTCTTGCTATATTAACGACTTTCATTTTCGCTTTCTCAATAACTGACCGTGCGTACCCTCTTTCAAGGAACCTTTTGATCATGACTTTCTCTTCTGCATTGAAGCTCTCAGCACTACTGCAATTTCGTTTCGCTCTTAGGAGTTCTCCTAATGGTATGCTGTTGATCAATGAGCCAGGGTGACAGCTTCAGGCATGTAGGAGACTATTTCCTACAGTGGCCTTCCTGAATAATATACTTTCTAGACAATCATTTTGAACTGTTAATTTAAGATCTAGAAAGTCTAATGACTCTTTTGACCAATGACTGGTAAATTGAAGATTGTAACTGTTGTTGTTCATCATACATACAAACTCATTAGCTTGACTTCCAGATCCCTCCCACACACAGAAAATGTCGTTGATGTAGCGAATCCATAACGCTACTTTGTCTTTGAACCACTGTAATTCTCTCAGTTCTTTCTCTTCCCAGTACCCTAAATAGAGACCCGCAAAGCATGGAGCAAAGCAGGTTCCCATAGATATTCCGAGGGTCTGTTTAAAGATTTTGTTGTCAAAGAGAAAGTAGTTCTGTTTAAGACAGGTAGACATCATCTCGATCAAAATTTCTGTGTGAAAGAGGTATGAGATGGATCGTTCACTGAGAAAGAATCTGCAAGCTTTCAACCCCAAATCATGGGGTATGCATGTATATAAGCTCACTACATCTAGAGAAAGCAATGAAAAGCTGTATTTCCATTTAAAATTATCAAGGCATCTCAGGAAGTCCCCAGTGTCTTTAAGATAAGATGGGAGTTTTTTCACCAATGTTTGCAGGAAAAAAACAACGTATCTGGTGGTATTTTCCAAACAGCTCCCCCGGGAAGACACAATAGGTCTACCCGGGGGATCCTGTTGGTTTTTATGAATTTTGGGCAGAAGATAGAAGGCTGGAAGTATAGGATGTTTACATTCTAAAAATGTATACTCTTCTTGTTTAAGTAGCCCCTTGTCTCTCCATTCTGCCAGTTGTGTTTGAAAGGTTTTGATCGCAAACTCATACTCCATTCTGTTACTCCTATGATACTTCTCATTATCTGATAGTTGTCTTAGACCTTCGTCAATATATTTCTGTCTAGACATAACTACTACATTACCTCCCTTATCAGATTTTTTTATGACAATCGTGTTGTCATTTTTTAAACTTTCAATAGCTTCTCTTTGAATTTTAGTCACATTGCACCACCCGTTTTATTTTTTTGTTATTGCAATTTGATAATTTAGACAATTCTTTGGTTACCCCTTTCTCAAACACATCAATAGCTTCATTTTTAATTTGTGGGAGGAAAATGGACTTTGGTTTAAAATTACTGCAAGCGCTACGGTCTAGAGGAACATTTTCATTGATCAAGTTGACAAAGGGATCACTCTCTACATTTTCAACATCAGCCAGAACATTAAGAGTATGAAGCATCTCAATGTCAACAATTTTAACATTGCTGAAATCGTCACTTTGCAATGCAGTATCTTTTGCAACGTTTGTCGCATACCACTTCTTAATACGTAACTTACGTGTGAAGTAGAATAAATCATTGCGACTTTGAGTATAATTAAAATCACTTGAGGGACAAAATGTAAGACCCAAAGATAAAAGTTCTACCTCCACATTGCTGAGTGGTCGTTCAGACAGGTTGATTACAGTTCTTCTATCCATTATTTCGTTTTCATCTGGCCCCTGGTACACCTTCCCACTGTGCTTCCAAGCTCTCCGAGCGCTGATGTATTTCTTCTTCTTCCGCCTCTATTTCCTCTTCCACGATTTGGAAAACCAACTTGTCTGTTGCCCCCTTGTTTTCCCTGGGCAACAAGACTGAACTCTGTTAAAATGCTGTTTTTTACTACTTGGTAGTTCCAGGATTTGAAAGTTCACTGCCACTGGTCAGGCTTCCGTCCGTTGGATTTTCAATACTGGACTCGTCTTCTTGCTTATTAGTAGGACCTAGGGGGTTATTGATTTAGGGGCTGATGAAACTGCCCCGCGTCGTAGATGATCGTACTTCTTTGCAAAAGTTAAGATCTGACCTTTTTGATAATCAACCAAATCACGTTGAAATTTACGCTGTTTTTTTGCTTTTATTTCTTCTTCAATTTTATCTAAGTTCTTTTCTATCTTGTCCATTTCTGTCTCAAATTCTTCAACTCCACACAATGTTTTCAATTGTTGCGTTACTTCCTATATTTCACAACCAAGGCCCCTCGAACGGAAGAACTGGGCACACACACAGGCTTGCTTC